>NC_082710.1:60245349-60872849 GCF_030144855.1 Hypanus sabinus
AACTGTTACATAGTCTGGTCGTGAGAACCTGAATGCTTCTGTGCCTTTTTCTAGATGGCAGGAGGGAGAAGAGATTGTATGAGGGGTGCGTGGGGTCCTTCATAATGCTGCTTGCTTTGCGGATGCAACGTGTAGTGTAAATGTACATAATGGTGGGAAGAGAGACCCCTTCCCACCATTATGTACATTACTATCCGCTGCAGGGCCTTGCGATCTGAGATGATGCAATTTCTGAACCAGGCAGTGATGCAGCTGCTCAGGATACTCTCAATACAACCCCTGTATAATGTGATGAGGATGGGGCGTGGGAGATGGACTTTCCTCAGCCTTCGCAGAAAGTAGAGATGTTGCTGGGCTTTCTTTGCTATAGAACTGGTGTTGAGGGACCAGGTGAGATTCTCTCCCAGGTGAACACCAAGAAATTTGGTGCTCTTAACTATCTCTACCGAGGAGCCGTTGATGTTCAGTGGGGAGTGATTGCTCCGTGCCCTCCTGAAGTCAACAACCATCTCTTTTATTTTGATCACATTCAAAGACAGGTTGTTGGCTCTGCACCAGTCTGTTAGCCACTGCACCTCCTCTCTGTAAGCTGACTCGTCGTTCTTGCTGATGGTCGTGTCATCGGCGATCTTGATGATGTGGTTCGAGCTGTGTGTTGCAGCACAGTCGTGGGTCAGCAGAGTGAACAGCAGTGGACTGAGCACACAACCCGGGAGGGGGGGGGACCCCGTGCTCAGTGTGATGGTGTTGGAGATCCAGACTGACTGAGGTCTCCCAGTCAGCAAGTCTAGGATCCAGTTGCAGAGGGAGGTGTTCCCTCTGGGAACTACATCATCAGAATCAGGCTTAATGTGTTGTGAAATTTGTTGTTGCAGCAGCAGTACAATGTAATGCATAATATGAAAACTGGATCACAGTAAGTGTATATTGCTGCTATATATATAGATGTGTATATTCAGATTCAGATTCAGTTTATTGTCATTTAGAAACCACAAATGCAATGCAGTTTAAAAAAATGAGACCATGTTCCTCCAGAATGATATCACAAAAGCATGTGACAAAACAGACTACACCAGAAAATCCTCAAAACATTTGGCAATCCCCAATCCAGAGTCCGGAGAGGCTGCTGCATATTAATATCGCGCTACCGTCTTAGCGCGTTTCCCAGAAAGGATCTCCAATCCACCAGACAAACAAGACCAAAAACTAAAGCTACAAGACCTGCACAAAACCACATAGCTACAACATATAGTTACAACAGTGGAAACAATAGCATAATTGATAAAAAAAAAACAGACCATGGGCACAGTAAAAATAGTCCAAAGATGTTAAAGGACTATAAGTTCAAAAGAAATCACCATACAGTTTCCACAAGTCCCCAGGGTCCCAACAGACTCGCCATCCCATGCCAGCGGCAGAAGGGAATATCCCTGCTATGGACTTCCACGGCGCCGCCTGACTCAGCCTCGCAGACGCAGCACACACCGAAAACGACTTGACCGCAGCGGACTCCGAGTCCATCGAACCTCCAAGCCGATGACCATCCCCTCTGGCACAGCTTCTCCGAGCACCATCCTCTGCCGAGCGTATTAAGATGGCCCCGCCATCGGCAACACGACCCAGAGGACTGGGGGCCTGTTCTTTCCAGCAGAGTCCCAGACCTCACAGCAGCAGCAGCAACGAAGGTCTTCCTGCAGATTTCCCGATGTTCCTCTGCGCTCCCACATCCATTTTCAATCGGTTATGATTGCGCACAGCACCCCACTTCACAAATAACAGATAATCAGCTCTGGAGTGGCCGCTGCCATCTTGGAAATATTGTTTCATTAAATAAGTAGTGCAAGAAAGTAGTGAGGTAGTGTTCATGGGTTCAATGTCCATTCAGAAATCACATTGCAGAGGGGAAGAAACTGTTCTTGGTTTCTGTTGGGTGTCAATCTAAAGGACCAAATTCAGGGGTTGGTATTAGGGGAAGGAACTGCACACAAGGGGGTACCGACTCATGGACAGAGGGCTCAGATGTACTTGCATCTGTTCTCCAGGGAACTGTATTCTTCAGTGTGCAATGAATGCACAGGCACAGAGGTCTAGCACATCCTGGCTGATGCTTTGCAGCTCAGTGATGGCTCTCCCCAGGACTGGTCATCCGTTCACTCTGCCTCATCAACATTCCACATAATATCCAAAATTAAGGTAGTGCAGCAGGTAACACTGCTGCCTGGCAGCCCCAGCCACCCAGGTCCAAACCAGGATTTAGGTCTTGTTAGGCTGGAGTTTACATGTTCTCCCATGTTCCAGTTCTGTCCATCACCCCAGGGTTGAGCTGATGAACTTATGCAACATACGCTTTCTGATTTCACTACTGAATCCTGAAGTGACCCTTCAGTCCTATGAAATTCAGGTGCTTATTCCATGCATCTAATCATCCACATAGGATCCCCACACTTCCTGAATATATGGTTCTTACAAATGCAACAGTCTGCTGGAAGTATCAGATTGCTGAAGTGCTGCTTCAATGGACTTCCCCAATAGATTTTCCGTGGTGTATCTGAGTCCACCACCTCCTCTGGCAGCAAATTCAAGATATCAGCTATTTACTGTGTGAAGAAATGTCCCATCAAATTTCCTTTAGAACTCTTTCCTTTCAATATATACTTGTGCCTTCTTGATTTTGGTATCCCTACCATGGAAAAAAATCATGTAAGTTTATATACCTCTGTCAGTTCAGCCCTCAGCATCCTTTGTCTTGGGGAACACAAGCCCGAATATCCCATAATTTTCCATAGCTAAAGCTCTTCCAAACCAGAAAAAGCCAGGTGAGTTTCTTCTGTGTTATTTCAGTCCATCCTTCCTTCACAGTATTGTGAACAGAACTGCACACAATATTTCAAATCCAGTCCAACTAGAGTTTTGTAAAGTTACAATATAACATCCAAGTTATATAATGTCTCACCTATGAAGTTTGCACCTTCCGTGTTATACTATCTACCTGTGTTGCTTTTATTAAGGATCCAATAGACTTGAACCCAAAAGTCCCTCTGTTCATTAACATTCCTTAGTGCCCTAACATCAACTGTATATATCCTAACCCTGTATGACTTCTTAAAGTGCATCATCTTGCACTTGTCTAGAATAATTCCAAGAATTCTGAGATTTAAAAAAAACACATTTAAAAAAGGAATAGGAGTAGACTATGTGTCTGAAAATCTTAAAATGCACTCTCGTACCCTATTTTAATATTTAGACATTCCCGTGGTACCCCAAAATCTATTGGTCACATTTTTAAAGATCCTCATCATAGTCACATGCAGTCCTCTGGGACAGGAAAGCTAAATCTTCTCAGATTTATGAATGAAAAATGTAACCTAAATTGAGATTTTGACCCTTCATCCATCATTGGACATAATGATTCATCTTCAACTCTAAAAACTTCATATATTTCAAAGTGATTAAACTACAAATTACAGATAATAAAGGTTTATTTTAGAATCAGATTCATTGGCATATGTTGTGAAATTTGTTAACTTAGTGGCAGCAGTGTAATGCATGATAAATATAGAAAAAAATAAATCAATTACAGTAAATATAAAATGTATATTAAATAGTTAAATTAAAAATAGTAAAGAAACAGAAAGAATAAAAAAAATGAGGTACTATTCATGGGTTCAATGTCCATTTAGAAATTGGATCACAGAAAGGATGAATTTGTTCCTGAATCACTGAATGTGTGCCTTCAGATTTCTGTACCTCCTTCCTGACGGTAAAAATGAGAAGAGGGCATGTCCTGGGTGATGGGGGCCATCATCCAGCTCATCTTTGTTCATATACAGCTCCTCTCATCCTGGAATTAAGTAATGAGTTTCAATTGACTCTCTCTAAGGCAAGGGTGATCTCTACAAGAGTGAAAATCGCAGGCATACTCACCAAACAGCAATTTCTATTTACACTGTTAATGTTTAACAAGTTACTGTATTTCAAAGTTGTCTTACCAAATCCAAAAATTTTGTACACCAAATTGATATAAGAGCATATCAACAAAAGCTTGGTCAAAAAGGCTGGATTTAAAGGAGAGAGAAGCAAAGAAGTTTCAGGAGGGAACTCCAAAGTTTAGATCCTAAGCAGGGAACACCTCTCAGACATGATCAGAATTGAAGCAGTACAGATACACTGTAGGGCTTTAGAACTGGAGATGATTACAAAGCCAGGATAGGAAATGCTTTGGAGGTTTTCTTGCAACAACAATCTTGCATTCAACATCATTAAGACCAAAGAATTAATTGTGGACTTCAGAAAGTGGAAATCAGCAGAGCACACAGCAGTTCTCATTGAGGGTCAACAGTGGAAATGGTGAGCAGCTTCAAGTTCCTGGGGTCAACATTTCAGACCTATCCTGGACCCAACATATGCAGTAGATGCAATTAAGAAGACAGCACACCACTAGCTATATTTAATTAGGAGTTGGAGGTGATTTGGTTTGTCACCAAATACGCCATCAAATTTCTACAGATGGAGCATGGAGAGTATTCTGACTGACTGCATCAATGTCTGGAATGAAAGAGGGTTGAAAACTCAATCCACCATCATGGCACTAGCCTCCCCACCATCGTGGCCATCTTCAAAAACTGATGCCTCAAGAAAGTGGCATCAATCATTAAGGGCCCTCAGCCCCCGGAACATGTCCACTTTACATTAGTACCATCAGGGAGGAAGTACAGGAGCCTGAAGACACACACTCAACATTTTCAGATCAGCTTCTTCCCTCCACCATCAGGTTTTTGAACAATCCATGAACCCATGGCAACTACCTCATTACCTTGCTCCCTTTTTGCACTAATTATTTTTATATGCTGTATTCATCTTGAAATTTATAGTAATTTTTATGTATTGCACTGTAATTCTGCCACTAAACAATAAATTTCATGATATATATAATAAATCTGATTCTGTTTCTGATTGTAATGACGATAATTTTAAAGTTGAGCTGTTGCTGAGCCTGGAGTCAGTGAGAACTGGCCAGATAATTTAACTAAGGTTATAAAATTTAAGAAAAACAACTTTATGCTTGAAAGTAGATATCTTAAGAAGCCCTTCTTATTCATTTCCAGATCTTACTAATAAATGAGGGAAGATCTTGCTACAGTTCACAGCACCAAAACCCATTCCACCAAACTGCTGAAATTTAACTCCTTTTAGTGGCTTCATTAAAGTGAAGCCAGCTACAATGCCAGTGCTTTGAAGTGGTATGGAATGAGCTACCTTCACATTTCAAACTGACCCTACATTGTACTTTGATGATGCTGTTAAGAGGAGAAATATCACCCAGGCATCAGGAAGGGTGCTTCATTTTGGATCTGCTTCAGAAGGGGAACTTTGCCAGCTTAACACCTCATCTACTAATTAGATGTCAAGCAGTGGCACACTCCCTCAGTGGAGCACTGAAGTATCAGGCTGAATTACCTGTGGCTGTCTCAGGAAGTTGCCTGAAACCTACAGCCATCCAGTTTAATGTCGATTCTGTGCATACTTAATATTATAGCCTAACATTATAGCAAATCTGTAGGAAGAAAAACATAGGCAATGTTACAGATCAGAGGATTTTTTACCAGTGACCTGGTCTTGGACAACTGAGCAAAGTTAGCTCACTAGCACCATAAGGCCATAAGATATAGGAGCAGAATTAAGCCATTTGGCCCATTGAGTCTGCGCTGCCATTTCATCATGGCTGATCCCCTCTCAGCCCCAGTCTCTAGCCTTCTTCCCATATCCCTTCATGCCCTGATTGAAGAATCTATCAACTCTGCCTTAAATGCATGTAAAAGACTTGGCCTCCACAACCATCCTGTGGCAATGAATTTCAGGGCCATCATATGACAACCCTAACAATCCTGGAATCATTTTCTTGAACCTCCTTTGAACCCTCTCCATTGTTAGCACATTCTTTCTAAGATAAAGGGCCCAAAACTACTCACAATACTCCAAGTGAGTATTGCATTTTATACCAGCATTATCCCATTACATCCTTACTGGTATAGTATTGCACAAAGGCTATAAAAGCCTCAACATTATATCCTTGCTTTTACATCCTAGTCCACCTGAAATGAATTCTACCACTGCATTTGCCTTCCTCACCACCTACTCAAACTGCAAATTAATCTTTAGGAGATTCTGTACAAGTCCCTTTGCACCTCAGATTTTTATATTTTCTCTCCAATTAGAAAATAGTCTACCCTTTTATTTCTTCTACCAAAGTGCTTGACCATACACTTGCTGACTGTATTCTATCAGCCACTTCTTTGCCCATTCTCCTATTCTGTCTAAGTCCTTCTGTCATCAGCAAAGCCATCAATTCTGTTATCCAAGTCATTGACATATAACATAAAACAAAGCAGTCCCAACACAGATGTGTGGAATACCACTGATCACTGGCAACCAGCCAGAAAAGGCTCCCTTTGATCAATCAGCCACTGCTTTATCCATGCTAGTATCTTTCCTGCTATATCATGGGTTCTTAGTTCATTAAGCAGCTGCAGGTATGGTACCTTCTGAAAAAGTCAGAGGCCTTCTGAAAATCCAAGTACACAGCATCCACTGATTCTCCCTTGTCTATCCTGTCCATTATTTCTTCAAAGAATTCCAACAGATTTATTGGGCAAGATTTTCCCTTGAGGAAGCCATGCTGACTACAGAATATTTTATCATGTGCCTCCAAGTACTCCCAAACTATATCTTTAACAATATACTCCAACAACTTCCCAACCACTGAGGTCAGACTAGCTTTCTTCTACCTCTCTCCCTTCTTGAAGAGTGGCAAGACATTTGTAATTTTCCAGTTTTCCAGAGCCATTCCAGAATCTAGTGATTCTTGACAGATCATTACTCATGCCTCCACAATGTCCTCAGCTATCTCTTTCAGAACACCGGGGTGCACACCATCTGGTCCAGGTGATTTATCTACCTTCAGACATTTCAGTTCCCCAAGAACCTTCTCCCTAGTAATGGCAACTTCACACACTTCTGAGCCCTGACACTCTGGAACTTCCGCCATACTGCTAGTGCATTCCACAGTGAAGACTGATGCAATTTATTTATACAGTTCATCTGCCATTTCATTGTCCCTCATTACAACTGCTCCAGCATCATTTTCCAGTGGAACAGTATCCATTCTCACCTCTCTTTTACACTTTATGTATCTGAGGAAACTCTTTAATATTATTTGCTAGCTTATTTCTATATTCCACCACTTCCTTTTTAATGAGCTTTGGTTTGAAAAGCTTCCTAATTCTCTCAGATTTGATTAATTTTTGCTCTATAATATGCCCTCTCTTTGGGTTTTATGTTGGTTTTGACCTACTGTTGTGAACTAAATATACCTGTCTGGACATGTCCCTCTGCTGACTGCTCCTGTGGCTCCTCCCACAGACCCCTGGATAAAGGCGATTGGAGGCACTGTTCCTCCCTCAGTCTCCAGGATGTTGTGTGGTGGTCTCTTGCTGCTAATCGTGGTCTCTTGCAGCTAATAAAAGCCTATCATTTGCCTCCCGTCTCCGAGAGTTATTGATGGTGCATCAATTTTATTAGCTGCAATTTCAAAACATGGAGAGCATTTTACGACCAGATAAATTGGACTTTGATCCTCAAGCTCCTGAAGCAGCCATTGCCTTTGAACTCTGGCTTGCATGTTTCCAATCGTACCTGGAAGAGAGTCCCGTGACTGAGCCTGCTATTATGCACAGAGTTCTTCTTTTCAGGGTCAGTCCGCGGGTATACTCCCTAATCAGGGACCTGCCAACCTACCAAGGGGCACTGGACGCCCTCAAAAGACAGTACCTGCAGCCGGTGAACACCGTCTACGCAAGACATTGCTTATTGACGCGGTGGCAGTGGGCTGGAGAGTCAAGCGCTGAGTTTGTCAGGGCCTTACAGACACTCGTGCGGGCCTGTGACTGCAGGAGACTGACGGCGGAACAGCATGCGGAGCTCCTGGTACGAGACACATTCGATACGGGGATCAGGTCAGTGTACGTGTGCTAGCGACTGCTGGAAAATGCCGATCTTACCTTACAGTTGGCGATCGAGCTGGCCGACACGCCGGAGGCTGCTCTGCACAATGCTGATGCTGTCCAGTCACGCGATCTCCTGCCGGTCCCATGGACGTTGCAGACCCTGCCACCCGCTGGCGAATCGACCTCAGCTGCTGCCAGTCACGAGTCCGTGAACTCCCCGCAACCCTCCGGCGAATCAACCACGGCTGCCGCCAGTCACAAGTCCGCGCAGTGTTACTTCTGTGGACTCAAAAAGCACCTCTGAAAATGCTGCCCGGCCTGAGAAGCGACCTGCTCCAGCTGCGGAAAGAAGGGCCACTTAGCCAAGGCCTGTTAGTCTAAACCGCGAGCGGGGTCGAGCAGTGCCACGTGCGAGGCATGGGGGCAGCCATCTTGCCAGCCCACCTCGTACGAGGCATGGGGGCGGCCATCTTTGTCGGCACCACCTCGCCCCACCTCCGACCCATGGATACTTACCGGGCACCAAGATGGTGATTCAACTCTGGCCTCCGTAACCCTCGATCAAAACGCTCCACACCAGCTTGCAAGGTCAATGATGGACATCCTGGTGGAGCGGCACAGGACTAGCTGCCTGTTTGACACGGGCAGCACTGAGAGTTTTATTCACCCGGACACAGTGCAACGCTGCAGACTCATGACACAGCCGGTAAGTCAGAGGGTCACCATGGCTTCTGAATCGTATTCCACAGACATCTGGGGGGGTTGTGTAGCGACATTGGTGGTGCAGGGCACAGAATATCGGAACTTTGCACTACTGGTCATGCCTAAACTGTGTGCCCCTGTGCTATTGGGGCTGGACTTCCAGAGCCTCCTGAAAAGTGTGACAATGGAGTATGACGGGCACCTCCCACCAATCACTGTCAGAAATCCTCAGTTTTGTGGGGCTTCATCATATACCCCGCTACTGACCCCACACACACACCGAACCACACATCCCACCCAGCACCATGCCGACAGCTGCACTATTGACACCACTTCCAGCCTCTCCACCCTCAAGATCCCTCCCCCACTGCTGTTCACCAACCTGACCCCCGACTGTAAACCTGTGGCAACTAAAAGCAGGAGGTACAGCGCGGGGGACAGGGCCTTCATTCAGTCAGAGGAGCAGTGGCTGCTCAGGGAGGGGATCATTGAGCCAAGCACAAGTCCTTGGAGGGCCCAGGTTGTTGTTGTTCAGACTGGGCAGGAAAATAGGATGGTCGTGGACTATAGCCAGACCATCAATAGGTTCACGCAGCTTGATGCGTACCCCCTACCCCGCATTGCAGATATGGTCAATCAGATAGCTCAGTACAAGGTGTACTCAACTATAGACCTGAAATCCGCTTACCATCAGCTCCCCATCCGCCCAGAGGACTGCCCCTACACTGCCTTCGAGGTGGGCGGCAGCCTCTATCACTTCCTACGCGTCCCCTTCAGTGTCACAAATGGTGTCTCTGTCTTCCAGAGGGAAATGGACTGGATGGTGGACCAGTGCCAACTGAAGGCCACGTTCCCATATCTGAATAACATCACCATCTGCGGTCACGACTGGCAGGATCACGACAATAACCTCCAATGATTTTTCCAAGCGGCCAAAGCTCTTAACCTTACCTATAACAGGGACAAGTGTGTGTTTGGAACCACCCAACTTGCTATCCTTGGGTATGTCGTGGAGAACGAGGTCTTTGGCCCTGACCCCGACCGTATGCGCCCCCTGTTGGAACTCCCTCTTCCCTCAGAGCCCTCAGATGATGCCTGGGCTTCTTTTCCTATTATACCTAATGGGTCCCTCACTACGCAGACAAGGCCCGCCCCCTGGTCAAGTCCACTGCATTTCCCCTCTCAGCCGAGGCCCGCGCGGCCATCAGCTGCATTAAAGGGGACATTGCCAAAGCAACGATGCATGCGGTGGACAAGACCATTCCCTTCCAAGTAGAGAGTGACGCCTCCGATTTCGCTCTGGCTGCTACCCTCAATCAGGCAGGAAGGCCAGTAGCATTCTTCTCTTGTACCCTTCAAGGCCCTGAAATTCGGCACTCCGCGGTGGAGAAAGAAACCCAGGCCATAGTGGAAGCTATTAGGCACTGGAGGCACTATCTCGCTGGCAAAAGGTTCACCTTGCTGACCGACCAGCGCTCAGTTGTGTTCATGTTCAGCAACCAACAGCAGGGCAAAATCAAAAATGATAAAATTTTGCAGTGGTGAATTGATCTCTCCACCTACAACTATAATATCCTGTACCGGCCTGGAAGGCTCAATGAGCCCCCTGATGCCCTATCCCGGGGAGCGTGTGCCAGCGCGCAGCTCGGCCAGCTATACACCCTCCATACAGATCTTTGCCACCCAGGGGTCACCCGATTTTACCATTTCGTGAAAGCCTGGTACCTGCCTTATTCCCTTGAGGACAGCAGAACGATGACCAGGGAGTGCCAAGTCTGTGCTGAGTGCAAATCGCACTTCTACCGTCCTGAAAAGGCACAACTTATCAAGGCCACCTGCCCCTTTGAGCGACTGAATATCGACTTTAAGGGCCCCCTTCCCTCCACCGACCACAATGTCTACTTTCTCAACATAATTGACGAGTACTCACGGTTCCCCTTTGCCATCCCCTGCCCCGATACCACTGCCACGTCCGTCATAAAAGCCCTGTGCCAGCTCTTCACTCTGCTCGGATCTCCCTGCTATATCCACAGTGATAGAGGGTCCTCGTTTATGAGTGACGAGCTGCGCCAGTACCTGCTGGCTAGGGGTATTGCTACTAGTCGGACCACGAGCTATAATCCCCGGGGAAATGGACAGGTGAAGAGGGAGAATGCCACAGTGTGGAAGGCCACTGTCTTAGCCCTTAAGTCAAAGGGACTTCCGGTCTCTCGCTGGCAGGAGGTCTTCCCCGAGGCACTCCAGTCCATCCACTCCCTGTTATGCACGTCCACCAATGCCACCCCTCATGAGCGACTCTTTTCTTTTCCCAGGAAGTCTGCCACTGGGACCACCCTACCAGTTTGGCTGATATCCCCAGGGCCAGTGCTGCTCTGGAAACATGTGAGGAGCAATAAATACTCCTCAATGGTCAAGAGAGTTCACCTACTACATGCAAACCCCCTGTATGCCTACGTGGTATTACCTGATGGGTGGGAGGACACGGTCTCCATCCACGACCTGGCGCCCGCAGGAGCAGCAGACCCCTACCCTGAACACTCCACAGTGACTATGAACCCCATACCCACCGATATATATACCCAGGAGACACTGTGCATGCCAAGCCCTACACAGACCCCTCACGACACTCCCATACCGGGCGCCTCGCACACGCATGAGGGATTACTGACGCCTAATGGGCTGACACCTCAAGTCAGGCTGGAGCCTGCACAACCATCATCACTGGTGCAATCACCACCGGTGCTACGTAGATCACAGCGACAGATTCGACTGCCTGATAGACTTAACCTGTAAATATACTTGTAAGAAACTTTGCCCCATGGGGACTTTCTTTTAAAACAAAGGGGGGGGGGGTGAATGTGGTGAACTACATATACCTGCCTGGACACACCCCCTGCTGACTGCTCCTGTGGCTCCTCCCACAGACCCCTGTATAAAGGAGATTGGAGGCACTGCTCCTCCCTCAGTCTCCGGGTTGTTGTGTGGTGGTCTCTTGCTGCTAATCGTGGTCTCTTGTAGCTAATAAAAGCCTATTGTTCACCTCCCATCTCCGAGAGTTATTGATGGTGCATCACCTACCTTATTATCCACAGTTGTATCATCTTACCTTTAGAATACTTCATCCTCTTTGGGATGCTTATATCCTGTGCCTTCCGACTTGCTTCCAGAAATTCCAGCCATTGCTGCTCTGCCGTCATCCCTGCCAGTGTTCTTTTCTGATCAATTTTGGCCAAGTCCTCTCTCATGCTTCTGTAATTCCCTTTACTTCACCATAATATTGATATATCTGACTTCAGCTTCTCTTTCTCAAATTTCAGAGTGAAGTCGATCATATTCTGTTCACTTTCCCCTAAGAGTTCTTTTACCTTAGGCTCTCTAATCAATTCCGGTCCACTGCACAACAACCAATCCAGAATAGCTGGACCCTTAGTGGGTTCAACCATGAACTGCTCTAAAAAGCCAACTCATCCACATTCTAGAAGATCCTCCTCTTGGGATCCAGTACCAGCCTGATTTTCCAAATCAACCTGCATATTGAAATCCTCCATGACTATTGTAACATTGCCCTTTAGACATGCCTTTTCTACCTCCTGTTGTAATTTGTAGACCACATCCATACTACTGTATACAAAGTGTCTCTTTACCCTTACAATTCTTTAGCTCTATCCACAATGATTCAACACCTTCTGGTCCTATGTCACTTCTTTCTAATGATTTAATTTCATTTTTTTTAGCAGCAGAGCCACGCCAATCCCTCTGCCTCTCAGTTTGATACAACGTGGATCCTTGGACATTAAGCTCCCAGCTATAATCTTCTTTCAGCCATGATTCAGTGATGCTCACAACATCAGACATGTCGAACTGTAACTGTCCTGCGAGTTCATTTACCTTATTCTGTATGCCACACACATTCAGATGTAACACCTTCAGCCCTGTATTCACCCTTCTTGACTTTGTCCACCTTTTCTATTGCATCTCATCCTGTTGAATGAAATTTTATCTTATCAGCCTCTCCTTGCTAGTAGTTGCACCTCACAGTACCTCTATGAACCAACTACCTCATCCTCAGCACTATCACTCCAGTTCCCACCCCCCCCCCTTCCAAATTAGTTTAAACCCTCCCAAGATACTCTAGCAAAACTTGTACTATAATGTAACAATGCAGGAAGGTATTGAACTGACTCTGCCCAGTAATATTCTGGCATTGAAAATGAAAGCTAAGTTTCACATTCAGCTCCCAAGTGAAATCCTGCTAAAGTGAGTATAATATCATTTAATAAGGAAATTATTTCATTATTATAATGGGTGAATGATACACTCTGGTTTATCACTGCCCACACAGTGAGATAAAATTTACCCCTACAATTTGCATTTTAAGCCAGTTCAAGTGGCAACAAGCAGAATAAAAAATGCTCCCACATTATACAATCGGCAGAACAAACTTATGATTATTATGTGAAGACAATGCAACGTTTACCTCAAAAGCTAATGCACAAAAACCACAAAACTATCCCGACACCTGCATGTTGCCAGCAGAAATTTAAAAACACTGTCTGTGCAGTTACTAGACATTATAAAGATGAATTTGCTCTGATAACATTCATCAAGGACCACCAAATGTTGAGCCTTTCAATAGCGAGCATTGAATATGAATGATAAAAGAAATAGCTATCTGTAAACTAAGTTAACTGCAAGTAAAATGATATGTACCAAATACAAATTGGAAAATATTTTTAATTGAAATATAAGAGATAAAATTTAAGGACATTACAAGTAGCACTCTCATATCCCTAATAGTTTCAGAAAATATCCACATATCAAACTGCTATTAAACTGACTTTACCAATGAAGAGATGTTCATGGTAAGAAGTTCCATTGATGGTGTTATTCATTTTGATTTTGCTACTAAGATGCAAATGCATAATCCTTAACTCCAGGCAGCTCTGTTTGCAGTAGCTTCTCCATGGGCCAAAGCCCAAGCCAGAAATTGGCTTCGGGTTGTGATTAGGTGCTGATATAGTGTGGTGAGAACTTAATAAGGATGTAAGAGGTGGTGGTAAAATTATGGGTAGCGAATGGAAGATAACACCAAGAATGGGTAGACTTAGAGATAACAGTGATATGGATGAGAGTTGCGGTAGCAGATGAGCTGAAGAGTATGTAGAGACAAGCTATGTTGTAAGAGTAGGGAGACTTGCTGATGGAACAGATATGCAATTGGGTGTTGATCTCATGTCAAGTGCAGCATTAAGCTTGTTATCATCCTAGTTCAGTCTGATAGCTATCCCAGACTGATATCCCGATCAGTCTGGGATAGCTGCCCAGCAGTAGGACAGATTCAGTGACTAGTGATAGGAGTTTGTGTTGGGAGACAAAGGCAATGACTTCTGTACTCTCATTGCTTAGGTGGAGGGAATTTCTGTTCATCCCATCTACCACAGCAGAAACAGTGAGGGAGTCAAGTGAGGGAGAAGAGAGTTCCATTAATGTGCAGGCAAAAGCTGACATTGTATTTATGGATATGAAACTGGGAAAGGATAACAAATTGTGGCAATATGCATGAAACAATTTGACTCCACACAACACAGAACTTACACCATAGATCCTGAAAACCTACCAGAAATTATGTACATAAATCAAAACAATACAAAAAAAAAACGTAAGATCTTGGATTGCACGTGTAGGAATAAAGCAGAAATCAGAAAATAATCTGAATTAACAGACAGCTGCTTTCATCAACCATTACAGCTACAATATTATGAGAAGTTAATCCATGTATTGGGGAGGTCATAGGAGAATTAGACTGATAGTTACCATTCCAATCCTGATATACAAAGAACAAAAGCAATTGGTAAAGGATGATTCAAGGGCCATTCAAGGTTTTGAACTGTACAGACTAGATAAGCATCAGCCAGTTGACTCAATATCACACGTCACAAGTCACAATGTAGAATATAGCTTCAAACTAACAAGAAATGGGGTTAATTGTATCTATCTATTTTAAGCATTTGGAAGTGAAGGAGTGGAATTGACTGCCAAGGTTATTTAGGGAGTAAGATTTTCCCAGTAAATGAAGGAACAAGTTGGAAGGAAGGTTTGGTAAAATGTTTAGTAATGAATTATAAGGGATATCAAAGGATATGTTGTTTGCAGGACATTGATATCAGCCATATTTATATTCTTTAGTCCTATCATCGTATTTTATGACCAAAGATTCCAAACCTCTGTTCCCCATGTCTTAACTCGCACTCATTCCATTTAGCCATCACCTCTATGCTTATCAAATGATCACAACTCATGGTTAACCAATGTCTTAATTTTATTCTTCTCTTCTAGTTCTTTCAAGACCTCAAGTATCATTACCTTTGAACTTTCAACCCTTGCACTTTCTAGGTTATCTGTTATCCTCCAATACTTAACTACATTATACCACCGCTACCCGTATCTCAGAAGACGCCACCCTATACATTTCTCTCCTTAAGTATTGCATCTTCTTTCCTCCTATAAATTATTCCTTAAATCTAATCTCTTTGATCATGTTTTTGAACATCCAGTCTAGTATTCCTTTTTGCAAATCAGTGAGTAAGCCTTTGCTTCTTAACTCTGAATCTCAGGGTTACTATGTACAAATAAAGACTGCCACTGTTTATACAATAAACAATGTGTATTATTTACTTAGCATGAAAATCCATCAACTGTGATTTATTCTACCTGCTTAATTGTTTCAAATATTCAGGAGCACTGGTTCTGAGCATTTCTTACTTCTTCATGAAGGTAATACCCCATCCACTTTCCTACAAATAGTGAATCTAGTCTCTTTTTGGCAGCTTGAGCTTCAGTAGTATCTAATCCAAATCAAAGCTGCTGTGTTTTTTCATGTTAAAAAGTTTTATAAAAAGTTTATTTCATTGATCTAAAATGTGGTACAGAACAGATAAAGAGAGTGCGTATATTTCGTATCCCAGGGTTTTAGTGCCCGGTAAGTGGAAAAATAGATTTAGAAGAGACCCCAGTTAAATTTAACCCTACACATCCAACAAAAGACAACTGCTTTCAACTTACTCATTTACAGACCGACCCCACAGTATGAAAATCTACTTACAAAAAGTACCAATGCTTTCAGAAAATCAATTTAAATCTAGTGCTGATGTGGTTTAGATTATTTACTGATAACAAAGAATAAAAATGTAGATATGGCCACAGGTGCTGTGATACAGGGAGATATAGACACCAGTCGATGAGGGTATGTTCAGCTTCCACTTAGTTTGTACAATCTTTTCTCTGCAGAACAAGCCTGGTGCTCTCTCAAACAAGTCAATAATCACATTTAAATCTCATCTCCATGCATGAGTCTCTGTTTTATCTGCTTGTACTGGGGAGTAAAATGGAGGTTGCTGGTTAGTTGAACATTTGTTGCAACAACAAAAAAAATGCTATCTCAAAACATAAATTCTTTTCTTGCGATTTATTAATAAAAGTCTACACTATTAGAAATGCCTTAAGCTGTGAAATTAGATTGGGTTACACAGTTATTTTCTTCACTCTGTGGGTCAGAATTATGTTTAAATGGATGCAGTTTAGCCTTGCAACCCTCATGTCCCCATGTCCCCAACTTAATTTTTCTTCCATATTTGACCATTCCTTTCCCCCAAGTGCATACCTGCTCCATACCACATTCCCCTGATAAATTAGTCTACGTTCTCCCCAACTGCAGAAGCAAACTTCCTTGCAAGGTAACTAGACCCCATCTATCACTCTGCTTTTACATGCCTACTTTTTCCCAGAAATGGAACCAGAGATCCAAGAGTGGGAGTAAACGGGACCTTTTTAGGATGGCAGGCAGTGACTAGTGGGGTACCGCAAGGCTCAGTGCTGGGACACCAGTTGTTTACAAGATATGTTAATGATTTAGACGAGGGAATTAAATGCAGCTTCTCCAAGTTTGCAGATGACACGAAGCTGGGCGACAGTGTTAGCTTTGAGGAGGATGCTAAGAGGATGCAGGATGACTTGGATAGGTTAGGTGAGTGGGCAAATTCATGGCAGATGCAATTTAATGTGGATAAATGTGAGGTTATCCACTTTGGTTGCAAGAACAGGAAAACAGATTATTATCTGAATGGCGGCCGATTAGGAAAAGGGGAGGTGCAACGAGACCTGGGTGTCATTGTATACTAGTCATTGAAGGTGGGCATGCAGGTACAGCAGGCGGTGAAAAAGGCAAATGGTATGTTGGCATTCATAGCAAAAGGATTTGAGTACAGGAGCAGAGAGGTTCTACTGCAGTTGTACAAGGCCTTGGTGAGACTGCACCTGGAGTATTATGTGCAGTTTTGGTCCCCTAATCTGAGGAAAGACATTCTTGCCATAGAGGGAGTAAAAAGAAGGTTCACCAAATTGATTCCTGGGATGGCAGGACTTTCATGTGAAGAAAGACTGGATCGACTAGGCTTATACTCACTGGAATTTAGAAGACTGATGGGGGCATCTTATTGAAACGTATAAGGTCCTAAAGGGATTGGACAGGCTAGATGCTGGAAGATTGTTTCCGATGTTGGGGAAGTTCAGAATGAGGGGTCACAGTTTAAGGATAAAGGGGAAGCCTTTTAGGACCGAGATGAGGAAAAACTTCTTCACACAGAGAGTGGTGAATCTGTCGAATTCTCTGCCACAGGAAACAGTTGAGGCCAGTTCATTGGCTATATTTAAGAGGAAGTTAGATATGGCCCTTGTGGCTAAAGGGATCAGGGGTTTGGAGAGAAAGCAGGTACAGGGTTCTGAGTTGGATGATCAACCATGATCATACTGAATGGTGGTGCAGGCTCGAAGGGCCGAATGGTCTACTCCTGCACCTATTTTCTATGTTTCTATGTTTAAGATCTAACCACAACCCACCCCACCCCCACCACCATCCTGCACCATCCTTTTAGTTGCACATGTCCTCAGCTCACTCGCACAGTGTGGTTAAAAATTATTACGGGAAATAGGACCCTCACAAAACAGCTTAAAGTGATTTCAGGGAACCAAAGGCCCATTGCGATGAGGAGAGCATAGGGACTCAGGGTCCCACAGTGATGAGGGGTGAATAGATATCCAGATCCCTAATGGGTTGATAGGAGCACAGATACCCAGAGTCCATGTGTTGAGGACAACACAGTTAACACATCTGGTAAGCCAGAGACAGAAGCGTCAGTGTTCCCAAATAATTGGACAGCAGGTTGCCACGGTTTTACTTCATCACTTAAACCTCGCCCAACTCTCAGTGCTAATGAATTTAGACGCCATTTTGGCCCTTCCTTTCATTTTCACATCAAAAGCCAGTCACACATTCTGAACAGAAAATGTGGAGGACGATTTTGAAACAGTTTCAGAAAAATATTTAGAACATCCTTTGCATTTGACAGTACTGTACTGACCACACAGAAGTCTGATACTCTGTACAAATAATCTGAAGAGCAAGTTTCTGGACAGCCAGAAGTAAAAAGGTGAAAAGATAACAATGTTACACCACCAAAGTGAGGCTAAGTGTAATTGGCTTGTGAAGACAGAAGCCCTTTCATAGCTTGTTGACATAACATAGCTGCAAATATGCAACAAAATAAGACCATCTGACAGGCCCTTTAGAAATGTCTATATTTCTTTCCCGCCTACTATTCATGCAAAGCTTTTATTCTGTAAAATTTAGTCAGTAGCTATACCAACTATAATTGCCCAGAAACTGACCCGGTTATACAATACGAAACATGATGTGGTATTTGTTTAGTATTAAATGTTCTACATTAAATGTCTTGAGCTTTGAAAGGAGCATATTTTTAAAGAACAGGGAATTCCTACAGTACATATTGAATGTTTTATTAACAAAAGCTAAGGAATTAAATTTCTTTTCATTCTTCTATTTCTGATTGCATTGATTACATATTCTCCAAATGACTTCAGCATGTAACAACGATGTAAAATGTTCAGAATGTGTAAGTAATCTCAATCTCTTGTCAACAAGCACAGCACTTAAAATGCTTGTTCATTCAATGGCATAGCTCTTTCTGCACCTCATCAATGACTGAAATAGTTATTCTTCCTGTATCCATGCTGCGCTTCTCAATGTCATCAACTATGCCTCTAATGTCCAACCTCCCCTCAATTTCAGAATCAGAGTCAGGTTTAATATCACTGGCATATGTCATGAAACTTGATGTCTTGTGGTAGCACTACATTGCAACACATAATATTAAAAATCTATAAATTTCTATAAGAAATATATATTTAAAATAAATTAAGTAAGTAGAGCAAACAGAGCAAAAAAAAAGAAAGACAAATAAATATTGATGTAGTGTACATCGGTTCATTGTTCATTCAGAAATTTGATGGCAGAGGAGAAGAAGCTGTTCCAGAAATGTTGAGAGTGTGTCTTCAGGTTCCTGTACCTCCTCCTTGATGGTAGCAACAAAAAGAGGGCATATCTTGAGTGAAAGTGCTCACTTTTTTAAGGCATCAGCTTTTAAAGATGTTCTCAATGCTGGGGAGACAACTGCCCATGTTGGAGTGGACTGAGTTTACAACTTTCTGCAGCTTTTTCCAATCTTGTGCAGTGGTCTCTCCATACCAGACAGTGATGCAATCTGTTACAGTAAATCTGTGAGAGTCTTTGGTGACATACCAAGTCTCCTCAGACTCCTAATGAAATACAGCCACAGTCATGTCTTCTTTCTAAGTGTAGCAATATGTTGGGCCAGAATGGAGCTCCAGAGATGTTGACGTCCAGGAAGTTGAAACTGTTCACGCTTTCCACTGCTGATCCCTCAGTCAGCCTTCCCCTTCCCCTTCCTCTTCCTTAAGTCTACAGTCAATTCCTTGGTCTTACTGACATTGAGTGCAAGGTTGTTGCTGTAGCATCACCCAACCAGCTGATCTACTCATTTCTCAGTTCCTCAATACCTGCCGTGTCTGTTCTCTGGATGAAGCTTTCCATCCTAGAGCATATGAAATGTCCGAAAAGAACAGTGTTTCCCTTTCATCCCATCAATGCTTGCTTCACCCACATCTCCTCTATTTCCCGCACATAAATCTTCACCCTGTCCTCCCACTGCCATAACAGGTATAGGGCTCCTCTGGTCCTTACCCCCAGGAACCTCATTATCCAGCACATCATTCTCCATAACCTACACTGTCTACAATGGAATCCTACAATCCTACCTCTAGGCACATCTTTCCCTCCCCTGGCCACTCATCACTCCCTCCTGGCACTTATCTGCCCAATCGGACAAGTGCTATGTCTCCCCTGATACTCCCACCTAAATAAGGCCCGAAAACAGCCCTTGCAGGTGAAGCAATACCTCACCCAGGATCATCTGCTGTATTCAGTGCTCCTCATGCTTGCCTCACCCTATATAGTGAGCCTGAAATGTTGACAGTGTATCCCCTCCATAGACATTTTCTTACTTGTTGAGTTCCTCCAGCACTTTGTGTGTGTTACTCAAGTTTTCTAACATTCACAAAGCCTCTTAAGTTTGTAGTTTATATATCATTAGATTAAGTTTAGTCAATATCAAGTTGAATAGATTTCAGATTTAAAAGAAGATGGAGCTAGATTTCCTACTGGGGTCTTCGGGGAACAGTGATTAGAATTTGGTATGTTTGATAGAATTTATGGAATTTGATTTAGTCCAATCTAAAATTAACATCTTAAAACAGAATCAAACAGAACACAAGGACATGGGGCACGAGTTGGCTGTCATAGAATGCAAAACTAATTTTAACATCAGTCACTCAACAGGCAATTGTTAATATTTAAACTTTTGGTACATGTTTACACTTCTATAACACCACCTTTAGGCAAAAAATTAAGATGTAGTTCAGCCATATCTATAACAAATTAAATAACATTAGAACCAATAAAAACATTATGCTGTTGCCAAAAGAAGCAATAAACTTGAACATCAGAAAAATAGAATTCAGCAGACAATGAATATACTTGAATTCTGTGGCGATCTTACACATATGTTTATTATTTAGTTTGTTTTGAAGCAACAAGCAATCTGCTACTGGAACTCAATGTGTTCAGCTGCATCTGTGGGGGAAAGGAATTGCTGAACTTTCAGGCTGAAACCCTGCATCACCAATAAGAGTTAGGGGGGGGGGCAAAGTATGACCAGTATAAAGAGTGGAGTGGTGGGACAGGGACTAGAGTGAATTGGTTGACCGAGAGAGGCTACCAAAGGATGACTAGTGGTGTTCCACTGTGTATCAATGATTTAGATGATGGAATAGATAGCTTTGTTGCTGTTTGCAGATGATATGAAGGTTGGTGGATAGGCAGGTAGTGTTGAGGAACAAGTAGGCTGCAAAAGGACTCAGACAGCTTAGGAGTATGGGAAGAGAGTGGCAAATAAAATCCAGTGTTGGAAAATGCATGGTCATGCACTTTGGTAGTAGAAAAAAATGTGCAGATAATTTTCTAAATGGGGAAAAAATCCAAAGCTCTGAGTTTCAAAGGGACATGAGAGTCCTTGTGCAGAACACCCTGAAGGTTAACTTGCAGGTAGAGTTGGTGGTGAGGAAGGCAAATGCAATGTTAGCATTCATTTCAAGAGGTCCAGAATAGAAGAGCAAGGATGTGATGCTGAGGCTTTATACGGCATTGGTGAGGCCTCACATTGAGTATTATGAACAATTTTGGGCTCATCTGGCATTGGAAAGGGCTTATAGGAGGTTCACAAGGGTAATTCTGGGAATGAAAGAGTAATCATATGAGGAACGTTTGATGGCTCTGCAATTTAGAAGGATGGGGGAGGGATCTCATTGAAACTTTTTGAATGTTGAAAGGCCTAGACAGAGTAGATATGGAAAGGATCTTTTTCCATGGTGGGGAAGTCTAGGTCAAGAAAATAGAGTGGTGTCCATTTAAAACAGAGATGTGGAGAAGGTGGTGAATTTGTTACTACAGGTAGCTGTGGAGGCCTAGTCCTTGGGTGTATTTAAGGCAGAGCTTGATAGGTTTTTGATTGGACATGGCATCTTATGGGGAGAAGGCCGGGGAGTAGGGCTGAGGAGGGGAAGAAGGTATCAGCCATGATTGAATGGCAGAGCAGACTTGATGGGCCAAATGGTCCAATTCTGCTCCTATGTCTTATGGTCTATGGCCTTCCAATGTAGAAATCAAGAATCCAGTTGCAGAGGGAGGTACAGAGGCCCAGGTTTCGGAGCTTGTTGACTAGTACTGAGGTTATGATGGCATAGTATGATGAGCTGTAATCAGCAAACAGCAGTGTGATGTAGGTATTGCTATTGTCCAGGTGATGAGAGGCTGAGGAAAGAGCCAATGAGATTGCATTGACTGTAAACCAGCAGTCGTGATTGGCAAAATGCAGCAGGTCCAGGTCCACACTTAGTCAGCAGTTGAGGGGGTGGGGGGGGGGAGGTTGGAGTGGCTCTGTTGGTAAAGAAATGAAATCTAAACCTTAGAAAGAGGTGCCATAGGATCAGAAGATGTAAAGGCTTTGTAGGTAGAATTAAGAAACTGCAAGGGTAAAAAGACACTAATGGGAGTTATATGCAGCCTCTGAATAGGACCTAGGATGTGGACTATAACTTATAATGGGTGATACAAAAGGCAAGTCAAAAGGACAATGTTACGACAGTCATGGAGGATTTTAATGTGCAGATAGATTGGGAAAATCAGGTTGGTGATGGATCCCAAGAGAGTAAGTTTGTAGAATGTCTATTAGATGTCTTTTTAAAGCAGCTTTTGGTTGAGCCCTCCAGGGGATCACCTATTTTGGATTCGTTATTAGGTCGCATCTGGGATTTCCAGTTGGTGGACTATTTCCCTCCACGCTGCTCTGTCCCGACACTTGTCCACAACATCCCTAGCCCTAGTCTTATCCAACTTGGTCCAGTCCTTGATGTTATCCAGCCACATTTGAATTGGCTGCTGTATAATGAGCTGGATTTGATTAGGGAGCTCAAGGTAATGGAACCCTTAGAAGTCAGTGATCATAATATGATAGATATATCATAATATGAAAATCTAAAGTCAGATGTATCAGTATTCCAGTGGAATAAAGGAAAATACAGAGGCATGAGAGAGGAGGTGTCCAGAATTGATTGGAAAAGAACACTGACAGAGATGATGGCAAAGCAGCAATGGCTGGTGATCTGGGAGCAATCCCAAAGAAGAAAGAGTATTCTTAAGGAAGAATGACACAACCGTGACTGACAAGGGAAGTCAAAACCATCATAAAAGCAAAGAGAGGGCATCTAAGACAGTAAAAATTAGTTGGAAGTTAGAGGATTTTAAAAACCAAGAGAAGGCAACTAAGAATGCAAGGACATAAAAGATGGTATGAGCTAGCCAATAAGATCAAAAAGGATGTCAAATGTTTTATCAGATATATAAAGAACAAAAGAGAGAAGAGAATAGATATTGGACCACTGGAAAATGATGCTGGGGAGGAAGTAAGGAAATGGAAGACGAACTGAATAAGTATTCTGCACCAGTATACACTGTGGAAGACACAAGCAGAATGCTGGATGTTCAAGAATGTCAGCAGGCAGAAGTGAGTGCAGTTGCTATTATAAGGGAGAAGGTGCCTGTGGAACTGAAAGATCTGAAGGTAGATAAGTCACCTGGACCAAATGGACTACACCCCAGGGTTCTGGAAGGGGTACCTGAGGAAACTGTGGATGCCTCAGTAATATCTTTCAAAGATCACTAGATTCTGGCATGGTGCTGGAGAACTGGAAAATTGCAAATGTCACCCCACTTTTCAAGAAGGAGGAAGACAGAAGAAATTATATGATAAGCCAGTTAGCCTGACCTCAGTGGTTGGGAAGATGATGGAGTCGATTGTTAAGGATGAGGTTTCAGGGTACTTGAAGGCATGTGGTAAAATAGGCCAAAGTCAGCATAGTGTCCTCAAGGGAAAGTCTTGTCTGACTAATCTGTTGGAATTCTTTTGGGAAATAATAAAGGAGAATCAGTGGATGTTTCTAACTTGGATTTTCAAATGGCCATTGACAAGGTGTCACACATGAGGCTACCCATGGTATTACAGGGAAGATACTGGCATGGATAGAACATTGGCTGATTGGCGGGAGGCAAAGAGAGGGAATAGAGGGATCCTTTTCTGGTTGGCTACTAGTGACTAGTGGTTTTCCACAGAGCACTTATTTTTATGATCACTTCTTTTTATGTAATGTGTCAATGATTCGGATGACAGAATGAATAGCTTTGAGCGGCATGTAGTATTGATGAAGCAGAGAGGCTGCAGAAGAACTTCAACAGATTAGAAGAATGGGCAAAGAAGTGGCAGATGAATTACAGTGTCAGGAAGTGTATGATCATTCACTTTGGTAGAAGAAATAAAAGCATAGACTATTTTCTAAATGGGAAGATAATTCAAAAATTTGAGGTGCAAAAGGACTTGGGAGTTCTCGTGCAGGATTCCTTAAGGTTTAATTTGCAGATTGAGTCAGTGGTGAGGAAGGCAAATGCAGTGTTAGCATTCATTTTGGGACAACTGGAGTATAAAAGCAAAGATGTAATGCTGAGGAAACACGAGGAAATCTGCAGATTCTGGAAATTCAAACAACACACACAAAATTCTGGTGGAATGCAGCAGGCCAGGCAGCATCTATAAGGAGAAGCCCTGTCAATGTTTCGGGCCGAGACCCTTTGTCAAGACTAACTGAAAGGAAAAATTGTAAGAGATTTGAAAATAGTGGGGGGAGGGGGAAATGTGAAATGAAAGGAGAAGACCAGAGGGGGGTGGGATGAAGCTAAGAGCTGGAAAGGTGATTGGCGAAAATGATACAGAGCTGGAGAAGGGAAAGGATCATGGGACAGCAGGACTCGGGAGAAAGAAGGTGGGGGGGGGGGGGAAGCACCAGAGGGAGATGGAGAACAGGCAAACAACTAAATATGTCAGGGATGGGGTAAGAAGGGGAGGAGGGGCATTAACAGAAGTTTCAGAAGTCAATGTTGTTTTGGGCCTGTTATATAAGAAAGGTCGTGTTGACATAGGAGAGGGTTTAGAGGAGATTCACGAGAATGATTCAAAATGTTAAAGTAAAGTAGGCGACTAGAGTAATTAAAACTCTAGATAATTGCTTATTGTTACCTATGTATTCAAGAAGTATAAAACATTGTGTCAGGAGAACGAAATTCTCATGGAATTTCCTGGCCTCTCTCCTGGACGCTTTCTCTGCATATTTCTGTTACAGCTTCCATGTATTGTAGCTTAGTTTTAGTCAGTCACAACAAAAGGAGTCATTAAGAAAGAGGTGAAAGACAGGTGGAACCAGAATGAGATATAGGAGATGGGAGGAGTGTGTTGGGAGGGACTTGTTATCATTTGATAAGAATGTGGTGTAGTCAGAAACAGAGGCCTCTCCGGTTCCAACTAAAGGTGTACTTGTTCATCCTTTGTGGGGTTTTTTCAGAATCACAAGGCACTGCTTGCTGTCAAGATCAGCAGGTACTGCAGGTAGACATCACGAGTAAGTTGCTGGAGCTGGAAATTGGTAAACAGTGATCACACAATAGGAATAAAGCGATCATTTTCAGCTGAGGAGATTGTACATAATTGGGAGTTGTGGGGCGTAGTTCTGAGATCACAATTTATAACAATGGTAGCTGAACAGCACCAAGAAGATTCCTATTCTAATTTGTCAATAATACAAAGGTAGTTGGCCAGGTGTTTGAGGATAATGTAAAGAGGCTTGGAGAGGATATGCTGCACACAGATTAAATGAATGGGAAAGAATTTGGACATTGGAATATAAAATAGAAAAATGGAAATTCATCCATTTTGATATTAAAATTAAAATTCAGAGGATCCTAGATGTCATAGTCTTCAAGAGATATAGTGCAGAAACAAGCCCTTTAGCCCATCGAGTCTGCACAATCCATCCTGAAGCCATTTTTACATTAATCCTGTCTATACCCATTTTATCCTCATTATATTCTCATTAACTGTTTCCTAGATTCTGCAGCTAATCTGCACCCAAGGAGGAACTTACTGTCATCAATTAACCAATAACGCACTCATTCTTTGAGGGAGGAAACCAAAATCGCCGAGGGAAACCCTCATGTTATAGAGAGAACATATAAACTCCATACGAAGAGCACCCAAGATCAGGATTGAACATGAGTGACTAAGGTTGTGAGGCAGCAGTTCTACTAGCTGCACCACAATGCTGCCCTTGTGCACAACACTAAGATAACATACAGATGCTGCAAGCAATGACGCAGATAAGGCCATAAGACATAGGAGTAGAATTAGTCTATTTGGGCTATCGAGTCTGCTCTGCCATTCTATCATGACTGATTTATTATCCTTCTCATCCCCATTCTCCTGCCTTTTCACCATAACCTTTAGTACCTTGCTTATCAAGAAACTGTCAACCTCCACTTTAATTATACCCAGTGACTTGGCCTCCACAGCTAGCTGTGGCAATGAATTCCAGAGATTCACCACTCTCTTGCTAAAGAAAGTCCTCCCACATCTCTATTCTAAAAGGATGTTCTTCTATTCTGAGGCTGCACCCTCTAGCCCTAGACTTCCCCGCCATAGGAAACATCCTCTCCATGACTATTCTTTCCAGACCTTTCATTCCCCCTCATTCTCCTAAACTCCGTGAAGACAGGCCCAGAACTATCAACCTTTCATTTCTGGAATCATTCTGGTGAAAATTCTCTGGACCATCTCCAATGTCAACATCTTTCTTAGATAAAGGGTGAAAAACTGCTCACAATACTCCAAGTGCAGTCTGACCAGTGCCTTATAAAGCCTCAGCATTACATCCCTGCTCTTATAAGACCACAAGACATAGCAGTAGAATTAGGCCATTCAGCCCATCGTGTCTGCTCCACCATTCCATCATGGTTGATCCTGGATCCCACTCAACCACATACACTTGCCTTCTCGCCATATCCTTTAATGCCCTGACTGATCAGGAAACGATCAACTTCCGCCTTAGATATACGCACAGACTTGACCACAGCCACAGTTTGTGGTAGATCATTCTATAGATTCTCTGGCTAAAAAAATTCCTCCTTACCTCTTGTTCTGTGTACCCTCCACCAAAGGAAACATGTTCTCCACATCCACCTTATCTAGTCCTTTCGATATTTGGTAGGTATTCTAGTCCTCACAAAATGAATGCTAACATTGCATTTTCCTTCCTTCCACCGACTCTACCTGCAAGTGAAACTTTAGGGAATCCTGCAAGCCCAAGGCAAGTGATGTGCAGTCCTTTATTGCAAGTGGACCTGAGTTCACAAGGAAAGGCTTCTTGCTGCTGCAGTTTAGTCTTCTGGTGCTACTATATCTGAAATATTTCTCCATGTCTGGTCATCCACTTAATGCAGAATAAACTTACAATTGACGGAGCCCAAAGATATTTCACCAGACTGATTCACATATGAGGATTATAAAGTGGAATTATGCTCTCTGGAACTTAGAAGAAGGAGAGGTGGCCTCGCTGAAATGTACAAAATTCGTACGAGGCTCACCAGTTGGATCCAGAGCTAAAGTTTCCCTTTGCTAGATGTTTGAAAACAAAATGATGTTGAAGCAGTTGGCTTGAGAGTGGCAACATGGAAGTTAACCCCTGGGATCTTGAGACAGAGTGGCAATAGGGTAGGGAGTGTGGGGATATCTGAGGGAAACACTATCAAACGACTGCATACTCATTGGCAGGAAATAGCTATTCCTTTGTTAATAGAAGATCTATTAATAGAAGATCCTGTAGGTCTAGATCTTAAACCCACCAAAAAAGTAGCAGTCACATCCAAATTCATTAAGTTCAAAGGTTAAAGTTTAAAGTAATTTTATTATTAAGATGACTATTTTAATAATAATTAATAAATTATTATTAATAATATTATTATATCTTAGCATATACTACCTTGAAATTCATTTTCTTGCAGTCATTCACAAGAAAAAATAATCTGTGGTGCACTGGTGCTGATGGTGAATGTGGAGGAGATGTTGTTGCTAATCTGTGTTATACTAGTGAGAAAATTGAGGATACAGCAGTACAGGGAGGTACTGAAGCTCAGGTCCTGGAACTTATTGATGAGTTTCAGGGGGATAATAGAATTGAATACTGAACTGTAGTCAATGAAAAGCATTGTGACTCGTGCACTTTCATTGCCCAGTAGATCCAGAGCTGAGAGAAAGGCCAATGAAATGACATCTGCTGTTGACCTGTTGTGACAGTGAGCAAACTGCAGCAGATCTAGCTCACTCCTCGGACAGGAGTTGATGTACTTCATGACTAACATCTAGAAGCAGTCCATTACAGTGGATGGACTGCAAGTGCCACTGGATGATAGATATCGAGCCAGGCTACTATGTTCATCTTGGGCATCAGTGTGATGGAAGCCTGCTTGAAGCTGATGGGTGCCTCATACTGCCAAAGTGAGAGACTAAAGATGTCAGTGAACACTCCAGCCAATTGATTACCACAGGTCATCAGTGAGATCATGTCTCAATGAGTTCACCAAAAAAATCAACAAGACTAAAGGAAAAGTGATTGAATGTTTGGCAAAAGTTAGTATGATTTCAAGCTTCTGGTCAAGATGGTGCCTGTGTCACATCCCACAGTCACATCTTCTGAATAGCCCGTGAAACCATTTATTTCACTTATTTTATGTCTTTTACATTGTTTTTCATTTTGAATGTGATCCTGGAACTGTTGGAGCCTATGATTTGCAATTTGGAGATTGTTTGGGTGGTGCAGCACTCGGCAGTCTCTGAGAAGATTCCGGAAGGCAGAGGCAGCATGTGTGAGCCTCGTGGCGACCGGGCTGTGGGACAGGGTGCGAACCGATTTTCAACGCCATTTTGCCAACTAAAGCTTCCATTGTCCAACACTTGTCCAAGCGATGTGGGAGAATGAAACATTGAGGCCAATACAGATCAGCACCAGCTGCTTGTCTTTTGATCGCTGGTGGGATCACTCTGCTGCCAGAGAAGGGAGTCGGCCTTTTGTTCGATGGTGGGATTGCTCTGCCTCTGGAGAGGGGAGAGGCTTCTCTGTGCCTGAAGAATGTTACCCAGGTTTTCAGCGTTTTGGATATGGACTTGGAATCTGAAATTTTTCTCAGTCTTATAGTTTTATATATTCAATGTTTTTTTCCCAACTTTTTTTTGTGTGTGGGGGAAGGTGATTGTTCGTTTTTTTTATGTGGGGAGTGGGTATTTGAGGGTTGATGATCGTGCTACCATTCTTTTCTTTCTCAGCTTCGTGGCCATCTGGAGAAGAAGAATTTCAGAGTTGTATACTTTGATAATAAATAAATGAATCTTTGAACATTTGACTCTTTGAAGCTTACTTAACTAACGGATGATGTGATTGTTGTAACATTGATCTGATTACCTTTAGCAGAGAAAAATGGAAAATCTGGGGGGACAACTTCCTTTGACCTATTTCTAGAAATGGCAAAAGGGCATGCTGCTATTTGGTTTCCTGGTTGCATTGCATTTCAGCTCTCCTTCCTATTCCTGCACAGCCATCAGAACTTGCAGGGTGAGGCCAAATGCAAACTGGAAAAACAGGACATTGTATTCTGTCTGGTTCATATTCTTTTCACTTCCGGAGCTCCTTTAAGGGCAAACTCGAAGCAGTGCAGCTTGATGGTTAATCTAAAGCTTAACAGCATGAATACTGCATTTTCCATTTTCAGGTAACCTGCTCTCATTGTGTTCCTTCCTCTTTCCATATTGACATGTTCTCCCAGAGCCTTTCCAACACTTCCCCTTCACCAGCCCCCAAATATCCAGTTTATTTAACCTGATGCATCTGGTTTCATCTACCAATCAGAACTGCCCTCACCCTTTAACTAGTTCCATATACCCTTCCTTACTTTTCAGATTCCAACATCTGCACACTCCTGTGGCTCCACTTATCACCTTCCAGCCTATATCTCCATCCTCCCCTCCCACTACATGGCTCTGCCTGCCTATCATAACTAAAGACATATTAAATAGATTGTTAGCTGGATTATAGTAAGAATGTGAGTTGCAGAGGTCTTGAAGATGTACCCTCAGGCTGTGGAAACAGTTCAGTGTTGAGGTGAGTGAAGTAAGCTACTCTGGGTCAGGAGCCTGATAGTTGAAGGTAATAACTGTTCCTGAACCCGATGGTGCGGAACCTAAGGCTCCCGTACCGCCATCCCAATTGTAGAGGCAATAAGGGAGAATGGCGTGGATAGACAGGGTCATTGATGATGGTTGCTGCTTTCTTGTGGCAGAGCTCCCTGTAGACATGCTCAGTGGTGGAGAGGGCTTTGCCTGCGATGGACAGGGCTGCATCCATTAGTTTTTGTAGGCTTTTCTGCTCTTGTGCATTGGTGCTTTCATACCAGACCAGGATGTAACCAGTCAGGATATTCTCCACTGTTCACCTGTAGATATTTGTCAGGAAAGTAGAGGTGCTGCTGTGCCTTCATTGTAATGGTGCTTACACGCTTCTCCCAGGATGGGTCCTCTGAAATTATAACATTGAGGAACTTACACTTCTCCACCTCTGACTGCCTAAAGAGTACTGGCCCACTAACCTCCGGCTTACTCCTAATCAGGTTTTGAGTGAGGGGTTGGTGTGGCACCATTCAAACAGATTTTCATCCCCCCTCCTATATGCCAATGTGTCACCTCCTTTGATTCAGACAGGAGCAATGGTGTCATCAGCAGATTTAAATATGGCATTGGAGCTGTACTTAGCTTCACAATCATAAGCATGAAGTGAGTAGAGCAGGGGGCTAAGCATACAGCCTTGTGGTACACCTGCATTGATGGTGATTGTGAGAAAATGTTGCTGCTATTCTGAACTGACTGGAGTGAATCAAGGATCCAGTTGCACAAGGAGGTATTGACGCCCTGGTCTTGGAGCTTATTGATTAGGTTTGAGGGGATGATAGGGTTGAATGGTAAGCTGTAGTCGTTGAAGAACATCCTGGTGTATGCATCTTGACTCAACCCCGTTCTCCTGCCTTTCTCACTGTTAGGACATATTCTGGAGTTAGGGTATACAGCAAATATAAATATCAGTAGCAACCAATCTTCAGACTGGAATGTGGATTCAGATTGGATTTAAAATGCAGCTTCTTACAATGGGCCTCCCTGGAGCTGCAGACTGGGGTTGATCACTTGCAGTATCTACATATACATGAATACTGGTGGAAAGAGTCAGTGGGAATTACATTCATTTTGGGTGTCTGCAGTGTTGCGCGAAGAAGGAGGTGTTTGAAAATTATATGTAATTCAAAGGAAGCATTGTAGGTACATTGTCACTACAGAACTGTCTTGATCTTTGTTCTTTAGCCATATAAAAAGTCATGTAATAGTGGGTCAGGTAGGTCTCAGCTACCCAGAGTGTCTCGAATAGTTGCTGATTTTGCTGAATAAACAATTCTGTATCCATTAGCTTCAGTGGCTCTTCAGTGACCTTGTTCACAGTTACAACACGGGGGCTCGTTCAGGATATGTTCAGACCCCATCATGTGGCCAGCAATCTCAGTGGTCTAAGTAGATGAGTATTTTCAAAATTAGTACTCATACTTAGTTCTATTCAGGTCGGCGACCACAGGACCATGAAATATCACAAACACAGCGGGGAGCTGAACTAGTGGATATAAAAGTAGTGTGGTGTGTGTTCTTGTTTATGAAAGAGACTAGACAACCTGGGGAGACAAAGCCACCAGTTATGAAGGCAGGTTACTGACTTTGGGAGGCCAATGGAACATGGGTGCACTCATTTGGGAAAATGCATAGAAGCAGACGCATTTGCAACTGTCTTTGTATGTCTTAAGAATAAGTGTGTAATGTTGGTGTAACAGTTTTAAATGCAATTAAGTGCAATAGGTATTATGAGTTCAGATGCACATAAGTGGCAGATAACAGAGCCCATACTTTGTGGTATTAGGTATGTACTGTTTAATTTTTATCCATCATTTGTATTTTGCGTAGTGTGGGAATTAGTGTGGAGATATTTGAGGGAGAGGTTATACCCAGATACATCTGTCAGGATGGCACCTGTTGAGGTCAGGCAATGTCGGGTCGAGGACCCTGATGATCTGAGCCAGACCTTGATTGCAACCATCAATAAGGCCTTCACCCCCGGGGAAAAACAAAGCTTTCTGTCAGAGTTGCTCTCACTTAAGGTTACCCGGCACAAGCTCGGGAAGTGATTGAAATTCACCAGATGCACCCCAAAGATAGACATGTGTTGGTAAAGTGAAGTGCCCAAAGAATATGTGTGACGGTATGGCTCAGAGAGTGCAGAATAGTACATGGGCAACTACTGGGAATGTCAGCACTGAAGAGAGATATTGCTTCTTTAAAGAGGAAGTGAGGGAGCGGCTGGGGAGGAGGTGAGAGTAACTGGGGAATGTTAATGTCAGTAGTTCAGAAAGCTGATGAGCCAGCCATGGATTATGCAGAATGTAAATATGGAGCGTATGAGAAGCATTCAGGGTTGGGTAATCCAGGGAGGGATGACCCAGTCTCTCTGAAATTGCTGAAGGAAGGCCTGAGCTCAGCCCACCAGGAAGTTTTAGATTTGGGGACAGCCCTACTCCACGATAATATCATGGGCTGGTGAGATAGACCAGAGGAAGGGGAGGGAAAGTTGCAAAGTGGTTGACGCGAATGTAGCTGCTGTGATGTCACAGAGAAATTGTTTAGTGTGCCAGCAGCTGGCAAGGAACTGCTGGAATAGACGTGAGAGGGGAAAGGAGATGATTTGTTACAACTGTGGTTTCTTGGGCCATGGTGTCTTGAAAAGAGAACAAAGTGGGAGAGTCACTCACCAAAGCGGGCAGAATCTGCAACAGCATCCTTTCTTTCCGATTTGACTGCTGACCAGATTATAGAGCCGGAGAGGTCAGACAAACGGCTGACGGACGCCTCTGCTGCCAGTGGTGGTCATCCACGGACGTACACCAGAGATTTATTAGCGGCCAGCAATGTGAAATGTTAGTGGACACAGGGTAATCAGTATTGAAAACTGAACTACCCTTGCCCATTACTGGAGAGGTGATTTACATTACCATTGCAGAAGATGAAACAGTAAGGGCAGAGAGAAGGCAGCCCCAGGCACTTGAGACCTGACAATAACTGCTTCAGTTTTAGCTATCAGAAAATGAAAGGCTGAACATAAAGAACATGATTAAACTGCAATTGGCCAGCAGGGAAGGAGGCAGCAGCCCATGAATGGCAAATAAAAACCCAAAATGCTGGCAGAACTCAGCAGGCCAGACAGCATCTAAGGGAGGAGGTAGTGACAACGTTTCGGGCCGAAACCTTTCATCAGGAGTGAAGTAACAACTGTGTTTTAAAGACTGTTGGTCAAATGTCTCAAAGAATCTCTGCTTATTGTAGGTAGCCATTAAGGATGATATTGTAGATAGGGATATGATAGATAATTAGAGAGGAGGGTCAGAAGTACAGGGTAGATTGGCTGCCCTATTTGATTAGGTCCTCCTTAAATTTTGGCCTTTCCTGGAACAAATTTATTTTTGTCCAGAAAGGCCAAGAGGAGGGACTGTTAGGGTGCATTCTGAAGTAACGATATATAGCGATTATTAATTTTAACAGCAGTCAGTCTTCATGCCTGAATGTGTATTGTAGATTGAATTTAAACTGCAGCTCTGAACAATGATCTTCCTGGAGCTGCATTTTGCAGGTTGATTGCAAGCAAGGTAACACTCGACTTGACTACAGAAGCCTGCATATGTACGAATGCAGCCCAGAGTTGGTGGGAATTCATTTTGGGTGTCTGGAGTGAGGGTATGAAGGTGTTTGAAATTATATGTAACTTAAAGAAAATATTGTAGATACATTGCAACTATAAAATTGTCCTGTTGTTAGCTTTGATTATAACATATAAAAATGTCATGCAATATTGGGACAGTCAGGCTTTTTCTTTCAAGAGTGTCTCAAATGCAGGATAAAGACTTCTATTTCCACTAGCTGTTTCTTTGGTAACTTATTCATAGTTATAACAGCAGATTTATTATCCCTCCTGTCTTCACCCCCAGTAACCTTTGACGCTCTTAGTAATCAAGAACCTATCAACCTCCACTTTAAATATACCCAAGGGGGGCGGAGTTTCAAGATGGCAATGTAGACATCTGCCTTTTGGGCGTTCTTCATCTTTTTAACTATAATCACCCTTTAATCAAACCTTTTAGTACTTAATCATATGGGCTGTTACTTACGATTTACTTTTTTTTTCTAAAACAATATTTGATCTAATCTTTCTAAACTTAAAATGGCTACAGCTAAGAAATCATCTAAAGACCCTTTATCTCTCGATGCAATTTCTAATCTTCTGGATACTAAAGTTTGGAAAGTAGATTGGAAAGTAAAGTGGCAAATTTGGAAAGTAAACTGGCAAGTTTGGAAAATAAACTTAAATATACCCAAGGACTTGGCCAACACAACTATCGGTAGCAATGAATTCCACAGATTCACCATCCTCTGGCTAAAGAAATTCCTCCTAAAGGGAAGTCCTTGTATTCTGATGCTGTGCCTTCTGGTTCTAGTTTCTCCAACTATAAGAAATAGTCTTTCCATGACCAGTCATTATAGACCTTTCAATGTTCGATAGTTTTCAATGAGATACTCTCTCATTCTTCTAAACTCTTGAAGGCACAGGCTCAGAGCCATCAAGTGCTTTTCATATATTAACTTTTTCATTCCCATTGTGAACCTACTCTGGATCATTTCCAATGCCAACAGATCCTCTCTTAGCTAAGTGGCCTAAAACTAATCACAATACTCCAAAGCAGTCTGACCAATGCCTTATAAAGCCTCAGCGTCACAACCTTGCAGTTATGTTCTAGTCCCTTCAAAATGAATGTGAATATTGCATTAGCCTTCCTTACCACCGACTCAATTTGCAAGATAACCTTTAAGGAATCTTGCATAGACAATAGACAATAGGTACAGGAGTAGGCCATTCGGCCCTTTGAGACAACACCACCATTCAATTTGATCATGGCTGATCATCCACAGTCAGTACCCTGTTCCTGATGAGAGTTCCTGCATGAGAGTTTCCAAGTCCCTTTGCACCTTTGATTTCTGAATTTGCTCCCCATTTAGAAAGCAATCTACACCTTGATTCCTTCTACTGACATGCATGACCATACACTTTCCTACACAGCATTCCAACTGCCACTTCTTTGCCTATTTTCCTAATCTATTCAAGTCTTTCACCAGACCCTCTGCTTCCTTAACACTGCCTGCCCCTCCACCTATCTTTGTATCGTCTGCAAACTTGGCCTTAAAGCCATCAATTCCATCACCAAAGATGATGACATTTGCACTGAGGAGCTTAAAGCTCCTATGGTGAGAACAGTAAGCAGAAGGTCATTTCCTGTTGGTTCTGTTGGTTAACTTGGTTCACTTGACTGCAAAGTAAGATGTTGTCACTCTACCTTATAAGGGGCCGATTGACATGGCAAACAAATTAAACTTCAAATTGAACTTTAATCCAACTCTGTTTATTACTACCAGATCTGTTAAAATATACAGACTTTCAATCAACCTGTTTAACTCCCAATGATCCTCTAGCTTGCTGGTCAGTATATTGCCTCATAAAGCACATGACCCGGACTCAGATACTGTCCATAAGTGACGAAATGGCTGGGCTCATTCCCCTGGTTGATAGCTTTCATGGAGTTCCATCACAGGACCATCTCCCTGCACTCAATGTTCTGGGGTTGTCACTGGTAATGTACCAGTGTTTCTTCTTTTATGCACTTTTGTTTCTGAATGAAACAATAATTCAAAACGTTGGGCTCCTCAAATCTCTGCTGGACCAAACAGTATGTGGAATTGATTACCCCTGATGCTTTTCCATGTGGGTCTTGTGAGTGTGTCTTCCTAAAAGCTATTTCACTGTTTTGATTATGCCTCTAAATAACTTTTTTTTCCATGGTTACAACTAACTCTCGGGCAGTTGTTGTGGCCTTGGATACAATGGTGAGTGCTTCAGACTCAGACTGTTGTCTCTTATAGCTGCAGTTTTTCCCACGTATTTGGCCAAAATCTTGAATCCAGTAAATACTCAATGAGACAGAAAGAATATAACTTTGCACTTTATTTCTATAACTTATGAAGATCTAATTCCAGTCTATATTTAACAGTTTGTTGCCAGGGTCTCCAAACAGTTCCTGATTCATAACTCTGTGATCAATCAATCAATCAACACCAGAGAAGACTTTTCCAATTAAGCTGTTATCAATAGCTATGCCTAATTTCTCCAGGTATTGTCAGAGAACTTCACGGACCATTAACTATCCTTGGCTTGTACAAACTGTCTTTTTTGGGGTTGTTTTTAACCATTTGCACACCACCTTTGTAGAATTCTATTTATTTTCTTACTATAGTCAGTTGTTCTTGTAAAGCTGACTTCTTTTCCCATCACCCTTTGTAAAGGAGCTACAATAGGCAATGTATTTAATTGATTTTAAGAAAAGAGCAATTATGTTTTAGCATTTTCATTTTTAAATTACTAAATTATTTAAACTTTTAGTAAGACTTTAATGTTTTAGTCATGCCTGAATACCAAATACACCTTTGAATACCAAATGCATTCAGTTTAAATGAAAGTTTTGCCAGCTAGTACTGTCAAAGCAATCCAGGTGACAGCAGCTGGCAAACATGGGGCAGCTTTGCTCAATTCTGGGCTGTTCTGATCAGCTAGATCCTGGTTGGAGGCTGCACAGGGGATCTGCTACAAGAAAGCATACTCTGGTGAGCTCAGTGGAAGAAATTTACAACAAAAACAAAAGCATATGCTAAAGTTAAGATTCAAGAGAGTTTCAACAGGTTGAAACTGTATAAGATGTCCTTAACTACAGATCTAATACTTAACTGAATTATGCCCCAACAATATAAAACAGGTTTGCTAATACCCTGACAAGGTATGCAGAGCAGGTAAGTCCTTTATGATTCCTGTGTTGTATTGCATCCAGCAACATTTCTGAAAATATAATACCACTGAAGACTTCATACATGGACAGACTGCAAGACTCCCAGAATATTCTCTTTATTTGATTTTTATTTCTGCTGAACTTATTTAACTTTTGTAAAGCACCACTGCCCAGCACTGCTGACCAACACATGCACATGTAGATGGAAGTCTGTATATACGTGCACACATACATACACAAAATAGTTCCTTATATTCAAAATTCAAATTAAGTTTATTACAAAAGCACATATATATCACAATATACCTGAAATACATTTTCTTGTAGGCATTCACAGTAAATACAAGAAACACAATAGAATCAGTAAAATCAGCATCCAACAGGATGGGCCAACAACCAATGTGCAAACACAAAACTTTTAAAAATAAATAGTAATAATAATAATAAATAAGCAAAAGATATCGAGAGCATGAGATGAAGAGTCCTGGAAAGTGAGTCCAAAGAATGTGGGAACAGTTCAAAGACAGGGTGAGTGAACGTATTCCTTCCAGTTCAAGAACTTGATAGTTGAAGGGCAATACCTGTTCCTGAATCTTGTGCGTATGGGTCCTAAGGTTCCTGCACCTTCTTTCTGGTGCCAACAGAGAGAAGAGAGCATGGCCTGGATGGTGGGGGTCCTTGATGATGGATACTGCTTTCTTGCAACATTGGAGGTACTTTTCAGGGAAAAAACAGCCTGCTGTACAACCAAGCTCAAATATCATTGTAATGCCAACTACATGCTGACAGGAATTTTCAAATAATACATCAGTTGAAAATAATATGTTAAGAAACTGATAAATATCTCACTGCTGTTAAGTTGTGCTTTAAATTCCAGTCTTCAGAGGTCCCAAAGAAAAAGCTGGGATGCTAATCAGACTCTCCCCCTTTTATTGTCTAAACTTACAAATGATGTCTGGGTGGAAATGTAATATTGGACAAGCTAATTGACGTAGATGTTTTACCATGGTTGACTTGGTGTGGAAAGAAAGGGACCATCAGCAAAAGGTGAGTATAAAAGATCTAATTTAAGGATAATGAACCAATGACTGGTGCAACAATGCAAGTACCAATGTTTGCCAAAGCATGTGATGTCCTCCCTCCAGGCAGGATTAGTGAAAATGTGCCTGCCTCAATTATGCTCCTTACAAATAAAACATTGGGAGTGAGTGGTTGGGGGGTGGGGGAGAAGACAAAAATATTCATTTATAATTTATATATAAGATAGGCTCATCCCTGGAAAACTACAATTATCAACAACTAGAGCCAATTTTCAAAATGTAGTTCTTCATTAGCAGGAAGAGTTGAGGATATTCTGGGTTTAACCTGGCCTGAGAGTGCCAGGCCCATCATTGAAATCTACACCTGCATTTTAAAGCATGTCATTTCCCAAAGCACGGCCAACGTCTAATCACCCAGGCATAACGCCATTCCATGACCTGCTTGTGACACGGGTCAGCTAGTTGGAATGCTGCCAATTTTTTGACAGGAGTTAATGACAAGGCAGGAAAACCTGCTGGTGAGAAAGACTGATTTTAACCACGGACACATGCGCATTAAAGCACTATTAATCACAAGCAGTTGAAGTCAGCTGCCGTATAATTCTGTAATCCAATAACACATAGAATGATAAACTGCATAACTGTAATTAAATCATTGTCTCAGTCTCCTTGTAAACTGTTATTTCACCCTTTACCCGTCCCTTCACTGTAACAAATTCTACACACATTAGTTCTCAGCTTTTGACCATAATTAGCTGTTTTCAACAAATTGGTACTCCAGAGTAGCTTCCGGCTTATTCCTGAACATTATCTGTGAAGCTGTTAAATGGTGTAAACTGAAGATTTAGGTAGGAAGTTTCATGTCACCATTACATTTATTATAGACATATACTAATGAAATGTTTACTACTTTTCAAAGGGCATGTACCTCAGTACTTAAATGAGAAACTGCTAATTGGCTGAATGGCATCATTGGCATTTCAACAAAAGCAGCAAAGGATGTAAGAATTTCCATTTATTGTGCACATTTTGTACAAGGTTATTACTAGTACACATTCTCCTGAAATATGCAAGTATTCAGAATTTAGAAAAGTTTATTGGGTTCACAAGAATTATCAAGTGAGAATGAAAATGGGCTTAAAGAGAATTAAGTCACTACTATTATCTTTACCTGTTTAGAAATATATATATATATATATTAGATATATTAGTATATATATATTAGATACTGCATGACTAGTTACTTTCAAAAGTTTCCGCATTTCCTAGTGCACAGTGGGAGGAAATCTTGTCAAAGACCAACCCTAAGAAAGCACAAACTGATAAACTGTGGGAGTAAATGTTGCAAATCTTAAATCCTGCAGAAGACTAAGTGAGAAAATATTTGAGTTTTATATGAGCATATGAGTTAAGAAGAATTAAATAGTGATGTATTTGATGGTTTGATGGTGGTGGGGCATCATAAACTGAACGGTGATGCAACAAAGCTAACCAAAGAAAGATAGAAATTGAATTAAATTATACAATTATAAGATCATGTCTCAATGAGTTCACCAAAAAAATCAACAAGACCAAAGAAATTAATAAAAATTATTACCAAAGAAAAACAAGACTTAATTATTCATTTTAATGGATAAAAGAATAACCTTAATTGTGGAAAGGAATCAAACATGGTTAAAAATTTATGTTCTCAATGATCTAGAGTATTGCAGTTTGAAAATTTAAATAGAAGCATCAAATTAAAGGAATCCCCAGCCAGCTCTCATGTTATATTATGTATGGTGACTAAGAAAATCTGTTACAATTTAACAGGGTTTGAGTGATTTGCAGTCAGAGGGAAAGGATAAACGTTAATGGATCAAGTTCCCATTAGTTACAACAAAAGCAATTTTGATGGAATTTGCTGAACTTTTGCAAAAGATTAGGAAACATAAATGGAAGTAAATTATGAGTGGATGTCATTTAACTTAACAACTTCTATCATCTTATTTTTGTTCATGGTTCAAATAACCCAAATCAGGTCGTGCTCACAAAGCTAGACCAAAGAAGAAAAATTTTGCCAACCTTATCAATTCAGGGCAAACTTCAAATTGTGCTTGCTTTCTACATGCAAGTTCTTAAAGTGTTTTCATATAAACAGATATTTAATTGCAGATGTATGCTCTCCCATGAAACTAAAAAATTGATTCTTCTCTAACTTATCTAAATTCATCCTTCTCTAACTTCCATTAATGCCCCTCCTCCCCTTCATACCCCATCCCTGACATATTTAGTTGTTTTTTTCTCTCTCTCTGCCCATCACTCTGTCTGTTCTCCATCTCCCTCTGGTGCTCCCCTCCTTTCTTCCTAGCCTTCCATCCCATGATCCTTTCCCTTCTCCAGCTCTGTATCCCTTTCGCCACTCACCTTTCCAGCTCTTAGCTTCATCCCACCCCCTCTGGTCTTCTTCTATCATTTCGCATTTCCCCATCCCCCTCCTACTTTCAAATCTCATAGTACCTCTCCTTTCAGTTAGTCCTGACGAAGGGTCTCAGCCCGAAACGTTGACAATGTTTCTTCCTATAGATGCTGCCTGGCCTGCTGTGTTCCACCAGCATTTTGTGTGTGATGCCTAAAAAATTGATTCTTTTTTCAGTTTTTCTTTGAAATAATTTTTCACCATTGCAAAACCAGACAGCCTTAACAAAAATGGTTACTGTTGGCAATAAAATAATCTGATAATTTAGAAGTAAAACTCCTGAGTTAATATTTTTAAATATATGAAGGAATCCTATGAATGGAATAAAACTAGTTATGCTTTCTTATGCAAGATGATTGCAATAGTTCATAGAAGATTTTATGCTTATGAATATGCGAGTAAATTTTAAAGAATATTTGAATGAATATAGACATAGACATTCAACATGCAGTACAGAATGTTTGTGCCAACTATGACACTAAATTAACTAATCCCATCTGTCTGCACATGATCCATAGCCCGCCATTCTGTTTGTATTCATGTATATGCTGGTCCAAATGCTTCTATCATCCTTGGCAGCACATTCATAAATGCGTACTGTGTAAAGCATGCCCCACACATCCTTCAACTTTCCCGTTCTCACTTCTAGTCTATCCCCAGTAATATATGATATTTCTACCCTGGGAAGGATACAGCAATAGTCTGTCCTTTCTACGCCTCTCATAAAGTTATATACTTCTATCAGGTCTGTCAGGCCAGGTCACAGGGGTTCCCAACTTTTTTTATGCCAAGGAGCAATACCATTAAGCAAGGGCTGTGTGGACCCCAGGTTGGGAACCCCCAGGCCAAGAATTCATTAAGATAGTCATGCTTTTCGTATACTGTTTCAGTAAGGAAGAAATTAATATAGTAAAATTTGAAAAGTTATGCAGTTGTGATGCCAAACCAAAATATTTTTCTGGAAAACTTGTTCAAAACACAGTGCTCATTAAGTACTGTTTCAGCCTCAGGAACTTTTCAATGAACAATGATATCAGTCCTTTTGCCCATTATCCATCTGCAATTAATTTTTGTAAACCAAATCCAATTTGATTCTTGTTTTAGTATACACTTCCCTTCCTCTCTGTGACAAAGCGGAGTTTCTCCAATCAGCCAGTTTCTGAGTATTCTTCACTAGTCACCCATTCTGTATCCAAATTTTGAAACTTCTGCCCAACAGCACAGTGGGAATATTTCCAACAGAAGGACTGCAGTGGTCTGCCTTGATCAGCAATACACAAATTCCAAAGATAAACTGGTGAAAAGGAACTGCCTGCCTCTGACACTGCCACCAAAACAATAACCTATTCTCTCTTTATTTATGGTGAACAAAATGCATTACGCTCCTTTCCCAGATGGCATTGGTGAGACACGGTAACGTTTTGAGAGTATCAAAAAAAAACTAACTATTCTATCAAATATATTTGTTCTGGACTACAGTCACTGCAATTCACACAGCGTCTCATTTCCCTTTCTGAGTTGTACTTTTGAACCATCAGTAAAAACTGGCATTTTTATGGTATCCTGAAGGATTCAGTGAACTGGACTTTCAAGAAAGCCATTGCTGAAGTGGACTCCGGGTTAGATTGATGCAGCGGGTCCTCGAGCTGGATTAAAAAGGTTAATGCATCAAGGCCAAGGGCGAAGGATAAACTGACGTTCAGCTCGGTATGCTGTGAGGCTTTACTCACCTCAGCACTGAACTGAATCTACAGCTGAGGCCTGCAGCCATTGTGTTGTGTATTTAATATATCAATTCTTATCCTTATATATATATCTTGATTAAGCATTCTTGTTCATCTATATAATCGATTATGGGTTGTATATGTATATGTACATCGCATATGTCATCATGCTAGCATGTGATAAGTACACACCTCGCTTAAAGTAAGCTCAAGGTTAGACCTGCATTCTGGACTGCCTTTGAATTAGTTTAACGTTTCGAAGTTACAAAACATAATTTTGGTGACGTGGTATTTTAAAACAAACCCCTGACTCCTATCAACCTGTTGAAGCGCAGTGAGATATCTGAACTAAAAAAACACAGTGAAAGACAGTCGAGGTACAAAAAGCATCACATCACATATTCTTCTGAAGGAAAGACTGCTCGAGTTTTTCAGTCATAAAATGGAAGAGTTCACGGGTTCATAAACAGTGAGTACTAGGTGATAATAATCATAAAAAAGGTGAAATGCCTGCCTACATCGGAAAAATTGACACATTTGATTACAAGAAGGATAACTAGAATATATAACCAAGCTCATTTACAAACTTGGCTCGTTAGTCAGCTCTGCCAGGACTCCACGGTGAGAAGGCCGCCTTTCAGAATATAGGTCAAGGGTTGCTATGATTTAGGGTTCAACCAAACTGAAATGCTGTGATGTTCTGATTAGAGCAACTTTGATTTGAATGAATGCTGTATAAATACTGTCCATTCACATTTGTTGGTCGGCAAGAAATAACAGATCGTACACCACGTAAAATTATAAAGAAAATACCTTTACAAATTTCAGCTTTATCAAACAATTAAGCAGAAAGAGGAAAGAAAAAGAAAAGGACCCATTACAGTTAAATGAGTCCAATATGCACATAAATTTGAAGCTCATAATGGAGTCATCTTTCACTCGTGCTCTGGACCCATGGTCTGAATTAAAACACACATCACATTCCAAACATTCCTCGAAGTACATCTTAAACAAACTGGCTCTCCCTCAGGAGTATTGGCACTTCCTCCTTGGAGTCATTCATCAGCACAAAGCACTTTCTGCAACAGGGATTCTACTTGCAACAGCATTCTGCGGCATCTTCCCTTCTGTCCCGCTCCACAGCTCCTGCCAAAATACCCCAAACCAAACAACTGTCTATCATAAAGCTCTCTCCACCCTGCTTCCTGTAGAATTTTTTCCCAATCCCACCATCCTGATTGGCTGATACAACATTCCTAAGTTAAGCAACATGGCATCTTATCTCTCGCCGAAACCAAAACATTCTACCAGCAGAACACACTGGTTTTGCAGAAAACTGCTGAAATGAAATACCTACTGTACAGCAGTAGAAATCTCAACCAGGCATTATATGTATACTAAGCTAATTCACAGTATTTTTAAGCAAATGAAATAACAACAAGAAAAGAGTACCAATTTTGTTGAGTGCATTGGTTTTAAAGGCATACAGTTTGTTTCAAAGCTTAACTGCTCCAACCAAGCTATCCAAAATGAGCTGTGCTGAAATTGTGAATGTAATGCAGGAACATTTAGAATTAAAGCATGTGTATATTGCCAAATGCTTTAGGTTGCATAAGCAGAATCAAAAAGAATGTAAGTGCTTTTTAGCATATGTGGCTGAATTGAAGAGATTCTCTGAGCATTGTCAGTTTGATAATGGGTTTAATGGTGCACCGATAGATTGTGTGGTTTGTGGAATTTTACAAGAAAGCATTCGACAATGGCTTCCAACTGAAACACAATTTACATTAAAATAAGCAATTAAAATAGCTGTATCAATGGAAACAGCCAACAGAGATGCAATTGAATTGCAGTCTGGAATGAAAGTGAGCGTGAACAAAATTGCAATGTCCAAACCAAAATCAACCTAGCTGAACAAATTATGTTACCATTGTGGCAGGAGCTCATATGCACCAAACAAACGTAGGTTTAAAGATGAAGCTTGCAGAAAATGCAACATAGTAGGACACATACAAAGAGCATGTCTGGCAGGTAAAAATAAATTAATTGCAAAGGGAAGAGAAAAAGCTAAAAAAGTCAAGTTGCAGCTTCAAAAAGAGCATTAATCTGCATGTTGTTGATAAAAAAAATCTGATGAAGACAGTGACCCAGGACTGTGTAGATTTATAATGTGAAAATTAACAATAGACAAGCAATATAGCTTATGCCTGATTGGAGATCCTTCCACCATTTGCATGCCGCATTCCATGCAATAAAGCCAACTGAAAGCAAATTAAGAAAGGTACCAGATGATATCACAACTGCCTCCATGTTGAACACCATGAGCCGTGGCCCAGCAGAGGACAAACAGGTGTTGGTGCCAACCTCTGTGCCTCTGGTTGGAAAGCATATTGGACCAAGGAAGGGTCATGCTGGTCAGAGGAATTGCAAAAATGACAAAAGCAGTGGTTAATTACAACAGTTTTTTAGGCAACATATCTGAGAAAACTTCTGATTTGTTAATCAGGCAGTAACTTACGAAACGTGGTTTGGTTTTAACCTAGAAAGGAGTTCTAGAGTTTCAGAAAAATTGCAAGCATTTGCCTTTTGTGAACATAAAGAACCAGAATCTGCAGTGCAAGTTTTAAGGTTATTGCAAGAACTTCAAGTGGGAGACAAAAAGCTGCTTGTAAAAGTAGGTGCAAAGGCCAAAGCCCAGCTGGATGAATGGAAGACAGTTAATGAATATACGAAAACAAAAGATTCACCAGATGATGTTATGGATAAGGAAACCAAGAGGAGAGATCACATTGTAAAGGGAGCAATAGAAGGATTAGTAAGAGAATTCTCCAGTGAACTAAATGGACCTTCCCAAGTTCAAGATGCACAAACTACTACTAGAAAGGCATCCAGAGCTATCACATCCACCTACAGTCTCAGAATCAACTCCTACAGCCACCACGAAGCAGATCCTAGAACATGAGGTTGTTTCCATAGCCACATATTTCACGTGCCAAGCAGAGTGGTCCTCCATCAGGAAAGATGTTATCCTACAAGAGTAAGAAATCTTTCACAGCAATTAATTCTTTAGACCTGAATAGGACAATTTAAAATTTACAGTAATGTGGATGTCTGTATATGTTAGTTGTATTATAGGGTATACGGTCCATATAGATGAGATGCATTCTCTATTGAGTAGGAGTTGATAGCTGAACAGGGAGGAGTGTTGTGTATTTAATATTTCAATAATATTTGAGTATTCTTATATATATATTTGTGACTTTGTATAAATTTGTAAATTGCATACACCATCACTCCACCACATGATACATGTACACCTTGCTTAAAGTAAACTTGAAGTTGGACCCGCATTCCAAGACTCCTATGTCTTCTTTTGAATTAGGTTAATGTTCTGAATTTACACTAACCTCACCGCTAAACTGGCTCCAAGGCGATGGACTCATTTTGGGGAGTCTATGGGTCACGTTCTGTGTGTTATTTGTTATTGTTTGCATGATTTGCTCTATTTTTGTACATTGGACTTTGTTGGTGGAGTTTTCTGTGGAAAATATTATGCTTCTTTGTTTTGTGACTGCCTGCGAGAAGATGAGTCTCATGGTTATATATAAGACCATAAGGTATGGGAGCAGAATTTGGCCATTTGGCCCATTCAGTCTGCTCCGCTATTTCATCATGCTGATCAATTCTTTTCTCATCCCCAATCTCCTGCCTTCTACCCTTATCTCTTCATTCCCTGACCAATCAAGGATCTATCCACCTCTGTTTTAAATATACATATGGACATGGCCTCTATAGTTGCCCGTGGCAAAGAATTCCACAGATTCACCACTGTTTGGCTAAAGAAGTTTCTCTTCGCTTCCGTTCTAAAAGGACAGCCTTCTATTCTGAGGCTGTGTTCTCTAGTCTTAGACTCTCCCATCGTAAGAAACATCTTCTCCATTTCTACTCTATCGAGATTTTTCACTATTCAACAGGTTTCAATGAGCTCACCCTCCTTCTTCTGAATTCCAATGAATACAGGCCCACAGCCATCAAACGCTCTTCATATGACAAGCCATTCAATCCTGGAATTATTTTTGTGAACCTCCTTTAAACCCTCTCCTGTTTCAGCATATCCTTTCTAAGAGAAGGGGCCCAATCCTGCTCACAATACTCCACATGAAGTTTCACCAGTGATTTATCAAGTTTCAACATTACATCCTTGCGTTTATATTCTAGTCCTTTTGGTATGAATGCTAACATTGCATTCACCACAAACTCAACCTGCAAATGAACCTTTAGGGAACTCTCACAAGGACTGCCAAGTCCTGTCACACCTCAGGTTTTTTTCTCTCCATTCAGAAAATATACTACCCATTCATTTCTTCTACCAAACTGCATGATCATACACTTCCTGACATTGGATTCAAGCTGCCATTTCTTTGCCCATTTTCCAAATCTGTCTAAGTCCTTCTGTAACCTCTCTACTTCCTTAAAGCTACTTGCCCCTCCACCTATCTGCATATCTTCTGCAGACTTTGCAACAAAGCCATCAATGCCATCATCCAAATTATTAACATATAACATAATAAGAATCGGTCCCAACACAGACCCCTGTGAAACACCACTAGTCACCAAGAGGCTGCCAGAAAAGGCTCCCTTTATTTCCACTCTTTACCTCCTGCCAATCAGCCATTGCTTTATCTATGCTAGAATCTTTCCTGTAATACAATGGGTTCATAGCTTGTTAAACAGCCTCATGTGTGGCACCTTGTCAAAATCCTGTAAATCCAGGTACACAACATTAACCAATTCCCCTTGTCTATCCAGCTTTGTTATTTCTTCAAAGAATTCCAACAGGTTTGTCCGGCAAAATTTTCCATTGAGAAACCATGCTGGCTACAGTTTATCATGTGCCTCCATGTACCCTGAGACCTCATAATTAACTCCAATACCTTCCCAACCACTGAGGTCAGATTAACTGGTCTATAATTTCCTTTCTTCGACCTCTCTACATTCTTAGAGTGGAATGACATTTGTAATTTTGCCATCTTCCAGAACCATTCCAGAATCTAGTGATGTTTGAAAGATGACTACAAATGCCTGCACGATCTCTTCAGCATGTCTTTCAAAACTCTGGCATGTACACCACCTGGTCCAGGTGGCTTATTTACTTTCAGACCTTTCCATTTCCCAAGAACTTCTCTATAGTTATGGAAACTTCATGACCTCTGACACCTAGAACTTCCACCGTTCTGCTGGTATCTTTCACAATGAAGACTGATGTAAAATACTTACTCAGTTCATTCCCCATTTCCTTCTCCCCCATTACTACCACCCCAGCATCATTTTCCAGCTGTCTGACATCCACCCTTTCTTTACAGTATCTGAAGAAACTTTTGATATCCTCTTTAATATTTTGGCTAGATTACTTTCATACTCCATCTTTACCTTTTATTGTTGCCTTCTACTGGTTTTTAAAAACTTCCAATTATCTAAGTTCCCACTAATTTTTGTTCTATTATATGCCCTCTATTTGGCTTTTATGTTGGCTTGAACTTCCCTTGTTCACCATGGTTGTGTCATCTTGCATTTAGAATACTTCTTCCTCTCTGGGATGTATATATCCTGTGCCTTCCAAAATGCTTCCAGAAATTCCAGCCATTGCTGCTTTACCATCATCCCTGCCAGTGTTCATTTCCAATGAATTCTGGCCAACTCCTCTCTCTTGGCTCTGCAATTCCTTTCCCTCCACTGTAATACTGATACATCGGACTTCAGCTTCTTCTCAAATTTCAGGGTGAATTTGATCATATTATGATCACTTGTCCCTAAAGGTTCTTTTATCTTAAGCTCTTTAATCAATTACACAACCACCTGTCCAGAATAGTAAATCCCTCCTGAACTCAATCACAAGCTGATCTAAAAAGCCATCTCATAGGCATTCTAGAAATTTCCCTTCCTGTAATCCAGCACCAACCTAATTTTCACAATCTACCTGTAAATTGGTCCCCCATGACTATTTTAACATTGCCCTTTTGGCATTTATTTTCTATCTCCCATTGTAAGCTCACATCCTCACTACTGTTTGGCGGTCTATATACAACTCCTGTCAGGGTCTTTTTACCCTTACAGCTCCTTAGCTCTATCCACAATGATTCAATACCTTCTGACCCTATGTCACCTCTTTTAATGATTTGATTTCATTTTTTTTTCCCAACAAAGCAATGCCAACCACCTCTGCCTTCCTGCTCTAACCTTTCGATACAACATGTCGTTGGACATTAAGTTCCCAGCTATAATCTTTCAGCCATGATTCAGTGATCATCAACATCATACCTGCCAATCTGCAAATGGGCTGCAAGTTCATCTACACCCTATTCTACCTTATTCCGTATACTGTGTGCATTCAAGTACAACTTCAGTGCTGTATTCATCCATTTCAACTTTGTCCACCTTTTACATTGCAACTCATGCTGTTGCCTGCAATTTCACCCTGTCAACAGCCTCTCCTCACTAGACATTGCCTCTGTCTGTAAACCAGCTGCTTCATCTTCTGCACTGTTATCCATCTTTCTTGCATTAAAATATACACACCTCAGGACACTAGTTGGCCATACCCAACCTTTTGATTCTTAACTTTGTCTGAGGTCTGACCAACATCTACCTCCACAAACTCTCCACTATCTGTTCTAGCACTCTGGTTCCCATCCCCCACCAACTCCAGTTTAAACCCTACAGTGCAGCATTAGCAAACTTTCCTGCTAGAATATTTGTCTCTCTCCAGTTCAGGTGCAAACCATTCATTCTGTACAGTGGAAGAGAGCCCAATAATCCAAAAGTCTTATGCACTCCACCCTACACCAACTTCTTAACCACGGTATAATCTTCCTAGTTCTGGTCTCACTGTCATGTTTCACAGGTGGAAATCCTCAGATCACAACTCTAGTTGCCTTTTAACTTAGCACCTAACTCCCTGAACTCCCTATGCAGAACCTCTTCGCTCATCCTACCCATGTCATTTATACCTACATGGACCACGACTTCTGGCTGTTCACCCTCCTAATTAAGAATGCTGGGGTCTTGATTCATGATATCCAGAACTCTGACACCCAGGAGGCAACGTACCATCCAGAAATCTTGTTTTTGCCCACAAACCCTCCTGCCTATTTCCCCTAACCAACTAATCCCCTATCACACAGCGTGCCTCTTTTCCTCCCTTTCCTTCTGAGTCACAGAGGTAGACTCAGTGCCAGAGTCTCAACCACTGTGACTTTCCTCTGTTAGATTATCCCCTCCGACGGTGTCCAAAGTGATGTACAGTAACTTGTTGTTGAGAGAGATGGCCACAGGGGTACTCTGCACTGGCTCCTTAATCCACCTCCTTCCTGACTGTCACCAAGTTTCCTGTGGCCAGCATCTTGGGTGTAACTACCTCTCTATTTGTCATATCTATCACCCCTTCAGACTCCTGAATGATCTGGAGTTCATCCAGTTCCAGATCCAACTCCTTAACATGGCGTTTAGAAGCTATAGCTGAATGCACTTAATGCTGGTGGAACACAGCAGGCCAGGCAGCATCTATAGGGAGAAGCGCTGTCGACGTTTCGGGCCGAGACCCTTCGTCAGGACAAACCGAAAGGAAAGATAGTAAGAGATTTGAAAGTACTCCCTATAGATGCTGCCTGGCCTGCTGTGTTCCACCAGCATTTTGTGTGTTGTTGTTTGAATTTCCAGCATCTGCAGATTTTCTTGTGTTAGCTGAATGCACTTCATGCATTTGTAGTCATCAGGAACACTGGAGATCTCCCTGCCTTCTCACGTTCCACAAGAGGAACATTTCACTCCCCTGCCTGGCATCTGTACGCGGCCTAGCTAAGCAGATATAAAGAAGAGAAGTAAAAAAGAACTTGATCTTTTCTCTCCTTTGCTTTATCTGACTGAAGCCTTTCTTCTATGACGCCCTGAAGAGCTAAAGCCTGAGGATCACCACTCTGACTCTGTCCACTCACACGATGGTTGTTGTGCTTGCCCCTGCCATCCTTTAATTTGTTCTTAATAATCAATCCCAAATGCTGATTGGTCACTGGACAAAGACTGAAGCACCCCCTCCCCCCATACTTCAATGTTCGGATTGGCTGCTAGTCAAAGTTTGTCTTATATGGTATACATACTTTGAGAATGAATGTACTTTGAACATTTTTATTTTAGTGTGAATTTGGCTTCAGTAAAATATATGCAAAGGAACATATAAAATAAGGGTTTTCATTAAATAAATGTAATATAATCAAAGCCTGTGAATTGATTTCCAACCCCCAAAAAGTTAATTAAAAACTCTCGTGGTACTCTAAGTCTAAACAAAATGTAATGAAACCGGGAACTAAGATGTGTGTGTAACATCCATTATATAATACTGGAGGTGTGCAAGGCATTCCATACAGTATGAGTGACCATCAGAATGTTAACATGACTGGTGCATGTTCAGGCAGATAATTCCTGACTTAGTCAGTAACAGAAACTTTAACCCCAAAAACTGTAATTGACCATGTTAAAGCAATTGGATCAGGGGACAGAAATAAAAAATGTGTGAATAAAACCAAAAGGAGAAAGATTAATTTTGGTGTATGTTGCCAATCATTGTGCTTTATTCAAATATGTGCAGTATGAGGAATAAGCTAAATGAATTACAGCTACATATCCAACTAGACATGATCAGGACTAGGAACTAAATACTCCAGGTTTTAAGTGATACAGAAAAGATTTGGAGATTGGTAGAAATTGAAGAGAGTCTGAATTAAGATGAAATCATTTGGATTATAAGATAGGATACAAGAAATCAGCAAGAATGGATACCATATGGAAAGAGCTAAGAAAAAGGAAAGGGTTGAGATGTTGGTTGGACTCATGTATGCGCACCTGTTAGTAACTAGAAGTAGTAGGGTACTTGCATGATTGGGGTACATCCTGAGATTAACCAGTATGCTGCCTGCATCAGAGAGAAAGCCTCATGAGGAGAGGTTGAGTGGGTGAGGGCTTTGCTCTGAAGCAAAGGAGGATGAGAGGTACCTTGAGAAAGATATCTTCACAAGCTCTCACAGCCCTGACAATCATGTAATTTCAGTCCCTGTGGCCAATGTGAAAATGTCCCTCAGGTGGTGAACCCATGGAAAGCATTTGTCCCAGAGCTTAGGCAACTTCTCTGCTTGCATCTTTGGAAACAGCTCTATTTCTATCTTTAATATCCCTATTTCCCTCTTTCAGGGTTCTTTTGAAGGCCCTGACCTGGAATTACACACTGAAGTCAGTTCTTTGCAGGAATGGGACCCTCATTCGGGGTCTCACGATGGACCACTATTCGATATACCAAGGACGCAGCCGAGAAGACCAGCATGCCTGGAGAGTGTCAGGATTTCGTGGCTCTGGAGGCAGGCGGACTCGAGGTTGGTGCCTCCGCGGGAAATCAGTGTGTCGTGGGAGATGGAAGATCGAAAGCAGCAAGCTGCCTGCTGAGTCCTTTGGGCACAGAGCTCGGAAAAAGCAATACAGCCGACTTTTAATATCGTAAATAAGTTGTTTGTTATGTCTCCCCTCTCACCGTGAAACAGAGACACCTCTTTTGCCCTTAGAGAGAGCCTGCAGTATGTTGAATTACCGGGTGAACGAGTGATCTTTGGGCTACTGCAAATCTGTGTCTTTATTGATGCTCTGCTGCATGCTTGAGTGCTCGGTGGGGGGTGCCGATGCTTTTTTTGCTAGTGAGGGAAGGGGTCATTGCTTTGCTGCTGTTTATGCATGGGAGGGGGGAGCTGGGGGGACTTTGGGGTTCTAACATTTAACTGTCATTCATTCTTTGGGACACTCTGTTTTCATAATGGCTGTGAAAAAAAGAATTTCAGGATGTTTACTGTATACATTTCTCTGACATTGAATGTACCTTTGAGACTTTGAAACTTTGAGATAGCATGGCTGTCGAGTACTGAAGACCTCTGCTAATCAGCTGGCGGGAGTGTTTACTGACAGCTTCAACCTCTTGCTTTGGCAGTTGAAGGTACCTGCCTGCTTCGAGCAGGTTTCATTTTTACTGGCGCCAAGAAGATTGTGGTAATCTGCTTTAACGACTATTGTCCGGCAGCACATACATCCATTGTGATGTAGTGCTTTGAGAGATTGGTCATGAAGCATATTGTGAAGGGGCAACTTGGATCCATTCCAATTTTCCTACTGTCACAACAGGTCAACAGCAGATGTCATTTCACTGGCTTTCCGCTCAGCTGTGTGAACTCTGGACAATGAAGTTGTATGTACCGCATCTGGAAGCTCTTCTTTGACTACAGCTCACCATTCAACACCATCACCCCCCCCCCAAAACTAATTAATAACCCCCCCCCAAGACCAAGGCCTTGTTATCTCATTTGGATCCTCATTTCCCTTGTGCCTTTTAATTCCATTTTTTCTGTAACTTCTCTTGAATGTTGATTAAACTCAACATTGGTTTAGAAATGACACAAAATAAAGATACTGTACCTCCTTCCCTGTTCAGATTCCTGTCCATGGAATATTGTTAATTTTAACTGATTACAGCATGTATGAAACCTCAGTCTCCTTTCTGCCTCATGGTGAATTCAGCTGTCGGTCAGGGCCGACAGATCTGCCAGGTGTCAATGCCCCGTCTCACCTGATTTGGATGCAGAAGGCCAGCCTCACTGCTTGTCCTGCTTTGAGTTAGGTAGTGACATGGCTTCATGTGCAAAGCTCTGAGGTCCTACCCTGGATCAGCCACAAACAAAGGCAAAGCTGTGGATGAAGCAAACGTTTGAAAAGCAAAACATAATCTTTAAGATGTTCAAAAAGCAAAATGCAGGTTTAATTAAAATAAACAAAACATTTATAAATAATTATGACAGTAAACTGAACTACAATAGTGAAAAACCAATCCCTTCCCTCCTGGCATACAGCAGTTATCTGGAAACCTCATTGAAATCAAGGGGCCCAGACTAAACGCCAAGTCTAACCTGACATAGGACCTGAATGGCAACTTCATTGGCACTGCCATCAAGACTGTGCCCTGCTGCTGAACCCAACGGCAGCAAGGTGTAAAATGGCACTATTTGTCATTCAGTGATCTTTGCATTCAACAGAACATGTTTGGAAATCTGAGACTTCCATAATCATCAACTGCAGCCAGCAAGATTTGCCCCAACACGTTTAACCCTACTGTTCAGCAAATCTAACTAATTACAGAGGTGTAATCCATTTCCAACTTTAAAAATATCTTTAAACTGTTTTACTTCCTTTCATCTCCACTCTTGACCTCAATTTTGTTTTGTTTTGAAGTCAGAAAAAGCTTAAGTTTGGGGATTTGTTGGTCTCTCCTGCTTTTGAGGTTTCATTCCATATGAACAAAAGCTTAGGTTCTTCAGTCTGAATGGCAACTATGTCAATTTTTGTCCATGATTATTCATTAGCATACCTCATCAGGGTCCCCACCGTCACCTCCCCTCATCATCTACTCCCTATTGCATCACTGCTTGCTTAGTCGCTGCAGCCTGTTCTCAGGAAGGTTTATGCGCATACCGACACATTACCATTTTGTTCTGCTTTCAGGGACATCTCAGAAACCTTTTTTTATTTTTTATTTATTTTAGTTAGTGACGCAGTGTGGAGTACTACCTTCTGGCCACCCCAGCAGTACCTGAGAAAACCCGATTCACCCTGACCTAGTCACCCGACGATTTACAATACCCTACCTGACACGTCTTTGGACTATGGGAGGAAACTGGAGGACCCAGAGAAAACGCTCGCATCCCACAGGGAGGACATACAGAGACTGTTTACCGAATTGTGCCCAAATCAAACTTCAAGCTCCGTTCGGAGCTGTAATAGCATTGTGCTAATCACCACCCTGCTGTGGGGCCCACAGTGGCATAGTGGGTAGCACTGTGCCATTAACAATACTAGCTGACTCCTATCCTAACTATCTCTATTTTTCACTTCTGTCATTGTACCTGAGCTGCTTATTTATGTTCTACTTAATGCTTGGAACTTTCTATCATCTTTTTGCACATGAAGTATATTGTAAAAACATTAATTACTGAATTAAAGCCAATTGGCAGTAATGTGTTTATCTTCTTTATCATTAACATGCTCTTTATTGCTGATCTTTAGCAAACAAGTCATGTCCACTATAACTGCATGAATGGAGGAGGAGGCCATGGATGGACATATTGGAATGGAAATGGAAAATGGAATTAAAATGGGGGACCACACAGAAATGGAGGGAGTTTGGATGGAAAAACTTGATAAGATATTTTATTACACCCTCTCAGAAATCCCATTATGATAGTAACCTCCCTGTTTGCTGGAGAAATTGTAGAAATCAAAATGCAAATCATTATCAATTTTTTGGGACTGCCCTGTTATCAAAAACTATTGGAGTGGGATACACAATGCCCTACAAGACATCTTTAAATGTGAAATACCCTTAGAGAGTAAGACCATATATTTTGGATATATACCTCAAGAATGGTTGAAAAGAGATAAATATTTAATGAATATACTGTTAGTGACTGGTAAAAAGACTCTTACTAGGAAATGGTTATCACAGGAGAGCCCAACTTTAAATACATGAATGGAAATTACAATGGACATTTACAAAATGGAGAAGATAGCAGCATCTGGTAATCATTAGCTGGAACAATTTGATTCATACTGGGAAAAATGGTTTAGCTGCATAATGCCTCATAGGCCTGATTTTATTCTCACAAATCAATGAATATGTTGTAAAAAAAAGATCACTCCCTACTTGTACATAGTTCTTTCCTTTTGCTTGTTTTTTCTTTCCACTCTTTTCTATAAGTGTATACCTCAGATAAATACTTTGTGGAGATTTGTGACATATGTGATTATATGTTATATATGTACAATGTCTGAAATACATCTTATGGAAATGTTTGTTTGATGAACTTCAATAAAAAAATAAATTACAAAAAAAAATGGGGGACCACTGGGAGATCCCACTTGCTCTGGTGGACATGCTTGGTGAAGCAGTCTCCCAATCTACATACAGGAGGCCACACCGGGAACACCAACACAGTAAATGACACCACATACTCACAGGTGAAGTGTCACCTCACCTGGAAGGACTGTTTAAGGCCCTGGGTGATAATGAGAGACGAGGTGTAGGGGCAGGTGTAGCACTTGTTCCGCTTGCAAGGATAAGTGCCAGGAGTGACGAGTGGACAAGGGAGTCACATAGGGAGCGAATCATGCAGAAAGCATAAAGTGGGAGGGAGGGAAAGATGTGCTTGGTGGTGGGATCCTGTTGGGAGTGCAGAAGTTTTGGAGAATGATGTGCTGGATGCGGAGGCTGGTAAATGAGGACAAGAGGAAGCCTATTCATGGTAGGGTGGCGGGAGCAGGACACAGTTAAGCTGGAGGAACAACACCTTATATTCCATTTGAGTAGCCTCCAACCTGATAGCATGAACATCAACCTCCCAAACTTCTGATAACGCCCACAACCCTCCCCACCTTCTCTATTTCCCATCCTTTTTCCCCTTTCTCAGCTCAGCTTCTATCACCTTCCCTCTGGTGCTCCTTCTCCATTTTTCTTTCTTCTATTGCCTTCTGTCCCTTTCACAAATCAACTTCTCAGCTCTTTACTTCATCCCTCCCCCTTCCAGTTTCTCCTATCACCTTGTATTTCTCTCTCTCCTCCTCCCACCTTTTAAATCTACTCCTCAGCTTCTTTTCTCCAGTCCTGCTGAAGGGTGTTGGCCCAAAACATCGACTGTACTCTTTTCCATAGATGCTACCTGGCCTGCTGAGTTCCTCCAGCATTTTGTGTGTATTGCTCGGATTTCCAGCATCTGCAGATTTGCTCTTGTTTGGGATTGCAACTGAACCTGACGGGGACCAATATTCTCGATGGCAGGCTTGCTAGAGCTACTGAGGAGGGTTTAATTTAATTTTGCAGGGGGCTGGGGTCCAGAATGATAGGGTTGAAGATGGGGCAGTGGAAATGCAGGCAGATGCAGTGCGTAGTGAGACTGTGAGGAAGGACAGGATGATGATTGGACAAAATTGTAGACAGTAGGATGAGTTGAAGTGTAACATGGGAGCAAAATCGAAAAGGGTGCTTAATACAGGACTGAAGGTGTTATATTTGAACACATGCAGTATATGGAATAAGGTAGATTATCTTGCAGCATAATTACAGATTGGCAGGTTGCGAGCATCACTGAGTTATAACTGAAAGGAGATCATAGTTGGGAGCTTAACATCCGGGGATATACCTTGTGTCAAAAGATCAGGCAGCTCAGCAGAGGGGTAGGGGTAGCAAATAGTTATAACCCCTCAATCTTGCTGCAAATGCCAACTGAAATGTCTTGATATAGATTACAAGTTATATGAATATGATCACCTGTATGTCGAGCCGTAGATGAAGTGCTTTATGTAGGGAACTTCATGCTCTGAGTTATATTAAGTCTAAAGACATCATATCACCAACTTCAACATGAGTGAATCTGCAGATGCTGGAAATAAATTAAAAAACACAAAATGCTGGCAGAACTCAGCAGGCCAGACAGCATCTATGGGAGGAGGTAATAATGACATTTCGGGCCGAAACCCTTCTGTTTTTCAGTAATGTGGAATGCAAAATCAGGTTTTGAATTGATTTAGTATTAGCCTCAGTTATACCTTGCACATGACCCTCAAAAACACAATGTCACACCATGTTCAATTATTTCTATAACTGAGGGTCATCTTCCATAAGTTTTTATTTGCTTTTTACGTTTAGTTCGATTACCAAATGACATAATCCAAACACAAATCTCCCCTGGCTGAATTACAAAAAAAAATCATAAATGAACAAGGGAAACACTCCTCTTTTCACTTTGGTACTGAATGGACTTGTGATGTGTTTCCAAAGAATGGCATTTCACAATACCTACTCTTAATGCATTGAATAGAAATTGAGCGTATATCACACGTCTCCTTTATCCCAACAGCAATAACCCCGCAATGCACTGCATGGATAAATTTTATTCTTAGTCAAGAAGAACAAGAATCTTATTGTGTACCTGGAAGCTATTTTGCTGAACTCTTGTTAGAAAACTATTAAGAAAGAAATATGATGAGGGGAAATGCTTTTATTTTCTCTTGTAAGATCTGACAAGAAACTCCCACTTAATTATTGTCTTTTTAAAGCACTGAACTGTAACACTACTCCTAAGATATACAAAGTCCTATAACAATTATATGGTCAATAGTATTAAAACGATAGAGTTTCCGTTGCTGCTTGGAACTAAATTTTGCTGGGAAATGCATATAAGAAGCCTACAGTATATTGTAATGTGATAAAACCAACACAAACAATAAAACAAATATACAGTCTTTATTTTGCACCTGGCAATCTGTCCTTTTAGCACCAGAAATGATTGGACTGCTGATAAGGCTGTCCAAAGTCTCATTGATTTCACATAGCAATGCACAATGCACATCAAAAGAGAAGTATAGTTTAACAACAAAATTGGGATACAAATTACAAATGTCACCACTCTGTTTTAGCACTGAGTTATTTTCACTTCTTCATACAATTTGCCGTTATTACAATGCCAGTGAATGTGCACTTCAGAGTTACTCTTGATAGGATCACAATGCATCATAGGAGACTCTTATTAAGTTACAGTAACTGGCAAATTTCACTGTGAGTCAAACTTTCATAAATTACATAAATCTTCAGATGTAGTTGTCATTGCCAATTCCACTTATTTTGCACCCTCAATTCCTCGGGGAGTATGATGGTGAGTCATTTGCTTGAACTGTGGAGGATTAGTGATAGATGAAAAAAACAATATATTTCCAAATCAAACTACTGTAAAATTTCCCTTGTGTCTGTTGCCCTTGCCGTTATTGACAATGGTGGTCATAAATTTTGGAGTGTGCTGTTAAAGCACGCTAAAGAACATCTTGTGAAAGGTACAGTAGTTACTGCAGCTACAGTGAACTGATGGTGGAGGGAGTAAATGTTTATGGAGATTAGATTTCTAATTAAATGGGCTGCTTGCCCTGGATGTCATCCACACAAGTGGAGAATGTTTCATCACAACCAGTGAGAAACTGTAGAGAGTCAGAGGAGCTCCTCCCCACTTTGCTTTTTTTCCATGGCCATGGGCAGGCAAGGAAATAAGGTGAGACAGAGTGGAGGGGCATTACCAGAAGTTTGAGAGTTCTTCCATGCCGGATCTCCCAGTGGCCACCCATTTCAATTCTACTTCCATTCCCATTCCAATATGTCAATCCATGGCCTCCTCTACTGTTGCAATGAAGCCACACTCAGGTTGGAGGAGCAACACCTCATATTCCAACGGGGTGTCCTCCAACCTGATGGCATGAACATCGATTTCTCAAACTTCCAGAAATGGCCCCCCACTTCACCATTTCCCATTCCCTTTTCCCTCTCTCACCTCATGTCCTTGTCTGCCTATCACCTTCCTCTGGTGCTCCTCCCCCTTTTCCTTCTTCCATGGCCTTCTGTCCTCTCCTATTAGACTCCCCCTTCTCCACACCTGTATTTCTTTCACCAATCTACTTCCCAGCTCTTTACTTCACCCCTTCCCCCCCCCCCACCGGTTTCACCTATCACCTACTATTTTTGTCTCCCCTCCCCCTACCTTTTAAATCTACCCCTCATCCTTTTCTGTCTCCAGTCCTGCTGAAGGGTCTCGGCCCGAAAGGTCGACTGTATCCCACAGATGCTGCCTGGCCTGCTGAATTCCTCCAGCATTTTGCATACATTGCTTTACATGCTGCTTTTTCTAAAAAGGCTAATTGGTCTGAGATTATGGAGACACAACACATAGAGGTGAATCTGTAGGAGAACATATAGAGAAGATAACACAGAAAATGGAACAATATTCAGGACTGCCTAAAGTGCACGCTATGGAATTATAGTTATTATTGTTGCAAATTGTCTTTGGCCTGAATTGCATTCTGTCCTTCCCAAACAGAGGACAGCCTATTAATGTCCCAAAATCAGATGAGGTCGAGGTTAACAGTGGAGAACAGGATTTTGTGCCTGTAAACTTAATTGGAAGAGATTTATTGTATAAAATATGAGCTACTATTTCCTGCACTCCTGAGGGACTTACTGTGTTTATACCAGAGAGCCATTGTGAATTAGACTATTTCAGTAGTCAGCCTATTTTGTATAAATGGTAGTCACTCACTACCTACCTATCAAGGAGTTTGAAACATTTTTCCAGAAGTGCCTTGAAAGCCTCCGGAAAGTTCTTTGGATTCTGTTTAGACCTACAGCTCTCTTTACTGTACAGCCTATTGTGACTCAGCTGGAGATGACCATTTTATACAGTACAGATTGGGCCTCTATAATCAATAAGCATTGTTCTGTACACTTCTGAAATCCATGTGGATAATCCTGGTACTGCAGTGGCAACATGACTTCCCCATGAGATTTGGTGGATGTTGTAAGATCAGAACACAGGACCCCACCTAACTCAGCAGTTTCCAGAAGTAAGAGGGCAAAGGACCCTGGACCAATGTTTAATGGTCTGCGAGGGCTGCCACAACAGAAGGTCCTGGTAACAACTGGATGGAGTCTGTGGTGACTGGAAGGAGGTAAGGGCTTTCTTTTATCGTTCCCTGGTACATCAGGAGCAGCGTCAAACTTTCAACAGGAAGATGTGGCAGGGTCGTTGTTCAGTGCAGATGTGGAACCCACCACAACTTTGGGCTCTCCAGACAAAGGAAATGGGTAAGATGCTCACAGCTGAGCTGTATAAAGTTACTATTAACCCAGGTGCCCCACTGCCCTGTAGGGCACAGTTCCCTATTTCCCTAGAGGCTGAAGGGAGGGGGTGGTATGATTTACAGACTGTATAAATCAAACATGGTATGTCCCCGGTTTATCTCAAGCTGTAAATCAAGCTTGTGAACACTGTATGATATGTACTTCATTAGTCTAGGGAAAGTAGTGAAGGTGGAAAGATCTCACATACCTCTGATGGAACAGTCATGCATTTACAGATGGGTTTTATAGAATTACCTCCACGTGAAGGTTATTATTGATGCATTTTTTCCACGATGGGTTGAAGCATTTCTTTGTAGAAAGAATGATGCAGTTACAGAAGCTATAAGTGTATTGAAGAGAATCATCCCAAGGTTTGATTGTAGAAACAATAGTAGATGCACACCTTTGTACTGTAAAAAGAATTCTGAGCCAATAAAAACACGAGACCCTTCAACACCACACCGATCTGCGTGTGCTAGTGATACAGGAACTAATGGATGTCTTGGCATACAGTGCCAATAAAAAGTATTTACCCACCCCCTTGGAAATGTTCATGTTTTATTGTTTCACAACATTAATCACAATGGATTTAATTTGGCTTTTTTGACACTGATCAACAGAAAAAGACTTTCCTGTCAAAGTGAAAACAGATCTCTACAAAGTGATCTAAATTAATTACAAACATGAAGCTCAAAATAATTGATTGCATAAGTATTCACCCCCCTCAGGTCAGTATTTAGCAGATGCCCCTTTGACAGCAATTACAGCCTTGAGTCTGTATGGATAGGTCTCTATCCGCTTTGCACTTCTGGACACTGCAATTTTTCCCCACTTGTCTTTACAAAACTGCTCAAGCTCTGTCAGATTGCATGGGAATCATGAGTGAACAACGCTTTTCAACCCCAGCCACAAATACTCAGTCGAATTGAGGTCTGGATTCTGACTTGGCCACTGCAGGGCATTAACTTTGTTTTTAAGCCATTCCTGTGTAGCTTTGGCTTTATGCTTGGGGTCATTGCCTTGCTGCAAAACCAAATTTCGTCCAAGTTGCAGATCTCTTGCAGACTGCAGCAGGTTTTCCTCCAGGATTTTCCTGCATTTTGCTACCAACATTTTACCCTCTACCTTCACAAGTCTTCCAGGGCCTGCTGCAGTGAAGCACCCACACAGCATGAGCACCCATTACCATGCTTCATGGTGGGGATGGTGTGCTTTTGATTATGTGTAGTGTTTGGCTTACGCCAAACATAGCCTTCAGTCTGATGGCCAAAAAGCTCAATTTTGGTTTCATCAGACTTCAGAACCTTCTTTCAGTTGACTTCAGAGTCGCCCACATGCCTTCAGACAAACTCTGGCTGAGATTTCAAGTGAGTTTTTATTCAGTAGAGTCCTTCTCTTTACCACTCTCCCAAGAAGCTGCGACTAGTGAAGCAGCCGGGCAACAGTTGTTGTATGCACAGTCTCTCCCATCTCAGCCACTGAAGCTTGTAACTCCTCCAGAGTTGTCACAGGTATCTTGGTGGCCTCCCTCACGTCCCCTTCTCACATGGTCGCTCAGTTTTTGAGTATGGTCTGCTCTAGGCAGATTTACAGCTGTGCCATATTGTTTCCATTTCTTGATGATTGACCTAACTGCATTCCAAGGGATATTCAGTGTTTTGGAAATTTTCTTGTATCCATCTCCTGACTTGTGTTTTTCAGTAACCTTTTTACTAAGTTGCTTGGAGTGTTCTTTTGTCTTCATAGTGTAGTTTTTGCCAGGATACGGGTTTCCCCCGCTATTTGATGATAGAGCATTCATATGAAATGGATCGTAATCCAAGATGTCGTAAAGTGAGAAAGCAATTACCATTTATTTATATGGGAAAAATTTGTGAGTGTTCAGAGACACAAAAAATAACCTACCAAATCATGCCAAATAACACATAAAACCTAAAATAATAGTAATATGTAGTAAAAGCAGGAATGATCTGATAAATATAATGTAGGAATACTTCTCTGCAATCATTGCAGCACTGTCCACCACAGCGAAAATCTCACGCAAGCGCTCTCAGCAGAAACACTCTTTCCAGTAACCTTTAAGTGATAAAACTGCCAAATCAAACCAAATAACACACAAAAACACACAGCCTATATAACGTAGAAATAATGTATGTACACTGTAGTTTCTCTTACTGGAATCGGGAAGACAGTGAGCACACTGATGCTGGTGTGTTAGGCTGAGTCGTCGGAGGTTGGGGTGGAGGGAGACTGGGGTGTCATCTCATCGTCGTCTGTTTCCATCAGGGCAGGCAGGTCATCTTCTTCTATGTTTGCCTGCCTTGACGTCGAAGGTCGAGTTTCGTCGTCTGCTGTGGCTGATGTGGAAGGCTTGAAAAACGACAGTATGCTTCACTACTTAGCCTCATGCATTTTTCTGCCATTTTCTATCTTTGTAAGCACTCAAGCTATCCTGCAAATATGCCCTAAACCTACATACCCTTTCAAAATTAAAGTCATACTTTCCTACAATCATTGCAGGGTTGTCAATCGCAGTGAAAATCTCACGCAGTTGCTTTACGTTCATTTCCTGGACAACTTCACTTTTGGGCCGTTCGCTACTGCATTCGGTTTCAATTGTTATCATTTCCTCTTCATCAGCTCTTCAACTGTCAGTTCTTGGTCATGGGATGCCAAAACCTCTTCAATATCATCTTCGTCAACTTCAACACACCCAGTCTCCTCAGCCAAACTCACTATGTCCTTACTTAGTTCACCATGATCAAAACACTTAATTATGTCTAGTTTTATGCTAAGTGTAACACCCTTACACGTTCTTTTAAGCTTTTCTGATACCTTAGAACTCATCTTGCTAACGGATGCACAAAATAAATTGACATAAAGCACAGATGCTCACAGGCACGTGTTTAAGCAATGCCGGCTAGGATGCAGTTCCGGGGGAGGAGCTTGGCTGTTCGGGGTGCACACTGCCTTTTTTCGTAACAGTGAAAACACCTTCTGTTAGCAAAAAAAAAGTAATTAATGTAGGTGTTTCATAACAGTGAGGTATCGTAAAGCCAACATTTGAACAGCAGAGAACACCTGCACTGACTCACCAGCAGTTGGACCTTCCAGATACAGGTGTATTTTTACTACAATCATTTGAAACACTTTGACTACACAAGGAGATCTCTATTTAACTAACTATGTGACACCTAAATATCTAAAATTGGCTGCACCAGCGATGATTTGGTCTTAATAAAGGGGAGAAGGCTGAATACTTCTGCCATTAATTATTTCGTATTTTATATTTGTAATTAATTTAGATCACTTTGTAGAGATCTGCTTTCACTTTGACATGAAAGAGCCTTTTTCTGTTGATCAGTGTCAAAAAGGCCAAGTTAAATCCACCATGATTCAGTGTTGTAAAGCAATATAAAAACTTCTGGGGGTGGGGGGTGAATACTTTTTATTAGGCACTGAATATAAACAGAGCTCCTGTTCATAACTCTTTTCTTTGACTCAATAATGAATACACCTAGCAATTGAACATTTTGGCATGTTGGATTTGTACCCACTGAGGGAAAACATTAATGAAACTACCAAGAATAGTGGTACCTATAAAAATATCATCGGAAATTTATTTATTGATATATACAGGTGATCTCTGTGCTCTGGCCAAATGTGTAATGGAACTTTGCTGTTACAGAATTCACAAATGACTAACCAAAAATTCAGATATGGAATAAAATTCCCTTTGCAGAATTTATGTGAAAAGTGAGTAAGTAAGCACAAGAAGTCTTACTTTTGTGTAAGGCATTTTGTACTATTGTTTATTATATGGGGATGCAAGGCAGCATTTAAATGGGTGTAGATAAACTGTGTGAATGAGAAACAACATGGCAGATGGAAAAGAATCTGAAAAAATGTGTGAAGTTATCTACCTGGGAGGAAAAACAACAGGGGTGCTCAGTATTTTTGGTATGTTGAAAAAGGTTGGACTGTTAATGTTTGAAGGGAACTGAGTGTCCTTGTACACAACTCATTTATACCTTTAGTGATGGAATAACACTGGCCGAGAGGATCATGAGGGTCTCTCTACAAAGGTTCAAAGGTTCATTTGTTATCAATGTATACAACCTGAAATTCTTCTTCTCCAGATGGCCACAAAACCGAGAAAGAAAAGAAAGGCAGCACGATCATCACCCCCCAAATCCCCACTCCCTGCACAGAAAAACACAAACAAAATAGAACAGGATCAACACCCCCCAAATCCCCACTCCCTGCACAGAAAAACACAAACAAAATGGAACAGGATCATCACCCCCCAAATCCCCACTCCCTGCACAGAAAAACACAAACAAAATGGAACAGGATCATCACCCCCCAAATCCCCACTCCCTGCACAGAAAAACACAAACAAAATGGAACAGGATCAGCACCCCCCCAAATCCCCACTCCCTGCACAGAAAAACACAAACAAAATGGAACAGGATCATCACCCCCCCCCCAAATCCCCACTCCCTGCACAGAAAAACACAAACAAAATGGAACAGGATCAGCACCCCCCCAAATCCCCACTCCCTGCACAGAAAAACAAAAACAAAATGGAACAGGATCATCACCCCCCAAATCCCCACTCCCTGCACAGAAAAACACAAACAAAATGGAACAGGATCATCACCCCCCAAATCCCCACTCCCTGCACAGAAAAACACAAACAAAATGGAACAGGATCATCACCCCCCCCCCAAATCCCCACTCCCTGCACAGAAAAACACAAACAAAATGGAACAGGATCATCACCCCCCAAATCCCCACTCCCTGCACAGAAAAACACAAACAAAATGGAACAGGATCATCACCCCCCCCCCAAATCCCCACTCCCTGCACAGAAAAACACAAACAAAATGGAACAGGATCAGCACCCCCCCAAATCCCCACTCCCTGCACAGAAAAACACAAACAAAATGGAACAGGATCATCACCCACCAAATCCCCACTCCCTGCACAGAAAAACACAAACAAAATGGAACAGGATCATCACCCCCCAAATCCCCACTCCCTGCACAGAAAAACACAAACAAAATGGAACAGGATCATCACCCCCCCCCAAATCCCCACTCCCTGCACAGAAAAACACAAACAAAATGGAACAGGATCAGCACCCCCCCAAATCCCCACTCCCTGCACAGAAAAACACAAACAAAATGGAACAGGATCAACACCCCCCCCCCCAAATCCCCACTCCCTGCACAGAAAAACACAAACAAAATGGAACAGGATCATCACCCCCCCCCCCCAAATCCCCACTCCCTGCACAGAAAAACACAAACAAAATGGAACAGGATCATCACCCCCCAAATCCCCACTCCCTGCACAGAAAAACACAAACAAAATGGAACAGGATCATCACCCCCCAAATCCCCACTCCCTGCACAGAAAAACACAAACAATATGGAACAGGATCATCACCCCCCCCCCCCAAATCCCCACTCCCTGCACAGAAAAACACAAACAAAATGGAACAGGATCATCACCCCCCCCCAAATCCCCACTCCCTGCACAGAAAAACACAAACAAAATGGAACAGGATCATCACCCCCCCCCCCAAATCCCCACTCCCTGTACAGAAAAACACAAACAATATGGAACAGGATCATCACCCCCCCCCCCAAATCCCCACTCCCTGCACAGAAAAACACAAACAATATGGAACAGGATCATCACCCCCCAAATCCCCACTCCCTGCACAGAAAAACACAAACAAAATGGAACAGGATCATCACCCCGCAAATCCCCACTCCCTGCACAGAAAAACACAAACAAAATGGAACAGGATCATCACCCCCCCCCCCCCAAATCCCCACTCCCTGTACAGAAAAACACAAACAAAATGGAACAGGATCATCACCCCACCCCCCCAAATCCCCACTCCCTGCACAGAAAAACACAAACAATATGGAACAGGATCATCACCCCCCAAATCCCCACTCCCTGCACAGAAAAACACAAACAAAATGGAACAGGATCATCACCCCCCCAAATCCCCACTCCCTGCACAGAAAAACACAAACAAAATGGAACAGGATCATCACCCCCCCAAATCCCCACTCCCTGCACAGAAAAACACAAACAATATGGAACAGGATCAGCACCCCCCAAATCCCCACTCCCTGCACAGAAAAACACAAACAAAATGGAACAGGATCAGCACCCCCCAAATCCCCACTCCCTGCACAGAAAAACACAAACAAAATGGAACAGGATCAGCACCCCCCCCCCAAATCCCCACTCCCTGCACAGAAAAACACAAACAAAATGGAACAGGATCAGCACCCCCCCTCCCAAATCCCCACTCCCTGCACAGAAAAACACAAACAATATGGAACAGGATCATCACCCCCCCCCCCAAATCCCCACTCCCTGCACAGAAAAACACAAACAATATGGAACAGGATCATCACCCACCCCCCAAATCCCCACTCCCTGCACAGAAAAACACAAACAAAATGGAACAGGATCAGCACCCCCCCAAATCCCCACTCCCTGCACAGAAAAACACAAACAAAATGGAACAGGATCATCACCCCCCAAATCCCCACTCCCTGCACAGAAAAACACAAACAAAATGGAACAGGATCATCACCCCCCCCCCAAATCCCCACTCCCTGCACAGAAAAACACAAACAATATGGAACAGGATCATCACCCCCCAAATCCCCACTCCCTGCACAGAAAAACACAAACAATATGGAACAGGATCATCACCCCCCCCCCCAAATCCCCACTCCCTGCACAGAAAAACACAAACAAAATGGAACAGGATCAGCACCCCCCCAAATCCCCACTCCCTGCACAGAAAAACACAAACAAAATGCAACAGGATCATCACCCCCCAAATCCCCACTCCCTGCACAGAAAAACACAAACAAAATGGAACAGGATCAGCACCCCCCCAAATCCCCACTCCCTGCACAGAAAAACACAAACAAAATGGAACAGGATCAGCACCCCCCCAAATCCCCACTCCCTGCACAGAAAAACACAAACAAAATGGAACAGGATCAGCACCCCCCCAAATCCCCACTCCCTGCACAGAAAAACACAAACAAAATGGAACAGGATCAGCACCCCCCCAAATCCCCACTCCCTGCACAGAAAAACACAAACAAAATGGAACAGGATCAGCACCCCCCCAAATCCCCACTCCCTGCACAGAAAAACACAAACAAAATGGAACAGGATCATCACCCCCCAAATCCCCACTCCCTGCACAGAAAAACACAAACAAAATGGAACAGGATCAGCACCCCACCAAATCCCCACTCCTTGCACAGAAAAACAAAAACAATATGGAACAGGATCATCACCCCCCCAAATCCCCACTCCCTGCACAGAAAAACACAAACAATATGGAACAGGATCATCACCCCCACCCCCCAAATCCCCACTCCCTGCACAGAAAAACACAAACAAAATGGAACAGGATCATCACCCCCCCCCCAAATCCCCACTCCCTGCACAGAAAAACACAAACAAAATGGAACAGGATCAGCACCCCCCCAAATCCCCACTCCCTGCACAGAAAAACACAAACAAAATGGAACAGGATCATCACCCCCCCCCAAATCCCCACTCCCTGCACAGAAAAACACAAACAAAATGGAACAGGATCATCACCCCCCCTCCCAAATCCCCACTCCCTGCACAGAAAAACACAAACAATATGGAACAGGATCATCACCCCCCCCCAAATCCCCACTCCCTGCACAGAAAAACACAAACAATATGGAACAGGATCATCACCCACCCCCCAAATCCCCACTCCCTGCACAGAAAAACACAAACAAAATGGAACAGGATCAGCACCCCCCCAAATCCCCACTCCCTGCACAGAAAAACACAAACAAAATGGAACAGGATCATCACCCCCCAAATCCCCACTCCCTGCACAGAAAAACACAAACAAAATGGAACAGGATCATCACCCCCCCCCCAAATCCCCACTCCCTGCACAGAAAAACACAAACAATATGGAACAGGATCATCACCCACCCCCCAAATCCCCACTCCCTGCACAGAAAAACACAAACAAAATGGAACAGGATCAGCACCCCCCAAATCCCCACTCCCTGCACAGAAAAACACAAACAAAATGGAACAGGATCATCACCCCCCCCCCCAAATCCCCACTCCCTGCACAGAAAAACACAAACAAAATGGAACAGGATCAGCACCCCCCCAAATCCCCACTCCCTGCACAGAAAAACACAAACAAAATGGAACAGGAACATCACCCCCCCACCAAATCCCCACTCCCTGTACAGAAAAACACAAACAAAATGGAACAGGATCATCACCCCCCCAAATCCCCACTCCCTGCACAGAAAAACACAAACAAAATGGAACAGGATCATCACCCCCCCCCCCCAAATCCCCACTCCCTGCACAGAAAAACACAAACAAAATGGAACAGGATCATCACCCCCCAAATCCCCACTCCCTGCACAGAAAAACACAAACAAAATGGAACAGGATCATCACCCCCCAAATCCCCACTCCCTGCACAGAAAAACACAAACAAAATGGAACAGGATCATCACCCCCCCCCCAAATCCCCACTCCCTGCACAGAAAAACACAAACAAAATGGAACAGGATCATCACCCCCCCCCCCAAATCCCCACTCCCTGCACAGAAAAACACAAACAAAATGGAACAGGATCAGCACCCCCCCAAATCCCCACTCCCTGCACAGAAAAACACAAACAAAATGGAACAGGATCATCACCCCCCCCCAAATCCCCACTCCCTGCACAGAAAAACACAAACAAAATGGAACAGGATCATCACCCCCCCCCCAAATCCCCACTCCCTGCACAGAAAAACACAAACAAAATGGAACAGGATCATCACCCCCCAAATCCACACTCCCTGCACAGAAAAACACAAACAAAATGGAACAGGATCATCACCCCCCAAATCCCCACTCCCTGCACAGAAAAACACAAACAATATGGAACAGGATCATCACCCCCCCCCCCCAAATCCCCACTCCCTGCACAGAAAAACACAAACAAAATGGAACAGGATCATCACCCCCCCTCCCAAATCCCCACTCCCTGCACAGAAAAACACAAACAATATGGAACAGGATCATCACCCCCCCCCCAAATCCCCACTCCCTGCACAGAAAAACACAAACAATATGGAACAGGATCATCACCCACCCCCCAAATCCCCACTCCCTGCACAGAAAAACACAAACAAAATGGAACAGGATCAGCACCCCCCCAAATCCCCACTCCCTGCACAGAAAAACACAAACAAAATGGAACAGGATCATCACCCCCCAAATCCCCACTCCCTGCACAGAAAAACACAAACAAAATGGAACAGGATCATCACCCCCCCCCCCAAATCCCCACTCCCTGCACAGAAAAACACAAACAATATGGAACAGGATCATCACCCCCCAAATCCCCACTCCCTGCACAGAAAAACACAAACAATATGGAACAGGATCATCACCCCCCCCCCCCAAATCCCCACTCCCTGCACAGAAAAACACAAACAAAATGGAACAGGATCAGCACCCCCCCAAATCCCCACTCCCTGCACAGAAAAACACAAACAAAATGCAACAGGATCATCACCCCCCAAATCCCCACTCCCTGCACAGAAAAACACAAACAAAATGGAACAGGATCAGCACCCCCCCAAATCCCCACTCCCTGCACAGAAAAACACAAACAAAATGGAACAGGATCAGCACCCCCCCAAATCCCCACTCCCTGCACAGAAAAACACAAACAAAATGGAACAGGATCAGCACCCCCCCAAATCCCCACTCCCTGCACAGAAAAACACAAACAAAATGGAACAGGATCAGCACCCCCCCAAATCCCCACTCCCTGCACAGAAAAACACAAACAAAATGGAACAGGATCAGCACCCCCCCAAATCCCCACTCCCTGCACAGAAAAACACAAACAAAATGGAACAGGATCATCACCCCCCAAATCCCCACTCCCTGCACAGAAAAACACAAACAAAATGGAACAGGATCATCACCCCCCCAAATCCCCACTCCCTGCACAGAAAAACACAAACAATATGGAACAGGATCATCACCCCCACCCCCCAAATCCCCACTCCCTGCACAGAAAAACACAAACAAAATGGAACAGGATCATCACCCCCCCAAATCCCCACTCCCTGCACAGAAAAACACAAACAAAAACAGCACAAGCACGTCAACCCCCAAATCCCTTCTCCTGCACAGAAAAACACAAACAAAATGGAACAGGATCATCACCCCCCCCCCCAAATCCCCACTCCCTGCACAGAAAAACACAAACAAAAACAGCACAAGCACGTCAACCCCCAAATCCCTTCTCCTGCACAGAAAAACACAAACAATATGGAACAGGATCATCACCCCACCAAATCCCCACTCCTTGCACAGAAAAACAAAAACAATATGGAACAGGATCATCACCCCCCCAAATCCCCACTCCCTGCACAGAAAAACACAAACAATATGGAACAGGATCATCACCCCCACCCCCCAAATCCCCACTCCCTGCACAGAAAAACAAAAACAATATGGAACAGGATCATCACCCCCCCAAATCCCCACTCCCTGCACAGAAAAACACAAACAATATGGAACAGGATCATCACCCCCCCCCCAAATCCCCACTCCCTGCACAGAAAAACACAAACAAAAACAGCACAAGCACGTCAACCCCCAAATCCCTTCTCCTGCACAGAAAAACACAAACAAAATGGAACAGGATCATCACCCCCCCCCCAAATCCCCACTCCCTGCACAGAAAAACACAAACAAAAACAGCACAAGCACGTCAACCCCCAAATCCCTTCTCCTGCACAGAAAAACACAAACAATATGGAACAGGATCATCACCCCCCCCACCTCAAATCCCCACTCCCTGCACAGAAAAACACAAACAATATGGAACAGGATCATCACCCCCCCCCCAAAATCCCCACTCCCTGCACAGAAAAACACAAACAATATGGAACAGGTTCATCACCCCCCCCCCACCAAATCCCCACACCCTGCACAGAAAAACACAAACAAAATGGAACAGGCACATCAACCCCCAAATCCCTCCTCCCGTACAAAATCAAAAAGGCACATGAACCCCCAAATCCCCCAAGCTTCTGCATTTGCCTCGATGTTTCAATCTCCCTCATCGCTTTAATTGGCGAACAATGGAAGATTTAATCAGCAAAATACAGTCAAATATCAGTTCTGAGCCTGTCTGCCATGAGGTTCCCACACACTGCCTCTTCCTCCTGGAACCCTCCTGGAGACTGCAGAACGCTGGAGCACACAAAAGATCTCCAAACAGCAAATGACTGGCTCCAAAAGCTCCAGTATCACATCCAACACAGAAAACAAATGCAAAAGGCACAAAGGAAGTGAAATATATGGTTTCATGATCTGTTCATGAGATGTCAACAAAAGGAGTGTTGTACACAGGCACCATCTTGACCAGAAGTCAAGCCACCCATGAGAGATATTTACCAGGAACTATGCATGTGCAGGGCCCTTAGCTTTGTCAATGATCCTTTCTATCTGTCCAACAATCTCTCTGACTCACCCTACCCACCCTCACCAACCATCAGGCAGGAGGTACCGGAGCACGTTAGGGCAAGAACTATTAGAATGGGAACCAGCTTCTTCCCCCAGGCTGTAAGACTATTGAACTCACTCCCACCCATATGAATCTCATCTCACGACCTCCTCATGTATGAAGCACCGGTAGCATTGTACTGTTTACTTTTTAACTTGTAGAGTATATGCATTTTACTATTTGTTAATTTATTTGTGGTAATATTACTTAATCTGTTATGTGTGTGAGTTATCTGTACTTGTTGTGCACCTTGGTCGGGAGGAACATTGTCTTATTCGGTGGTATACATGTGCATGGTAGAATGACAATAAACTGAACTTGAACTTGATACCTCCAAGAGTTACTACTCAAGCATAAATTGCAGGAGGATCTCAGCCGCTGAAATTTGAAAAATATACTCCCTGTAATTTTCAGCATTCTCCAGATTTTGGAATGTTTCTGAGCAACTTGCAGTTACTAAGGAAAGTTCCAGTCAGATTCTTGATGTCAGCAGAGTGTCTCTTCATTCAGTATGTGCATGTTGTATGACGCAGGGAAATCATGGTTTTGAACGTGACTGTTCTTGGCAAATTTTTCTACATAAGTAGTTTGCATTGCCTTCTTCTGGGCAGAGTCTTTACAAGACGGGTGACCCCAGCCATTAACAATGCTCTTCAGAGATTGTCTGCCTGGTGTCAGTGGTCGCATAACCAGGATTTGTGATATGCACCAGCTGCTCATACGACCATATACCGCCTGTTCCCATGGCTTCACGTGACCCTGGCTGAGGGGCTAAGTAGGTGCTACACCTTGTCCAAGGGTGACCTGCAGGTTAGTGAAGGGAAAGAGCCCCTAACACCTCCTTTGGTAGAGATGTATCTCCACCCCGCCACCCATTCTTTTTATACAGAGAAGAACAACACAATGAGCACAGTGCAAACTAAGCTCTATTCAGACTGCTCCGTGATGGCCACGATATGGAATTTTCTGTCCTAAGTTACATGTCACCGAAGCAAATATCACATCATTTGGCATACGACTGGCTCTGGGAAAACATTGGGTAAACTAATGTGAAAGGTCCACGAATAATCTGCTTCGGTTTGCGTCTGGCATGATATCACCCAGACATGATCTCCAATGCAATCCACCCCACTTAAAATTGAAATTGGATGAAGGAATACGGAAACATATCTGGTACTTTGAACTGCAGTTTCTGGACTATTGTCATTCAAAAACAAATAGACAACCATAAGGTACCTTGCACATCTTCTGGGAAACTTGAGGCTGATGTGAAAACATACATTATCACTTTAGGAGTAAAGGACATATTTAGCTTAGTAACCTCAGTTATAATTAGTTGAGCAAATAATCATTCTTAATTTTCATGCAGACATGGTAAATTCCAATTGTATGATCTGCCTTTGTATGGTGTTCTGATATCGCATCTACCTAATTGTCAGGCCGAGCATACGGAAAACACAACCACATTAGGTATCAGTTAACCAATATCCTTACATTATTCAATTCATTCTCTTCATATTATTCACGGTTTAAGTCCAAGCCCATCTCCAGAACAGAAACTTCAAAAAGCTGGGGGAGAAAAACGCATTCTGTGTTTGTTCAGTGAATATGCAGAAAATCAGCAGTCAGTCATTAGCTAAAGAGAGCGCACACACACATCTATTGAGCATATTAGTTGTCCCAGCTGGTCAGACTAACACACGCTGAGCTCACAGAGAGTCACTCAACGGATTGCAAAAAAAACTCTTTAGTCCTTTAACAGTGGCCCCTGAGGCAAATTTTATGTTGTTAGTAATTTAATTCCGTATCAGATCTCAAACTAAACACAACAAATACAACTAGATAAACTTAACATCAAACTAAATGGAGATATTTTTTCCAATAACAATAATGCTACCAGAAGTTGACATTACCACAGTTTTGACCACGACTGAAAAGGCTTAGTCAATAAAATAAACCCTTGCTGTGCTAATGCCTGAAAATAGAAGGTTACTTTCAGCAGTGGGTACAACTGGGGGTAAGTTCTTTATCTGGAATGTGGCCCAGGTGCCTTGTTAGTTTTATACATTCACAGTGCTTCCTCAGGGTTCTGTATACCTTCAACTTCAACATCATGCTGGGGTATCGGAATGCAAGGGAGCAGTTTCTTAGACCACCTGTTTCCTAACACTGCTGTCAATTTGATTGGGTTGCTTTTTAACTGATCATAAAATCCTAAAATTGCACTGTGGGATACCAGAATACAAACACTTATCAAATTCAGCCAAGACTCTGAGGCATGATTTTAGCAGAGGGACTAATCTGTTCAGATGGGCTAGTTAAGTGGTCATATGTGGCAATCCAGCAGTTTATTTCAGCCATCTGTTTTTCTTTTTATTCCTTTTAGCCTATCAGAAGTACACAAAAGATGATGAAATTAACAGGAAAATAATACTAATTAAACTACTATTAACCATTTAGTAATATTTGCATTTAGTTAATATCTCAATTATATCACAGATCATGTCACACATCATTGTAAAGTAATGGTACAGCCACATGGAATAGTCAGGATTGCAGAGACTGTTGACATTATGACCTGTCATAGACAAGTTAACTTTCACTAGAGCTGTAAAAAGATACAACAAAAAAAAATACTGGTCCTCATTGCAAAATATTCATTAAATAATCTCTCTTTGTTGGGCTTTTATTCATTTTAAGGAGTGACTGTTTGCTCTTTGGTTTCCTGGGGCCTTTGCTTATTGTCTACACTGGAGCCAGTTTCCCACAGCTTCCTGTCACAGAATGCAGTTGCCAGCTTCTCCTTGTGTAAACCCAGCAGCTTCTCCAGGTGAATCAGTGCAGAGAGCAAATCCAGCTCTAGAAAATTTAATTTCATCAAAAAAGGGGAATCAGATTTGCTTGTAACTCACTGAAAGCCATATTCCCTTCAGTCCGTTTTGTGTAAATAAATCCACTTCTTGGTTCAAAGTTGTTTATATGCCACTCTTCAGTCAATTTTCTAGCATGTATAGGATTCTGGATATGTGTTTTTGTTCTGGTAGGATGTGGGTTAGGTACATTGTATGATTATATATTGAGATATAAAGGCATGCTCTTAAATTTTTTTATTTCTTTATACTGAGATAGAGTGTGGAATAGGCTATGCCAGCTCTCTGGGCGATGAAGTTCAGCAATCCCCGGATTTAACCTAGCCTATTCACGGGACTATTTACAGTGGCCGATTGAACAACCAACCGGTACATTTTGGACTGTGGGAGGAAACCCACGTGGTCATGGGGAGAACGTGGACTCCTTACAGACAGCAGCAGGAAGTGAGCCCAGGTCACCTGCACTGTAAAGCATTGTGCTAACCACTACACTGCCATGCCGTCTGAACTGTGACATAGTTTATCTACTGTACTCCATTCACCCCCTCCCCCCTCCGATTTTCAGTTTCACTGATTACTGGCAAAATGAAACAGGGACAAGTTCTAAGGCAAATCCAAAGGTCAGCTTAGAAACCATTGACCCCCTTTTTGAAGATTTTGCTACTGAGCTTCTTTCTATTAAACTTCTGAATGCAAACATTTGAATTTCACTCTCTGTACCTCACAGACTGATCAGATGACTGGTTAGCCCCACAGAATGAGGAGCACTTTGTTGTCTTTTCTGACTAAATAAAATGGCTATGAGGCACTAGCCAGGTGCTTGTGGTGCCATTATGCACCAAAGGAAATTATTTTAGTCCTGTAGTATGAACTCAGTGTTACCACATTATAGTAAGCTGCACTTACACCACACAACAATATCTTCAGTGCAAACCTGTTTCCAATAGTACCCAAGGGGTTAGAGTTCGCACATGGAGACAAAGGTCTATCTGATTCTGGATGCAGGTGATAATTAAGCTAATTAAGTGCATTGAGATAACATGTTTCTGTAGAAAATATTTCCCAATACATGAAACTGTTAAGTTCAAAAACATTTTATTTTACCAGAGACAACATAAAATACCTTACAAGCAAATCTGAACTAACAAAAAATTGAAGAGGGTGTCAGATTCATGAAAGAAGTTTAGCTACTGGGATTTTTTAAATTCCTCCCAACAGTTGCGGGTAAAATAATGGTTAATAGAAGAAGATGAGGTCAAAGAAATGCAACATCTGAGAGGCAGCAGGGGAGGTTTAGTTTGGCGGGGTCATGGATAGATTCATAGAACTAAAACAGCAAAGACAACAGCAGGTTCCATCTACCCCTGGGCACTGTACAGGAATATACTAGGGAAATCACATGATAGTAAATTAGATGCTAAAAGGCATGGTTAAAGAGTTAAAGAGCAACCATAAGAGGTTGGGGGTGGGGGCGGCAGATGCTTGGGTGGGATTCCCAGACACTAATAACTCTGGCAGCTGATCAACTGAGGGAAAGATGCAATTGGTCAGGCAGTTTTGATAATGACACAGAATGGCTGATTATCAAGTACAAGAGGAAGAAGCTGGAGGTCCACGAGCCAGTCCTCATTAAGAGAGCAGAGGTGGAGAGGGTCAATAACTTTCAATTCCTTGGCATTATCAGAGGACCTGTCCTGGGACCCGCACGTAACTGCCTTCATAATGAAGATAGCCCAGCACCTCTACTTTCTTAGAAGTTGGTGTAGATTCGGCATGCCAACTAAAAATCTGTCAAATTTGTATGGACGTACAATGGAGATTATCCGAGATTATCCGAACTCTTTGCATCAAAGCCTGGTATGGAAAAGTCTAGAGAAAGTGGTGAATACAGCACAGTCCATCTCAGGCAAATCCCTCCCCACCTTTGAACACATTTACAAGGCACACTGCCACGAGAAAGCAGCATCCATCATCAAGGACCCCTACCTAGCCCATGCGCTTAGCTCCCTACTAATATCAGGCAAGAGATACAGGAGCTTTAGGTCCAAGCTTTAGGAGCACAAGGTTCAGGAATATTTATTACTCTACAAGCATCAGGCTCCTGAACCAGTGTGGATAATCACACTCACCTCAACTCCAAACTGATTTCACAATCTATAGGCTCACTTTCAAGGACTCTTCAGAACTCATGTTCTCAGTATTATTTATTTATTTTCATTTGCAAGATTTGTCTTCTTTTGCACCTTGGTTGTTTGTTAGTCTTTGTTTATGTATAGTTTTTCATAAATCTAATTGTATTTCTTAATTTTCCTGTTAGGATGGCATCGTGGCATAGTGGTTTGAGTAAAACTACTATAGTGCCAGAGATCGCCAATCAGAGTTTGATTTTCTTTGCTGTCTATAAGGAGTTTGTATGTTCTCCTCATGATCATGGGTTTTCTCCAGGTGCTCCAGTTTCCTCCCACCTTCTAAAGGCTTTCAGGTTAGGGTTAGTGAGCTGTGGACATGCTATGTTGGCGCTGGAAGTGCGGTGACAGTTGTGGCCTGCTATCCTGGGAGCGCGTGCCTTGTTCCGCTTGTCGAAATCCGCTTCCATTGTGATTGGTCAGTTTAGAAGGTGCAGCTGATTTTCCCATTGGATAAATACCCACTGTACAGCCTCAAATATCTTGCGTATTTAAGAGAGCACGTGGAAGGGACTTGCTCTCTTCTTCTTTTGTTTAAAACAAGACCATTGGGAAGGTCTGCTCTGAGCACACTTTTAACTAAGTATGTTTGTTGAATGTGCGTATGTCTAGTGAGTATTCAGATTTGTAGTGTCTGCAACTTGGGGAACATGAATGTTTGGTCACATTTTTACTATTTGTAAATAAATTATTAATATACCTATTCACATTGAGCACTCTCTGTATCACTTGCTAGACTCACAAGCCTGATAGAACATTACAGCTGCCCAACACAATCCTCACTGAATCGATTTGACACAAAACGAAGCACTTCACTGCATATTTTGATGTACATGTGAAATATAAAGCTAATATTTGATCTTTAAGTTCCTACAAGAAAATGAATCTCAAGGAGTATATAGTGACATAAATGTACATTCTTTGATAATACATTAACTTTGACTTTGAAATTAATTCTGAAATTTAACTCAGCGTCAACTACTATACCAAAGTAATGCTCTGATTCAAATCAGTGTCGACAGTTCAAGAGATGGAGTTAACAGCAATAAGTGAGAAGGTCTCTAGGGAGTCAGTGATAACTTTGTCTTTGTTAATTATAGCACATTTTTGCTCACTCCATCCTGAATATTGGAAACAGTCTGAGAAACCATATTTTGGTCTACCAAATTTTAAACCTAATCTGTTTCTTCTCCAAGATTCAAATGGACTTAGGAAAGATATGGAGTTGGCCATGTATATCACGATTTGTAACTGCAGGGTATTCCATTGGAGCTGTAGCAAATCTGGCCATATCACTGATGAGTAGGGTTGGGACAACATGGGTGCATCAAGAGCATCTGCATATTTGACCAAATGTAAGACGCATTTAACTTGTATTCTTAACATATTGACATGTTACTTAAAGTGAACAACACCCTTAGAAACACCTGAAAGCTTTAAATTTGGGACAAGGGACAGAGAAAGTGTGATACTTAATTTAATTAAAAAGCTACACTTGTTTTGCTACAATTTTCATCCTGTTGTGGTGACCCACTTTCTGCGCGGGCAAACCGGCTCACAAATAGCCAGCGCGCAGGGAGAGACTTTAGTAATGCACCTCTGACGTCATTTCTGCCCGAGAGGGCGGGCGCTAGGGATTAAATGCCAACGCCGCGAAATTTGAATAAACTGGTCTCGAAACGACTTACCGACTGCGTGTTGTTATTTCAGCACTGTGTGTAGCACATCGCTACATTGGTGACCCCGACTGTCCAAACAGGATTTGGATCAAAGATGACCAACTCTTCATCTGTTCACGAAGTTTCGCTGAAACTGCCAACCTTCTGGACGCTGCGACCACGTGTGTGGTTTAGCCAAGCAGAAGCCCAGTTCCAGATTCGGCAGATATCCTCTGATTCCACGTGTTACTACCATGTGGTGAGCGCCCTTGACCAGGAGACGGCCGCCCAGGTTGCCGATTTCATACAGTCGCCCCCAGAGGAAAGCAAATATGAAGCATTCAAGGTGCTGCTCATTGAGACTTTTGGCCTCTCACGGCGTGAGCAGGGTGCCCATCTGCTTCACCTGGATGGTTTGGGAGACAGACTGCCGTCAGCATTGATGAATGAGATGCTGTCCCTGGCCGACGGACACAAGCCCTGCCTCATGGTCGAGCAAGTGTTCCTAGAGCAACTGCCCGAGGACATACATCTGCTGCTGGCCGACGCAGATTTCAGCGACCCCTGGAAGGTGGTGGCCTGGGCAGACGTGCTGTGGAAAGCCAAGAGGGAGAGCGTGGCGTCTGTTGGTCAGATTACCAGGCCACGCACCCAACAGCAGACCAGACCAGGCCCGGCAGGGGGGCGCACACAACACAGAGGCAGGAGTGAGGAGGCCAGTGAACAGTGGTGCTTCTACCACCAGCGGTGGGGGACAAAAGCCCGCCGTTGTCGCCCGCCCTGCAAGGGCCAGGGCTAGCTGCCGCTAATGACTATGGCAGCCTCTTGTACGTCTGGGACAAACAGTCAGGACGCCGCTTCTTGGTCGACACCGGAGCGGAAATCAGTGTCTTGCCCCCAATGGGGTACGACACCTGCAACAGGAAGCCAGGACCCACCCTGAGGGCCGCAAACGGCAGCATAATACGGCAGCATATGGCACCCGCACAATGCAGTTGCAGTTCGGTGCCAGCCGGTTCACGTGGAACTTCACACTGGCCGTGGTTGCCTAACCACTCCTGGGGGGGGACTTCTTGCGAGCTCACAGCCTGCTGGTCGACTTGCAAGGGAAAAATCTGGTACATGCCGAGACTTTCCAGGCGTTCTCCCTGGGTGAAGCCAAGTTGCCGGCCCCACACCTGGACTCCATCACGCTGTTGGACAACGAATTCACCAGAATCCTGGTGAATTTTCCATCGATTCTGGCACCACAGTTCATGGCAGCCATGCCCAGACATGGGGCACAGAACCACATCCCAACCCAGGGACCACCCCTCCACGCCCGCTCACGAACTCCCCCCGGAAAAGCTCCACCTGGCGAAGAAGGAGTGCAAGAGCATGGAGGAATTGAGGATTGTACGGAGGTCCGACAGCCCATGGGCCTCCCCCCTGCACATGGTGCCTAAAGCAGCCAGGGGTTGGAGACCATGTGGCGACTACCGCAGACTGAACGAGGCTACAACTCCAGGCCGCTACCCTGTGCTGCACATACAGGACTTTGCAGCAAACCTGCATGGGGCAAGAATCTTTTCCAAAGTAGACCTCATCCGGGGATACCATCAAATCCCGGTGCACCCTGAAGACATCCCCAAACAGCACTCATCACCCCGTTCGGCCTGTTCGAGTTCCTCCGAATGCTGTTCGGCCTGATGAATGCCGTATAGACATTCCAGCGGCTAAGGGATGCGATGGGACGTGACCTGCACTTTGCGTTCATCTATTTGGACGACATCCTTATCGCTAGCAGTTGTCGTCAGGAGCATCTGTCCCACCTCCACCAGCTCTACTCCCGCCTGAGTGATTTCGGCCTCACGATCAACCCGGCCAAATGCCAGTTCGGTCTCGACACCATCGACTTCCTGGGCCACAGGATTACCAAAGACGGGGCAACACCTCTGCCCGCCAAGGTAGACATGATCCGCCACTTTGCCCGGCCCAACACAGTCAAAGGCCTGCAGGAGTTCGTTGGTATGGTGACCTTCTACCACTGTTTCCTCCCCTCAGCTGCCCGTATCATGCGCCCTTTGTACACCCTGATGTCGGGTAAAGGCAAGGACATTACTTGGGACGAGGAGGCCACGGCCACTTTCGTTAAAGCCAAGGAAGCCTTGGGAGATGCCGCAATGCTGGTGCACCCCAGAACGGACGTTCCAACCTCGTTCATGGTGGACGCATCCGACACAGCAGTTGGTGGGGTGCTGGAGCAGCTCATCAAGGGGCACTGGCAACCCCTGGCATTCTTCAGCAAGCACCTACGACCACCCGAACTCAAGTACAGTGCTTTCGACCGGGAGCTGTTGGCACTGTATCTGGCAATCCGGCATTTCAGGTACTTCTTAGAAGGCAGGCCGTTCACCACATTCATGGACCACAAACCATTGACCTTCGTGTTCACGAAGGTGTCCGATCCCTGGTGGGCTCGCCAGCAGCGACATCTGTCCTACATCTCCGAGTACACAACAGACATCCAGCATGTCTCGGGAAGGACAACGTCGTGGCAGACGCACTCTCCAGACCAGCTGTCCAGGCCCTGTCCTGGGGGTGGACTATGCAGCACTGGCGGAGATGGAGCAGGCAGACGAGGAGATGCCCAGCTACAGGACTGCAATCTTGGGTTTGTAGCTGCAAGACTTTCTCATAGGCCCAGGTGAGAGGACCCTCCTGTAGGACATGGCTACCGGCCAACCTCACCCCATCGTCCCGGCAGCCTGGATGCGACAAGTTTTCGACTCCATACACGGTTTGGCACACCCATCTATCAGGACAACCGTCCAGCTGGTCTCCAGCAAGTTCGCGTGACACAGATTTGACAAACACGTCAGTGAGTGGGCCAGAACGTGCGCGCTGTGCCAAACAGCCAAGGTGCAGCAGCACACTAAAGCCCCGCCGCAGCAGTTCGAACCCACCCGCCGGAGGTTCGACCACATTCATGTGGATATCATGGGCCCCCTACCAGTGTCCCAAGGAGCGCGGTACCTCCTAACTATGGTAGACCGGTTCACGAGGTGGCCAGAGGCGGTCCTGCTCACCGACACATCTGCCGATTCCTGCACCCAAGCACTGATTGCAACCTGGGTTGCATGCTTCGGGGTACCGGCCCACATTACCTCCGACAGAGGCGCCCAGTTCACCTCCAGCCTGTGGTCGGCTGTGGCCAGCCTGTTGGGAACGCAGCTACACCACACAACTGCCTACCACCCACAGTCGAAAGGACTAGTGGAACGCTTCCACCATCACTTGAAGTCGGCTCTCATGGCCCGCCTGAGAGGACCTAACTGGGTGGACGAGCTTCCCTGGGTCCTGCGTGGAATTCGCAAAGCGCCCAAAGAGGATCTACACACCTCATCGGACGAGTTGGTGCATGGTGCACCCCTGGCCGTCCCAGGAGAGATCATACCTGCCCCAAGGGGGCAAGAGGAAGAACCTGCAGCATTCCTGGACAGGCTATGCGAAAGGCTCGGCAACCTGGCCCCCGGACCAACTTCACAGCACCGACGGACCCCGACCCATGTACCCAAAGACCTGCAGAACTGTAAGTTTGTGTTTGTACGAAGGGGCGGACACCTGGCACCGCTACAGCGGCTGTATGAGGGGCCCGTTCAGGGTGATCAACAACAACGGGTCCACGTACGCTCTGGACATTAGGGGGGAAAGAGGAGGTTTTCATAGTGGACCGACTCAAACCAGCCCATGCGGACTTGGCTCAACCAGTCGAGGTTCAGGCACTGCGGCGCAGAGGCTGACCTCCCAAACAGAGGCTGCTCCAGACTGTGGACATTGGGGGGTATATCGCCGGTTCTGGAGAGGGGGGGTGGTTATATGGCGACCCATTTTCTGCGTAGGCGAACCGGCTCACAAATAGCCAGCGTACGGGGAGAGACTTTGGTAATGCACCTCTGACGTCATTTCCGCCCGGAGAGGGTGGGCGCTAGGGATTAAATGCCAGCGTCACGAAGTTTGAATAAACTAGTCTCGAAGCGACTTACCGACTGTGTGTCGTTATTTCAGCACTGTGTGTAGCTCATTGCTACACTGTTTTAGATTATGTCTTACAAGGTAAGATTGCGTATGGACTGGCAGGTGAAATAAATCCAATCTAAATCAGTGAACGCACAAAACCTGATCTTCAAAGTTGCAGGTCAATTTACAATATCTGAGAATATTAAAATTTTGTTCACCACAAGTGCCTGGTATAGCTGCAGTCCAAATTCAGGGGCGTAGCAAAGCTCAAGGTTCTGAAAACAACCTTAGAGCTAATTCAGTAAGTTGTTATCATTGCAATGGGCATCACGAATGCAGCACTGTGAGCTGAGAATCAGCAAATGATTCTGTTGCCAAAAAACAATATCACATTTCAACCATCTGCAAATCCATGGCTAAAGCACATAACAAAAACAATTCAGTGACAACTTGGAATGGTAACAGAATGAAAGGTTTCATACGCTGGAGATTCATTCAGACAATGAAGAACTTAGATTATTTAGCTCTTACTCCACAAGCAGAAACAGCAGGAGACAGGCAGACTTTTGAGTAAAAGCATTGATTAACAACCAACATATTGACATGCAAATTGAAACTGATGCAGCTTGTTTGATAATGACTCTGGTAAGTTCATTCAGATACTATTAATGGGGAGCACCATCAAACAGAAAGCCAAGTCCAGTGAGGTTCGACATTTGCTAAAGGAAATGACACACAGTGCAACACAATAGATACTGAGTACTGCAACAGACACACCATTGTAGCAAATTATGAGCATTTTAATGGGGAAAGATTGGCAGAGGGAACTCATATTAGATGTTCCATAACTACCCTGTACCATGGAAATGTACTGTATTGTGTATACAATAAACACAATATTGTGCATATTCACATCAGAATAGATGCCAGTCTACCATCAGCCCAAACCAGTCCCATATCCTCTTAAATAATCAAGTCCTAAAGAATTGTATAATTTTCATTGTCTTTTATGATGATAAATTATATGGAACAAAATGGGGTGTTAGTGAAAATTGACCAGAGTGATAGGTGACAGCGTTAGTGGTGGTACCTGAGAAGGACAAAACTGTGATGTGGTTGTGGGCATGCAAAACTTTGACAAACTTCTATAGATGTGCAGTGGAGAGTATATGCGTCACAGCCTGGTATGGAAACACCAATGCCCTTGAACGGAAAATCCTACAAAAAGTAGTGATATGGCCCAGTCCATCACTGGTAAAGCTCTCCCAATCATTGAGCCCATCTACATGAGATGCTGTCGCAGGAAAGCAGCATCCATCATCATGGACTTCCCACCACACATGACATGCTCTCTTCTCGCTGCTGCCATCAAGAAGATACAAGAACCTCAGGACTCATACCACCAGGTTCAGGAACATTTGTTACCCCTCAACCACAGGCTCTTGAGCCAAAGGGGCCAACTTCTCTCAACTTCACTTGCCCTATCATTGAAATGTTCCTACAACCAATGGAATCAACTTTCAAGGACTCTTCATCTCATGTTCTCAATATTTATTGATCATTTATTTATTATTATTGTTCCTTCTTTTTGTATTGGCACAACTTGTTGTAATCTGCACTCTGGTTGAACGCTTGTTGGGCAGCCTTTCGTTGATTTGGTTAAAGTTATTATTCTATAGATTTGTTGAGTATGCCCACAAGAAAGTGAATCTCAGGGGGGTATATAGTAATGTACATGTACTTCGCTAATGTTGACAAAGGCAGTTAACAATACCTAATCAACATTCAAGAAGGGCTCTACTCATGCTTAAATTTACCCTAAAATGTCAAGCATATTTACTAGACCTGATGTACACAATCATGAAAGAGGCAAATCATTGCTTGTGTAATGAAGATACTCTAATAATTGTCAGGAGCACAGCAAAAGGAAATCTTCTGGTTTTGAACATAGTGGAGGCTATTACATCAGTGAAATGTGAATCAAATTCCTCTAGTTGCAACAGGAGGTAGAGTTGATGTCAATGAAATTTGCTTTGTTTATTATCATTGTGGTGAAGCCAGAAAATAAGGTCTTTTGGATACATTAAAGTCTTTTAAGAGACTCCTTGATAGGTACATGGAGCTTAAAAAAATAGAGGGCTATGGGTAACCCTAGGCAACTTCTAAAGTAAGCACATTTTCAGCACAACTTTGTGGGCTGAAGGGCCTGTATTGTGCTGTAGGTTTTCTATGTTTATAATGTAGAGGTGGCTGCATCAGGAGCACCAGATACAGTAGATGACAACAACAGATTCACAGGTGAAGTATGCCTCACCTGGAAGGTCTGTTTCAGACCCTGAATGGAGGTGTGAGAGGTGAATAGGCATATATAGCACTTCTCCATTTGCAAGGATAAATGCCAGGAGAGAGATTACTAGGGAAGGACAAATGGACAAGAGAATCATGGAGAAAGTGGTCCTGCTGTGAAATGGTGCCAATAAGGGGCGGCTCATTGTAAGCTGTTCCAATGATGATCATCAAATATTTCCATTCAGAACTACTCCAGCCAACACAACTATTGTGGCCAGTGTTTCAGATGGTGATGAGGAGGTGTACAGCGGGGAGGTAGATCAGCTAGTTGAGTGGTGTAGCAGCAACAACTTTGCACTCATTATAAGTAAGACCATAGAATTGATTGTGGACTTCAGGAAGGTTAAGACAAAAGAACACGCACTAATCCTCACTGAGGGATTAGAATGGGTGAGCAGAGCAGTTTCAAGTTCCTGAGTCGGCAACATCTCTGATGGTCTATCCTGTGCCAGACATACTGATACAGCTACAAAGAAGGTATGACAGCAGTTATATTTCATTAAGAGTTTGAGGAGAATCGGTATGTCATCAAAGACACTCACAAATTTCTACAGGTGTACCATGGAGAGCATTCTAACCGGTTGCATCACCATCTGGTATGGAGGCACCACTGCCTCCAGATCAGATAAAGCTGCAGAAAGGTGTAAACTCAATCTCCTCCATCATGGGCACTAACTTGCCCATCATTCAACATCCTTTCAAAACCCAATGACTCAAAAAGGTGGTATCCATCTTTAAGGGCCATCATCATCCAGAACATGTCCTCTTCTCATTGTTACCATCAAGGTGGAGGTTCAGGAGCCTGAAGACACACACTCAACATTTCAGGAACAGCTTCTTCCCCTCTGTCATCAGATTTATGAATAGACAATGAATACCTTAGTATTTTTCTCTCTTTATCACACTACATATTAATTTAGATTTTCATGTATACTTATTGAAATTTATAGCTTTTATTACTTTGTATTGCAATATACTTCTGCCACAAAACAACAAATTTCACGACATATGCCAATGACGTTAAGTCTGATTCTGATCCTTGGCAATAGCAGAGAGTTGATAGGATGGAAAATGTGTTTGGTGGTAGGATTCTGTTGAAGGTGGCGGAAGCTATACAAATGATGTTCTGGATTATTGGTTCATGGGTTGGTGGGTGAGTACATTAGGGACTCTATCCCTGTTAAGGGGGTTGGGAAAATGGGATGAAGATGGCCAGAGATGTTGCCAACTCAAAGTGTAGCCATGGGAACCCATATGGGTCCTAGCTATGCCTGCCTTTACATTGGCTGCATGGAACAGTCCATGTTCCAAGCCTTCCCTGGTAAAGCTCTCCAACTCCTTCCCCACTACATTGATGACTGCATTGGTGCTGCTTCATGCACTCATGCTGAGCTCCTCAATTTCACAACTCTGCCTCTAAATTCCACCCTGCCCTTAAATTCATTTGGCCCATTTCCAACACCCCTCTCTCCGACCTTGATCTTTCTGTCTCCATCTTTGGAAACAAACTGGCTACAGATATCTTTTATAAACCTACTGACTGCCGTGGCTATCTTGACTATACATTTTCCCACCCTGTCCCCTTCAAAAATGCCATTCCTTTTTGTCAGTTCCTTCATTTCCACTGCATCTGTTTCCAGGATGAGGCTTTCCTTTCCAGGACAAGAGAGGTATCCTCATTCTTCAAAAAATGGGTTTTCCTTCCTTCACTGTTAATGCTGCCCTCAGTCACATCTTCTCCTTTCCTGAACATCACAATACTTTAGATACCTCACTCAGTAGAAAATGCATCACTCTGATGTAGATATATGAACTGGATTACCTGTATATTTTAATGACATCTCTATACCCTAAAACATTTAAACCATCTTTTAACCAAATATGAAATACTCACATAAGTTAATCACTCACAGTTTGTGACTAGTTTTAATGCTGCACTTACGACCCGTATTCTGAGAAAATTGCCTCACCCCTCAGTCTAACTGGAAGAGAGCTGCATGTTGTTTGCCCTTTGCTCTGATGTGCCCTGTGAGAGCTTCTGATCACTCATTAGGCCTTGCTTTCTTTTCTGAGTGGGATTTGAAGCTGACCATGGTGACAACTCTCTTTCCTGGGAAGTGATGCCACGATGTTGAAGTTCAGTACTTTCATCAATGTTACATACCATCAGTAAGTGACAAAGAAGAAGCACTGATCTGAAGCACACAATCATTTGAATACAATTACACACCAGTTTTATGAGCAAGTGCTTAAAAATACATGAGTAATCCATGTAAAAATTACAATGAACTCCAAAATCATAGGCTTAGCTACTGTGTCCATTATTAATAATTACAATTTACTGTATTTCATCATATTGAACAATACTGTTTTAATCAATATATACCAGAAAGAAAGCATTAAAATTGAGAAGGCCACCTTCATAACCTTATCATTTGCTTTTTTTTTCTTATTTTCGTTGATCCGTTCAAGTTTTTGCATCCTTTCAAGACTATGGCAACTAATTGTGCACCTATTGCACTCTATTATGAAAATAATCATAATTATGCACTGCCACTTGGCTTGTAGAGAGCCATTAAGTAGGTATCCATCCTACAATACAGCCATTGTTTGTGCTTTTGAAACTTAGAAACCTGAGAAATAAGATGAACGTTAGTATCTGAAAATTTGATTCAAAAATAATACGGCTCTCTGAGTGCTCATATTCTTTCCACCTCAGTGTGTTTTGCACCGGGCCTTTTGTGATGGCAGTATCGTTTGTGCACATACCCAATGTTAGATTTTCTACACGATTGACTCTGAAAAGCTAGAGCTTAAGTACGAAATGTTTCCCTGAATCTGAATAGACTTAAAAGCTCATAGGTGTAAAAAAGGGAGCCTTGTTGCAATAATCACATGCTGAGAATCAGCACCCATTGAGCAGTAGAATAAAACCATTTCACAAAAACAGAGCTTCTAATTTTACTCCACAGGAGGTAGGCTGTAGAGATCTATAGGAATACATAACATTAGTGGGAAAGAGATGGATTTCTTTTGCTACCCAAAATATTCAATGAAATCTGGTGGTTTCGCATTTTTTCTTCCACATTTTTTTCCATTGTTCCCTCGCTGCTTGGAAAAAAATTGAAGCCCAGTATTCATTTTAGGGCAGATATTTATATTGTTAGAATGAAATCAGGTTTATGATTTTGCTTAGTACTACAGTGCTTAATTAGCACAATCCTACTGGGCAGTCTTCTTTGAAATCTTGATCAACATGATACATTTAGAATTTTGCTTTGTTACCACATAGCATTTGAAGGAAAGTGGGAAAAACTAAACGACTGTTGAAACAGCTCTCCACTACACAGACAAATTGATCGCATCTTGTGTTTGAGGGGTTTCCTTTGATTTGTTTTATACCTGAGGAGTATCCTGGTAACTATTTCTATGTGGTTAGATACCCAAGACATATACATTGTTCTTTGTTACTAAGATTTATTTTTCTCAAGAAACAATAACATAATTGGAGCAGCCTGGCAACCACGGTGGCGGAGAGTTGAACTCTTGACCGCAGTCTTCAAGTTCAAATCTAGTTCAGCTGCCTGGACTAGAGGGCATGTTGTATTAAGACAGGTTGAGTGAGCTGGGGCTTTTCTTTTTGGAGCGCAGGAGGATGAGTAGTGACTTCATAGAGGTGTACAAACTGATAAGAGGCATATATCAAGTGGACAGCCAAAGACCTTCTTCCTAGGGTGATAATTTTAAGGTGATCAGAGTAAAGTATAGGGGAGATGTTGGAGATACTCTGTTCACTACACAGAGTGGTGGGTGTGCGGAACGCCTTGCCAGGGGTGGCTGGAGAGGCAGGTATATTAGGGGCATTTAAGAAACTCTTGAAAGGCACATGGTTGATAGAAAATGGGGGTCTATGAGTGAGGGAAGGGTTAGATTGACATTAGAGTAGGTTAAAAGATCGACACAGTATCGTGGGCTGAAGGGCTATACTATGCTGTAATGTTCTATGATCTATGTTTTAAAACCCTTGTTTCAGACTTCATTTGTGAAGCATTTTAGATGTAATGTCCAGATGAGGAGAGTAGGTGGCCAGGGAAGAAAATATGCTTGGCCTTATGTTACCATTTGATCATGGTTTTTCTATTCCACTCAATCAAATGAAAAAAGTCACGTCCAGAATATTTGTTCATCAATTCTGCTTTTAGAAAAAGTAAATTAATTTTTTAAAAGTTTGATATCAAGTATATTATCATAAAATATGTTCTGCACAAAATTAGTTTTACTTTAAAGCAAGATGCTGGATACAACTCTTGCAATAAAGAAAGGGTTATACTTAAACTTTTTGAATGATAGTTACAAGTGTTTGGATTAACTTGAAAACTTTATCTTACTTATCTAAATGACAGACCTCAGTTCTGAATGAAAGCTCAAAGCTCGGTTTTCTATCAATCCCTCCTCCAACCATTTGGCTGCCTTGGTTGACCTTTAACAAACATCTTTCCCCAAGGATTGTAATACAGGAAGCATAATAATATTTCTTATTGAACTTGGTGTTGTTCCTGGGTTATATATGATTCTTGTCATCTACTATTGGTCTATTATTAAATATATAGGCCTGATTCGGACTACTGTGCAAGCACCAAGTTTGACACAGTGAAGGTTGCTTCTGCTGCTGGCCTTATCCAAGTGTGTGGGAATGCTGCTCATCATGTTTTCCTGGGACCAGATCCCAACAACCACCATGTTGCCTGCTCCAAATTCTTCTTTGTAATTGGAATGGTGTTGGCTCAACTGGTTTTTAACAGGTAAATATAGGTGTGGTTTTAACTTACATGTAGAAGAAGAGAATAGTAACATTGTTCTCATTAAACTACTTTACATTGACAGCAACAAAGCATCATCCCCCTGATCACACAACAGCAGCTTGTGTACAGTTATCTTCGGCAACTTACGTTTAAGTAAAGGTTATGTGATGCTTTCATATAGGTCAGCACTTAAATAGAGATATTCTGCAATAAATGACTCTGAAAATGTTTCTGACAATTAAAGTCAGAAGTGCAATGTCAGCACTCACCCTGATGGGTAAAATTGTAATGCTATCCAAGGAGAATGTCACAGGGAAGTCCATACTGTGTATGAATTCAGCTTTTGCACTGGCTCAGGATCTGTTTCACTGCTTCATCAAAGATACTTCCCTCCTATACAACTCATTAGAAGGAGAAATGGTATTGTTTTGGAAGCACTTTTACCCTTGGCATCCCATTTGCCCAACATCTTGTTTCCTCTGAAAGATAACAAAGATCCACACAAGATCCATTGTATCGCAGCAGTCATTTCTCAATGAAGGATGAAGGTAGCACTGATGGTGAAGTTCAGCAGTACCACTGGTGCATCAGCTTAACCTTGCAGAAGCATGCCGGAAAGATGATTCAAAAAACAAATGCTCAGACTTAGCTCAAATCTCATGGTCTATTAGCAGTGAGCCTGGCCTTTTGCTACATATCCAGACATGGGCAATCAAAAAGCAAATTCCTGAATAAACAGGAGGCATAAGTGGACCAATTTCAATGTCCTCTTAACCATATAACCATATAACAATCACAGCACAGAAACAGGCCATCTCGGCCCTCCTAGTCCGTGCCGAACTCTTAATCTCACCTAGTCCCACCTACCCGCACTCAGCCCATAACCCTCTGCTCCCTTCCTGTCCATATACCTATCATTCCTGTCCATATATCTATCTTCAGGCCATTATAATCTCAGTATTAAAGTTCTAATCACAATCAGCCACCTCTGATGCAGAGATCATTCACATCCCCATTACCAAGCTCATGAAACAGACAGCAAAGCACAAAACTCTGGAGGCACTCAAGAGGTGCAGACAGCATCTGTGGAGGTAAATAGATAGTCAGTGTTTGGGGCCAAGACTTACATCTGGACTGGGCAGCAGCAATGCCCAGATAAAGGGTCTTGACTGCCTAGTTCCCTCCACTGATGCTGCCTGAACCATTGAGTTCTTTCAACATCTTCCAGCAAAAAGAAATGTCCACTCCCACCCACCCTTCTGCTAATGGCCTACAGATCTCACTTTGGTTTCATCAGTCATCTCAAAGCTCAAAGAACTGAAATGGAAGTAAGCCATCTTCAATCATAAGATAGTAGAGAACATATTAACTTCCTTCATTGCTGCTCGATCATAATTATGAAGCTTTCTAAACAACATTACTGCAGGAGACTGCTCAACATGAGGACCTGTAGCAGATGATCCTCCAGCACCAGCAGTCAGAGATGGACAATCGAAGAAACTTTGCAATGAACCCTCACGTCAAAGGAATTGTGCCGAAGTGTTTGAATAGAAGTAGATCCCAGATCTACAGAGTGGCAAATCTCATCACATCTATCGAAATATTCTATGTGAAGTCCAAGCAAGAGGTCAGTTTTGCTGGATTCACCAGAAATTCATTGGAGACTTGCTTTTCTCACCTGATGCCAATGCTTGCTTTCCGGTAGAGGCCATATATGTTTTAATTTTGTTCTTTAAACAAATGTTTTTAAAGTGTCTGATATCTGATAAATAAGGAAAATGATAATAGGAACCATTTTAGAAAGAGGTGGGCAGAAGGAACTGGGGAGGGTCGGGGGGGGGGGGGGGATTGAGGATCCAGTGGTGAAGTGTTTGGATAGTAGGTGGATGGAAGGAGGACAGATAGGGGAAAATAGATGGGTGATAAGGGTGAGTGGGCAGAGTGTAGGAGTGGGTTGGATTATGGGAAAATAACAATGGAATATGGGAAAGTAACAAAATGGGAGAGGGAGGGAGGGAGAAAGAGAGACAGAGGGACAGAGAGACAGAGATAGAAAAAAACAGGGGATAAGGGCTATTCTAAAAATCAACTGTTTATGCCACTAGGTTGTTGATTAATCACGCAGAGTATGAGGAGTTGGCTTTGTAGTTTGCATTTGGTCTCATTTTTGCAATGGACAATGCTGAAGATGGACATATCAAGGTGGGAATGGGAAAGAGATGTAACCAGAAGCTTGGGATGGCCATTGTGGAGAGAGTTCAGGTGCTCTGTAAACCAGTCATCTCATTTGCATGTGATCTTGTCAATATAGTGGATACCACATTGGGAGTATCTTGTGCAGCAGACAGAGTTGAAGGAAATACATGCAAATCTTTGGCTGACATTCAAGGGTGTTTTGGGCACTGGGTGATGGTGAGGAAGGAGATAAAACATAGAACAGTACAGTACAGGTAGGCCCTTTGGTCTACAATATTGTGCTGAAACAATTAAGTAACTAAATTAATCTATTCTGCCTACAAACTATCCATATGTTTCCACTGTCCTATCATTCATGTGCCTATCTAAATATCTCTTAAAAGTCCCAAATGCATCTGCCTCTACCATCATTCCAGGCAGTGCATTCCAGACACCCACCACTCTGTGTAAAAAACTTGCCCCTCACATCTCCTTTGAAATTACTAATCCACCCACCTACATTTTCAGCTGGATAATTTATACACGTTTCAACCCCGGGAAACAGATACTGTCTGTCTCCTCTATCGATGCCTTTCATAATCTTGTAAGCCTCTAGCAGATCTCAACTCAGCCTCTGCCTTTCCAGAGAAATGGACCCAAGTTTGTCCAACCTCTTGTAATAGTACATGCCCTGTAATCCAGGCAGCATCTCTTCTGCACCCTCTCCAAAGCCTCAACATCCTCCTATAATAAGGTGACCAGAACTGTATGCAATACTCCAGATGCAGCCTAGCTGGAGTTTCATTAAGCTGCAACATAACTTCCTGACTTTTGAACTCAGTGTCTTGGCTAATAAAGACAAGCATGCCATATGCCTCATAACCACCCAGTCAATCTGTGTAGCCACTTTCAGGGAACTATGAACTGGGTCACCAAGATCCCTTCATTCGTCAACACCGTTAAGGGTCTTGCCCTTAATAGTGTGCTTTCTAATTACATGTGTCCTCCCAAGTCACTTCACACTTCACATTTGCCCGAGTTAAGCACCATCTGCCATTGTTCTGCCCACATCTGCAACTAATCAATATCCCATTGTATTTTTTGCCTGCCCTCTATGGTATCCTCACTACCAGCAATCTTTCATGCAAACTTACTCAACCACCCATCTACATTTTTAGCTAGGTCATTTATACACATCACAAACAGCAGAGATCCCAGAACAGGTCCTTGTGAAACACAGACCTCCACTTGGAACAAGTCCCTTTGACTACTACCTTCTGTCTTCTATAGGTAAGTCACTTTTGAATCCGAACAGCCAATTCACCATGGATCCGATGCATCTTAATCTTCTGGATGAGCCTACCATGAGAGACTTTGTCAAAAGCCTTAATAAAATCCAGGAAGACAACATCCACAGCTCTACCTTCATCAGTCACTCTCATCACCTTGTCAAAAAACTCAATCAAGTTAGTAAGCCATAACCTGCCTAACTAGGTTTTCCAAATACTCATAAATGCTATACTAAGAATTCTCTCCAGTAACTTCGCTGCAACTGACATGAGACTCACCAGTCTATAGTTTCCAGGATTATTCCTGAGACCCTTCTTGAATAATGGAACATTAGCCACTCACCGGTCCTCTGGGACTTCACCTGTGGCTAGATATGACATGAAGGGAATGGTCAAGGCCACAGAAATCACTTTTCCTGCTTCTTTGAATAACCTGGGGTATATCTCATCAGGTCCTGGGGACTTGTCCACTTTAATGCTCTTTAAAAGACCCAACACTGCCTCCTCCTTCACCTCAAATTGTCTTAGAATATCAATGCACTCAGCAGTGATCTAGATATAGGAACAATTGTTGCACTAACTTTTAACCCATTAACTTCATGAAATTAGCATTTGCATTAATGCACCAAATTGTAGTGTTTTACCAATGCTTTAAGTAATTGTCCATTAAAATCACACAGTGAATTTTCAGTAAGCATGCCTTGTAACAAACCGGATTTGAGATTTTCCTTTTGAAGAACTCCTTATTTTATTTTTGATATAAATTCTGCATTAAATAAGAGCTGCATTTGACCATGTTTGTTTATTTTGAATAAATTATTCCATTTGCTATGTGCTCATAAATAGTATCCTTGAATTACAAATCGCAAAACAATGTCATAATATTGGTGTCAAACCTTCTGTGCTGATCCACAGCCACACTAACATTTTGCAGCTATGCACTTGCCAATGACCTTGAGACCCCAATTCCTCAGATGTCCTACAACAAGGCCTTGGCTTTAGCATCACTCCCATGACCTCTTGCAACTCAAGTGATCAAACTCCAATGTGACTGATTATAAATATCCTTGATTCACAGAGACATCTCAGAAGTGCATAAATTTTAGTTATTTAAAATGTAAAAAATACATAAACAGTATTTAAACATTAAATTGTGATAATTACAAATATAATAATAAAGAAAAATAAGAAAATATATTGCTTTAATGGACATCAGGGATCTCATTCAAATGGTGGGTACAATAACAAGGGCTGGTGTAAACCTAAGGGGTTGGTTATGAAGCAAATCTCACCCCTCGGTTCAGTATTTGCGGTTACATCTGGCATCCAGCATGTATCTCTCTATTGCACTTGTGTATGTGTGTGTGTGTGTGTGTGTGTAAATAACAAGTACGTTATATCATGTATCTATGTGATCATGAAACCACTGGATTGATGTTAAAAAGATTCCCGGCCCCTAATTCTTGTGTGTGACTCCATCTGTTTAACTCTTAACTGGCCCACTCAGTTTCAAGCAATTCATGAAAGGCAATAAACATTATCACTTTCAGCAATATGTACATTGTGGGAATGAACGAAAATCTTTGAAGACATAAATTGCTTTCTTTTGTCCCAGATTCTGGTTTTGTGTTTACGTCCATGTTCACATTTTAGATTACATTAGTCTTCCCATTGCACAATGTAGAGGCACGTTCAATCCAGTTGGCTTGGTAAGGTTCTAAGTCTCCCAATCCATTGGCATTTAATCTATTAAAAGTAATGAGTGTTTATCAGCTTAAGGCAGTAACATGGCAACTCACTTGTCTCTACATGAAACATTGTATTCAACTCTGCCATTATAATTTGAACATCACTATAATTTACATACAAGAAAATACTTGCATTATTCCACTTAGATACCCAGCGAAGTATAAAGAAAGGAAAATATTCTAATCTCGATAATTCATCGGCGTAAGAGAAATCACCTTTGCATTGACTTCAGAACTTAGGTTGAGAAAAGATATACAAGCTGCCAGTTTGATTGACCTCTAATTCACCTGACAATCTGCTGAGAACATGCAACCAGTAATTGAGTTCAAGGATATGGAATAATTACACCTTTTGCTTAAAGGGCCACACAACCAGATTTTAGTTGCACAAGACTGAAGCAGAATATACAACATACCACATATAAGGGTTTATCGAACAGCGTGGCCATGAAATTTGTTGGCTTGGTGCCTATTTGACATTCAAAAAGGAAGCATCTGATTGAACAATGAGGTGGGTGGCATGTGTGTGGCTTCCACTCTGAGCATGTACTGCCTACCTTATAGGATTTCGATCCTCCAGAGATTTTCGGCTGAAAATACGTAAAATCAGCTGGAAATATTAAAACTGCTAATGAATATTTTAAATTAGTGTTCGAAGTTGTTATTGTCATTTTAGATTCTGCTTTTCCTTAGCACTTTTGAAAGAGCAAATGCTAAGCTTGCTGAATATTTTGTAATATATTCAGGTGGCAGGGACCCTGATTGTAGTGTTGCTTAAAAAACATTTCCACCAGCACAGGTGGGCTACTGATTTGTCCTTTGATTTATCTCATATTTTGGCTATTGTCAGACCTACAAATGTCTTCTGACATTGGGTTTCTCCTATTGCAGTGAATGGATAGACTGATAACTATATCTCTGAATATGATAGTGATGGAAAAAAGCCAAGAAGTTGGGAGTAAGTGGGACTATCACAGGGAATGAAAGGTGTCATAACTACACTGCATCTTCAAAGTGTGTTTTTGCACCATACCTTCACTCAGAAAAGTGGTTGTCAGAGATCGGTAGCTTCACAAGCTACTCTGATGAACATGTCAAATAAAAGACCTCACGCAGTTCATTCAATATTTCTCTGACTGCTTACTGAGGTGCCATGGTTAATTACTGCCCGTCACACCACTAGCTTTTAGGGCAGAATAGAAGGTCCTCTATTTCTAGAGGTATTCAAGTCTTCCTTCATTCTATCAGTAGGTTTTTACGACTGCCAGTCATGCAAGTCCTGGGTGGAGACTCAGGAATACCATCACACCCAGATGTAGAAGGATTCTTCATTGCTGGTTCCATAACTATTTAGTTTTACCAGTCATCGTCGTTAGCTCAGAGCTGAACCCCCAAACATGCAGGACTGATGGACCACTCTTAGTCTGGCCACTACCCTTTGACTTGTTTGACAAAGGTGATCCTACCAAGAGCCAAAGCATAAAGCCCTGACTCCAGCCAGCATAGCTCACTGGGTCATTGAGTCATGCAAGCCTCCAAAAAACAACAAGGTTGTGGTCCTCTTGGAGGGCCATGGTATGAAGCATTCTTTATGTACCCTGTCTGTATGTAATGGTGTAGCTGAAAAGTACACACACAGGCAGAGCCTTGAAGAGATTAGTTATTCACAGTTGCTCATGTTTGGCTGATGGTCATCAAAGAGAAATCTTCTAATTCAATCATCAACACCACATTCGACCATGGATTCACCTGATGAGGGCTGGTGATGTGACAGAGGCTTGAAACGCACTTGAGTGACTGTAGCCCAGCTTGGACAATGGATGGGTGAGACAGGGGCTGAGACAAAAGAAGAATCATTATTTATATCCAAAGAATTCACTGAAAAAGAGAAAAAGATGCAATTCAAGCACCATGAGAAGGTATAAAAGGGATACTTGTGAGAAAGTATGTCAAGCACAATGATACCTTTAACCAAATGCTAAAAATGTACACATTTACTAATGATTGCAGGAACAATCAAACCAGGACCTAGTAGAATGATATGTGATGATAAATTTATTCTAGAACATGATACAAAGCCAAGCATCGATGACAAAACAGAGGTCAGAAGTCGTTTGAGTCAAGACTTGGAGATCTGGAGAAGAAGGGTACTTACGTGCGAATGCTGTTCTTGGACTACAGTCCAGCATTCAACACCACAGTTCCATCCAAGCTCGACAAGAAGATCAACTTCGGTCTTGACCCTGCCTTGTGCAGCCGGATCCTGAACTTCCTGTTGTAAGGATGGGCTCCCTCACCTCCAACTCTCTGACTGTCAATACAAGAGCCCCTCAGGGCTGTGTACTGAGCCCCCTCCTTTACTCTCTGTATACCCTTGACTGTATCGCCAACCACAGCTCCAATCTGCTAATTAAATTTGCCGACGACTCTACATCGATTTGCCTTATCTCAAACAATAACGAGGTAGTCTACAGGAAAGAAGTCATTTCTCTGACACAATGGTGTCAAGAAAACCTCTCCCTCAATGTTGCAAAAACAGAGGAGCTGGTTGTGGATTAAAGGAGGAATGGAGATGGGCTAACCCCTATTGACATTAATGGATCTGCAGTTGAGAGGGTAAACAACTTCAAGTTCCTCGGCATCCACATCAGTGAGGACCTCACATGGTCTGTACACACCAGCTGTGTAGGGAAAAGGCACAACTGTGCCTCTTTCACCTCAGATGGTTGAGGAAGTTTGGTATGGGCCCCCAAATCCGAAGAACTTTCCACAAGGGCACAATTGAGAGCATCCTGACTGGCTGCATCACTGCTTGGTATGGGAACTGTACCTCCCTTAATGTCAGGACCCTGCAGAGAGTGGTGTGGACAGCCCAGTGCATCTGTAGTTGTGAACTTCCCATGATTCAGGACATTTACAAGGACAGGTGTGTAAAAAGTGCCCGAAGGATCATTGGGGACCCAAGCCATCCCAACCACAATCTATTCCAGCTGTTACCATCTGGGAAGCGATACCACTGCATAAAAAACAGGACCTACAGGCTCCGGGACAGCTTCTTCCACCAGGCCATCAGACTGATGAACTCACACTGACTTGAATGTACTCTATATTACATTGACTGTTCTATTTATTATAAATTCTTATAAATCATTATGATTGTACATGGCATATTTAGATGGAGATGCAACATAAAGAATTTTACTCCTCAATTACATGAAGGATGTGAGAAATAAATTCAATTCAACTCAATTCAATTTCAAATGTTCATCATAATAAATTAAAATGCTAGAACCCAAACACAGTTACAAGGTCTGAGGACTGAGAAAATTAAACTCACCTTGTGTTGTAAAAATATGAAACACTTTTTATTAAAGAAAATCAATCCGTAAAATATATTTAGATGTATGTAAATGAGATATTTGTGTTTGTTACATCATAATTGAAATGTAACATGTGTTAATTGATAGTTGTCTGTAATAAAACATATAGCATGTTTTGAAGATCTATGTGATCCCCTAATGACTATTCTTAAAGCTATAAGACTATCCAGATCGGTACAGGTACACTGTGCATCGTCTGTAACAAGGAAGCTAAAGACGTAGCTGAGAACTTACGGCCTTCTTGCAGCTATTTCCCAAATTGTCAAGTTTCCCTTCTGTTGGCCATCTGGATCTATGTACTCTTTAAAAGATACTGACTACCATTCAGTGGCCTCAATTAACTTTGATTTATAATTTCCTATACAGGGTAACAAAATAGAACGTAGAACATAGAATAGTACAGCTCATTACAGGCCCTTCGGCCCACAATGTTGTGCCGACCCTCAAACCCTGCCTCCCATATAACCCCCCACCTTAAATTCCTCCATATACCTGTCTAGTAGTCTCTTAAATTTCACTAGTGTATCTGCCTCCACCACTGACTCAGGCAGTGCAATCCACGTACCAACCACTCTCTGTGAAAAACCTTCCTCTAATATCCCCCTTGACCTTCCCTCCCCTTACCTTAAAGCCATGTCCTCTTGTACCGAGCAGTGGTGCCCTGGGGAAGAGGCGCTGGCTGTCCACTCTGTCTATTCCTCTTAATACCTTGTACGCCTCTATCATGTCTCCTCTCATCCTCCTTCTCTCCAAAGTGCAAAGCCCTAGCTCCCTTAATCTCTGATCATAATCCATACTCTCTAAACCAGGCAGCATCCTGGTAAATCTCCTCTATACCCTTTCCAATGCTTCCCCATCCTTCCTATACTGAGGCGACCAGAACTGGACACAGTACTCCAAGTGTGGCCTAACTAGAGTTTTATAGAGCTGCATCGTTACATCGTGTTTCTTAAGCTCTATCCCTCTATTTATGAAAGCTAACACCCCATAAGCTTTCTTAACTACCCTATCTACCTGTGAGGCAACTTTCAGGGATCTGTGGACATGTATGCCCAAATCCCTCTGCTCCACCACACTACCAAGTGTCCTGCCATTTACTTTGTACTCTACCTTGGATTTTGTCCTACCAAAGTGTACCACCTCACACTTCTCCAGGTTGAACTCCATCTGCCACTTCTCAGCCCACTTCTGCATCCTATCAATATCTCTCTGCAATCTTCGACAATCCTCTACATTATCTACAACACCACCAACCTTTGTGTCATCTGCAAACTTGCCAACCCACCCTTCTACTCCCACATCCCGGTCGTTAATAAAAATCACAAAAAGTAGAGGTCCCAGAACAGATCCTTGTGGGACGCTACTAGTCACAACCCTCCAATCTGAATGTATTCCCTCCACCACGACCCTCTGCCTTCTGCAGGCAAGCCAATTCTGAATCCACCTGGCCAAACTTCCCTGGATCCCATGCCTTCTGACTTTCTGAATAAGCCTACCACGTGGAACCTTGTCAAATGCCTTACTAAAATCAATGTAGATCACATCCACTGCACTACCCTCATCTATATGCCTGGTCACCTCCTCAAAGGACTCTATCAGGCTTGTTAGGCATGATCTGCCCTTCACAAAGCCATGCAGACTGTCCCTGATCAGACCATGATTCTCTAAATGCCCATAGATCCTATCTCTAAGAATCTTTTCCAACAGCTTTCCCACCACAGACATAAGGCTCACTGGTCTATAATTACCTGGACTATCCCTACTACTTTTTTTGAACAAGGGGACAACATTCGCCTCCCTCCAATCCTCTGGTACCATTCCCGTGGACAACGAGGACATAAAGATCCTAGCCAGAGGTTCAGAAATCTCTTCCCTTGTCTCATGGAACAGCCTGGGGAATATTCCGTCAGGCCCCAGAGACTTCTCCGTCCTAATGTATTTTAACAACTCCAACACCTCCTCTCCCTTAATATCAACATGCTCCAGAACATCAACCTCACTCATATTGTCCTCACTGTCATCAAGTTCCCTCTCAGTGGTGAATACCGAAGAGAAGTATTCATTGAGGACCTCGCTCACTTCCACAACCTCCAGTCACATCTTCCCACTTTTATCTCTAAGTCCTACCTTCACTCCTGTCATCCTTTTGGTCTTCACATAATTGAAGAATGCCTTGGGGTTTTCCTTTACCCTACTCGCCAAGGCCTTCTCATGCCCCCTTCTTGCTCTTCTCAGCCCCTTCTTAAGCTCCTTTCTTGCTACCCTATATTCCTCAATAGACCCATCTGATCCTTGCTTCCTAAACCTCATGTATGCTGCCTTCTTCCACCTGACTAGATTTTCCACTTCACTTGTCACCCATGGTTCCTTCAACCTACCATTCTTTATCTTCCTCACTGGGACAAATTTATCCCTAACATCCTGCAAGAGATCCCTAAACATCGACCACATGTCCACAGTCCCTGCAGAATCATCATCCCAATTCACACCTGCAAGTTCTAGCCTTATAGCCTCATAATTTGCCCTTCCCCAATTAAAAATTTTCCTGTCCTCTCTGATTCTATCCTTTTCCATGATAATGCTAAAGGTCAGGGAGCGGTGGTCACTGTCCCCCAGATGCTCACCCACTGGCAGATCTGAGACCTGACCTGGTTCGTTACCTAATACTAGATCTAGTATGGCATTCCCCCTAGTCAGGCTGTCAACATACTGTGACAGGAATCCATCCTGGACACACTTAACAAACTCTGCCCCATCTAAACCCTTGGAACTAATCAAGTGCCAATCAATGTTAGGGAAGTTAAAGTCACCCATGATAACAGCCCTGTTATTTTTGCGCCTTTCCAAAATTTACCTCCCAATCTGCTGCTCGGTATCTTTGCTGCTACCAGGGGACCTATAGAATACCCACTGTAGAGTAACTGCTCCCTTCCTGTTCCTGACTTCCATCCATACTGACTGAAAAGAGGATCCTGCTACATTACCCACCCTTTCTGCAGCTGTAATAGTATCTCTGATTAGTAATGCCACCTCTCCTCCCCTTTTCCCCCTTCCCCCCCCCCATCCCTTTTAAAGCACTGAAATCCAGGAATATTGGGAATCCATTCCTGCCCTGGTGCCAGCCAAGTCTCCATAATGGCCACTACATCATAATTCCATGTATGTATCCAAGCTCTCAAGTCTCAAAATAGTTTAGGTGTAACTGGCTACAGGACAGTTCTGATCAGGAGATACCCCTATTGATTTGTATCCAAAATGTGGTAAATACTTAAATTGTTTTACTATTGTCACATGTACCATGGTACAGTGAAAAGCTTATCTTGCATACCATTCATACAGATCAATTCATTGCAAAAGAGCATTGAGGTTGTGAAAGGTAAGACAATAGCAGAGAGAGAAATAATGAGTAACAGTTACAGAGCGCAGTACTGGTAAACAATAAGGTGTCAGGGCATAAGGAGGTAGATTGTGAGGTCAAGAGTCCATTTTCTCCTACTAGGGACCTGTCCAAAGATCTTACAATGGTGGGATAGACATTGTCCTTGAGCCTGGTATGTATGTTTTGAAGGGTTTTTTTTAAGCTTTTGCCTAATAGGATGATGGAGAAGAGAAAAGGTCCATGGTGGTTGTGCTTTTTGATAGTGCTGGCTGTATTAAAAAGACAGTGAGAAGTGTAGAGCAAGTCCATGGAGGGGAGGCTGGTTTCAAGGATTTGCATCTTCTGCTCGATGGAGTGGGGTTGGGGTGGGGAGAAGAGAGAACGTCTGGGGTCGGCGGGTCTTTGATTATGCTGGCTGCATTATCAAGGTGGCAAAAAATGTAGACAGGATCCACATCCTCTTGGTGAAGTTAGTTTCCATGATGTGCTGAGCTGTGTCCATAACTTTCTGCAGTTTTTTGTCATCACAGGCAGAGTATTTGTCATAAAAGCTGTGATGCATCCAGATAGTATGCTTTCGATGACACATCAATAAAAATTGGTGAAAGTTAAGGGGTACATGCCAAATGAGGTGCTGGTGGTCTTTGGTAGCACTGTTGCTACTAAAGAAACATGTGTTTAGACATGTGGTACGCAAGCAGATTAGGTTTATAAAGATTAGATCAAAGAATCCTTGTAGCCTCCCCTTACAACCTTCATAAGTTTAGGTGGTCCTTTTGGAACATGTTTTCTCACTGTACTGAAATTTCCTGGGGTCTACACTGTTCATGGTACCTGGTCAATCCTCAATAAACAAAATTCCTTCATGCAAAAATAAGTACTTTCAGTTTCCGTTCTCTTTCAAATAAACATTTGCAGGTTTGAAATACTTCCACCTGATTACAGCCTTCGGTGGGTACCTACATATTTTTTAAACTGTTATCTTCCTCGCCACAGGAAATATCCTCTCCAAGTCTTCACAGTTAGGATCCTTTACATAGACTTCATTCCGGTCCACTTTACCAGTAATATAACCCATATGGACCCTAGCTTACTTACTGCCCGTTATGGCACTGGAGGTTAGGGCAGCAATGAAGGCCCTCCATCTCTGGCAGTGTCCAGAGCTTCCTTCATCACGTCTCTTGCTTCCTCTTGGTTTTCACTACTGTCAGTCATACAATTCCTCAATGGAGACTCAGGAATACATTTGCTCATAGATGTAGCAGGATTCTTCAGTGCTGTTTCTGTAACAATTTTGTTTTACCAGTCAGGGCTGTTAACCCTGAGATGAACTCCTAAACCTGGAGAAGCAGTGGACCACTTTTAGTCTGGCCTCTACCCTTTGACCTGTTTGGCCTGGGTGACTCTAGCAAGAGCCAAAGCATTAAGCCCTGACTCCAGCCAACATAGCTGTTTGGGCCATTGAGCAATGCAGGCCTCCAAACCACAACCAGGTCATGCCCTCTTGGAGGATGGACCTCAGCTACACCTGCCTTTTCATCGGCTACATGGAACAGTCAATATTCCCAGCCTACACTGCTAATGCTCCCCAACTCTTTCAGAACTATATTGATGACTGCATTGGTGCTGATTCTTGCACCCATGCTGAGCTTGATAAGTTCATCAACTTTGCTTTCAACTTCCACCTTACCCTCAAATTAACTTGGTCCATCCTTGACACCTCTCCCTTCTTTAAATTTCTGACTCCATCTCTGGGCTGATATCTTTTATAAACCTACTGACAGTCATAGCTGTCTTGCCTGTACTGTATCCCTTTTTGCACTGTCACTTGTAAATTTTCTTTTCTCTGTTCCTGTTTCTGCCACACCTGTTCTCAGGATGAGGTTTTCAATTCCAGAACATCTGAGGTGTGCTCCTTCTTCAATGAATGTGGTTTCCCTTCCTCTATCATCAATGATCCCCTCACCAGCATCTCCTTCATTTCCTTGATATCCATCTTCACCCCATCTTTCTAATGTCATAACGGGGATAGAGTTCCCTTTGTTCTTACCTACGCCCCAAGTCTCCACATCCAGCACATCATTCCCTGTAACTTCTGCCATCTTCAATGTGGTCCTACCACTAATTACAATTTCCACTCCCAAACCATCCTCCCACTCTCTCCTTTTCAAAGGGAAAACTCTCTGTGAATCCCTAGCCCACTCCTCCACCTCACACTGATCTCCCTCCTGGCACTTAACCCTGAAAGTGGGACAAGTGCTTCACCTGCCCCTACACCTCCTCCCTGACTACAATTCAGGGCCCCAAACAGTCCTTCCAGGTGACACTTCACCTGTGAGACTGTTGAAATCACCTGCTATATTCTGGTGCAGCCTCCTTTACATCAATGAGAAGCACTGTTCTGGGGGACTACTTCATCTATCACCTTCACTCTGTTTGGCATAAAAGACAGGTTTTCCTGGTAGCCACCTACTTTAAATTCTACTTCCCATTCTCATTCCGTCCTGTTATCCCATGGCCTCCTCTATGCTCACAATGAAGCCACTCTCAGGGTGGAGAAGCAACACCTCATATTCCGTCTGGGTAGCCTCCAACCTGATGGTACGAACATCGATCTCTCTAACTTTGGGTAATCTCATTTTCTATTCCCCAATCTGTCTCCCCTCTGTCTCCCCTCTTACCCTATATCTTCTCCTCACCTGCTCATCACCTCTATCTGGTGCCCCTCCTACTTCCATGTTTCCCGTGGTCCTCTGTCCTCTCCTAACAGATTCCTTCTGCCCTTTGCCTCTTCCGCCTATCACCTTCCAGCTTTTTGCTTCATCCACCCACCATTTACGTCTCATAGTTTCACATCACTTGCCAGCTTGTACTCCTTCTCCTCCTCCACCTTCCTATTCTGACTTCCTCCCCACACCTTTCCAGTCTCGGCCGTAACTGGCCAATGTTCATTCCTTTCCATATATACAGCCTGACTGGCTGAGTTCCTCCAGTATTTTGTGTGTGTTGCTTTGGATTTACAGTATCTTCAGAATTTCTTGTGTATCTAAAACACTATTACTTTTACTTTTACAGCTTTATCAGCCTAATATTTATGTTGTGCCATCAAACTTCTGCTCTTCCAAACCTCCAGATCTATTTCCACAAAGTGATGAGCTAAAGATGGTGCCAGAGGTTGTCTTCTCCCAGTCTATCTGCAGAATATTTAAATTCTTCTCTCTAATGTCTCTTCTTGCCTTTTCAAGGTGGCTGGGGTCCTATCAGAGTCCATGATCTACAGCTGCACTTAAACTGCAGTTCTTCACGCCAGTGGGTTCCTCCTCATGAAGCTTACCGATCAGCCTCGAGTCTCTGATGTCTCCGGGAGTGGACTGGAAGACATGCACCTTCCGCGTGCAGCCTTATGCAGCCCTATAGATGACCCAATTCCTCGCCGGTGTCACCGACTGAAGCGTTGCAGGAGATCGGAACATCGAGACAGCCAGTGCAGCTGTCAGAGGTCTCTGTACTCGAGCAATCGCTATCCCCCTCTCTCAATGGTGAGAGAGAGAGCTTGCTGCTGGCTCTCGTCAGAGAAGCTCAAAATACAGCGATGCTGCAGACTATGACATTGAAAAGGAGAGCTATTGGTCTCCCTCTCACTGTGGCAAGAGTGATGCCTCGTTCTCTTGTGCTAGTAAAAGAACCTGTGGCATGTCAAACTGTTGGATGAACAGTGGTTTTTCATGGTTTTTGGTGGGGTCTTGCTATTGCTTGCATGCCAGATATGGGAGGAAGGTTAATACTTTGCTGCAGCTTGTGCATGGGAGGGAGGGAGAGGAGCAAGAGAGGCTTTGGGGTTCTAATGTTTTTGTGCCATTAATTCTTAGGGTTTTTTTTTCCATTTTGTGGATGTCTGTGAAGAGTAAGAATTTCAGGTTGTATACTGTACTCTGAAATTAAATTGAACCATTGAATATGATAATTACTGGGCAGATTCTAATCTATACAAAGCCTGAATTCCAAGCACAGCTTATTGATCCATTCTGAAGAAAATTTCATCATCAATCTTTGTTTCGTTATTTGACAATCCAAAATTTAAGCATCACTACCGCTCGGATTTACAAACTCAGCATTAACATACAAAGTGAAAGGAAGTGCTCCAGAATTGCACCCAAAGGGAAACAAGGTATTGGATTTTGTTTTCTTATTGCTAAAAAGTATTGGTGTCCTAATTCCAATCTGTTGTGACATTAATGTGCTGTGAAACAGAGCAGTCAGACATAAGCTGACAGCTATAATTCACCACCTAGACAATCTCCAGCCTCAATCATACCATCCACAGGAAGTACAGTAAAACAATTGATGTGTGAGCAAATGTATGTGTGTACAAGAGTGTAGAAGTGGGTGTTGGTTTATTACTTATTCCCCCAGATAAACTAAGCCTACAATTTATGTTCCTTAGCATGAACATCCTTAATTTATTATTTGGATTTTGGAGGCAGGTGTTTAAATTCAGTCTTATCGAACATCAAGGTGCAGAGTTCTGCCAGATAAACATCAGTACCTTCAGCACAATCCAAGCTGTCATCTCTGGTCTGAGCCCACATTACTTGATACTAGATATGGGCTTATGCAGTCAGTGTGCAATTGCCAAATTACTTGAATGACAGAAATGCATCACGATACTGAGGGAATCACGAAAAGTATTGGTTTACATATGATAAGAAAAGTTAGCAAGATGATTATAGACCACCTGCAAAACAACTGCATGATTATATGACCATCATAATGATATGACTAGCATGAAGCTGGTGCGTGTTCGTGGCAGATTTTTCAACTAATTTCCTGCAACTTCACATTACTTATGAAAGCCATTATATCTACAGTATGTATTTAAATGGTTATCCAATTGATTGCAAACAGTGAAGCAGGGACTTTTTTTTGTTCAATTGCACTTAAATATTATATTTTGTATCAACATGAGAATTGAACCCACTTCCAAATTCAGCTGACCTTTCAAGCCAAAGGTGAGCAGATTCAGGGGCTCAACCCAAAAAGCTGGCTGTCCATTTCCCTCCAGAGATGCTGCTCGATTCATGGCATTCCTCCAGAGTTTTGTTAGTTATTGTCAATCTATATCTTGTTCCTTCAACCTTACTATGTTACTTAGGTAACAGTATTCAGTGACATTCAAGATACCAACTTATATGCAAGTTATATAAATAAGGAATGTATAACAAGAAACTTGTCTCAATAGCAGAGTTCCTTTTGATTAGAGGGCAGAGGTTTAAAGAAAGGGGTGGGAGGTTTAGAGAGGATCTCTTTTTTTAGCCCAAAAGGTGGTCAGAATATGAAACACATATGGTGGATGTAAATAGCCTCACAACATTGAAGGGAAGCCTTTGAGATAACATGGCCCAAGTTCGAGGAAATGAGTTTAGTATAGGTGATCAACATGGACATGAATAGGCTGAAGGACCTGGTTGTATGTGATATTATATTTTGATTCCGATATTGTGACAGAAAAATACTGTATCAGATGAATGTTGGATGAAGTGGGCAATCTGATGTTTGACAATAAACATATAGGTGAGATATGGTTTTGTAGAGCTTATGCAGAATGCTGGATTAATAATGGAAACTGGGGAGCTTAATTTCAGTTGGTTAAATAACTCTGAGTGAAAACACTGGGATCAGTAAGATGCCCTTGAAAATACTGAATTATTGTAGGAAGTTTGCCCCATTCATGAACACTGCACAGGGAAAGAAAGCTACTGTTCTCACCTGCGTAATGCTAAAGGTGACACCAAGAAGACAGTTGAGAAGGTTATAGGCTAAATGTGGGTAGATCGGACAAACTCAGACAAGAATATTGGTTGGCACAGACCATTTGAATCGAAGGTCACATTTCCATACAGTATGACTGTCTGACTCACGTGTATTCCTCTGAAACAGCTTTCAGACAATCAGTGGTACTATGATGGAAAGGAAAAGAAAATGTTTGTAGACTTGTTCTTAGAAAAGATTTTATACCCCAATCCTTCTAGCATTTCATTCTAGTACTACCAGCAGGCACTTTTGCTAGTTTGAGCACAGCTTGCTTCTTTAATGTGCATTTGTAAGTCATTTTGTGGTGAAACATGCTTGAAGTTGCTTATGTTGGAAACAATACCCTTGTCCCGACCGTGGTGATTTCAGAATACTATTTTACAGTCCTCTTGAGTACTCCAAGTCACCAACATGACCTTGATCACTGAGGTACAGTAGGCCACACTGTTCTAGTAGTGTTGACATTTATCCATTATATGGTTTACTGATGGAAGAGGGTAGGATGCCTCACAAGCAAGAGCATCAAGCATAGACTACTTTTAAGATCAAATGTACTGACTACAGTACATGTGCCACTTAATGACTATTGGACACTGGATGGGCCTGTCCTGTTCCATACAATTTCTCTGTGCACTGTATTCCCCCAACCCAGACACATATTTAATCTGTATTGGAATGGAAGGGTGAAAGGAAAATCAAAGAAGATGTAAGACAATTCTAAAGAGAGATCAAACAAATACCAGGAAAATGAGATGTCTGGTGGCACAACCCAGGTATCTGACATACCAATGCCAATCACATGAATCTTTCCATAGATGCTGCCTGGCCAGCTGACTTCCTCCAGCATTATGTGTGTGTTTCAAGATGTCAGAACTATTAATCTAGACATGAGTCCAAAACCCACCGCAGCAGCCGAGGAAGTTCACTGACATTTTCAAAATCTGGAATAAAAATCTAATATGGGCAATGATGATCTGAAATCACCATTCTTTTGTCTGCTTCTTAAAAAAAAGCTCTGCTGTCCATTTGGGAAAAATGACTGCTTTCCTTACCAACATACCTTACATGTGATTCCAGGCTCACTGATGTGATAAAGTTTTGTTTTCTTAGGAAAGAACAATAAATACTGGCCTTGCTAGTGACATCCACATTGAACAAAGACAAAGAAAAGCATTATGAAGTGATCTCACATCTTTCCTACTGGGTGTTAAGTAGTTTTGCTGACTGAAAGCAAAAAGACTTGAAGGATGGAAGGTGCTTCTTACAAGTTCATTGAAACCTGTCTTACTTATAAAATTTATTTATTGAGATACAGTGTGGAATAGGCCTTTCGAGCCACGCCGCCCAACAATCCCCAATTTAACCCTAACCTAATTACAGGACAATTCACCATGACTATTTAACATATGAACCAGTACGTCTTTGGACTGTGAAGGAGACCAGAGCAACCAAAGGAAACCCACACAGTCACTGGGAGAGTGTACAAACGCCTTAGAGGCAGTGGCTGGAACTAAACCCGGATTGCTGGTAGTGTGAAGCATCGTGCTGACCACTACACTACCATTACCCTTCCATTACCAAGGAATATATTTTTTAAGTCTATTTATGAAACCTTTTGTTAGACCATCATTAGCAAAGGTCAAAAAAACTCCTAAGTCTAAACCATACTCTTTTTCTGAGAAGCCTTAAATCTTAAATATTGTGTGGTAAATGAATAAGTCCAATCAGATAAAGGTACAGACAAGTACCTGCAATATGTATTGAGGCTGGTGAAAGAGAAACTGGAAACCAGAACCACCTAAAAATTGGCTAATATTCTTCTGTAGATATAATTTTATCATGCTATCTCTTTTTTGTCTGTAGGTTTCAAGTCATCACAGATAAAACAAGTTTTCACAGTGCTCAAGCAAATAACAATGAGATCAGATCATTTCAAAATGCATTCTTTTATGGTGTGTGCAAAGAAGAAATTCAGATCAAATCTAATCAATGATTTATTTATACAATTTGAATTACTTTAAGGAATAGAAGTATGATTATCTCCAACAGGCTTTTGAAGTTATTTCAAATTTTGAAAAGATTACTGCAAACAGTTGAATCTTTCCCAGAAACATTTTTTAAATGATCGGCATCAAATACAATTAACAACTTTGCGGAAATATGTGAAAAAAATTTTAAAGTAAAGAGCAGATTTCAGTATTACCATATTAGGGAAATAGTCGAACACTGAGAAAATTCATCTGACAGGGCATAGAACCAATATTGAATAAAAGGAAAAACATGAGTGGTGCAAGAAGAGGTCTGTGAATTCTAGAAAGGTTGTGGCTATATCCACATCTCATGTACCTTTAGTGGTTTAGCTTTGAACGTAAGAAGAGCAATTTCACAACTGCTATTAACACAAGAACAGAGTATTTAGTAACATCACGGAGTGCACAGACAAATTACTCAAAAGGGAAAGCTGGTGTACTGTAATTAGCAAGGTGAGCATAATCAACACGCACAAAATGCTGGAGAAACTCAGCAGGTCAGACAGCATCTATGGAAATGAATAAACAGTTGATGTTTCAGGCCAAGACCCTTCTTCCGGACTGGGAAGGAAGAGGAAAGAAGCCAGAATAGGAAGGTGTGGAAAGGGGAAGGGGGATAGCTAAAAGGTGATGGGGAAGCCAGGTGGGTAGGAAAGGTAAAGGGCTAGAGAGGAAGGAATCTGATAGGAGAGGAGAGTGGACCATAGGAGAAGGGGAAGGAGGAGGAGCCCCATGGGGAGGTGAGAAGAGATAAGAGGCTTGAGTAGGGAATAGAAGAAGAGGAGAGGGGAAGGGAATATTTTTTTTAAATTCTGGAGGAGAAATTAATATTCATGCCATCGGATTGGAGGCTACCCAGATGTAATATAACCTGTTGCTCCACCACCCCAAGGGTGACCTCATCTGGGCACAAGAAGAGGCTATGGACCGACATGTCAGAACAGAAATGGGAATGGGAGTTAAAATGTTTGGGCACTGGGAAGTTCCTCTTTTGGCAGATGGAGCAGAAGTGCTGGATGAAGTGGACTCCAATTTACGGCGTGTCTCACCAACTAGAGGAGGCTACATCAGGAGTACCAGACTCATTAGACAACCTCAGCAGATTCACAGTAAAACGTTGCCTCAGCTGGAAGGACTGTTTGAAGCACTGAGTGGAGGTGAGGGATGAGGTGAATGTAGCGCTTTCGTTGACTGCAGTGATAAGTGCTGGGAGGGAGATTAGTGGAGAGGGATGAAGGGACAAGGGAATCACAGAGGGAGTGATACCTGCGGAAAGCGGAGATGGGAGGTAAAGATATGCATAGTGGTAGGATCCCTTTGGAGATAGCGGAAGTTGTGGAGAATGATATGTTGAATGCAGAGGCTCATGGACTGGTAGCTATAGGACAAGAGGAACTCTATCACTGTTAAGGCGGCGAGAAAATGGGGCGAGCGTGAATATTTGGGAAATGGAGGAGTTGTGGGAGAGGTCAGTATCAAACCTAGGGGAAGAGAAATCCCATGCTTTCAAAAGGAAGACATTTCTGATGTCCTAGAAATCAAACTCACATGCTGGGAAAAGATGTGGTGGAGGCGAAGAAACTGAGAAATAGCATTTTTATTGGAGACAGGATGGGAAAAGGTATGGTCAAGAAAACAGTGGGAATCAGTAGGTTTATAAAAGATATTGGTCAACAGTTTGTCTCCAGGGATGGAGACAGAGAGATTGAGAAAGGGAAGGGAGGTGTCAGAAATGGATCAAGTGAATTTAAGGGTAAGGGCAGCCAGAGGCAAATTTGATGAAATTGACGAGCTCAGCATGGGTGCATGAAGCAGCACAAATGCAGTCGTCAATGTAGCAGAGGAAGAGCTGGGGAGCATTACCAGGGAAGGCTTGGAACAGGGATTGCTCTATGTAGTCAGTGAAAAGGAAGGCATAGCTGGGGCCCATGTGGGCACCCATGGCTATGCCTTGAGTCTGGAGAAAGTGGGAGGGACCAAAGGAAAATAGTTAGGAAGAGGGTGCTATTAGGAGAAAGATCTGTTCTTTTATGTAGAAACAGTGGAGAGCTTTAAGGCCTTCTTGATGATGGATAGAAGTGTAGAGGGACTGACATCCTTGGTGAAAGTGAGGACAGACAGGGTAGTGATGAAATCGAGAGAATGATTGTAAGTTTAGAGAGGAGGGGACATCAATCAGGTCCACTGCCCGAGAATAAAAAACAGCAGCAGGTTGCCACAGGAAAAAAAGAGCTTTGAAGAGTGACCAATCAACGTTTAGTAAGAGCAAATTAAAGGAAGGCAGGGGCAAGCACAGTGACCATCATTGGAGCAGACATCGTCTGAGTGGGCAGAGTCAGAGTGGTGATCTTGAGGTTTTAGCTCTTCAGGGCCTCAATGACAAGAGGTTTCATTCAGAGAAAGCAAAAGGAAGAAAAGCTCAGGTTTTTTTTCCTTCACTTCTTTCTGTCTGCTCAGCTGGGACAGTAGAGATGACAGGCAGGATAGTGAAATGCTCTTCATACAGGATGTGGGCAGGCAGGGAGACCTCCAGTGTTCCTGAGAACGACAAGAAGCGCATCCAGCTGCAGCTTCTAGCAATCCATGTTAAGGAGGTGGAACTGGAAATGTATAAACTCCAAATCATTCAAGAGACTGAGGGGGTGATAGATAGGACATACGGACAGGTAGTTATACCCAAGGTACAGAACACAGGAAAATGGGTGACAGTCAGGAAGGGGCCAGTGCAGAGTACCTCTAAAGCCATGCCCCTCAGCACTTTGGATGCTGTTGGGGGTGTTGATCTAACAGAGGAAAGTCACAGTGGTCAGGTCTCTGGCACTGAGTCTGCCTCTGTGAATCAGATGGGAAGGGGGGAGAAGAGGAACGTTGTGGTAATGGGGGAATTCGTTAGATAGGGGAACAGGCAGGAGATTCTGTTGGCAAGAACAGGATGGTACATTGCCTCCCAGGTGCCAGAGTCTGGGGTATCTCGAATCGAGTCCTCAGCATTCTTAGCTGGGTGTGTGAACAGCCAGAAGTCTTGGTCCATGTGGGTAGGACGAGTGATGAGGCTGTGCATAGAGAGTTCAGGGAGTTAGGTATGAAGTTAAACACAAGCCCTCCCTCCAGGGTTGTGATCTCAGGATTGCTACCCGTGCCACATGGTAGTGAGGCCAGAACTGGGAAGATTAGCACGAGGAAATCTGCAGATGCTAGAAATTCAAGTAACACACACAAAATGCTGATGGAACGCAGCAGGCCAGGCAGCATCTATAGGGAGAAGCGATGTCAAGGTTTCGGGCCGAGACCCTTCGTCAGGACTAACTGAAAGGAAAGATACTAAGAGATTTGAAAGTAATGGGGGGAGGGGGAAATGCGAAATGATAGAAGACCGGAGGGGGTGGGATGAAGCTGAGAGCCAGAAAGGTGATTGGCAAAAGGGATACAGAGCTGGAGAAGGGAAAGGATCATGGGACGGGAAGCCTAGGGAGAAAGAAAGGGGGAGGGGAGCACCAGAGGGAGATGGAGAACAAGCAGAGTGATGGACAGAGAGAGAGAAAAAAAAAACAACTAAATATGTCAGGGATGGGGTAAGAAGGGAAGGAGAGGCATTAACAAAAGTTAGAGAAGTCAATGTTCATGCCATCAGGTTGGAGGCTACCCAGCCAATATATAAGATGTTGTTCCTCCAACCTGAGTCTGGCTTCATCTTGACAGTAGAGGAGGCCATGGATAGACATATCAGAATGGGAATGGGACGTGGAATTAAAATGTGTGGCCACTGGGAGATCCTGCTTTTTCTGGCAGACCGAGCGTAGGTGTTCAGCGAAACGGTCTCCCAGTCTGCGTCGGGTCTCGCCAATATATAAAAGGCCACACCGGGAGCACTGGACACAGTATACCACACCAGCCAACTCACAGGTGAAGTGTCGCCTCATCTGGAAGGACTGTCTGGGACCCTGAATGGTGGTGAGGGGGGAAGTGTAAGGGCAGGTGTAGCACTTGTTCCGTTTAAAGGATAGGTGCCAGGAGGGAGATCGGTGGAAAGGGATGGGGGGAATGAGTGGACAAGAGAGTCGCATTGGGAGCGATCCCTGCGGAAAGCAGAAAGAGGGGGGAGGGAGAGATGTGTTTGGTGGTGGGATCCCTTTGGAGGTGGCGGAAGTTACAGAGATTCATATGTTGGACCCGGAGGCTTGTGGGGTGACAGGTGAGGACAAGGGGAACCCTATCCCGAGTGGGGTGGTGGGTGGATGGTGTGAGGGCAGATGTGTGGGAAATAGGAGAGATGTGTTTGAGAGCAGAGTTGATGGTGGAAGAAGGGAAGCCCCTTTGTTTAAAAAAGGAAGACATCTCCTTCGTCCTGGAATGAAAAGCCTCATCCTGAGAGCAGATGCGGCGGAGATGAGGAATTGTGAGAAGGGGATAGCATTTTTGCAAGAGACAGGGTGGGAAGAGGAATAGTCCAGGTAGCTGTGAGAGTCTGTAGGCTTATAGTAGATATCAGTAGATAAGCTGTCTCCAGAGATGGAGACAGAAAGATCAAGAAAGAGGAGGGAGGTGTCAGAAATGGACCAGGTGAATTTGAGGGCAGGGTGAAAGTAGCCTCCAACCTGATGGCATGAACATTGACTCCTCTAACTTCCGTTATTGCCCCTCCGTCCCTTCTTACCCCATCCCTGACATATTTAATTGTTTGTTTTTTTTTCTCTCTCTCTGCCCATCACTCTGCCTGTTCTCCATCTCCCTCTGGTGCTTTCCCCCCTCCCCCTTTCTTTCTCCCAAGGCCTCCCATCCCATGATCCTTTCCCTTCTCCAGCTCTGTATCCCTTTTGCCAATCACCTTTCCAGCTCTTAGCTTCATCCCACCCCCTTCGGTCTTCTATCATTTCGCATTTCCCCCTCCCCCTCCTACTTTCAAATCTCTTAGTATCTCTCCTTTCAGTTAGTCCTGACGAAGGGTCTTGGCCCGAAACGCCGACAGCACTTCTCCTTATAGATGCTGCCTGGCCTGCTGTGTTCCACCAGCACTTTGAATTTCCAGCATCTGCAGATTTCCTCATGTTTGCTCCTCTATCTTGTTTATTCCCTTCATCATTGAATCACCCCCTTCCTCGGTCTCTTTCACTCCAGGGGAAAGCCCTAGCTTATCTATTTGCCCCTTATAACTCAAACCCTCTCTTGCTTAATCACCTCCTTCAGGTCTGAAAAACAACCCTTCACTTCCACCGTCTGCATCTCACCTGCAAGCCAATTTCATCTCCACTTTTCCAGTTCCACACATCCCATGTAATCAGTGGCTACTTTATTCAGTACACGTGCTCCTTAATCAAATATGATTAACTGGTGGAAGAGGAGTGTTGGCATCACATATTCTGCCAAGGCAAAGGCCATCCTCTCAGGCGTTGATGCCCTTATACATTCAGTGGCCACTTTATTAGGGACACATCTGTACCTGTTCATTAATGCCAAGGTCCAATTAGCCTGGCAGCAACTCAATGCATGAAAGCATGTAGGCTTGGTCATTGTTGTTCAGACCAAACGTCAGAATGGGTAAGACCTTTGATCTAAGTGACTTTGACCAAGGAATGACTGTTGGTGCCAGATCTCAGAAACTGGTGACCTCCTTGGATTTTCACACACAGCGGTCCCTAGAGCTTACAGAGAATGGTGTGAAAAACAAAAAACATCCAGTGAGCAGCCTTATCAACGAGAGAGCTCAGAGGAGAGTGGCTAGACTGGTCCAAGCTGGCAAAAAGGTGGCAGTGGCTCAAGTGCGGGTTACAATCTTAACGTGAAGAAGAGCATCGCTGAGCACACTACATGCAAACCTTGATTGAAGTGGATGGGCTACAGCAGCCAAAGACCATGAACATACACTCAGTGGCCACTTTATTAGGTACAGGAGGTATCTAATAAAGTGGCCACTGAGTGTATTTTAATTTCTTATACTATCTGTCAACTGCCTTGTTAACGTCCATGAAAACAAGATCTAACACTGCCCTCACCAATCTTCTGGGTCACCTCCTCAAATTTATAAGACATGATCTCCTACAGCAAAGCCATGTTGGCAATCACTAATTAGTCCAACTCCATAGCTCCCTGAAAGTGGCAACGCAAGTAGATAGTGTGGTAGGGAAGACATGGGGCATTCTTGACTTCACCAGTAGGGGCCAAGAGTGTAAGTCTCAGGAAATCAAGTTGTAGTTGTATTAAAACTTTGTTCGGCACACTTGGAGTACTGTGTGTCTAGCAGTCAGATTTTCTAATGTGGTTTACAGAAGCAATTATTAACTAAGATCCAATATTTGTGATTTAAGAACAGGTGACCAAAAGCTTAGTCAGCAAGCACCCTTTAAGCAGCATAAACATTGATCTCCATTCAGAGTCATATAGATGAAATTTAAATTGACAAATGCTGGGATAGAAATTATTTTCTGATCATTGGGATTAACTGGGTGGGAACTGCTAAGTATATTTCCCTCCACAAGTTTGTCTCTGGTCAATTCAATGGAACTAAATGTTCCGGATGAGTATAACCAGCAGCTGGCATCTGTGTGCATATGTAACATCGGAGACCAAATATCAAACTTCTCCCTGTCACGTGTTTGCAAGTGAACAATGACCTTGTAGTAATGTATCAGTATTGTGCGAAGATCCTGCTATCATCCAGTCTGCCCTCTGATTTTGGGATGGCACAGTAGCATAATAGTTTGCACAACATTTACAGTGCAGGTGACTGGGTTCAATTCCCACCACTGCCTGTAAGGAGTTTGTACGTTCTCCTTATGATCGCTTGGCTTGTTTCCTCCCACACTCCAAAGATGCACCAGTTGATAGGTTAATTGGTCGTTGTAGAAATCCAGGGATTGCTGAGCAGTGAGGCTCGAAGGCCAGAAGGGCCTATTCCGTGCCGTATGTCAATAAATAAATAAATCTTGCACTATTTCAGAAACCATTTTTGCACATTTTGCAGTTTACTCTCTAAGAATGAATAGATTGGGGAAAGAAAACATTACACAGGGGCTTCACGCTATACACTCTGTCTCCACTGTTTTCTTTTGCTGAAAACATTTAAGAAGAGTATATTGTACATAAAGGGTTAGACTATAGAGAAACATTAGACTATATAGAACATATATTGTGGATTGCACCATCCTGGCCAATAAAGTAGAGAGGTTTACCCACAGTTGAATTAAAAAGAAGTATGTGTTGAGAAGATTAACAGATCTCTGCTGAACTCTATGTAACATCACCTCACTGAAGATCAAATAGCACTCGGGCTTCCATTTGGAACTCCTCAGCAAATGAAAAAGTCCTTCCTGCATAAAAAAAAACTGGACAACATTCAGATATGGGCTGATAAGTGACAAGTAATAGCCATGGGAAGAAGGTACCAAGCATCATCGTCTCCAACACAACAACCTATGGCACATTTGTTACTACACCACATATTGCCAACACTGCACACATCTCCACCCAATATGTTTACAATGAGTAAGAGAATATGCTCCCTGTCAATTAATAATTTAAATGGATTGCCTGGTAGGAGAGGTAGTGAAGCTCAGGATCAACACCTGGAGTTATGATATTGTAGCCATTGGTGAGACTTGGTTGCACGGGGGGCAGGACTGGCAGCTCAACATTCCAGGGTTCCATCGTTTTAGGTGTGACAGAGTGGGAAGGGTTAAAGGAGAAGGGGTGATGTCAGGGAAAATGTCAGGACAGACTGGAGAACTTGCCTACTGAAAAATTATGGGTGGAACTGAGAAATGAGAAAAGTATGACCACGCTAATGGGGTTATTACTGACCATGCAACCGTCGAAGGATTTAGAGAAACAAATTTGCAGAGAGATTGCAGACAGTTGCAAGAAACATAAGGTTGTTATAGGTGGCGATTTTAACTTTCCACCTATTGACTGGGACTCCCATACTGTAAAAGGACTAGATGAGATAGAGTTTGCCAAATGTGTTCAGGAAAGTTTCCTTCATCAGTATGTAGAAATCCCAAAAGAGTGTGTGCAATACTCAATCCGCTATTTGGGAATAAGACAGGGCAGGCAACAAAAGTTTGTGTAAGGCAACAGTATGCACTAGTGAAGGCAATGCCATGTTTCAAAGTAACTAAGCAAACAGATAGATCTGGTCCACGAGCTGAGATTCTAAATTGGAGAAATACCAATTTTGATAGAATCAGAAAGGATTTGGCAAATGTGGATTGTGACAGGCTGTTTTCTGGCAAAGGTGTACTTGGTAAATGGGAGGCCTTCAAAAGTGAAATTTTGAGAGTACAAAGCCTCCACAAAAAGTATTATAAAAATATTCACATCTCCTTGGAAGTTTTTATGTTTTATTGCTTAACAACATTGAATCACTGTTGAATTATTTTGGCTTTTTTGAACTGATCAACAGAAAAAGACTCTTTCGTGTCAAAGTGAAAACAAATCTCTACAAACTGATCTAATTAATTACAAATATAAGACACAAAATAATTGATTGCATTAGCATTCACTCCCTTTCAATATGACACACCAAATCATCACTCGTGCAGCAAATTGGTTTTTGAAGTCACATAATTAGTTAAATGGAGATCACCTGTGTGCAGTCAAGGTGTTTCAATTGATTGCAGTAAAAATCTACCTGTATCTGGAAGGTCCAATGACTGGTGAGTCAGTATCCTGGCAAAAACTACACTATGAAGACAAAAGAGCACTCCAAGTAACTCTGTGAAAAGGTTATTGAAAAGCAAAAGCCAGCAGATGGATGAAAGAAAATTTCCAAGCCTCTGAATATCCCTTGGTGTACAGTTAAGTCAATCATTAAGAAATATAAAGAATATGGCACAGCTGTAAATCTGCCTAGAGCAGGCCGTCCTCAAAAACTAAGTGGCCGTGCAAGAAAGGGACTATTGAAGGAGTCCACCAAGAGATCTGTGACAACTCTGGAGGAGTTATAAGCTTCAGTGGCTGAGATGGAAGAGACTGTGTATACAACAACTGTTGTCTGGGTTCTTCACCAGTCACAACTTTATGAGAGAGTGACAAAGGGAAAGCCTCTATTGGGGAAAAAGGCTCACGTGAAATCTCGGCTAGAGTTTTCCAGAAGGCACGCAGGAAACTCTGAAGTCAGCTGGAACCAAGATGGAGCTTTTTGGCCATTGGACTAAATACTATGAAACGCGTAAGCCAAGCACTGCACATCATCAAACACACACCATCCCTAACGTGAAACATAGTGGTGGCTGCATCATGTTGGGGGGATGTTTTGCTGCAGTAGGTCCTGGAAGGCTTGTGAAGGTAGAGGGTAAAATGAATGCAACAAGATACAGGGAAATCCTGGAGGAAAACCTGCGACTTGGGAGAAGGTTTGATTTCCAGCAAAACAATGACCACAAGCATAAAACCAAAGCTACACTAATAGGGCTTAAAAACAGCAAAGTTAATTTCCTGGAGTGGCCAAGTCAGAGTCCAGACCTCAATCCAATTGAGAATTTGTGGATGGACTTGGAAAGGGCTGTTCGCTCATGTTCCCCATGCAATCTCACAGAGACTGAATAGTTTTGTAAAGAAGAATGGGGAAAAGATTGTAGTGTCCAAATGTGCAAAGCTGACGGAGACCTATCCCCACAGACTCAAGGCTGTAATTGCTGCCAAAGGTGCATCTACGAAACACAGACCTGAAGGGGGTGAATACCTATGCAATCAATTATTTTGTGTGGTATATTCGTAATTGATTTATATCACTTTGTAGGGATCTGTTTTCACTTTGACACAAAAGAATCTTTTTCTGTTGATCAGTGTCAAATTAAAGCCACTGTGCTTCAATGTTGTAAAACAGTAAAACGTCAAACCTCCGGGGGGGGGGGGGGGGTGGTAATACTGTTTACAGGCACTGTATGTGCCTGCTAGAATAAAAAGCAAAGAACTGCCTTTTCCCACTACTGATGTTTAGGGGACTACACAGGTTAAGAGAACCATGGTTTTCAAGAGATATTGACAACCTGCTTAAGAAAAAAAAAGGTGTATTGGAGGTATTGGCAGATAGGAATAAATGGGGTGCTTATAGAGTACAAGAAATATAAGAGAGCACTTAAGAAAGAAATCAGGAGGCATCAGTTTGCCATGACAGACACAGTGAAGGAGAATCCCAAGGGATTCTACACATGCAGGTATGTAAAGGGCAAAAGGATTGCAAGAGATAAAGTTTGTCCTCTGGAAGATCAGGATAGTAATCCATGTATGGAGACAAAAGAGATGGGGGAAGAATTTAAATAAATTTTCTCCATCTGTATTTACTCAGGAAACAAGACGAGAGAAGCACAGGAATGTCTACGGGACTGCTTTGAATCGATGGACTGGACTGTATTCAGGAATTTATCTCTAAATCCAGATGAGTATGCTGCAGTTGTTACCAACTTCATTAAAACCTGTGTGGATGAGTGTGTGCCTACAAAGACTTACTGTACATTCCGAAACCAAAAACAGTGGATGAAGCAGGATGTACATTGTCTGCTGAAGGCTAGATCTGCGGCTTTCAAGTCTGACAACCCAGGCCTGTACCAGAAAGCTAGGTATGATTTGCAAAGGGTTGTTTCAGGGGCAAAGAGACCATTTTGAATGAGGTTGGAGGTGATATCAGATGCATGTCAACTCTGGCAGGACTCGCAAAACATTACTTCCTACAAAGCGAAACCCAATAGCATAAATGGCAGCAATGCTTCACTATCAGATGAACTCAATGCCTTCTATGGACACTTTGAAAGGGAGAACACAACTACAGCTGTGAAGATCCCTGCTGCACCTGATGACCCTGTGATCTCTGTCTCTGAGGCTGATGTTAGGCTGTCTTTAAAGAGAGTGAACCCTCGCAAAGCAGAAGGTCCTGATGGAGTACCTGGTAAGGCTCTGTAAACCTGTGCCAAACAACTAGCGGGAGTACTCAAGGACATTTTTAACCTCTCACTACTATGAGCAGAATTTCCCACTTGCTTCAAAAAGGCAACAATTATACCAGTGCCAATGAAGAATAATGTGGGCTGCCTTAATGACTATCACCCGGTAGCACTCGCATTGACAGTGATGAAATGCTTTGAGAGATTGGTTATGTCTAGACTGAACTCCTGCCTCAGCAATGACCTGGACCCATTGCAATTTGCCTATCACCACAATAGGTCAACGGCAGATGCAATCTCAATGGCTCTTCACACAGCTTTAGACCACCTGGACAAGACAAACACCTATGTCAGGATGCTGTTCATCAACTATATCTCAGCATTTAGTACCATCATTCCCACAATCCTGACTGAGAAGTTGCAGAGCCTGGGCCTCTGTACCTCCCTCTGCAATTGGATCCTCAACTTCCTGGGTGTCAAGATCTCTGAGGATCTAATCTGGTCCCAACATATCAATGTAGTTATAAAGAAGGCAAGACAGCGGCTATACTTTATTAGGAGTTTGAAGAGATTTGGCATGTCAACAAATACACTCAAAAACTTCTATAGTTGTACCGTGGAGAGCATTCTGACAGGCTGCGTCACTGTCTGGTATGGAGGGGCGGGAGTGAGGGGAGGCTACTGCGCAGGACTGAAAGAAGCCGCAAAAGGTTGAAAATCTTGGGTACTAGCCTACAAAGTACCCGGGACATCTTTAGAGAGTGGTGTCTCAGAAAGGCAGCGTCCACTATTAAGGACCTCCAGGACCAAAGGCATGCCCTTTTCTCACTGTTACCATCAGGTCGGAGGTACAGAAGCCTGAAGGCACACACTCAGTGATTCAGGAACAGCTTCTTCCCCTCTGCCGTCTGATTCCTAAATGGACATTGAAGCTCTGGACACTACCTCACTTTTTTTTTGATATACAGTATTTCTGTTTTTGCATGCTTATTTTTAATCTATTCCATATACATAATAATAATAAATTAACAAGTAAATTAATTATGTTTTATTTTATTTATATTTTTTCTCTCTGCTAGATTATGTATTTTATTGAATTGCTGCTGCTATAGATATACATAGAGAGAGAGTGGCAGTAGACGATTGCCTTTCGGAGGCCTGTGACTACTGGTGTGCCACAGGGATCAGTGCTGGCTCGATTGTTGTTTGTTATCCATATCAATGATCTGGAAGGTAATGAGATTAACTGGATCAGCAGATTTCCAGATGACATCAAGATTGGGGGGGTGTAGTGGACAGTGAGGAAGACTATCATGGCTTGCAGCAGGATTTGACCCAGCTGGAAAAATGGACTGAAAAATGGCAGATGAAAATTAATGTAGACAAGTGCGAGGTATTGTATTTCAGTAGGACCAACCAGGGTAGGTCTAAAACAGTGAATGGTAGGGCACTGAGGAGTGCAGTAGAACAAAGGGGTCCAGGAATACAGGTCCATAATTTATTGAATGTGATATCACAAGTAGATAGGGTCGTAAAGTATTGAGTTCAGGAGATGGATGTTATGTTGAAATTGTACAGAACACTGGTGAGGCCTAATTTGATGTATTGTGTGCTGTTTTGGTCACCTACCTATAGGAAGATGTAAATAGGAAAGAGTACAGAGAAAATTCACAAGAATGTTCTGGAAGACCTAAGTTATAAGAAAAAATTGAATAAGTTAGGACTTTATTCCTTGGAACATAGAAGATTGGCATGAGATTTGATATACAAAATTATGAGAGGTATAGATAGGGCAAATGCAAGCAGGCTTTTCCCCCTGAGATTTGGTCAGTCTACAACCAGAGGACATGGGCTAACGGTAAAAAGTGAAAAATTTAAAGGGAACACAAGGGGAAACTTCCTCACTCAGAGGGTCATGAGGGTATGGAATGAGCTGCCAGCACAAGCGTGCATACAAGCTCAATTTACTTTACTTTTACTTTACTTTATTGTCACCAAACAATTGATACTAGAGTGTGTAGATGGGGTTGTGCAGTCCGCTACTCCTTCTGAAGTCAACAGCCAATTCCTTCATCTTGCTGACATCTGGGCCTGTCGCCTTCCTTGTATTTATCTTCAGGAAGGCTTTTCTAACATCTTCCTCAGTGACGATGAATCTTGATGCCACCAGGTCCGGTTCATCCAGAGGGAGCGGGACGCTCCTCTTCTGTTCGAATCTTGCATAGAATGTGTTAAGTTCATCAGGAAGAGAAGCGCTACAGTTAATGATATTCCCAGCCTTTTCTTTGCGCCCAATGATCTCATTTAGACCCTGCCATAGTCTGCTGGCATCCCTCTGGTTAGCCTGATCAACATTGAAGAGAAGTTTGGATAGCTACATGGATGGTAGAAGTATAGAAGGTTATGGTCCTGATGCAGATCGATGAGAGCAGGTTGTTTAAAGGGGTCTAGACGAGACTAGACGAGATGAAGAACCTGTTTCTATGACTCTAAAGCTTCTGTAATGAATAACAAGATGCGTTTATTACAGAAGGAAGGAGGCTATTTATCCTATCAATTGATGCAAGCTTCCAATAGAGTAATCTCATCAATCCTATCCTCTGTCTCCTTGTTTTGCTGTAGCTCAGTAACTTAAGCACCCACACAAGGCCATCTACTCCCTTTAATTCTTTTACCACTTATCTACACTAAGGATTGTGGAAGGGAACCAAATCGCCCTACAGAAGCCCTTGTGGTTTCAGAGAGAATGTATGAACTTTGTGCTGACAACACCACAGCTCAGGGTTGCCGAAATTATGGCAGCAATGGTAACTTCTCCAGAACCATTTATAATTATAAAATATCACATTATGCTACAATTGAACCTCACACTTAAAAAGGGCAATATGTATTTCATTATATTACTTCAATTTCCCCATGTATAATGAACATATATAAAAAGAGATAAAGAAACTCATGGGGAGTACCCAAGTAATAAGACCTTCCCAGTTCAGCTGTCAACACTGGGATGAAAAGAAAATTAAATGGTGAAGTGAACATTCAATAAACTCCGTATGACCAATATATACATTTCTTCTGTCAGCATATTTTTATGCCACAGCAGTAACTTGAATAACAGCACCACAATCCAAACATTCTGCAGCACAAGTCAAGGTGGACCATTCTCTCAAGTATTTCAGTTCTGCGTTAATGCATATTCTCATAAACAGCATCTACTAAATTGTGCAATTGCTATATACCTGCCTTATGTAAACCAATACTCAGAAAATTAAGAGTAAAGTGTAAAGCAAACATTGCTACTTTTCATTTGCAGAACATTAAAAATTATTTTATCACTGTGCACCAGCAGAAGTTCTGTTTTAGAGCTTCACTTCCATGTAAAAAGATAGAATGAACTAAAGGGAAGAGTAGCAAGGTTTTGCACCATTTGACTGTGACCTATCACCTCCAATTAATTTGCTGTGTAGTAACTTGATCCAGGGAGTCAAGTGGATGAAGATGCAGGCTTCACATCATGGTGTCATTCCACCAGCATTACTCATTTCCCACTCTCACATTGTACAGAAGTTACAGTAACACATAAAAGTCTATTAGTATTTATCAGCATTTTAGTGATTTTAAACATAAACTTTACTCACAACACCATCAGACATAGGAGAAGAATTAGTCCATTCAACCCATTGAGTTTTCTCCACCATCCCATCAGGGTTGATTTATTATCTCTGTCAACCCCATTCTCCTGCCTTCCCCCTTTAACTTTTGACACCATGACTAATCAAGAATCTATCAACCTCCACTTTAAATAAACATAATAGCTTGGCTGCCACAGCCAACTGTGGCAATGAATTCCATAGATTTGCCACCCTCTGGCTAAAGAAATTCCTCCTCTGTTCTAAATGGATGTTCCTCTTTGCTGAAGCTGTGCCCTCTGATTCCAGACACACCACCCGATAGGAAACACCTTCTCCATATCCACTCTATGTGGATCTTTCTTTGTAATAAAATATATATTCTCGGTGTCATTTGTTCAATACATTCACTAGTGTTCAGGTATATTTTATAAAAACAGAGCACCATAGCCACTCATGTGCCTCATGTGGTGATACAACCTTGCAATGTTTGAGGGGCTTCCCATCCCACTCTGCCCCTCAATACCCAATAACAGAAGAGACCTAGACAGTGGTCCCTCCTCTCAGAGCCTTTGCATTAGCTGCACTAACACCTTCACTATATTTATCTTTTAATTTTAAAAATAAACTTTATTCTTAATAAAACATACTCAAAAGAATAAAACTGGAGCAAAGGCTTTATATATTCTGTAATGTTAACTGTTTTTTAATTCACAGCACCACTGCCATTTATTCGGCACCCTGGGGTGACCAGCACTATAACAATATTTAAAAATTCAAAAATTAACTTCATTCGTGATAAATATTATTACATTATATATATACATACACACATACACATATAAGTACATACAAAAAGGAAGAAACAGAGCATAAAAACCTTTGGTAGGCATTCCATTCAGAAATGTAAACTTTTTTTAAAAACACAAACAAATGTATAGCCATTACCTCTTGTGTGCCTCGATAAGGCAGTAACCCTTTCATTATTTGAAAGATTTCCCTACTCATCTCAGCCCCTCCGTGTGCAGTAGTGGAAGGGACCTACACTGTTGCCCTTCCCTGCAGAGTCTTACCATTGACTGCACTGAGGTTCAGTGCAGCCCTCAGCACATACTGAGCCAGGCTGCAGCATTCCCTTACAGATGTCTTGCTGTACTGGAATTCCAACAAGTTTCTGGTGTTCTTCACCAAGCTGATGACCTTGCAGGAGCACTTGATGCCCGTCTTGGTATGTGTCCCTAGGAATACCCCATAGAACAGAATTTTTTGTGACTCATTTGCTGGGGATAAACCAGGACACTAGGACACAAACTTTAATATCCATCTCAACACCTTCTTAGCAAATCCCCAGTCTGCAATGAGGTGGATACCCATCTCTTCCCCATCGCCTCTGTACTGGGGACAAGTGCATGGGGAATAATGCGTCATCTATGCAGGAAAGCTCTGACTGGGATGACATCTCTTTCAATCAGCCAAGCAGAGCCTTGGCACCTGTTGGTCAAATCTGATAACGAGGCATTCTGCCGTGATTTGTATCATTTGCTCAGGGAACAAACCCACAGAATCCATGGCATCCCTGTCCCACAGTGTCTGCAGGATATTTTGCATTGACAACTGTCTTGTGGTCAAAAGGGTTTACTTGGAAAATCTCTTCCTCAAAAGACAAATAGTGTGCAGCAGCGACCCAGCTGATTGGTTCATTTGCGGTAACAGGACCAGGTCTATCCTCCACAATACCAGGAAAAGGTAGAATTGCAGCACAGAGACACTTGGTGCCAGTGAACTTTAGGTTCATGCACCAACTGATACAGCCACACACAAAGATGGTAGAAGACAGCAATATCATCCATGTCGATGGAGGTTTTGACTGCTTGACAATATCACCCTTTTTATGCTCTCATCCTTCCTGATGGATTTGGAAAAGGGTTCAATGCAGGACCAAAGAGGACATGGGAGAGTGGACAACCTTGCCTGTCTCCCACCATTAATTTGGTCGCCTCTGTGGATATCAGTGTAGAGCAGTTGGATCCAATTCCAACTGATAAGGGAGAGGGAGGTGTCTCTATTTTCCCAGTGAGCGGGGAGACATAACAAACAACTTGCTGATTTACAATGTTATGTCACTTTTCTCGAGCTCTGTGCCTGAAGGTCGCAAAGATCTTAACTCGGCCTCAGCCTATCATCTTCCTTCCATGCAATACAGCACTCACCAATTATTTACACCCTCCCTTATCTCATGTCAAAAGCTGAGAATAGACTCGACCAAATAAATACAGTCCTACTACGCGCTGCAATACTGGGCGGAGAGACTCTAACGAGATTCCTAATGGGTCTGCTCGGTCACTGCCCACTACTGCGAGCACTAGCATCACACATTGCACGAAGTTCAAAAAACAATGTTTATTTTTTAATTACGATCTCTCACAGAACCCTAGGGTGTCCATGGAATCTTGGTTGAGAAACCCTGGTATAGAGATTCCACCTGCAGTGTTGACACAGTCTGGGTTGTCCTGCATATACCATATAAACATGGTTCTCCTACAGTGAACACTGAGGAAGGCTGAATGATAGCTCAATTGGAATCCTGGTTAGGGGGAGCAACAAAAGGAAATATAGAATAATTGCAAAGATATTGAGTGAAGTTCAGGAGGAAACACATCTTGGATCCTTAAAATGAGCATGATGATGGATTAAAGGATGGTTAAAGGGCACAGGGGATACTTCCCTTTACTAACTGAGGCATAGAATATGAAAGTATGATAGCTATGCCCAAACTGTAGAAAGTGTAATTAGATAACAACCTGAACACTATAGTTCTGGTCACCACACTGCAGGAATGATGTGATTGTAGCGCTGAGCAGGAATTTATGAGCACGTTGTTGGGTCTGGAAAAATTTAGCTATGAAGAAAGTTTGGATAAGTTGAGGCTTTTTTTTGTTCAGAACGGAAATGGTTGAGTGTTACAATGATTGATGTGTACAAAAATATGAGGGGCCCAGATAAAATGAATCGGAAAGACCTATTTTCTTAAACAGAGGATCAAAAATCAAGAGCCATCAATCTAAAATAATTGTTAAAAATAAATCAGAAAAGTTCTTTTTTCTCTCAAATAATGGAAGGGTTCTGGAAGTCACTTCTTGAAAAGTGACAGAATACTAAAATATATTGACTAAAATGTACTAAGATGTACTAAAATGTTTGTTGAAGGAACCATGAGCCACAGGGTTATTTATCTGATGCTAGAAGATGGGATTATGCTGGGTATCTCTTTTTGACAAACACTGTGGTGAACGCACTTCCTCTGTATTATTAATTTTGCACTATTACCCTCTTCTGTTTTATCCATAGCTCTTTGGATGAGAGAGTCATACTAACTCTTCTAACAACCAAATACAGCTCATGGGAAACCCCTAAAGAGAAAGAGAAACATCCTTTCTTGTTGTGAATTGCTCAAGACTTGCAAATTCCATAACCCCCAAGATAAGTAATGTGGTGTTTCTGTATGTGCACATAAATAACATGAAATTTTGAGGAAATGGCACCAATCCTACCTTCATTAATAAAAGTATTCTCAGGTTCAAGGTCACCACCCTTCTCTGGAGCCATATGTTCTTCTTCAGACATGGGAAACAGAACACAACATCTTTCAACTTCATTCTGTTTTCTTATTATGAAATTAGTCAAACTTTCTCAATAATAATGACAAAATATTATGCTTGTCAGAAGTTAATTCATTGAAAATAAGTATGATTTCAAGCCAACGTCATGGGAATAAGCTCAGAAACTAAGAACTTTAGAGTTTATCTAACAGATGATAGATCAGTCTGGGCCACTGTGTAATTAACAGTTCTATGAAGGCTCTGTTAGAAGCACAAAGTCTGAATTAGCCTGAACTAGGGTCAAAGTAGTGCCATCTGTTGTAAGGGTGTCTAGAACTGTGATGTAGAAACAAACTGGAACATCCAGTGACACAGTTATAGCAAGCTGCAGTGCTGTTGCAGAGTGAAACAAAGAGGGACCCAACCATTCATCTCCACTCCCGCTAGGTTCCTGCCAACTCTCACCTACACCTTTAGTTACCCATCTCCATTATCCTTTACCAAATGCCTGGCTTTTACCCACATCTTCAGTCCAGGCAGTCTTTCACAGATTGGTATACTTCAACAGATACATTTAATGTCAGACAAATGTATACAATATACATCCTGAAATTCTTTTTCTTTGTGAGCATCCATGAAAACAGAGGAGTGCCCCAAAGAATGAACGACAGCTAAACGTTAGAACCCCAAGGACCACCCCCCAGCTATCCCCTCACACACATAAGCAGCAGCAAGGCAACAAACACCCCCCCACCTCTGCCATCAGCAAAAAAAACTTCCTTAAAAAATTCTTCCACTTCAGAAATTCATTTACAATTGACTACTCTTTAAATATCAAGTTCTATTTATTTTGTTTGTCTACTCTTGAAACGTACCAATAGTGCTTCTCCAGTCAAGTTATATAAAGGTTTCATTGGTGTTTTCTCAGTGTAAAACTACTCTTTGGCTTCTGGGCCACAACCATTCAGCCTTTATGTGGTAAACAGTAAGTACATCCACTGAACAAGACATTGCTAATTTGCAAATCTGTCAGAAAGTTGGGAAGCAGAAGAGATACTGGGATTTGCCCACAGTCCTAATGTGTTTGCTGGATTTTAATATTATTGTGTCAACAAACCTGCTGCAGCAGGTTAGAACTGATAACTGACTCACAGTAATATGATGATTGGTATTTCCAATCAGACTGAAACTATGAAAGAAGGTAATTCAATGGTGATTTACAGAGAAGGATCTTTCTTTCCTCTCCACCAGGCTCATAGGTTGACTCTTAAATGCCTTTTTAATGGCCTTGCACTCTACCAGCTCGTCCAGACCATGGTGACTAGTTAGGCATGCTGATCTCCAAAAGGCCACAACAAAAGGCCAGATGTATATTCGCAGTATCTCTAGCGGGAGTCTGTGGAGAGTGTCAGGCGCCATTCTATCAGAATGAGGCCCCATGTTGTGAGTGAAATGGGATGACCAGGTGGAGTGCAGGAGTAAAGCAGGCTACACCCATGCTTGACTAGCTATCAAAACCGGAAACCTTTCTCTCTTTTTATATGCTTAAAATGATTTAAAATTTCAGACAATAAAAGTGAGTAAGTACTCAAACTTATATTAAATCAGTTAACAAACAAAAACAGTTTCATTAAAAGCTAAACGAACTAACATTTACCTGAGCCTTTTCCAGTGGTAAGATTGGGGAAGTTCTTTCTGCTCAGGACATTTGGCACCGGTTCTTCATGCAGGTTCCCCAGCATGAGTGCTGGAGAATTATCACCAGATCGCGTCCCCATAAACTGAGCTCCATGAGGAGATTGGCATTGCAGAAAGACACCATGGATCATTTACTACCTCATTCATACAGTAATCCAAAGTTCACTAACAACTATGGGGGGATATCAGCCCTGCATGTTCCTCACAAAGACTTGTGGATGTGCCTCTTTAAAGAGCTTTCAACCATGGTAAGGTCACAAAAAGGGATATTGTCTGATGACTATATATTATTCAGTTCTATCTTCAGTTCCTCAGACAGTGAAGGAATTAACACATACAAGACCATAAGAGATAGGAGCAGAATTAGGCCATTTATCCCATCAAGTTAGCTCCACATTTCATCATGGCTGATCCATTTTCCTTCTCAACCGCCTCTCCTGCCTTCTCCCCTACACCTTTCATGTCCTGACTAATTAAGAAGCTATCAACCCCTGCCTCAATAGCACCCAATGACCTGGCCTCCACATCCACCTATGGCAACGAACTCCACAGAATCACCACCCTCTCGCTAAAGAAGTTCCTCCACATCTCCTTTTGAAATGGAATTCTGAGGCTGTGCCCTCTGGTCGTCGACTCCCCCTCTACAGGAAAAATCCTCTCCATATCCATTCTATCTGGGCCTTTCAACATTAATGAGATGCCCACCCCCCCCCCCACCATTATTCTAAATTCCAGCAAGTATAGGTCTAGACCAAACAAACAATCCTCATATGATAACCCTTTCAATCCTGGAATTATTCTCATGAACCTTCTTTGAACCCCTCTAATGTCAGCACATCCTTTCCTAGATAAGGAGTCCAAAACTGCACACAACATTCCAAGTGAGGCCTAACCAGTGCCTTATAAGGTCTCAGCATTATATCCTAGTGCTCTCGAAATGAATGGTAACATTGTATTTGCCTTCCTCACCACCGAATCAACCTGCCAGCCAATCGTTAGGAGATCCTGCACAAGTCCCTTTGCACATCAGATTTTTGAACTTACTCCCATTTAGAAAATAGTCTATGCTTTTATTCTTTCTACCAAAGTGCATGACCATACACATCCCAACTCTGCCACTTCTTTACCCATTCTCCTAGTTTGTCTTAAGCCTGTCTGCAGCCTCCCTGCTTGCACAACAAAACCTGTCTCTCTAACTATCTTCATATCATCCGTAAACTTGGCCACAAAACCATCAACTCCATCATCTTAATATTGACATATAATGTAAAATAATGTAAAAAATCTTATTGAATTTTTTGAAGAGGTTATGAGGAAAGTTGATGAGGGTAAAGGAGTGGATGTTGTCTATATGGACTTCAGTAAGGCCTTTGACAAGGTTCTGCACGGAAGGTTAGTTAGGCAGGTTCAGTCATTAGGTATTAATAGTGAAGTAGTAAAATGGATTCAACAGTGGCTGAATGGGAGATGCCAGAGAGTAGTGGTGGATAACTGTTTGTCAGGTTGGAGGCCGGTGACTAGTGGTGTGCCTCAGGGATCTGTACTGGGTCCAATGTTGTTTGTCATATACATTAATGATCTGGATGATGGGCTGGTAATTGGATTAGTAAGTGTGCAGATGATACTAAGGTAGGTGGTGTTGTGGATAATGAAGTAGGTTTTCAAAGTTTGCAGAGAGATTTAGGCCAGTTGGAGGAGTGGGCTGAGCAATGGCGATGAAGTTTAATGCTGATAAGTGTGAGGTGCTACATTTTGGTAGGAATAATCCAAATAGGACATACATGGTAAATGGTAGGGCATTGAAGAATGCAGTAGAACAGAGTGATCTAGGAATAATGGTGCATAATTCCCTGAAGGTAGAATCTCACATGGATAGGGTGGTGAAGAAAGCTTTTGGTATGTTGGCCTTTATAAATCAGAGCATTGAGTATAGAAATTCGGATGTAATGTTAAAATTGTACAAGGCATTGGTAAGGCCAAATTTGGAGTATTGTGTACAGTTCTGGTCACCAAATTATAGGAAAGATGTCAACAAAATAGAGAGAGTACAGAGAAGATTTACTAGAATGTTACCTGGGTTTCAGCACCTAAGTTACGGGGAAAGGTTGAACAAGTTAGGTCTTTATTCTTTGGAGTGTAGAAGGTTGAGGGGGGACTTGATAGAGGTATTTAAAATTATGAGGAGGATAGATAGAGTTGACGTGGATAGGCTTTTTCCATGGAGAGTAGGGGAGATTCAAACAAAAGGACATGAGTTGAGACCTAGGGGACAAAAGTTTAAGGGTAACATGAGAGGGAATTTCTTAACTCAGAGAGTGATAGCTGTGTGGAATGAGCTTCCAGTAGAAGTGGTAAAGGCAGGTTCGGTACTGTCACTTAAAGCAAAATTGGACAGGTATATGGACAGGAAAGGAATGGAGGGTTATGGGCTGAGTGCGGGTCAGTGGGATTCGGTGAGAGTAAGCGTTCAGCACGGACTAGAAGGGCCAAGATGGCCTGTTTCCATGCGGTAATTGTTACATTGTTATATGGTTAAAAAGACACGGTCCCAACACAGACCACTGTGGAACCGCACTAGTCACTGGCAGCCAAACAGAAAAGGTTCCCTTTATTCCCACTCTTTGCCTCCTGCCAATCCTCCATCCATTCTAATATCTTTCCTGTAATACCATGGCTTTTATGGACTGATAACAAGTGATATATTTCCCTTACAGATGCCAGAGAATGACACCTCCAACAAAAAGGAGCCTAATCACTTCTCCACAATATCAAACATATTAGAAATGCTGCATTTCCTAATTACTATCATCCCAGGATTTACTAATGGCCAGAAATAACCATTTAAACTAATGAAAAACAACCTGTGCATTTTGTGACAAAGGAGTGGGAGAGAAAGAGATTCAGCTCCTGATCAATAAACCTTCACACCAACTACACACTAATCCAGGAAATCTAGAATCCCTCACACTCACCAGGATGAGTTCGACTCAAGAAGCTCGACACAGGCATTCACTCCCTCCGCTACTATAAGCATGTCTGGCCTTGTCAGAAATGTTCACATCAAAGAGTGGACTAAAAGAAAATACTGTTAATGATCATACACACAAGGAAGTCTGGAAATACTGGAAATCCAAAGCAACACACGCAAAATGCTGGAGGAACTCAGCAGGCCAGTCAGCATCTATGGAAATGAACAAACAGTCAATGTTTCAGGCCGACCCTTCTTCAGGACTGAAAAGGAAGGGGGAAGATGCCAGAATTAAAAGGTTGGGGTGTTAATAATCCAGTTGTTATTGCAGTGCCAAATAATCTCACTGACTCAGAAGTGGAGCAGATCTACACTTTTAGACCTGATACTATTCTATGTCAGCTTCTCAATTATTGCTCCATTTCTCTCTTAGTTATTAGCTGTCATTAAGGACACAGGCCATCACATATTAAGGCCTAGAGATCTAGTTACCTCTACGTCATTATTCTGAACTCACAGTTCCAGCAGACAGAAATACAGCTAACATCTATGTACAGTATATGACTAAACACATACTCCAATGAACTCTGGTTCAGTTGTAGTACTGGAAAGATTACAAGAGATCATGTGTCAAGGTCAGACTGAAAGGAAATGCAAAAATGTCCTACTAGCTTTAAACAAATGGGAACAAAGTGCTTTATAGATGGAAATTTACGTACCAGGTTATGGTTCAATTGATTTTGATGAAATATTATGATGATACCTGAAAGAAATACTGCACTGCAAAACTGTAGTCATCATGACAATGTTTACTACAAGCACAACTAGGTAACTAGATTATTGCACTTCAAAATATCCCATGCTATTTTTTACAGGTGTTATCAAACAAAATTTTGCATCAAGCCACTTAAAGAGCTATTGGACCAAATCACCAAAACTTAGTCAAAGGGGTAAACTTTCAGCACCCTGCTAAGTGAGGAAACAAAGGCAAAGATGTGAGATTGTTTATGAAGCCACAAATGGAGAACTATTCTTTGCACATCTACAGGAGTCATGGAATATTGGGGAACAGCTGGTTAATTCAAATGAGAACCACTCTTCATTGGTAAAAAAAAGACAACTTCACAATTTAACTTCCGTAGATACCAGTTGTGGGTATGGGACATGATGACTCTGTACCATTGTAACTACATAGGGGAACATCATAAATAATTGTTTCTTTTAATTGGCTCTCAATGAAACCCTCATGTTGAGGCCAGGGAAGGCATTAAGTGTCATCTGGAGTGTTAAGTCTTCAATAAAGCTATACTATATCACTGCACATAATATGCAGTGATATAATCTGTTTTGCACTTAATGTTCTGGCTGCCGGTATATCCAGGGAACAATCCCTCAGCAGTGCAACAAAAAAGTAGTACATTTTGGATGTTTGGTACTTTGTATACAGAACCCTTCTACAGTCAAATTGCTAAATTTATGAAGGTAATTATAGCCAGTGAAACCATAGTTAATTATTTCATGCTGGCTGTGTGTGTTTTTATTATAAAATATCACTGCACTGTTGTGTGGCAAAAGAGAAGAAATACAGTAGTTTCTCCAGAAGACCTGTTTGTGATGTATAATGGTCTTATAAATATACCATCTTAAGTCTCCAGGGGCTTAATCACACTCACAACAGCATTTCTAAAAAAAAATTACAGACAGAAAGATGTAGAGGAGATTGTGTTTGAAGGTGAATATTATAAAATTGGATAATCTCAGATTTACCAAGGATTAAGGCTGGAGAACTTTAAAGCCTCGTGTTAAAGAACTGTGGCTGAATAGGGGCATGTGCAAAGCTACTGGTTATGTGAGCTAGCCTATCCTGCCCTCCTGCCTTCCTGTGGATTCGCTTTATCCTACCCTACCATTGGCATTAGGTTAGAGATAACTGTACTTCCCTAAACTATAAGAAAACATGAACATGCCCCTTTAAAAGCCAACAAATTTGAATTCTGCTACACACCCTGGAGTCTGCCAATGCCACAGAGGTGGAATCAAGTAGTCTAAAGGTCTTCTCGGGGTCAAATATGACGGCAGCAATCCCAGTAGTGTGGATCAATCTCAGACAGTTCTCAGGAAATCTATCATTGGAGCAAGGAAACTAAGGTTTTGGATAATATTGCCTGCCGAGAGTAGGTTGTAGAGGAAGCCCGAGCTTGATACAAGACGTAATAGTGATGAAGTGGCACTTGATTCTCTGCTGATGACTGGTTAACAATGAAACCAGGGAAGGTCAGTCTCACCCAGCTGGATCAGCATGGAGAAGTATTAGAGAGAATGGTCCAAATAGCCATGCCAAAGGCTGAAGTAAAGTTGAGTAAAAATGGGAGAGACAGATTACCTATGTCACCACAAAAATAATGCCTTTGATAGGATCCAGTCTGACACCATGGTAAAGCAGAAACATGACCAGGAGATATCATCAAGAACCTTGGAGATGGACTTAGGAGATAAACTCTGGAGAAGAGAGGGATGTTGGAATTGTGGGGGCAGTTGCAAGGACAGAAGAGTCATACCCTGGTTTTGTGAGTAGAGGGTTAATATGAAAGTGTGGCAAAGAGTATTGGAAGTCTCATCTATCTCATCTAACAAACTTCTTGTAACTTTTCAAACAAATATAATGTAATTGTTGGAACATTTTCCAGTTGACTGCACCAATACAAGCATGTCTCTGTGCTTCTGTTCTCACAACCCAGCTGCATCTCAATTTTATAACAATATTTATGAATAGAACAAATTCTTAGGTAACAAAGTAACCACATTTACCTTTCCCACAATTAATAGCAAGAAGAGTTGTTTGTAAGAATCTTATGTGGGGCATTTCAACATTCTAGATTAAGAAATTTAAGTCATTCTACTCAAATGAAGCATAACTCTTAGTTGAACCAAAAGCTCTCTCACACCCTTGTCTGTATATCTAGGTCATACAATGGTGGTTTTAAGGACTTTATTTCTATTATTTATTCAGCATTCAGCTCCAGAAATTTATGAATGTAGCAGTCTGTTGCAATTTTCTTTTGTTTGGTTCAGGCAGCCTTTCTCCCTGGCACTGTCCTATAAAACAATTCATGCAGATTTTATTTTTAAAATTGAAGAATTGTTGTGAGCAGGCAGTTTGGTAGTTCCACCTGCATCTATTGGGAAAAAGACTCGTGCACTTTGAAACAGATACCTGTCTATGTGGTGTTCTTTACATGCCTAGTACACAAATGGTCTGCTTCAAGCGTGGTTGTGTGTTGCATGGCTGTGAAAATGCCTCAGCAATGGATGTAACCAAGAGCTGACCTATCCTGCCCTCCTGTGGAGCATGGGGATTCACTTTAGATAATAAGCAACTTGCAATGAATATTCTTGTAAGATTCTTCAGATGATTGACACATCAAGAAGTAGAATTAATGGTTGCAAGAAAGACTTAAACCTTCACACATTGCCTAAGTGATTTAATAAAATCTCACTGGATCATAGCTTTTGTTAATAAAGACACAGTTAAGCTAGAGTTTAATTCATTTTCTGATAGGTTTCAGTTAAAATATTGCTTCCAAATCTGACTCCGTTCCCCTCATTTAATTATTTATGTACTTTGCCAATTGTAAATAGGTCACATGTTCAAATGGTTTAAAATGCATCACTTCTTTCATAATGAAGCGATGGCTATCTCAGTCTTGTTTTTAACCATATATTTTCCATGAGATTTGGCAGAGGCAATTTCTAGACTCTGTTCAAATAAAACCCAAAGTTGTTCAGTAATGTAAAATTCTATTTTCAACATCTGACTAAAACTGGTTTGAAAAAAATGATTCACATTCACTTGAGTAAAGAAACAACTGCAATAAGGCAAGTCCAAGGCCATGCAATTCATGTTGGGGTTATCACAGTGCTTTACAGTACAGACGACCTGGGTTCAATTCTTGCCGCTGCCTGTAAGGAGCTTGTACGTTCTACTTATGGGTTTCCTCTGGATGCACCGCTTTTCTCCCACAGTCTAAAGACATATCGATTGGTAAGGTGATTGGTCATTGTAAATTGTCCGGTGTTTCAGCTAGGATTAAATCAGGGCATTGCTGGGCGGCAAGGCTTGAAGGGCCAGAAGGACCTATTCCACACTCTATCTCAATCAATCGATAGATAGATAAATAAATATATAATCTCAACAGAAGATACGTTTCATTGAAGTGCACAGTGTGTGTACCAACCAGGTAAGTTACACGCCATGCCTGATGCTAATGTACATCAGAAATTCAGGCACATCTACCTGACTTTGTGAACTCCAAGCACTGTGTCCATTGAGTTATCTGCTCTGAAATTGCTGAATCCTTTACTGATAAACTGAAGCTAGGCAACACACACAAAACGCTGGAGGAGCTCTGCAGCCCAGGGCCGCATCTGTGGAAAAGAGTACGGTCAACATTTCAGGCCGAGAGCCCTCATCAGGACTGGAAAAAGAGATGAGGAGTCAGAGTGAGAAAGTAGGGGGGAGGGGAGGAAGAACCACAAGGTGAGAGGTGAAATGGGAAGGGGAGGGGTGAAGTAAAGAGCTGGGAAGTTGATTGATGAAAGAGATACAGGTCTGGAGGAGAGGGAATTTGATAGGAGAGGACGGAAGACCATGCAAGAAAAAAAAGAGGAAGGAGCACCAGAGGGAGGTGATGGGAAGGCAAGGAGATAAGGTGAGAGAGGGAAATGGGAATGTGGAGCTTTATCAAGATAGTTTAATTTCCAAAGGTACTCGAAGCCAAGTTTACATCTTCTATGATGCTCAGCACTTTTCTCTGACTCCTCCTACCTGAGCAGAAGATCATTCCATCAACTGGCTCCCAAAATTATACTGTGCATGGTTAATGTACAAAACTATATGAAAAGTCTGAGTCATTTAGCTTTTGTGCATCATGTCTGACTCAATCAAATCCTTGCTTCCTTGAAACAGAGGGGCATTTGTTTTGACACACATCCCCATGTGCAATGCAATTTTTACTCCACATTTTTAAGTAACTGATATAAAGCATCTGGCAGTTTTCTCTTTGACGGTAAAAAATTACAAGTGAATTCACTGTTTTCTTTCCCAAGCAGAGAGAATTGCATCCAAACAAAGCTGTGGGCTCCCCCTTGTGTTCTTGAGATTGTAACTTCTAGTATTATACAAGCACAGTTCGGCAGAGATAACTAAATGTTGAATGGAAAACCAAGCCCATTCAATATAAACTGGTAGATATCTGACACAAGTTATGCAACCTGCACCTGTCAGATTTTATAGTAGACACAGATGTTCAATGTAATTCTAAGCCACCTTGATTTAGTTAGAGAAATAAATAAAACTGCAAACAGATTCAGCTTCACTAGGCACAAGGCAACAGTTATGTCAGCCTAAGACTCGGCAAATCAAAGCAGCGGCCACGTTCTATGTCACTCTCAAGTCTGCCATTCTCATTGTGTTTGCAGCATCGCCATTTTGTTACCTTCCAAAGTATTAGCAGAATATTGCTGTGGCAGTACATGTTGGAATATCATTGTATAAACACTTACCTGACAACTAAATATTGCAAATAAAACAACGTGGACTGACTGAGTAATTTTGACAGAATGTCACATGGCAGCTAACAGCCAGAAATTTTCAATGTTATCTGGATTGGAGGACTTTGGAGATTTCCCTAAGGAGAAGGAGGCTGGAGGTTGGTCCGATATCTTTTCTATTTCCTCTGGCAGTTTGGTCCATATATCCACCACCCTCAATGTGATAAATTTGCCCCTCAAGCCCTCTTTAATTCCTTTCCTCCTCAATTTACAACTGTGTCCTCTAATTCTGGACTTCTCTACCCTGGGAAAAGAATACAACCATTCACCTTACAACGCCCTTCACAACTTTGTATAAAGTCGCTCCCTCAGCCTCTTTATTTCAAGGGAAAAGCATTTATATCCAGTTTCTCCTTATAACCAAAACCATCCAGTCCTGACATCATTGAGGATATTTTCTGCATCCTTTCTAGCTTAGTGGCATCCTTCCTATATCTGGGTGACGAGAGCGCTCATAACACTCCTAGTACAGTGCCGCCAAACAATTTGAACAGCTGTGACAGCTGCAACTCCAGTACTCATTGCCCTGACTAATGAAATCCAGCATACTAAACAGAGCCTTCGCCACTCTGTCAACCTGTGTAACTACTTATAGGAACTATGTACATACATTGTACTTCTATGCCTCTCTGTTCTACAACGCTCTCCAGTGTCCTGCCATTTAATTCCTAATCTGGCTTAATTTGCAAAATGCAACAACTTGCATTTGTCACAGTTAAAATCTATATGTTATTCCTTAGTAATGCACACAAAATACTGGAGGAACTCAGCAGGTCAGGCAGCTACTATGGAAAGAAATATACAGTCGACAATTTGAGCCAAGACCCTTCATCAGCACTCTATATCATGAGTTCCAGTGAAGGATCTCAGCCCCCAAAGCAGTTATGGTTTATTCCTTTCCACAGATGCTGCCTGATGCACTGAGCCCTCCAGCATTTTGTATGTGTTATTCTGGATTTCCAGCATTTGCAGAAATCCCTTGTGTTTATGTCAGTCCTTGGCCCACTTTCTCAGTTGATCTAGTGCAGGTTCAAAGCTTTGCTTGAGCTGCATTACAGCAATGCTTCACAAAATTCCAACATGTCTATTCCAGAAAAGAGAAACAAAGGTTTGAGTAATTTGCAGCCATCAAAATGTGTTTGAAGTGTGGTCACTAGTGCCAAGTCAAGTAAATAGGAATCAGCTTGCATGCACATGCAGCAAGATCATGTGGTAAACTACATATATAACTGGAGTTCATTCCCTTTTAGTGTATTCACACAAAGGTTCGTACTATGCTACAGGACCTCAGCCCAAAGTTTACAGAAGCCACATTTTTATGGCACAAGGAGTGAAGTTATAGAAGTCTGCTATGAAGTGAGGAAAAAGACGGGGAGGACAAACATAGGTCTTCTTATGTGGCAGGATCCTACTCCATGTGCAATTAACTGGCCTAAGATCTGCCAAAAATGCCCAAATCCACTGCAAGCTGCAGCCTGATCGATGGTGGTGGCAGTATCCAGTGACTGTAGAGAAGGGCTGAAATCAGTGTGGGGTGCTCCAATGAATCATGTACGATAGGAATGTAAGGTCATGGTGGTCACTGGAAAAAGAGACTTGAAAATGCAAGGTGTGGAGCATCCCTGTGACAATGAGACACATCTCATTCCTGAATCCTGGGCAATGTTTTGATTTTTGGTGTGAATGGATAACTAAGTTTGTGGGCTTCTCTCCTAAATCTCATTCTCTAATGGCAGTGGTGGAAACATGTGACATGCAATCTATGATATGGTTCATTGAAGCACCTTTTCAACCTCACTAGAGGTTTTGTCTCCTGGAACTCAAGTTTGACTGCTCACAGAAATTTTTTACCATTTTATATTTGATTAATGATGTCTGCAAGGCATGATCTAAACCAATGGGTTTTCAAAAAGGTATGTGTCATTACCTCAGTCTTTCTCACCACACTCTAATACATCACCTCCTATAAACCCTCTGCAGGAATTAAAAAGAAACTGTTCAACCAAAGCCCAGCATCGCCAGATCTCAGTACCTGAGCAGCAAAATGTTCAATGTTTAAATCGCTTCCAATTTGCCGACCGAAGCAATAGGTCCACAGCAGATGCTATCTCGTTGGCTTTTCACACAACCCTGGAACATCTGGACAGCAAAGATGCATACATCAAGGTACTCTTTATCAATTACACCTCAGCATTTAGGACCATCATCTCCTCAAAACTAATCAGTAAACTTTAAGATTTACCGCCTTATGCAAATGGATCCTGGATTTCCTCACCTGCAGACCCCAATCAGTTCAGGGTAGCAAAAGTATCTCCTCCACAATCTCTATCAGCACAGGAGCACCACAGGGATGTGTGCTTAGCCCCCTGCTCTTCTTGCTTTGTACCTATGACAGTGCGGCCAAGTACAGCTCCAACACCATATACAAGTTGCTGATGAAACCACTGTTATGGGCTGTATCAAAGGGGGAGATGAATCAGCATACAGGAGCTTGACTGAAAATTTAACTGAGTGATGTAATAACAACAACCTCTCACTCAATATCAATAATACCAAGGAACGGATTGTAGACTTCAGAAGAGGAAAATCAGAGGTCCATGAGCCAGTAATCATCAGAGGATCAGAGGTGGAGAAGGTCAGTAACTTTAAATTCCTGGGTGTCACTATCTCAGAGGACCTGTCCTGGACCCATCATATAAATATTACTGCAAAGGAAGCACAACAGCGTCTCTACTTCCTCAGGAATCTGTGGAGGTCTGCCATTGTCACCTAAAACCATGGAAAACTTCTCTGGGTGTGTAGTGGGAAGTGTGCTGACTGGCTGCATTATGGCCTGGTATGGGAACACCAATGCCTCTGAGCAGAAAATGCTACAATAGATAGTGGATTTGACCCAGTTCATGACTGGTAAAACCTTCCCAACCTTCGGGCACATCTACACGAAACTTTGCTGTAGAAAAGTAGTGTCCATCGTCAAAGATCCTCACCATCCAGGCCAGGCTCTTTTCTTGCTGCTGCCATTGGGTAGAAAGACCAGGAGCCTCAGGATTCATACCACCAGGTTCAAGAACAGTTAATACCCCTCAACCATCATGCTTTTGAACAAAAAGGGATAGCCACACTCATTTAAGGTCTCTGTTGTACAGTTATATTAATGCATATTATATTGTTATTACATGCTCATTATTTATTGCTATGTACAGTTAACAGTTCCTGATATTTACAGTTACTGTTCTGTAGATTTGCTGAGTATGCCTGCAGAAAAAGAATCTCAGGATTTCATGTGGTAACATAAATGTACTCAAATAATAAATTTTACTTTGAACTTTTAACTTTAAACTTTGACATGACTAAGGAAAATGTGGATCAGTTCCCATATTCCGGGAGCCACGTCCCAGCAACAGCAGGTAATGACATTCACCACCACTCTCAATGCACCAGTGCAGTCATTGTTCAACTGAGGACAAAGGAGTTTGAAGATTAACACCTCAGATCTGATGCGAAGCTCTATCAGGCAGCCTTTATAGAAGCTTCTAGCTTGAAGGTTTCCTATAGCAAACCTTCAAAACACTGGAAAATTACTACCAGCTTTCTCACCATAAAATCCTCCAAATCCACTGGGAGGAAAAGTGAACTAAGGTAAAAGTCCCCTCTCAGGCCACCATCTCCATTACTGAGGCCGAATTATACTTAGCCAACACAATTCAAACTCCCAAACCAGACACATCTCTGTCACCGGAAAGAATGACTAGGTGCTTGAGGAAAAAGTCCTTCGTTGATGTGCTAGAAGTGTCTTTAAAAATAATGAACAATCCCTCGTTATGTTTGGGAATCCCTGACCCATGACTACTCAAAGTGGAAAAGCATTGGGAAACTTGAGGTTGGCACTGGGACCCCTGTATAAGTAGCAGAAAAAGTGTACCCCCTCATGAACTACTCATCCCTTTAGTCACATCCTACTCCTTCTGTAGAAGAGACTGCAGCTCCAACGTTGGTCTCTTCAATTATCACAGAAAACCAGAGAGGAAACAAGTGGTCTTTAACCTTGAGAGACTGCATAACAAGAAAATGGATGATTGATGTATTGGTTTATTATTGTTGTCACAGGTACCAAGAGATTAAAAAGCTTGTCTTGCGTACTGTTTGTACAGGTCAAACTCTTACACATTGAACCAGAATAAGACAAAACAATAACAATGTAGAATGAAGAGTAAAATCTATCAATACAGTACAGTGCAGGTAAATGTGCAAAATGATAACAAGGTAGACTGTGAAGCCAAGAGTCCATCTGAACGTACATGAGGTTCGTTTAAGAGTCTGACAGCAGTGGGATAGAAGCTGTCCTTGAGCTTGGTGATACATGCTTCCAGGTGTCTTCTGCCTGAAGGGAGAAGAGAAAAGGGAATTTCTCCAGGGTGGTGGGATCTTTGATTATGCTGACTGCTTTACCGAGGCTGCAATAGCTATAGACAGAGTCCACAGAATCGAGCCTGGTTCCTGTGATGTGCTGAGCTGTATCCAGAAGCTTTTGCAGTTTCATACAGTCACATGCAGAGCAGTTGCCATACCAAACCTTTCTGCATCCAGAATCAGAATCAGGTTTATTATCACCGGTATGTGACATGAAATTTGTTAATTTAGCAGAGGCAATTCAATGCAATATGTAATATAGAAGAAAAAGAAAAATAATAACAATAATGATAAAAATAAATGAGTAAATCAATTACAGTTTGCGTATATTGAATAGATTAAAAATTGTGCAAAAACAGACATAATATAGATTTTTAAATTGAGTTAGCGTTCATGGGCTCTATGTCCATTTGGGAATTCTGCAGCACATGAATAAAAATTCATAAGAGTTAGTGGTGACATTCTGAAATTCTTAAGCCTCATGAGGAAGTAGAGGTGTTGGTGAGCTTTCTTGATCACGATATCAATGTGGTCAGACCAGAACAAGCTGTTGGAGATATTCACACCTAGCAACTTGAAGCTCTCAACCTCAATACTATTGATTTAGACAAGATCATGTGCTTCTGGTTTAATGTGGTGCTACTGAACATAGGTAACAGCTTACTGGTGGTTTTCAAAGCAAGAAATTTGACTATATTAATAGCACTTTTTATATGAAAAATTATGGTAAGTGATCATTGCAAACAATGAAGAGGCGAGCAAAGGCACAGCTGATCTGAGGGTCGAGGCATGCAGATGCAAAGTGGAATCAAAGAGAGATTGAGGCATGTTCCAGAAGTTGGAGAGAAGTGGAGGAGTTGGAACTTTGGAGATGAAGTTGGAGCGAGCAGAGTGGTGAAAAGTTGAAGTTTAGTTCTTTCGGAGCCCATCCACCTGAACTGGGAGCGAGGTTTGATCCGTGCTGATTTGGAAAGGTTGAGTACGGGCCGGAAGCAGCCCAGTGTGATCTGTTATGGCGGGTCCAAGTGCTGGGGATGACCCAGTGCTTAGACAATTTAAACACCGGGACAGACAGACTGAAAAGACCGGAGGTGGAGGTCGAGCCATGACGGCTTCTGTTCCACGTTTACTCCGGTCTGCCCGGCACTGAGGCCGAGCCCTTCTCCAGCTGCTATGCACTTCATGTCTGCAAACTTTGCAGTGATTTTCCCTGCTATATGATGCACTGAGACAGAGGCTATGGGCCTACTCAGGCTGCTTCGGGATTTGGGTATATGGATTCAATTTGGTTCAGAATTATGTTGCTTACTTTTATTTTTTGCATGATCTGCATTTTTTTAACTCTTCCTCCACACATTGGGTTTTGGTCTTCTTTTTATTGGATTCTTTTGGGTTTCTTGCTTTGTGGCTGCCTGTAAGCAGATGAATCTCAAGGTTGTATAATTTATACATATTTTGAAAGTAAATGTACTTTGGATCCTTTGAATGACACCTTTCTGAAGTCAATGACCTGCATTTTTGTTTTGTTGACATTGAGGGAATGGTTATTGTCATGACTATGTCAGGGCCCCAAACTTCACCTGAGACGACACTTCACCTGTGAGTCTGTTGGGGTCACATACTGAGTTCGTTGCTCCTGGTGTGACCTTTTGTATTTTGGTGAGAACTGACGTAGATTGGGAGACCGCTTCGCCGAGCATCTGCGATCCATCCACCAGAACAGGCAGGATCTCCCAGTGGCCACCCATTTTAATTCCACTTCCCAGTCCCATTCCGATGGTCCCATGGTCTCTTCCACTGTCGGGATAGGGTCACACTTAGGTTGGAGGAACAACACCTTATATTCCACTTGGATAGCCTCCAACCTGATGGGATGAACAACGATTTCTCAAACTTCCAGTAATGTCTCCAAACGCCACCTCCCACTTTACCATTTCCCATCCCCTTTGTCCGTCTCTCATATTATCTCCTTGCCACCCATCACCTCCCTCTGGTGCTCCTACCAAAAACCTCCCCCTTCTTTCCTTCATGGATTTCTGACTCTTTCACCAATCAACTTCCTAGCTCTTTGCTTCATCCATCCCCCTCCAAGTTTCACCTATCACCTGGTGTTTCTCTCTCCCCTCCCCCCAACTTTCAAATCTACTCCTCAGCATTATTTCCTCCAGTCCTGATGAAGGGTTTCACCCCGAAACATCAACTGTACTTTTTTCCATAGATGCAGCCAAGCCTGCTGAGTTCCGCCAGTATTTTGTGTGTGTTGCTCAGAATTCCAGCATCTGCAGATTTTCTCTTGTCCAGGTCACAGTGCTCTCTATCTCTTTCCTGTAGTCCAGCTCATCGTTATTTGAGATCTGACATCTGACAGCCAGCCAAATATCAGAATTATGCCCTCCCTAAACTGTCCAAGCCAATTGATCAGGAAATGATTGCTCATATAATCTAACATGTTCAAAGCAGCTTTTTGCAACATCAATTCATAAAAATGTGTGCAGGTGTGCCCCATTTATAAACCAATCTGTTCTAACAACTTTATTTTTTTAAACCATCACAATTTCCAATGGCTTGTTCAAGGCAGAGGAGAGAAATTTTGAAGATCAAAGGGAGTTTTGTAAGTACAACCAGAAATGCCCACTCAGAGTGAAGTATCAAGCTGTGTCACCGATGATCAGTTTAATGTTTTTTTAAATCAATGCTGATTAATGAATAACTATTGATCAGAACATCAAGAGTAATTGTCACGTTCCTCAAATAGTGCCTTAAAAGGTGTTATCTTAAGGAAAAGACATTAACCCAAGGATCTCTCATGTTGAAGTGAAAGAGCCTATTACTCTATTTTGAACAAGGACAGTTGAGTTATTCCAGGTGCCCACCGGCATTTATATCTCACTCAACACTGGCAGTGTGCAGATTTGCAGCTGCATTTCCTAAATTCCAACAATAATTAAGAAGTAGTTCATTGCAGGTAAACTTTCTCAAGTATATTCAGCCAGAGACTCATTCCACAGAGATGTAACACTGACCGGCATTGGAAGTCATTCCTGCCTGTGGCCATCAAACTTTACAATTCCTCCCTCAGAGTGTCAGACACCCTGAGCCAGTAGGCTGGTCCTGGACTTAATTCCACTAGGCATAATTAACTTATTATTATTTAATTATTTATGGTTTTATATTGCTATATTTCTTCACTATTCTTGGTGCGGCTGTAACGAAACCCAATTTCCCTTGGGATCAATAAAGTATGTCTGTCTGTCAATCAACACGAAAGATGCAAACCTTCTCTGAGTTACAAAGGATTGGCTCAGTACTGCAGTGTAGTGTCAGCCCCAAAGCGGGTGGGCAGCCTGAGTCGCTGTCAGGTCATATCGGACAGATATCCTTACACTGTAGAGCACAAATCCTGCCCCCTCCTTGAAACAAGGGGAAATTCAAATGAATGAAAGGAGGAAAAGTGTTGATGTCATCAGTGGTGTCACTTACAATTGATATGTTATGTTTTCTAACAGGTTTTTGCTTAAACTCCAAATGATGATAAAGACACAGTACTGGTCATTTAACACATGCAGTAACAATTAAGGTAAGAACATACATTAATATCAGGCAGGGTATGCTATTATAAGCCTGTAGTAAAAAATTAAAGCATAGGTATTCTTAGGGGAAGGTTGCATTTTGGAACAATAGATTTTTGGGTGATCAAAAAGAACAGATAGTGACAGGCTGCCAGCAAGACAGAGACAAGAAAGTCTGCAGACGCTGGAACCCTTCATCAGGGCTGGAGAAAAAAGATGAGGAGTTAGAGCAAGAAGGTGGGGGGGGGGGTGGAGGGGAGAAAGAAGAGCCAAGTGAAATCCAGAGGGGGGGAAGCTGGGAAGCAGGTAGGTGAAACTGATAAAGGGTTGGAGAAGGGGCAATCTGATAGGAGAGGGTAGAAGACCATGGAACAATGGGAAAGAGGAGGAGCACCAGTTTGAAAAAAGGCAGTGAAGGCATGTTCTTAGCAAAAAAAAATGGCAGCAGCCCCTCCCCCTTCCCTTTCTTCATTCATCAGTGACCATCTCTGCTCAAAATTACCACAGCACGTGAGAGATGTTTTTAGTGGATTATCACCAATTTGGGTCCAAGTCCTCAAAAAGTTCACCACCTCTGACCTGAGGCATTCATCTATTTATCATCCGATTTAACATGAAATTACATAGAAATGATTGCACTGAGTGAATACCAACAGTTACAGGCCTCTATGTTTGATAACAATAGCCCTTGATGCCCTTACTACAAAAAGTTGTGTAATATAGACAGTTTGAGAAAAATACTTTAATAGACTTCATGAAAAATATTACTTGAGTCACACTTGTGTGTGTTTCATGGGTTACTGCTGCACGTCATTGTAAATGATTCACACATGCAGTTAACACTGCTTATGCTATTTGATTACTACAGGCTTCTGAACCAGATCCAAGAACGTGGGTGGCTAGGGTTATTTAAAGGCAACGTTAAAGAGATAAAGCAATGTCCCCTTAATGGAATAATTTATGCTGTAAAAACTAAATAGCCAACACACAAGACGAAGTGTGTAGGGAAACTTATCTTAGTTTCTGGGCAGGAGGCCTTTGTGACATTTGTTCAGCAGCCAATTGGAAGAAGCAAAGGTGGAGATTAGTAATAAGAAAGAATTAATGTTTCCTGCAGTTTTCTGTGAAATGTCCAGTTGTGGTCAGAAATGAACAAAGCAGTTTTGATTTCCTCTGGAGAATTTTTTTCTTGGAGATGAATGACTCTCCCAAGAGGGAATGTTTCAGCTCTGGGGTGGGAAGGATGAGTATCACAACACAGAGTTTTCCCACGATCCTGAGGCATTTGGCCATTATATTCAAGGTGGCTTTATTTGTTTATATCTGTATAAAGTTGTAGATCCTTGAATGTACACACAGTTCTCTCTGCAGTATAGTTAAAATAATACTTTAGGTTGCCAAGAAATTTAATTAAGTACTGAGGAAAAAGTATCGTTTTAACCAAACACATTGCCACCAAGTAAAAGTACAATTATGTGAATCGGGTGAAGGAGACAGTTCCTCAAATTGTTCTGCCTGCTTTGACTTTAACCTTTAACTCCATGTTACCAAGGATCACTCATGCCTTGTGTCTCAAAAATCTATCTCCCTTAGACATTGAAAAGCAATTAAAGATCTTCTTCTGCACCTAAAATCCTTGAGAAAAAAAGAGGAATGCCTATTTTTTTTCTTAAATGGGTGCTCCCTTATTTTTAGTCAATCAACCTTAATTCTTGATTCTCCCACAAGAGAAAAGATCCACACGACATCAGTCCATGTTTTAATCAAATCACACCTCGCTCTTCTAACAGGTTTATGGCTGCTTAACATCCAGTGGATATGAGCACAATCTGCCCAGATGCTCAAGGAATAAATAGCCTCTTCCAGTGTTTCATTTCTATAACTCTAAATTAATTCCTAAAATCAAATGGTTGTACCATGAGGAGGGGTAAAAAAAAAAGACCTAGATTTACAAGAAGGAAAGAGTCAAATAGAAGATTCTGGGTCCACTTTACAGATTAGGTTTTGAAAAGATGTTCCTGCATGCAGGAAAGACTAAGAACAATGAGTATGGAATTAAGTCAAAGAGCCAGCATTCAGAGAGCTACAGGAAGAGAGGCCAAACGTAAGTCAGGTCACCAAACTACCACTTTCAACTTAGAAGCAAGAGCGGCACAAGATAAATATTCACTTTGTTCTTGGCAAGTCCATGGGCAAACTGTAATAATTAGAAGGCTGGTCAAAAATGTTGGATGATTACAACTCAAACTTAAAGAATTGTGCCAAAAATTAATCATGAATGGGCAATACTCATGATTCACTTTCTCCCTAAAACTAGCGAATATTGTAGAAATACTCCAATAAAACAACAGAAAGTTTATTGGCAAATTTTAGCTCTACATACTTTCATCCAACTATAATGAATAGTTAATACAACTGTGAGTTCTGTAAATTTGCAGCTAATTAAAGGCTAGTGAATTAGGTTAAACTGGAGTGCACTGCAAGGACTTACAACAATAAGCTGTTGAACAATTATATGAATTAGGAGCAGGAAATAGACCCTCATATTGAGCTGCCTGTTTCAACTTTAACCTTAACTCCATGTTCCCTTCTGCCCACAATCATCATTCATGCCTTGCATATAAAGAAGCTATCTCCCTTCGACATTGAAAAGACAATAATGTTCTTCTTGTCCTTTCCAATCCCCCACCCCCACATCCAACATATCATCCTCCACAACTTCCGCAATCTCCAAAGGGATCCTACCACTGAACCTATTTTAACATCCCTCCATCTCCGCTTTCCACAGGAATTGTTCCCTCTGTGATTCCCTTGTCCGTTCATCTCTCCCTACTAATCTCCCTCCCAGTATTTAACCCTGCAAGTGGCCAAATTGCTACACCTGCATGCTCACCTCCTCCCTCACCTCTATTCAAGACCGCAGAGAGTCCTTCCAAGTGAAACAACACTTCGCCTGTGAACTTTCTGAGGTCACCTTTTGTGTCCAGTGCTCCCAATGTGGCCTCCTTAACATTGTTGAAACCACTAATAAATTGAGAGACCGCTTCATCAAGCACCTCTGCCCCATCCACCAGAAGCACAGCTTCCCTGTGGCCAAGCCTTTTAATTCTAATTCCCATTCCTGTCCAACATATTGGTCCATGGCCTTCTTTTGTACCAAGATGAGGCCACATTCAGGGTGGAAGATCCTTATATTCTATCTGGATAGCCTCCAACCTGTTGGCATGAATATCGATTTCTCCTTCTGGTAGAAAAAAGTTTTCTCTCCCGCTCCCCTCTTCTTCTATTCCCCGCCTCTAACCTCTTCTCACCTGCCCATCACCTCCCTCCTGGGTCTTCTCCTTCTCCTTTCTCTTACGGTCCACCCTCCTCTCCTATCAGATTCCTTCCTCTCCAGCCCTTTATCTTTCCAACCCAATTGGCTTCATCTATCCACCCCCCCCCCCCCCCCGCCCACCACCACCACTTTTTATTTGGTGCCTTCCCCCTTCCTTGCCAGTCCTGAAGAAGGGTATCGGCCAGGAACTTTGACTGTTTATTCATTTCCATAGATGCTAACCTGCTGAGCTCCTCCACCATTCTGTATGTGTTGCTTTGGATTTCCAGCCTCTGCAGACTTTCTCATATTTACAACCTGTTAAACTGCTACATCAAGAAAGTCCCTTTGCTCACTGATGTAAAACTCCATTCTCTTATCAACTACTAATCATTAAAATGGTATTTTCCCACACTTCAAATAGCCTGTGGTTAAAAACATATTTGTTATTGTCCCATTTATGTACCTCTTAATGTCAGTGTGTAGGTTGTTCAGTGTTCAATTAAATCTAAATGAGCTCTAATCTATTTACATTTTGCTGACGTTTAGTGAATTAGATCTTGCCAACATTGAGATTTGTTGGTAATGTGCATTGAGTTATTTAAGAATTTTGTAATCTCTTTGAAATATGTCAAGATAAGCAACATTGCTGTTAATGAATGGAGCCATGATCTATGTAGTCTTGTAGTTAAAGCCAGTTTTCATGACTACCCAGTGCAAATTGCAAGAAGTGCTTTAGCCCATTTATTTTTAACTAGCTTTAGAAATTCACTGAAAAACCTTAATCTGAATCATAAAACATCATAGAAAAAGAGAAGAGGTCCTGAAAGCTGAATACAGAGAGTTAGGAAGGAAGCTGAGAAGCAGGACTGCAAAGATAGGAATCTCAGGATTACTGCCTGTGCCACGCAGCAGTGAGTATAGGAATAGAACGGGGTGGAGGATAATTGCGTGGCTGAGGGATTGGAGCAGGGGTCAGGGATTCAGATTTTTGGATCATTGGTACCTTTTCTGGGGCAGGCATGACCTGTACAAAAAGGACGGGTTGAACTTGAATTCAAAAGGGACCAATATCCTGGCAGGGAGGTTTGCTAATGCTGGTGGGTTTAAACTAGAATTGCAGGGGGATGGGAACTAAAGTGAAGAGGCAGAGAATGGGGAGCTTGGAGCACAAGGAGAGACAACTTGTTGGGAGTTTGTGAGGAAGGATAGGCAGATGACAGAGCAAAGATGTACTCAGCCTGATAGTTTGAGATGTGTCTATTTTAATGCAAGGAGCATCATGAACAAGGTGGATGAACTTAGATTACTGAATAGTATTGAATAGATTAGAAACAAACATGCAAAAACAGGAGTACTGTATTATTTTTTTAAAAAGTGAGGTAGTGTCCAGAGCTTCAATGTCCATTTAGGAATCGGATGGCAGAGGGGAAGAAGCTGTTCCTGACTCGCTGAGTGTGTGCCTTCAGGCTTCTGTACCTCCTACTTGATAGTAACAGTGAGAAAAGGGCATGCCCTGGTTGCTGGAGGTCCTTAATAATGGATGCTGCCTTTCTGAGACACAGCTCCCTAACGATGTCCTGAGTAGTTTGTAGGCTAGTACCCAAGATTGACCTGACGAGATTTACAACCTTCTTTCAGTACAGTGCAGTAGCCCCTCCATAGAACATAGAACATAGAATAGTACAGCACATTACAGGCCCTTCGGCCCATAATGTTGTGCCAACCCTCAAACCCTGCCTCCCATATAACCCCCCAACTTAAATTCCTTCATATACCTGTCTAACAGTCTCTTAAACTTCACTAGTGTATCTGCCTCTACCACTGACTCAGGCATTGCATTCCACGAACCAACCACTCTCTGAGTGAAAAACCTTCCTCTAATATCCCCCTTGAACTTCCCTCCCCTCACCTTAAAGCCATGTCCTCTTGTACTGAGCAGTGGTGCCCATACCAGATAGTGATGCAGCCTGTCAGAATGCTCTCCACAGTACAACTATAGAAGTTTTTAAGTGTATTTGTTGACATGCCAAATCACTTTAAACTCCTAATAAAGTATAGCCGCTGTCTTATTGGTGAGTGTACAATGTGGCAGGAATGGAGTTTTTGATATGTGCCATTGTAGGCCGTTCAAAGCACTTCATGAGTAATGGCATCAGTGCCGCTGGGTGAAAGACATTATTGTGATTTATAGTGCTTTATAACATCATAGTTACGATAGAAGGCCACAGTCTTCTTTCCAGATTAGGAAAGATTGGGTTTAAGGTGAAGAGGAATGATTTAAACCGGGCCTGAGAGGGCAGCTTTTCCACACAGAGCGAGGTGAGTATATGGAAGTGGATACAATTATAATGCTTAATGAAACATTTGGTCAGGTTCCTGAAAAAGAACATTTTAGAGGGATATGGGCCAAACAAAGGTAGACGGTACAAACACAAGAAAGCGTGGACAAATTGGGCTGGAGCACTGGTTTTCCATGCTGCATTACTCTGTGAATCTTTGACTTTATACTCCTGACATTGGTTTTATATTGGTGTTAGATGTCCTGTCATTTAATCTTAAAACAGCATCGTATGTTATGTGATCATGCACTTCTTGTACACAAAAATCCTTCTTGATCTGACAAACTGGTTAGTCAGCAAAATACTTAAATCTGCTTGTTTTGATATAGCTTTTGAATAGACATCAACACATTTATTACCAGTGATAAATAGAAACATACAACTTAGATTTTATAAAGCACTATAAATCACAATAATGTCTGCAACCCAGTGGCATTGATGCCATTACTCATGAAGTGCTTTGAACAGCCTACAATGGCACATATCAAAAACTCCATTCCTGCCACATTGGACACTCACCAATATGCTTACCGACAGAACCATTGTATAACAGATGCCATGGCATCTTCCATTCACCTGGAAAACAAGGACATATGTCAGAAGCAACACACACAAAATGCTGGTGGAATGCAGCAGGTCAGGCAGCATCTATAGGGAGAAGCGCTGTTGACGTTTCGGGATGAAGGGTCTTGGCCCAAAACATCGATAACGCTTCGCCCTATAGATCAGTGGTTCCCAACCTTTTCTATGCCCCACACCCCTAGGAAATGTTTGATTAATGTTCGCACATTTAATATCACACTTGAAGATGAAGAAGTCTAATTTCTAATTTTTGAACAAAATGCAATACTGTGGGTGAACAAATTGAACTTAAAAAATAAGCTTTTAACTCAGTGCATAAAATGCAAATATGAGCAATTAGATTCTAATTTATTCAGAAAAAAATTGTAAACAGTAAAAGCAATCCCAATTGTGAACATAAAATTCAATGACTTTTTTGCTCCTGCTTCTCCTTCATGATTTGGTCAAAACGTGGAACTTTCTTGCTGACTGCAATCCGCAGGTCTGCCTGTGGATTCAGGAGATTCCTAGATTTTGTCTTGATTGACAAAAGAGAACTGAATCCAGATTCACAGAAGTATGTTGTTGCAAATGGAATGAGGACACAGAGTGCTTTTCCACCAAGTCTTGGGAACATATCCAGTGCTGCACACCAAAACTCCTCCAAAGTCTTGCTTTCAAATTGCATCTCAAGAGCTTGATTTGTCCACAAGTCAATAAGATCTTCCTTCAGCTCTTCATCATCTGACATTTTCTCCAAGTTGTAGGAATATGGATTCATGATCCATTCTTCTGAAATCTTCAGGTTCCAGCAGCAAAATATCCATCAAACGACTCTGACAGCATTTTCAAATGAGCTACAATTTCTTCACGCATAGTAGGAGTTATGGATCCAGCATCATCAACCATCTCTTCTAGTGAAGGAAAATTTGAAAGACTGCCTCTTTCCATCCTTCGACGTCAACGACGTAACTTTTCTTTGAAAGCATTCAACTTTTCACAAGCCTTCAATATGTTTATCCCTTTTCCTTGAAGAGAAACACTCAGATCATTCATATGAGTGAAAATGTCAGCTAAGTAAGCCAGCATTTGGGCAAATTCCTGTGATTCCATTGCCCCAACCAGATCACATTCCCCTATTTCTAATGATTACCGGAGATATGAACTCCCATCACACGATTCAAAGTCCTCGGAGCTAACCATGATACCTCCTCAGCTAACACAATTCAAAATTATCAACAATTCAAGAAAAAAAACCTTTTAAGAGAGAAAAAATAAACCTTTGAAATTCAAAAACTTCTTTAATGCGTTCAGACAAATACGAATGAATGACTTCAGCTGCTTTTTATCAAAATATGGCTTTTTAAAATTTTATAATTGAATAATTTACCTACTGTCTGTGGGTTTGGTTTTAAAGCAAGGTCATTACTCGATGGTTGATTCGGGATGTATAAAGATTTCAGCTTTACGAGATGATTTTTAACTCTGAGATGTAACCTTCTAGCTAACATTGATGAGACTCCTCGACTCTTGAGTAATAACTCCCAGGTAACACTGATGAGACTCCTCAACGCTAACTTGGGCAGCGGGAGACTGGAGTGTGCTTGGGACAAGTGTTACCTCCTGTTTTCCCCACGCTCCTCAGTCCTTCACATTATATACAGGGAAGTCAGTGGCAATGAGGGAGGCGTTTGATTGGCTGGACAAAGCGTGGATAAGCAGGGGATTGGCCGAGTGAATTCAAGTGATGGAGGGAGGCACGTTGCGTGTGAGCAGTGGTGATGGGCGAGCTGAGAGGCCCCGAGGGGTGAAATACTCAACGGACTCTCGCAATTGTGAATTTATGACTGAAACAATAACAATGATTATGTCACATGTTGCGTTATAATGATTTTGAAAGCAATACTCAATCAATTACTTTACTTATGCGTTAATTCTGTTATTCTCTCCTTTTGATTAAATAAACAACGAGACTACTATCTATGCAACACAATCACCTAATACCACTTCTCAAGACACACTGGCAGCTGGCTGACGACTCGTGACTCGTCACTCAAGGACGCAAGCCACTCTTTGTCGCACCCCCTGAAATTCCATCTCGCACCCACTGGGGGTGCAGGCACCCCAGCTTGGGAAACTCTGCTATAGATGCTGCCTGACCTGCTGCATTCCACCAGCATTTTGTGTGTGTTGCTTGAATTTCCAGCACCTGCAGATTTCCTCGTGTTTGATATATGTCAGAATGCTGTTTCAGCTCCGTATTCTACACTGTTGTCCCACAGACCCTGGTGAACAAACCCCTACTCCTCAGTCTAAATCCACCACTGTGCAACTAATGAACAGACTGGTTTGAGATGGTGCTGGGGAACCTCAGTGGTTTCTGGCTGGTGGCTAACCAAAAAAGGATAACAACTAAATTCTTTGTTAACCACACTTTTTTTTGGCAAAAGGTCACGGCAGTAATGGTCTGTAACTTCTCTTTGGACTTGGGGGCAATTCGATGTATCATTCCTAGGTCAAGACGAGGCGTCGGGCCCATCGATAAGATCGGACACAGGCTGCATTGAAGCCTCAGGGTCCAGGCCCCAGAGTGGATCGACATGACTAAACACGATGTTCATATGGAGATTTACAGGCTGAATTGAGGCAGAGAAGCAACAGACCCATTGTTCGGACGGAGATTTAAGCGCCGGGTCAGGCTGAAAGGGTTAAGGTGTCGGGGCCCAAGGTGAGTTAAAGGCTGATAAAGATCGCTGTTCCATGTTCTGTACTGAACAATGGATCTTGGACTCTCTTTGCAGACATCGGTTCAGAAATACTATTTCCTTCTAGTTACTGCTTGCATGATGTTTTTTTCATTGTACGTTGGGCGTTTGACGGTCTTTGTAGAGGTTATTTTATTCTTTTTAATGCACATCATGCGTCTCTTTATTCTCTGTACATTGGGTGTTAGACAATCGTCTTTTCATATATATGAGGTTTGTTTGGGGGGGGGTCTCTTTGTTTCGTGGTTGCCTGCTAGGAAATGAATCTCGAAGTTATAGAATGAATACATACTTTGATAATAGGTGTACTTTCTACTTTGAGCTTGGATCTCAGACAGTGGGGTTGCCCAATAGCTGCTCCCTCTCGTCATCCTCAACACGTGTGCCCCCCAGGGCTGTGTGTTGAGCCCGTTCCTGTACACTCTGCTCCCACATGACTGCACGGCCAATCACCCAAGCAATCACCTCGTCAGTTCTGCCGATTGCACAGCAACAATGGGATTCATCGCCAGCAACAATGACACGGCCTACAGAGAAGTGATGGAAGAGCTGGAGGCCTGGTGCTAGGCAAATAAACTCTGTGTGTCCAACAAGACAAAGGAGGTGGCTATTGACTTCAGGAGGACTCGCACCATTCGCAAGCCCATTTACATCAGCGGCATGGCTGTGGAAACTACATGCAGTTTTAAGCTCTGGGGAATCCACATTGCATACAACCTCTCATGGTTCCAGAACACATCCTACACAGTTAGTGAAAACTCACCAATTCCTCTACATTGTGAGGAGGCTGAAGAGAGCACATTCATGCATTATTCTACAGATACTGTATGCAGTAGAACATAGAACATAGAATAGTACAGCACATTACAGGCCCTTTGGCCCACAATGTTGTGCTGACCCTCAAACCCTGCCTCCCATATAACCCCCCCCCACCTTAAATTCCTCCATATACCTGTCTAACAGTCTCTTAAACTTCACTAGTGTATCTGCCTCCACCACTGACTCAGGCAGTGCATTCCACGCACCAACCACTCTCGGAGTGAAAAACCTTCCTCTAATATCCCCCTTGAACTTCCCTCCCTTTACCTTAAAGCCATGTCCTCTTGTACTGAGCAGTGGTGCCCTGGGGAAGAAGCGCTGGCTGTCCACTCTGTCTATTCCTCTTAATATCTTGTACACCTCTATCATGTCTCCTCTCATCCTCCTTCTCTCCAGAGTAAAGTCCTAGCTCCCTTAATCTCTGATCATAATCCATACTCTCTAAACCAGGCAGCACCCTGGTAAATCTCCTCTGTACCTTTTCCAATGCTTCCACATCCTTCCTATTGTTAGGCGACCTGAACTGGACACAATATTCCAAGTGTGGCCTAACTAGAGTTTTATAGAGCTGCATCATTACATTGTGTCTCTTAAACTCTATCCCTTGACTTATGAAAGCTAACACCCTATAAGCTTTCTTAACTACCCTATCTACTTGTGAGGCAACTTTCAGGGATCTGTGGACATGTACCCCCAGATCCCTCTGCTCCTCCACACTACCAAGTATCATGCCATTTACTTTGGACTCTGCCTTGGAGTTTGTCCTTCCAAAGTGTACCACCTCACTCTTCTCCGGGTTGAACTCCATCTGCCACTTCTCAGCCCACTTCTGCATCCAATCAATGTCTTTCTGCAATCTTTGACAATCCTCTACACTATCCACAACACCACCAACCTTTGTGTCATTTGCAAACTTGCCAACCCACCCATCTACCCCCACATCCAGGTCGTTAATAAAAATCACAAAAAGTAGAGGTCCCAGAACAGATCCTTGTGGGACACTACTAGTCACAACCCTCCAATCTGAATGTACTCCCTCCACCATGACCCTCTGCCTTCTGCAGGCAAGCCAATTCTGAATCCACCTGGCCAAACTTCCCTGGATCCCATGCCTTCTGACTTTCTGAATAAGCCTACCATGTGGAACCTTGTCAAATGCCTTACTAAAATCTATGTAGATCACATCCACTGCATTACCCTCATCTATATGCCTGGTCACCTCCTCAAAGGACTCTATCAGGCTTGTTAGGCATGATCTGCCCTTCGCAAAGCCATGCAGACTGTCCCTGATCAGACCATGATTCTCTAAATGCCCATAGATCCTATCTCTAAGAATCTTTTCCAACAGCTTTCCCACCACAGACATAAGGCTCACTGGTCTATAGTTACCTGGACTATCCTTACTACCTTTTTTGAACAAGGGACCAACTCCTCAGCTACGCATTCAACTGCCATCTCCTCTAATTCTTACCATCACTATCACGTAGTACTGGCAGCAATCCTGAGAACGCCACCCTTGAGGTCCTGTTCTTCAGCCTTCTGCCCAGTTCCCAAAACTCACACTTCAGGACCTCATCCCTCTTCCTGCCTATGTTGTTGGTCCCAACATGTATCACGACTTCTGGTTGCTTTCCCTCTCATACCAGGATGTCATGCACCCGGTCAGAGACATCCCGGACCCTGGTACCCAGAAGGCAACAAACCATGCAGGTTTCCTTCTCACGTCCACAAAATCTCCTGTCTGCTCCCCTGACTATAGAGTCTTTAATGACGACAGCTCTCCTCTTCTCCATCCCATCCTTCTGCACCACAGGGTCAGACTCAGTGCCAGAGGCCCTGTCTCCGTGGCTCACACCTGTAGTAGAGAGCTACATCACTGCATAGTACAGAAACTGCACTACAGCGGACAGGAAGGCTCTACAACAGGTAGTCAAAACTGCTCAACAATTCACTGGTACCAGCCTAGCTGCCATCAATGACATATATACAGAAACGTGCTGGAAAAGGACCAGTAACATCAATAACACACCCTGCTCATGGATTGTTTGTCCCATTCCCACCAGGGAGGAGCCTATGTCACATCCACACCAGGACCATCTGACTCAAAAACAGTTACTTTCCTCAAGCAACAAGGCTGATTAACTCCTCCACCACTATATTATTTCCCATCAGTCAGCCTATGTTCAGCCTACCATCACTTTATGGATGTGTCGTAGTGTGTGTAGGCCTCCGTTGGTCTCGATAGACCATGGATTTGCACCTTGGAAAGCTTCCAGGGCGCAAGCCTGGGCAAGGTTTTTTTATGGAAGACCAGCAGTTGCCCAAGCTACAAGTCTCCCCTCTCCAAGGGAAGGGCATTAGGACCCATACAGCTTGGCACCGGTGTCATTGCAGAGCAATGTGTGGTTTAGTGCCGTTCTGAAGGACACACACACAGCCTCAGCCAAGGCTCGAACTAGCAACCTTCAAATCACTAGACCAACACCTTAACCACTTGCCAACATTAAGTATGTACAGTACAATCAATCTATGTATATAGGCTATATTATGTATTCATATTCATTGGGTATCTTTTTTATTATAATTATTGTGTCCTTTGTGTTAGGTGACCAGAACTGCAAACAATATTCCAGATGTGGTCTCACAAATGTCCTATCTATACAGCTGTAGTATAAAGTCACAACTTTCATACCTGCCTTCATCTTCTTCACTATCCGTGTCACTGCTTTCAGGGAATTGTAGAGAATCATATACAGTAATACAACACAGCAACAAGTGCTTCTTCCATGCCAACCAATTCAAGCTAGCCCCATCTGCACGCAGTTAGCTCTTATCTCACTACACCTTTCCTATCCATGGATCTGTCCAAGTGACTTTTAAGTATTGTTATTGCACCTGTCAGAACTACTTCTGGGAACTTATTTAGAATCAGAAGCAGGTTTTTCATCAGCGGCATATGTCGTGAAACTTGTTAACTTAGTAGCAGCAGAACAATGCTATACATAATCTAGCAGAGAAAAAATAATAATACATAACTACATCAATTACAGTATATGTATATTGAATAGATTAAAAATAATGCAAAACACAAATAATATATATTAAAAATGTGAGATAGTGTACAGAGGTTCAAAACCCATTTAGGAATCAGATGGCAGAGGGGAAGAAGCTGTTCCTGAATCACTGAGTGTGTGCCTTCAGACTCCTGTACCTCCTACCTGATGCTAACAATGAGGAAAGGGCATGCCCTGGGTGCTGCGGGCACTTAATAATGGAAGCTGCCTTTCTGAGACACGGCTCCTTGAAAATGTCCTGGGTACTTTGTCGGCTAGTACCCAAGATGCAGCTAACTAAATTTACAACACTTTGCAGCTTCTTTCGGTCCTGTGCAGTAGCCCACCACCCCCCACCATACCAGACAGTGATACAGCCTGTCAGAATTCTCTCCATGGTACATCTATAGAAGTTTTTGAGTGTATTTGTTGACATGCCAAATCTCTTCAAACTCCTAATGCAGTATAGTCAAGATCCCCTCTAAATTTTTGATAAACTTCACCACTGTCTACGATACCACCTATTGTAGTGTCATCTGCAAATCTACTAACCTTGCTCTGTATATGCTCATTCAAATTGTTTATACAAATGATGAGCAACAATGGGCCCAGCACCAATCCCTGAGGCACAATCCTTCAGTCTGAAAAATACTTCCTCCACCATCACCCTCTGCTTCCAACCATCAAGCCAATTATATATCCACTTAGCTAACTTTCAATGGACTCCATGTGATCTAATCTTTTGGGCAAGCCTGCCATGTGGGACCTTGCCAAAGCCTTGCTAAAGTCCATGCACCAGACAACCCTGCCCTCAACAGTCCTAGAAAAACACACAAAATGCTGGAGGAACTCAGCAGGCCAGGCAGCATCTAAGAAAAGGGGTACAGTCGACGTTTTGGGCCAACACCCTTTGACAGGGCTGGAGAATAAAAGCTGAGGAGTAGATTTAAAAGGTGGGAGGAGGGGAGAGAGAAACACCAGGGGATATGTGAAACCTGGAGTGAGAGGGATGAAGTAAAGAGCTGGGAGGTTGATTGGTGAGACAGAAGGTCAAAGAAGAAAGAGAAAGTGTGGGAAGGAGCACCGGAGGGAGGCGATGGGCATGCAAGGAGATAGGTGAGGGAGGGATAAGGGGTTAGATAATGGTGAAGGAGGGACATTACTGGAAGTTTGAGAAGTCAACCCTCTTAGTTAAGATATGTGGAATAAGTACGGTGATAGATTTGGGACAAGTATAGATCTGAGAATGTACCCAGATTTGTACAATATACTTGTACCACTAGCTCTCCCTGTTCTACAATACTCTCCAGGGCCCTATCATTTACCCTGAGGAGTATTGTACAACAGAGAGACCTAGGGGTTCAAGTACACATATCTTAACTTCCCAAATAGCATCACTCCTTACTTGTCAGAGTTAAATTCCATTTGCAGCTCCTGTGCCCAATTTTTCCATTTGACTTTTTTCACTATACACCACACCACCAATTTTGGTGTCATTCATAAGTCTACTAATCCTGCCATCTATATTATTGTCATTAATATATATGACAAAAAATAAATTATGCCATTAAAATCATGTTTGCTTTTTTTAAAAAAAATAGTAAATGACTTACAGGCAAAATTGGAAGCAACAAATACCTGAAAATTTCTTTGGGCAGAGAAGATTTCAGGTCAATTTCCAGGATTTTGGTCCAGCAGTTTATGTTGGACTGAAACTTACATGTAACACTAGCAGTTACACACATTTCTTCCAAGCAAAGGACAAATGTCAGTAGATTCCAAAAGCATGAACCTACTGATGAATCACAATGGTCAAGAATTTAAGTACAAATCAGGTCATATCAGACCTGTTGTCCACTTATTTTAAGGGAAAAGCATGGATCTGAGGGAAAACAGTAAATAATTAGGAAGTTACATCTTTTAGTTATTTGTTTTCTAAGTAATGTTTTAAAGTGTGTGTTCTATGTTACTTTTTTGTAACCAACTTGATAACTTTTAATTTTTACATTGTTCAGTACTTTTTATAGAATTATAGGAATTTGGGAATACTGTATTCCTATTGATGTGTGATATTCTGTACTTTGTTATCATGAAAGTAAAACCATAAGACATAAGAACACGATTAGACCATTCAGCCCATTACGTCTGCTCTACATTCCACTGGTTTATTATCCCACTCAATGACATTTTCCTATTTATCGCCATAAGTTTTGACACCCTTATTAATCAAGAACTTATCAACCTCCACTTTAAAAATACACAATAACTTGACCTCCACGGCCATCTGTGGCAAAGGATTCCACAGATTCACCAAATTCCAGCCAAAGAAATTCCTCCTCATCTCTGTTCCATAGGGGCATCCTTGTATTCCGAGGCTGTGTCCTCTGGTCCTAGGCTCCTCTATCATCTCCACATCCACTCTATCTAAGTCTTTTAATTTTCAATAGGTTTCAAAGAGATCTCCACCCTCCCCCACCATTCTTCTAAACTCCAGCGAGTACAGGCCAGAACCATCAAACATTCCTCCGATGTTAACCCTTTTCAATCCTGGGTTCATTCTCGTAAAACTTCTCTGTGCCCCCTCCAATGCCAGCAGATCCTTTCTGAGGTAAGGGGCTCAAAACTCACAATGCTTCCAAATGCAGCTTGGTTGCAAAAATGATTTGTATATCCAAAAATTCCACGTTCAAAGTTCAAAGTAAATTTATTATCAAAGTACATATATGACAGCATATACTACACTGAGATTCATTTTCTCGTAGAGTCAATGCAGAACTACACAAGCAAAAACAGCAATACAGCCAGCATGCAAAATGAGTCAAACTGCAAATACAAAAATATATAGACAAATAAGTAAACAGGCAGGCAAGCAAACAAATAAATAGAACAGAAAGCATGAGTTGTGGAGTCCTTGAAAGTGAGACTGTAGGTTGTGGAATCAGTTCAGTGTTGAGGTGAGTTAAGTTACCGCACTGGTTCAGGAGCCTGTTAACTGAAGGGTAATAACTGATCCTGAACATGGTGGTGTGGAACCTGAGGCTTCTGTACCTCCTTCCCAGTGGCAGCAGTGAGAAAAGAGCATGGCCTGGATGGTGGGGGCACTGCTTTCATGTGGCAGTGCTTCTTGTAGATGGTGGGGAAGGCTTTCTTGTGATGGACTGGGCTATATCTACAATTATTTGTCGGCCTTTCCATTCTTGTGCATTGGTGTTTCCATACCATGCGAGGCTGGATAAGCAGGATATTTTCTCTGGAGTGTCGGAAGCTGGGGGGAGAAAAGATAAAGGTTTACAAGACTATGAGAAGCAAAGATAAAAGTGGACAATGAGTATTGTTTCCCAGGGTTGAAATGTTTAATACCAGAGGGCATGCATTGAAGGTGAGAGGGGGTTGGTGTGAGCGGGACCTGAGAGGTAAGATTTTTTACCCAGAGAGTCATGGATGCCTGGTATAATGGTAGAGGGAAATACATTAGAGGCATTTTTAAGAGAAGTTTGGATATAAGGAGGATGGAGGGATATAGACATGGTGTAGGTAGGAGGAATTAGTGTTGGGATGATTTTGAGTTGCTTTTTAGCCAGGTTGGCACCTTGTAAATTTGCCTCAGAGCTGATAGTAGAATAAAGTTTTAAGTTACATCTTATCACAGCTAGTTCACAACAGGCACTGTACTGTCTTCTTGTTCAGAAGCATTGGACGACTTGAAGTTTACAACATGCGGCACCGATACTCTGTACCACAAGAGTCTCTGACCACAAACTTCTTGACCCCTGGTTAGGTACCCTCTGGTGAAGAAGGAATAAACAGGCCCTCTGAACTCCAAATGCTATAGTAATTGTCTGTCTTTAAATTTTGTCCTTTAAGACCGAGAAAATTTTCTTCCAGCTAATAAGCTAAATATATTCACAAACAAGAGAAAATCTGCAGATGCTGGAAATCCAAGCAACACGCATAAAATGCTGGAGGAACTCTACAGGCTAGGTGGCATCCATGGAAAAGAGTACAGTCAACGTTTCAGGCTGAGACCCTTCAGCAGGATAATTCAAGCTAAGTAGCCTTGAGCCATGAAAATGCGGAGTTGTTTTCATAGGTTTGCATTTTAGTAACATGTTTATGGTTAAAAAGAGGAACCCATCCATCAGCTTCAGGGCTTCCAATCATTTTGAAGTCACTAACAATGTCAGCAACAGTCTTCCTCATATGCAGCTTATGAAAAACAGATTACCACTGTCCAGTGGGGAAAGGGTGGAACTGCACAACGAGATATTAATAACTACCCACTTTGCAGAGACATGGCCCTGCTGTTAATTTACACAATTACAGTAATGCTCATTTTCACTGAGTGTGTGTGAAAACCTGCAAGCTCATTGTACCTGTTTTGTATCGTACCATATGCACCGGCTGCAAAGGCAACAGCAACCAATTATATTCTGCTGATTAATGGACATTAATAAGTTTATTAGCCCAGTGGTATCAACAGGTACCTGGGGATATGAGTAATGAATAGAGAGGGTTGTCAGAATAATTATGCCTTTTAATCCTCACTCGTTCTAAACTTGTGCTAAATAAACAGCTTGGACTTGTTACAGAGAGGTAAACGAACATTATAGCAATAAATCATCATTTAATGATTGGCAGATTTGTAACTGCTCCACTTAGTGTATCAGACCATTAAAAGAAAAAGGGGATGACAAACAAAACGGATAGAATGTACAAATATTGGGAATATCCTCCTCGTCCCAAACTTGAGTGGTAACGCTCTGGTTTTGTGACCGAAGCTGTTCAAAATATATTTATTATCAAAGTATATATGCAATATACAATACAATATTCGTCTTCCCCATAGACAGCCACAAAACAAAGAAACATGGAACCTGCTCAAAGAAAAAATATCAACCCCCCCCCACACACAAAAAAAACAAATTGTGCAAACAACAACAAAAATTAGTGAAAACACAGAATATAAAACACAGTTCAGCTCAGTGTCACTTATCTGTAGGTTGCCCCAATTCAAAAATCACCCAAAAAATAGCAACAAAAAAGGAGCAACTAGAAAGAGAACAGATCATAAATGTGAATTAGAATCCACAATCCACAAAATACGTTGATTAAACGTTGCTCTGGCATCATCCTCCAACAGCATCGAAAGAGAGATCACTCAAACGTGAGGACCTTCCCTCGGGAGCAGTGAGTGAGAGGGAGAGACAGGCCATCACACGCAGACACCTTCTCCAGCAGCAGCAAGTGAGGGGTTTGTCGATGGCGTCGAACACTGGCTCACTCTCTACACCGCCTTAATGGTTTCAATCTTCCTCGGCATTACAATCTGTGAAGGTCGTCAAGAGAAGGAGTCAATCAGGGGCTCGCGCTCTGTCTCCAGGCTTCCTGGCCTCCGACCCGTGTGCTTTGGTCACAGCTTCACTGTACCCCTGGAGACAGCAAAGTGCCACATCGCCCAACCGACCTGAAAACACACTGCCAGAGTATAGAAAACAGGCTCTAACAGATCCCCACCCGGACTAAGAAGAAAACATAATAGAAGTGAAAAGAGTTTCTTCCTGAACTGTCTTGAGGCTGTCACCTTTGGTAGTTGGCGCCATCTTCTTCTGGAGGTTCAGTATTTCAGTGGGGATGCCATTTGATAATTTAGCCACTGCACCCCCATCATACTTGCTTCTGAATAAATGACCAGCGTCACTACAGGCCATTTGTGAATGGACCAAACTCACTGAACAGATCAGGTCCCATCGCTGACTGGTGAAGGAAAGTTAATCACACGTGGAGACCCGGCTGGTCTCGGCATCATTGGGTCAGGTGCCTGAAGGACCTGCAACGAAGACAAAGAGAAGAGCAATCCGGGAGATCTCAGAGATGCTGTGATTGTGACTCTTGTCAAGAATGTGGGAGATTCCACAAGGGATGTCCTTGCTGCCTGTCACAAAGGAGGTCTTCGCTGGGATCCTCTTCACCACCTTTTCCCTTTGTTGACTTAAAAGGCAGAGTTGGCATGACCTACTCCACATGGCAACTCAAAGAAAAATGTAAACAGCAGCACCAGCTGTTGTCCCTGCCCTTCTTCGACCTAGTAAGATTTCTGATTCTGTTCATGATTCAAGATTCAGGATTATTTATTGTCATTCTTCAGCACACAAGTATAAAGGAGAACAAAATGATTGTTACTCCAGATCTGATGTGGCAAAAAATTCACAATAAGCATGAAGAACACAATAAAAATAACAAAATAAAAACACAATAAATATAAATATAAAAGCAATCCAATACAACACATTGTACAACTAACTGTAATATACAGAGACTATGTATATGTAGTGATGGTAGGGGGGAGGTGGAGGAGTTAATCAGAAAGGATAATAAAAAAACCCTAAAATTTAGCTGCTCATTTAAATTCATTTTCAAAGATCATAGGAGGCAGCATTTTGAGGGGATGAGTCTTGTGTGTAATTATGCTCCAAAGTAAAAGAAATAACTAATCCAAGTAGAATTCATGACAGGAAAACTCAGCCCAGTGGTATGTTTCTTCTGAGTTATTCGGAAAGAGGAACACAATCCCGAGATACTGCGAGTGCGGAAATGGTTCCGGCTGCAGTTTCTGACTAACCAGTTGGAGCAGTGGGTGGGCTTTCTTTGGAACTATACCAAGGGCTATGTAAAATCATGATGTGTGACCTCCAGCTGGAGCAGCTGGCACAGGGAAGCAGCGCAGGAATCCCCTCGGAACATCCCCTCCTCGGACACTGTGCGATGGGTTCTGATGTAGAGGAATGACTTCCCAGGGGAAAGCAACAGCAGACACACTCATGGCAACTCAGGTGTTTCTGGTGCACAAAAGAGGACGAAAAGCTTGGGGCAACAACAGTGATAGGAGATTCAGTTGGAAGGGGAGAAGACAAGCGTTTCGGTGTTTGCAAACAAGATTAGAGCCTTTCTGGTTCTGTCTGGATATCTTAGAAACACTGCAGCACATTCTGGATGGGAGGCAAGCAGAGACTGACAATGCTTCCATTGTAGAGCTGAGGTTGATAGGTTCTTGATTGGTAAGGGTGTGAATGGTTACTGGGAGAAGGCAGGAAAATGGGATGAGAGGGACAGTAAGTCAGCAATACAGACCAGACTCAATGGGCCAAATGGCCTAATTCTGCTCCTAAGTCTTGTGGTCTTAAGGTTTATATTGGTACCAACAATATAGGTGAATTGTCCTGCTATATGAATGTAAAGGATGAGTTGCTACAATAATAAACAGGAGTTCAAAGGCAGACACTTCAAGAGTACTTCCTTTGCCACGCACTAGTGAATAGAGAAAGAGAAAGACAAACCAAGTGCGTGGGCATCTGAAGCGATTTTGCAGGAGGGAAAGATTTAGGTTCCTGGGACACCAGAACCTATTTCAGTTGTTTAAGCAGGATGGGTTGTACTCAGGCAGGATCTCAAAGGTGTTCACTCATGCTGTAGGAGGAGATAAACTCGAATAGCAGGAGGATGGGAATCTGAGCAGGAGGACTGCTGAGAGGAAACAAAAGGCATGAAATAAAAAGACATAAATGGGATATGTGGAAATTAAGGATGAAAAGCAAAACAGGTCCGAAATATGAAACAGAAATAACATTGTTAAAAAGACAAGCCTGAAGGCATTATATCTAAATGCACAGAATATTCCCACCCTGTCCTGGGCACCTTTGGCCTCTGACCATAAAAGTGGAATAGGAATGGATAGGATGGTATTAAAAACCTCAAGGGTACTCACAGAGGCCTGGCATAAATTTTTTGTATCCTCTTTTATATTATTGGCTAACTTAACTTCCTATTTCATCTTTCCACTCCTTGCATTGTTAGTTGCCTCTGATGGTCTTTCAAAGCTTCCCAATCCTCTAACTTCCCACTATATTATATGCCTTCCTTTCCTTTCATACTGCCTTTGACAACCGCCTCATCCTCCCTTCAGAATATCTTTTCTTCTTTGGGATGTATCTATCCTGCACCTTCTGACTCAGTCCCAGGAACTCCAGCCATTGCTGTCCTGCTGTCATCCCTGGTCATGTGAAGCCTTGGGAGTATGTGGAGAATGATAATGATAATGACTTAGGACACCCGTCTTGTAAAGACACTGCCCGGAAGAAACCAATGGAAAACCACTTCAGCAGAAGAATTTGCCAAGAACAATTATGGTCATGGAGAGAACATGATCGCCTACGTCATACAACACAGCACATAATGAATGAAAGACACCAGCTATAGCTGGGTATTGAATATCAGTTAAAATATTTGGTCTAGCCCTTATATTAAGGTACAATTTTAAATGACTTAAAAGTTTTAATAAAAGGGACAGATCTAATTGTAGAAGATTTAATTTTCTTTATATTCTCATTTGCTGATAATCAAACTGTTAAGTGCTTGGACTCGGAGCTGGGCATGTATGGGCTCCAGAGATAAAAATGCAAGCCTTGACTTGTTGCAGACTGTTCATCAGAGCTGTGGCCCTTAGCTGCTTCAGTAAACATGCCCGGACAGTTCAAGTCCCCCTGTGATATTCACTCATACTGATACCAGGGTTCTCGGAGCAATTATACTTATAATGCAAGGAAAATATAGCCTGCACACAGAATAAATATAAAAGTAGGCCTTGTAATAGATGAAAATGACACATTGTCAACATACTACTTCCAAGAACAAAAATCAAACAAGTTATTGGACAAATTGATCAAAGTTCAAAATTGCTACTTGTTTTTAAAAAAAAACTCACAAATGAAAGCTGCCACAAAGCAGCATGAAAGTATCTGGGCTCCCCTGAGATGCTTAAATGTAGAATACTTAAAACAGTGTCAACGCATGAAAAAATAATTTCCCAGCAGGTCTCTATTACCAGCCAATTTTGCTTAACCACAGTGTAGTAGATGGTCAGTAGATCATTGAAATAGGTAACATGGACAATCATGTTTGCTGTACCACTGGTGAAGTAATTAAGCCACAATTATATAGATTACCTAGTGGTATGTTTGGTTCAGTGGCCTCACCTCTGACCAAGTTAAACTGCAGGAGTTACGCATATCAGTGCAGTACTACAAACACAGTGATCTCCTGGAAGTGGTGCAGTTTGTACCAACTGTATAACCAAAGCCTTGTCTCTACTCTCACATGCACACAAGCAAAACAATTGTACTTTTTAAAGTCCAATCACAAATGAGAAAATCTGCAGATGCTGGAAATCTGAGCAACACTGCTGTCTGGCCTGCTGAGTTCCTCCAGCATTTTGTGTGTGTTGCTTGTACTTCTTAAAGAACGGCTTGGGTGTTCTTTGAATGTACTGGAAAAATGTACTCCTCAATCTGCTTGAAGAGAAAAGAGAAACACTGTGGAGACAGGAAATCTGAAGTAAAGATAAAAACTACACAGCAGGTCAGGCAGCATCTAAGATGATTCAAAATGTTTCAGATTCATGACACTAAAGTATCTCATTGTTATTTAAGGGAATTAGCCATGCATAAAGTTACACTACTAATTCCACACTTAAAAAGTACTTTCTCTTAGGGGTGGTACAGGTATCAATTATAACTGATGTTTAAATGATAAACTCATGCCCAGGATGATGCCTGGACATGTTTAGTTGGTGGTATTTATACCCCATAGTCTTGATTGATGAAGTCAAATCAATCAGGAGGGATGGACTATGGTGTTATAAATACCACCAGACTAGACATGCCCTGGCATCATCCCTGATGAAGATGGCAGAGTTTGTCATCAAAACGTCGGTTATAATGGATGCCTGTACCCAAATGGAATCCCAAGAAGAGTTTATTCGTCATATATGCCAGGAAACTACTGGATCCTTTTTCAAAGAATTCTCTCCTTACAAAATGAATTCCATTGCACAACACCCTTTGTGCTTTAGACACCACATATGGTGTAGTGTTATTGGAGGCATCATTGTTTGATGAGACATGCAACCAAAGCCAAATTTTCCCCTTTCATGTGTACATGAAAGATTCCTGACTAATATTTTTCGCTCACTCTACATCCCCAAAACTGGTCATGATAATACCGCGGTTATCATATCTGTATGCAAATTGGCTGTTGTGTTTCTTATACAATAATGACATCATTTCAAGAGAACTTCAAAGTTCAAAGTAAATTTTATTATCAAAGTACATTTACAGTATGTCACCATGTACAACCCTGAGATTTATCTTCTTGAGGGCATATTCCACAAACCTAAAGAACAGTAAGTATAACAGGATCAGTAAAAGATCAACCAGAGTGCAGAAGACACCAAACTGAGCAAATGCAAATATAAACAAATAACAATATATAATGTGATAAAGAGTCCTTAAAAGTGAGATAATTGATTCTGGGAACATTGTATGATGGGGCAAGTGAGTGTAGTTGTCCCTTTTTTACTCAAGAGCCTGATCATTGAGAGGTAGTAACTGTTCTTGAACCTGGTGACGAGAGTCCTGAGGCTCTTGTACCTTCTACCTGATGGCAGCAGTGAGAGGAGAGCCTGGTCTGCATGGTGGCACTCTCCAATGATGGATGCTGCCCTCATACAACAGTGTTGCACGTAGATATGCTCAATGTTTGGGAGGAAAAACTTCAGTGACTGCAGCATGCTTTGGATCTTGAGAGGTGCTATGTGAAAGACAATCTTGCTTTTGCTTCAGTTTGTCATTAGTCATCCATGATATTCATAATTACACCAGCAGATGAAGAAGGATGAAGTCAGCCTTACTGATGTAAGAAGGGAAGCATTTTAATGACTCACAGACTGCTCATGTTTCAGATGAAATCTCAGAGCTGGGTCTTCTGAACAAGCAAGAATACAAGTAACGGCTTAATATGTAAACAATCCTCTGCATTGCAAGCAAGAGGCTCCCAGTGAACCCATCAAATGTGCCAGTGAAACAGACAAGTCTCTGACTTCAGCTTGTTTATGTGATTAATTAGTGAAAATTGGAAAACTGCAGTAGTTATGTTACAAATAGGGGAAACAGAGGTAACACTACTGTACTTACTGTCGCTTCTGTTGTACCTCTTTAATTAAAGGGCTGTTGTGTGAACAGCATCATTAGTCTCAATGGAAAACATGTTGGCAGTGTAATAATTGAATCCTTCTGGAATTCATTATTATTTTAAAATGCAGGCTGGTATATATTACAAAATTCATAAAGACCAGAAAATATAGGATTAGATCATTTGGTCCATCGAGTCTTCTCTGCCATTTCAGCTTAGGTATCCATTTTCCTCCCAGCCCCAATCTCCTGCTTTACCCCCATTTCCCTTCATGCCCTGACCAATCCAGAATCTATCAACTTCTGTTTTAAACATATCTGATGTCCTGGCCTCGACAGCCACCTGTGGCAACAAATTTCACAGATTCACCATTCTCTAGCTAAAGAAACCCCTCCTCATCTCCACTCTAAAAGGATGTCCCTCTATTCTGAGGCTGTGTCCCCTGGTCTTAGACTCCCCCACCATAGGAAACATCTTCTCTTCATCAGTCTATCAAAACCTTTCAACATTCCATAGGTTTCAATGAGTTCACCCCTCATTCTTCTGAAGTCCGATGAGTAGAGGACCAGAGCCTTCAAATGCTCTTCATATGACAAGCCTTTCCATCCTGGAATCATTTTCATGAACTTCATTTGAACCCTCTCCAATGTCAGCACATCCTTTCGTAGATAAAAGACAAGCAATTTTGACTTGGACCTCCCCCATCAGCAGAATCATAGGGAGAAACACCACATAGGGAGCTCATCAAACCTACACTAACCATCAAGCACCCATTTTACACCAACCCTACATTAAGCACATCTGTTTTTTTATTCCCTCCACATTTTTTTCAACGCCACCTAGACATTATCACTCACCTACAGCTTCTCAGCTGATGGATGTTTTACTGGAAAATCAGTAGAAATATTAATTCTTGGAAAAGTTGTCTTCCAAATTTGAGACCTTCTAATGGAATAGGAGCTTCATTTTTTAACCTAATTGTTTCTATTAAATGCAGCATGTGACTATGGAGCAAGGAACACAAATACTTTGCTAAAAAGAAGTGTTGATCAGGAAAAAGACAAACCTTTCTTAATTAAATTATTAGAGCTAATTTTAATGCCCAGAAACTTGTGGGGGTGGCTTTGTCAGACATTGTACAAGATAAATAGTTAGAAATCTGAAACGGGAATCTGAGCTCCTTTGAAATCACCCATATCCACTCATAATGAAAGCAATACAGTCAAAAGAAACAAGTGAGGTTTCCCAGCCTGTAAGTGCCCTGCAGACAATCCACCCTCTCAGATATCCTCATTGGTCTAGTTGAATTTATGGCCTTTGAATGCCAAGGGTCACTTCCACTCCTGGTAATCATTAATCCTTCTTCCCCATGATTAACTCACCTCACAGTCACTCTGAACACACTCTCTCCAGTCACTAAACTATGATGAGCAGTCCCTCACAATCAAGTTACCACGATCTTTGACTATCACCAGCCTTCTCCACACCCCTTCCATAATTGTCAACCACCCCCATAATTACAAACCATTGATCATTGCTTTATTCGACCATGATCACCTGCTATGATTAATATCTACCACAGCAGATCCCTCACTGAGCAAGGTGCGACTTATCATGGCCTGTGGTAAGAGTATTTTGGACGTATTCACAAACCCACAATATTGTCTTTCTCCATCCTCTTAACACCCTTGGACCCACAAGTTTCTACATTACGCTGTACAAAATGAATCTCTAACATCACCCAACTGCACACTCAGCCTTCCCTTAGTTTCTTTCTTCCCAGGAATTCCTGGAAACTAATGCTTGCTTAAAGGCCAAAAGCAAAGATTTGTAGATGTTAGAAATCTGGAATTAAAAGATGGTTAAATGGAAGTACTCAGCAGGTTAGGTTGGGTCTGTGGGGAAAGGAAAGATTTAACCTTTGAGGTCACTAAAATTAGGATAAAATTTGGGGTAAGTATGTTGTTTGCCTTTCTTCACCTGCATGTGACATTTTGCCTTTACAGACTGACCTTGTTTCAGTACTAAAGCAAGGAGAGAGTTAAAAATAAAATGTTTGCTCCTCTTCTCACTTAGCTGATTTCTCTTTATACGTCTTTTCTTTGGTTTACGTGGCCAACTATTGGTCCAGGTCAGAGCTCTACCAGACAGGATGGAGATGACAAAGGTAATCTTAGCTATGTCTGTAGAATACAGAGATGCCCAGTGCTCCAAGTGTAAGATGCACTGGGAAAGGAAGTTGTGGCATTGGGTTGGGAATCGGCAAGGTATTCGGGCACTGGAATCCGGAGCTCCAGGGAAAGAGGTTGCTGTAATGAGACAGAGTTCGTTGAGAGTGGCGAGCAGATGGTCAATGGTTTCCTGGTGCTTCTAAATCATGTACTCGAGTCGGCAGTGACTTCCTTTAGGTGACAAAATCTGCTGGGTCAGTCACTGGTTCACCCATCCTGTCAGAAAATGGAGAGGAGGTTTGACCCAAAAGCAGAGCAGCAGAGACGACTGAGTGATGAACAATAACTTTAATAATGGATTCCACAAAATAACAAGCCACAAGGAGCCACAAGTCAAGAGAACAGATGTTAAACACTACAGGCAATAGAGTAACTGAAGGCCAGGAGCAACTGGTTCAATAGAGGAGTGAGAACTGTGGATGAGATCTGGGTTTAAAAAGGCTCAGCTGATTAGTTGGAAACAAGTGGCAGGTGACTCCTGCTAGAGTGGAGACTGGGAGGTGTCAACCTGTGCAGGCCTGACACATGAGATGGGACAGGATGAGTTCAAAAATTCAAAGTAAATTTAGTGTCAAAGTACGTATATGTCACCATATACAACCCTGAGATTCATTTTCTTGTGGAATTATTCAATAAAGCAATAGAATAATAACCATAACAAAATCAATGAAAGAATTCCCAACTTGAGTGTTCAACCAGAGTGCAGAAGACAACAAACTGTGGAAATGCAAAAAGAAAGAAATAATAATAAGAGTGTAATGACCTGGTTAAGATTTTTACTGTGAATTCTATAGGGTCTTTCATTTAGCAGCTTTCTGTAGAAGCAGTGTGTCCTGCTGATAGAATGTTTGGGTTTCGCCTAAAGATAAGGGGCTATGATGTTCAACTTAGAAATATTCTGTCAGACAATCAGGATGGTAGAATTGGGAGAAGGTTCTAGAGAAATCTGAGTGGAGAGAGATTTGTGATGGACACTGGTGGGGTTCATAGTCTTTTTGGCAGGGGATGCAGAGAGGAGAAGATCAGGAGAGACAGCCATAGAATTCGATTGAATGGGAAGATGTGATTGTGAATGCTTCACAAGACGATGGAGTCTAAAATGGGAAGTTCTACCAGTGATCGGTGATATGAATTCAGCGCTGTGAGTAATGGGCATACCCAGTTTTTTGTCAATATGAGCTCCAACACCATGTGCATATTTAGACTAGTTTAAATGTAATGGGCCCTTTTATTTATTTTTCTTTTTTCCTCTTAATAACTGTTTGATGAAGCAGAAATTAGTAAATATACTTTCTTTATAATTTTATGTGGCGTATGGTCTGGCATTTCTTGCTGATGGATAATTGTGTATGGGCATTATTTACACAGCATTCACTCGTATCGGGGTCTGGTTAATCAGAACATCACAATTCTACTATCTGGTTGGATCCAAATCATACACACCCTAGACATATATTGATTATGAAAGGTAACCTTATCACCACCTGTCCAGTGGCTGTTAGCAAAGCTGGTTAATGAGCCAAGTTTTCATACAAATATAGTGAGGGGATACATTTATAATAATAAAAATAATATTTTCAATAATATTAATGATAATAATTAGCCTTCCACACGTATATGTAATTCCAATAATAAATATACACCAATGAACTTCAATGAGACCAGAATCCAGAAAAATGAAGACATTATCACTATTGAAGAAAAAGCTAATCAATGGAAGAGCATGACCCTCCATGGAAGTCATCCCCATGATCTGAGCAGACTGGATGCTGATAAGGAAACATCGCATGCCTGGCTCAGAGTCGGAGAATTCTTCCCAGGAGCAGAAGGATTCCTTGTGGCAATACAGGACCAGGTGGTTAACACAAAAAAATCACAAATATATAATAAAAGGCCAAAAAATTCAAAATGATAAAGGTAGAAAATGTCAAGAAAAAACAGAAGCAATCCAACACATTACCGGATCCTGTAGCAGTTTAACTCAATCTGATTACTTACACCGGCACGATCAAGTGGCAAACATCATTCACCAAAATCTTGCTTTAAACTACAAACTGATAAATGAAATCACATCTTACTATAAATACAAGCCTGATCCAGTTTTAGAGTCAGAATACCACAAATTATATTATGACCGATCCATTATCACAGGTAGGACAATCCATAATAGCCATCCACATATAATAATATAAGATAAAGAAGTAAGAACAACTTGTTTAATAGATATAGCCATTACAAACACCATAACTTATAAAAATCATTAAGTGGAAAAACAGCAGATATATTCTGAATTAAAAGAGAAAATTGAAAGTCTTTGGAACATGAGTAGGGTATACATTATCCTGACAGTAATATTTACAACTGGTCGCATCCCAAAGTCACTACACAATAAAATTAAACAATTAAGGCTACACAGAAATATCTATGTCAATCTTCAGAAAGCCACAATGCTAAATATCACTAGAATAGTCTAAAAGTAACTAACAATTGACAAATGAGCATGTTTGGCTATACCCATACCTCAGGTTTTACCAGCTTGAGCTGAGAAAAAATAATTAAAATAATAATAAAAATTATAATAATAAATAAATATCAAGAACATGAGATGAACTTAAAAGTGAATCCATTGATTGCGGGAAAATTTCAATGATGGGGCAAGTGACGTTGAGTGAAGTTATCCCCTTTGGGTCAAGAGCCTGATGGCTCAGGTATTGTAACTGTTCCTTAACCTGGTGGTGTGAGTCCTGAGGCTCCTGTATCTTCTTCCTCATAGCAGTTGCGAAAAGAAGGTATGTCCTGGGTGCTGGCAGTCTTTGATGATGGATGCTGCTTTCCTGCAACAGCTTTTCATGTAGATGTGCTCAAAGGTTGGGAGAGTGTTACCTGTGATGGACTGGGCCATATCACTACTTTTTGTAGGATTTTCCTTTCAATGACATTGGTGTTTCCATACCAGGCTGTGATGCAGCCAGTCAATATACTCTCCATTACACATCTAGAGAAGTTTGTCAAAGTTTTGGATGTCATGCCGAATCTCCATACCTCCTAAAGAAGCAGAGGCACTGCCGTACTTTCTTAGTAAATGCAATTACGTGCTAGGCCATGATACATCCTCTGAGGTGATAACACCGAGAAATTTAAAGTTGCTCCACCTCTGATCCTCCGATATAGACTGGCTCATCAATCTTCCTTCTGACATCAATTGTAAGCACCTTGACCTTGCTGATATTAAATAAGAGGATACAAGATTCACTTCCTGCAAAATTACAAAGTAAATTAGAGGTCATGGAGGAGTTCATATTATGATAGACTTTACTAATACTGATGACCATCCTCACTTTTGACAAGCTGAATTTGAATATAATGTTGGACTAGATACCGCTTTCAATCATAGGATAGCAACTGACGGGATTACTGTTCCTCCATTCAACCGGTGCTAAACCACTGAAATTCCCTCTCAGACTCTGAGGATGTAAGGTAAATATAATACAGCTCCTTACTGGATTGCCACTGTGACAATCCCTGGACTTCTGGTCAGAGTGCAACTGCCTGCTCTACTATACCCAGCTGAATAGAGCCCACCATTGGACAGTGACTGCTCAGAGCAAAATCCTAAACTCAGTGACCCTGGAACCACCCCCAACTCCAGATCAGGCTGAAACCCACGGTCCCTCTACGCTGGGACCATATTGATGGCACACTTCTCACAAAAGAGAGCCCCATGCCATGCTAGGGCAGGAACTCCCTAGACATTCAGCAGCTGAAGAACCTCCCAGCTGCTGACTGCTCTGGACACCCATGGTTAGAACAAAAGGAGCATGCAGGGAATTCTCCCTGTATGAATCCCTTGTCCACTCGACCCTCCCCTCTGATCTCCCTCCTGGTACTTACCCTTGCAAGAAGAACAAGTACCACACCTGCCCTTACACCTCATCCTCACTACTATTCAGGGACCCAAACAGTCCTTCCAGGTGAGGCGATACTTCACCTATGAGTCTATGGGGGTCATCTCCTGTATCTGGTGCTCTCATTTTTGGCTCCTGTATATTGGTGAGAACCAAGGTAGATTGGGAGACTGCTTCACCGAGCACCTACATTCTATCTGCCAGAAAAAGTGGGATCTCCTGGTAGCCACCCATTTCAGTTCTACTTCCCATTCCCATTCCGACATGTCAGTTCATGGCATCCTTCACTGCCACAATGAGATCACACTCAAGTTGAAGGAGCAACACCTTATATTCTGTTTGGGTAGCCTCCAATCTGATGGCAAATCGCCCCCCACTTCACCGTTCCCCTTTCCTGTTTCCCTGTCTCACCTTATTTCCTTTCCTGCCCATCACCTCTCTGGTCCTTCCCTTTCTTCCTTGGTCTACTACCTTCTCTAATCAGACTCCCCCTCCTCCAGCCCTTTATCTCTTTCACCAACCAATTTCCCATCTTTTCACTTCACTCTGCCCCCTATCCCGGTTTCACCTATCACCTACCACCTTGTACTTCTTCCTCACCAACCTCCAGCTTCTTACTCTGACTTCTCATCTTTCTTCCCAGTCCAGAAGAAGGGTCTTGGCACAAAACGTTGACTGTTTACTCTTTTCCATAGGTGCTTCCTGGCTTGTTGAGTTTCTCCAACATTTTTCTTTGTTGCTTTGGATTTCCAGCATCTGCAGACTTTCTTGTTTTAGTGGATGAAAGGTCTTATTTCTGTCCCTTTTTAATGGGTTGACTCTGCCTGTGTTACATTCTGACTGCACAATCCAGAACATAACTACTATGTGAGTAGTTCTTCCCCAGCTATCCTCCCATCATTAAGTCACAAGGTCCTTTCAGCAGCCATTCTAAAATCTCTGTTTCTTGGTAATTCCATCACTGGGAATATTTTCCCCCTATCTGATCTTTTGAAATCCTTTACGATTTAAAATCTGTCTAACAAAATCCTTCTATTCTAAGGAGACCAATCTCAGCATCTTCTTTCTACCCTGGTAACTGAAGTCCTCATACCTCTAACAATCCTAATAAATTTCTTCCTAAAACCTTCACATCTTTCCCAAGGATGGTGCCTAGTCCTACATGGTACTTCTATGCAGCAAAACCTGTATTTTATACATGTTTATCCTTGTCCATGTAACCAAAGATTCCATACGTTTTTTAGAAATGACAATTTCTGTCTCTTTTAATGCTTTATGTGCACGGTACCCTGGATTTCTATGTCACTCTATCTCTTTTAGAAATGTTTCCTGTTTTATATCGCACTTCCTCAGGCTCCCTACCGAAATGTGACACTTGATTTTTGCTGCAGTTGACCACGTGCCCACAAATTCCACCATCCTGTGTATCTTTATGAAGTCTTGCATTCCATGGATTTTTGTTTTAACATTTTCAGTATCCATGTTATTATATTTCTGTTTAAACAGCTGCAAGAGATGGAAAATACATTGCGTAGAGCAGAAAACACACAGGAAAGAACATATTTTACTCATTCTTGGGATGTGGGTATTGCTGTCAAAGACATTAGTGAATCATCGGATGATTCAGTAAACTAGTATTTATAGAGATATCTACATGGAAGTAACCTCTTATTTATTTAACTGAATTAAAATCCAGATAAGTAAAATCTTCAGTTTTGAAGACCTTGGAAAGAATGAGTTATGTCGTAAGGTGAGTAACTCTTAAGCAGCTAAGTAAAGAAGATGAACCTGAGGAGACTGAAAGAGAAATGGATGATTACGAACAGCACTACTGTGGACAGCACCAACTGCAGAGAAGCTTATGAGAAACAATTAAGTGAAAGATTAAGTGAAAGTAAAGGTGGGAAACATTGGATAATATATCAATTTAAGACCTTTCATTCCCCCATAACATCACAAAGCTTATGTTACAAAATTCTAGGAAATCATGTATAAACCACATATCACTCTGAAAATGAACAAAACATTTTTCAGAATCATCTACATAAAGCTTGATAAATGTTTTTCCTTTGCACCATACAATGACAATCTTACTATTTAAAATCCTATGTTATTCTGTTCAGAGTGATATCACAGTCTGATAAGTGGATGCAATACAATGAACATTAACTTTGAGATTTTCCCAGCTCTTAAACCAGGAGTTGGGAAAATATATCCCTCATGGTGTTAATGAAAAAACCTGAACTGAACAGATTTATTAGATAATAATAAAAAAGTAAAAGAATGGAAATCTGAACTAATTAAGTCATCAGAACAATGTTTGATAATACTGATAAACACAAGCAAATCTGCAGTAGCTGGAAATCTAGAGAAGTACACAAAAAGTGCTGGAGGAACTCAACAAATCAGGCAGCATCTATGGAGGGAGGCAAACAATCAACATTCCAGGCTGAAAACCTTCATCGGGACAGGATCAGTTATCCTGATGAAGATGCTCAGCCCCAAAGCAAAGAAAGTCAAGATCCAAAAATGTTGATCCTCTTTATCAAACACTAAAACCGCCCTCCACCCACAGGTTGGGGCCTGCTTTGACTGAGTAAATAAATAGTGCACGTGCATTGTTCAAAGGTTTGTGTACAACACGTGCATAGAGGACATGGGGAAAGTATCCAGAAACCTCCCAATCACATCTAGTGGATAGGGCATTTGATGAAGTTAACTCATTCAGCACTCAGCAATAGTGCAACCTGAAAGAGAATTTCTGACCCTGTGGATTGAGGGGGTCAGAAAAGTGGAAACTTGGAAGCCCTAATGTGGCTAAAGAATCGTGAAATAGGGTATATAATGCAACGTGAGTAATGGGGATTTAATCCACAGTGAGTATAGGGGGAAAACCCAGGGCGCGTAGTAGGGGATATAACCCAGGGTGAGTATAGCAGATTTAACCCAGGGTGAGTAATAGCTGATACAACCAAGGGTGAGTAATAGAGGGGAAACACAGGGTGAGTAGCAAGGCATCTAACCCAGGGTGAGTATAGGGGATTTAACACAGAGTGAGTATTATGGGATATAAGCCAGTGTGTGTAATAGGGGATATAACCAATGGTGAGTAATAGGGGATTTCACCCAGAGTGAGTAATAGGGGATATAATCCAGGGTGAATATAAGGGGTATTCCCAGGGTGAGTATAGGGGATTTAACACAGAGTGAATAGAGGGGATATAACCCAGGGTGAGTATATTGGATATAACACAGTGTGAGTATAGGGAATTTAACCTAGGGTGAGTAATGGGGAATATAACCCATAGTGAGTATAGGGAGAAAACCCAGAGTGAGTAGTAGGGGGTATAACCCAGTGTGAGTAATAGGGGATATAAATCACGGTGAGCATAGGGGGAAACACAGGGTGAGTAGTAGGGGGTATAACCCAGTGTGAGTAATAGGGGATATAAATCACGGTGAGCATAGGGGGAAACACAGGGTGAGTAGTAGGGGGTATAACCCAGTGTGAGTAATAGGGGATATAAATCACGGTGAGCATAGGGGGAAACACAGGGTGAGTAGTAGGGGGTATAACCCAGTGTGAGTAATAGGGGATATAAATCACGGTGAGCATAGGGGGAAACACAGGGTGAGTAGTAGGGGGTATAACCCAGTGTGAGTAATAGGGGATATAAATCACGGTGAGCATAGGGGGAAACACAGGGTGAGTAGTACGGGGTATAACCCAGTGTGAGTAATAGGGGATATAAATCACGGTGAGCATAGGGGGAAACACAGGGTGAGTAGTAGGGGGTATAACCCAGTGTGAGTAATAGGGGATATAAATCATGGTGAGCATAGGGAGAAACACAGGGTGAGTAGTAGGGGGTATAACCCAGTGTGAGTAATAGGGGATATAAATCATGGTGAGCATAGGGAGAAACACAGGGTGAGTAGTAGGGGGTATAACCCAGTGTGAGTAATAGGGGATATAAATCATGGTGAGCATAGGGAGAAACACAGGGTGAGTAGTAGGGGGTATAACCCAGTGTGAGTAATAGGGGATATAAATCATGGTGAGCATAGGGGGAAACACAGGGTGAGTAGTAGGGGGTATAACCCAGTGTGAGTAATAGGGGATATAAATCATGGTGAGCATAGGGGGAAACACAGGGTGAGTAGTAGGGGGTATAACCCAGCATGCATATAAGGGATTTAACCCAGGGAAACATCAGTTAATTCTAAAATGAGGGTAAATTGTTTCATTTAGAAGTTGTGAATTTTCAGAAATCTCTTCCACAAAAGGATGTGACTGCTCATAATTTGCATGTATTGAAGTCTGAAATCAGTGGTTTAGATTTGATTAGGACAGGGATTGGTGATGAGGTTCAGGATGACTGGGTACAAAGCAGACCTGAGTGCCATCTGGGCTCCTCCTGCTTCTATTTATTACCTTCAAGTAGGTAAAAAATAACTTTCAATGCCTTATGGGTTCTTTAACCACAAACCCAGCAAATTTTAATGTGACATTTCTAAGAAAGGTTATTTAGAAAAATACAGCAAGCAACCAGCTGAAAAGTGTATTTCTTCCTTTCTCCTGTGGGTCAAGTATTGAAATATTGAGCTGAATATTACCAAAGCTGCCTGAGTTGGGGCTGTGTCATAAATAAAATGCAAGATGTCTGAAACATGAAACTAATTGGACTCCTCTGGTTTCATTGGATGCCGGACTGAGGGAGGTGAACAATCCTGAAAGGATCGGCAGTGTTAAAACAATGACAATGAGGCCTCCAATTTCTTCTTAACAGCAATTCTATTTTTAATGAACACAGAGTCTATAGAATTGAGGCAAAACAGTGGTGAGGTCATGGACCGACCACATCTGGACTACAGAAGAGGAGGTGCTTGCTGCCTTGAGATAAGTTCAGGTTGAGAATTTCCCAAGGCCTGACCAGGTGTCCCCTCAGACCTTATAGAAGGCTAGTGCAGATGTATTTAAAATTATTGGTAAGTATTCTAAGAGACAGAATATATCAGGATTTGGATAGGCAGGGCCTGATTAGACATAGTCAACATGACTTTATGCGTGGTAAGTCATGTCTAATCAATCTTATGGAGTTTTTCGAAGTGGTTACGATTGTGCATTTCAAAGTTTCAAAGGTTCATTTATTATCAAAGTATACAACTTAAAATTCTTCTTCTCCAGATGGCCATGAAACTAGGAAATAAAAGAAAGGCAGCACAATTGTCAACCCCCCCCAAATCCCTCATCCCGCATAAAACACAACCAAAGCAGAACAAGCACATCAACCCCAAATACCCCTCCCCTCACAGAAAAAATGAACCAAAATAAAGCAGGCATATCGAATCCAAATCCCCCTCCCCGCACATCAAAAACAAGAAAGATCAGGCGAAATACACAAAATATTTTTAAAAACTGTAAGTCTGAAAGAAAGTCTATAGTGCAAGTAATATTGCAGTAATCTTTGAGTAATATTGTAAATATATTGGTTGATGAAGCGTTCTTTATCATTTACACAATGCATTGCAGGTTATATGCAAAAGTGCATAAATGGCATACATCATCACAGCACCACATGATACATGCGCACCTCACTTAAGGTAAAAGGAAACTAAGACCTATTCTCATGGGCTCACATCTTTTTCCTTTCAATTAGATTTATGCTTTAGAGTTCAAAACATAACAGGAGGTACTTTTAAAACAGACCCAGATGATTACCTACCTGTTGAAGTGCAGCACAATGTTCAAGTGAAAAAAAAGTGCAGTGAAAAGGTTAAGTAAGTAAAAAGCAGCTCAATATGTGGCTCTTCAGAAAAGGAGACAGAGATGATTGAGTTTTTTTTTAAGGTAGAAAATGGTGAGCACCAGCTGAAGATAATCATAAAAATATATCAGAAAAGATTAACGGGTTTGATTACTGAAAAGGTAACTGGCTCATGTACATAAACTGAGCGAATTTTGAAGTAAATGAAATAGCCAATAAGAAATGGGTGCCTGTTTTGTTGAGAGGATTGGGTTTAAAGGCATACAGTTTGTTTAGATATTTAACTGCTCCAATCAAACCAGCTGAGATGAGCTTTGCTAATAATGTGAAAGCAATAACACTTAGAACTGAAACCATTGTAGATTACAAAACACTTTAGGTCTCATAAGTGGAATCAGATGGAAAGTCTGTCTCAGTGCACATGGCTAAATTGATGAAATTGTCTGAGCATTATCAGTTCATTGATGGGCTGAATGATGCACTGAGAAATTGTTTAGCTTGTGGAATCTTAAAGGCAGCATACTAATATGGCACCTAATGTAATCACAACTTACATTTAAAAAGGCAACTGAACAGCTGTGTCAATGGAAATAGCAACCAGAGATGCAATTGAGTTGTAGTGATGACTGAAAGTGATCTTCAACAAAATAGCACAGTCTAAAGAGAAACAGGCCTAACTGAACAAATGGTGTTCTTCGATTTCACGCACTCAACTGCATCTCTTCCATCTCATGCACTCAACTGCATCTCTTCCATTTCACACACATCTGCTTTTAACCCATCCTCCCGCCATGCTACCAGGGATAGGGTTCCTTTTGTCCTCATCTACCACCCCACCAGCCACGCGCAAGGCTCGAACTACCTCCACTTCCACTGCAGCACCTACCCTCATGTGTCCCACATGTGGACGAGCTTTCAGGGCCCGGATTGGCCTCACCAGTCACCTCCGGACCCACAGTCACAAACCCTCCACCTGACAGAAGTCGTGGTCGTCTCCGACTCCAAAGGACGAACAACAACAACAACACAGTAGATTTCCCATTCATTATTAAGATCAGCTCCATTCCAGCAGGAAGTTCAGATCAGCAACAGGGAAAGAAAACTTAAGAAAAAAGAGAGGCTGTGGACATGACTTTACTTGACATTAGCCTGTACTGACATTGGGTTTGTCATGGACTCTGCTGAGAATATTTTATGAAGGAGATTTCAGGTAGAGATGGGTTTTTCAGGCAAGCAAATTTGAGAAGAAGCTGCACAGAGCATCTTGACTGATGGAATCAAAGTTCCTTTGAAGTTGGAAAGCTAAACCATGTATGGTGTAGAGAGCACATGAACTTGCCATCACGAAACATCTCTATCGCTTCACTTGTCATAACTGGCACATTTCCTCTAGGTGGAGCCCGTGTCAGCATGGTTAACTACAAGCAGACACGAGAATATACAAAATTTGTAAACAGAAGTTAGATTTGGAAGAGGGAAATCAGATTATGAGGGCAAAGGTTTGAGGTAAAGTCAAACTAAGGGAATCTGGATTGTGAGGATTGTCTGCATGGAGGCTGGTGACCAGTGGAGTGCCTCAGAGATCTGTTCTGGGACCCCTACTTGTCATGATTTTTATAAATGACTTAGATGAGGAAGTGAAGGGGTAGGGTTAGTAAATTTGCTGATGACACGAAGGTTGGGGGTGTTGTGGGAAGTGTGGAGGGCTGTCAGAGGTTACAGCGGGACATTGATAGGATGCTAAACTGGGCTGGGAAGTGGCAGATGGAGTTCAACCCAGATAAGGGTGAGGTGGTTCATTTTGGTAGGTCAAATATGATGGCAGAATATAGTATTAATGGTAAGACTCTTGGCAGTGTGGAGGATCAGAGGGATGTCCAAGCCCATAGGACACTCAAAGCTGCTACACAGGTTGACTCTGTGGTTAGGAAGGCATACAGTGCACTGACCTTCATTAATCATGGGATTGAGTTTAAGAGCAGAGAGATAATGTTGCAGCTATATAGGACCTTGGTCAGACCCCACTTGGGGTACTGTGCTCAATTCTGGTTGCCTCACTACAGAAAGGATGTGGAAACCATAGAAAGGTGCAGAGCAGATTTACAAGGATGTTTCCTGGTTTGGAGAGCTTACCTAATGAGAATAGGTTGAGTGAACTTGGCTTTTCTTCCTTGGAGTGACAGAGGATGAGAGGTGACCTGATAGAGGTGTACAAGATAATGAGAGGCTTTGCTCATATGGATAGCCAAAAGCTTTTTCCCAGGGCTGAAGTGGCTAACACGAGAGGGCATAGTTTTAAGGTGCTGGGGAGTAGGTACAGAGGAGATGTCAGGGGTAAGTTTTTTATGCAAAGAGTGGTGAGTTCATGGAATGGGCTGCCGGCGGCGGTGGTGGAGGTGGAAACGATAGGGTCTTTTAGGAGACTCCTGGATGGATACATGGAGCTTTGAAAAACAGAGGGCTATGAGTAAGCCTAGGTAGTTCTAGGAAAGTACATGTTCGGCACAACTTTGTGGGCCGATGGGCCTGCATTGTGCTGTAGGTTCTCCATTTTTCTATGGTTCATGCAGTGGATGGAGCTCAGAATGTGGGAGAACTCAGATCCTTTAGGAAGTTCAAATCATGGTGGGGGGCTAGAAGCTGATAATGATACAAAATTGGAGGTTAAGAGGAGTAATGGTTGGGGAGAGCCCATGGCAGCGGCTTTAATTAAAGGGCCAATGTCCTCCTTTCCGCTGAGGTTAAGCCAATGCAGAAGAGGAGCTCCAAACTGTGTAAACTCTTGCTTCAGCTGATCTGTTTCCAGCACCATTGGAAACCCCAGATCATAACTATTAAATCCAAATTAATGACAACATTTGAGGAATCTAGCTGATTTAAATTTAAAGCTATCAGCTACAGTGAAACTACAGAAATTAAGAGTCTTGTTGATAAGAACATTGTTTGGAGTTTCGGTGGAAACATTACAATTTCAATTACTTCGGATAAGTTACATCAGTAAAAGGTATTACTTTGAACTATTAACTAGAAAGCATAATTTGAAGATGGTCATCAAATGAGCAAAATATATCAGGATTTAGCTTTTAATCATGTTGAGCTCTAAGAAAGTGATTGAGTCATGAAAACAAAGACCTTAATAGTTTCGGAGAGATAATCAAATATTTGACATTTTTCAAGGAGTTTGGGAAAGGGCAGAGTATCGGGGCTGGATATCTGTTTCAGAGAGCAGACACAGGGCAGGAGAAAATTCAAATTCTCCCGCCATGTAGCAACATTCTAGGTAGAACCATCAAAGGCAGAAAGAGAAGATACAATCAAAATGTGAATATAACAAAAACAATTCTAAGAATTGTGAAAGGCATGTATTTGTGGGTTTCACTCTGCATCAAGCAAGCCTTGCGATACGATCTTTATGCAGACCACTTATTACCACTTTACTGGTCTATAAAGTTGATTTTTCTGTAACAGTAACACTTTTTTTCTGAATTCTGTTACTGTATTGCTTTGCCTTTTGACTAGCATAATGCACTGATGTGATGAAATCGTCTGTATCGATAGCATGCAGAACAAAGTTTTTCCCTGTACTTTGGTACACGAGACGATGATAAACCTATTGCCAGTGACTATTTCTAAGAGCATTATCTGTTGAGATATTTTCAATGGCAGAGGTGAAGTTGCAATATTTTAGTTGTTCCACTTCATAAAGATGGGCAGCTTTGATCTATTTTCTCCAAATGGCAGCTCAGCAAGCTGTGGTAACTGCAACTCGCTTGCTCCCAGATCCTCCCCTATGCCCTCTTCTGAACTTTTTCCTTACCTCTAGTATCTCTCTGCTTCTCTGTGGCAAAGATTCATGTCCTCTACCAAATTAAAATAATTGCATTTAATAAGCGAATCTTCATTTGACTAAGCATATTTTATGAATAAAAAAAGACACGGCTCAAAAGATGCAACCTAGCTGTGTCGTTTCTTATCACCACAGCTTTGTGCAGACTATAGATTACAAGACATCCATAAGTCTTTAATAGCTTTGAGCCATTTTGATTAGAAGTTCACAAAAAAATGTTTGAAGAAATCAGTGTGCCGAACGTGCTGACAGTGGAATCCTTTGGTAATCTAACGACTCCTTCAGTTCTTGCAAAGGAGTGGTGTGTGACATCAGCACTTAGGTGCTTAAGGTGAAAATGGAATGGGGCAAATTTTACCAAGTGTGATCAGGTGATGGCTTCATTCAATAAAACAGGAATCCACTAATCTAACTAGGTAGTAGCCAGCCAATTATTCAAGAACTAGGATCAGACCTAATCTTTAGACTTGGAAAAAAGCACAAAATGAGGGACTAGGATATAGAAAAAGATCATAATGTGGTATAAGTGTTCTACACTTGTAATTTGTAGCTGACTATAATATCTATTAGAACAAATAACGTTTTTGAAAATGAATATCAAATCTTGTTTTATTAAGCAATAGAAATATGTTTGGTGACATTAAGATCTAAAAGAATTCTTAATTTCAAAGCTGTAAATGCAACAAATTAATTCAGTTTCACTTTCAAATCAGAAGTAAATATTGAACTTCATGTATTTTGTATGTTACAGAGATGTAAAAAGCAGGAATGGCAACTGTTTTGCAGACATTTGGATAAAGAGGTTGAAACTAAATTAATCATGTGTTAAAAGTGGATATATTAGGCACAGAAGAAAACACATTTTAAATTCATACACTATTAGTTTCCTTTTGATCCATCTGACCTCTTTCAGTGTTACTGATTTCTGTGAATTCCTATCTTTGCCTACCCCACTCATTATCACTCTCAGGACCCTCTTTTTGTTTGCTGTTATTGACATCTCTCACCAGCTCCTCATGCTTTCATTGCCTGGTAAGTGAGCAACATTTTCCTTAAAACACTCCTGCTTTATAAAATGATACAGACATCCCTTGTGGAATTGATACTTTGCTAGATCTAAATTAATTAGACCTATCGGAAAATCCAAGCTATTCAGCCACTCATATTTATACTCATACTCATATTCAGCCACTCATAGTTTCCATTCAGCTTGCCAAACGTGGATTTTCATCAGCTAAGATTAAATGTGAAGTCAAGGTTTGTGTTCTGTGTGTTTTGAATCTAGTTGCAGCACCAAACCACAAACCACCAACCAGCACAAACACCATGTCATATGGTACATCTGCCTCTCAGTTCCAGCAACCCAGATTCGAATCCCGGCCTCTGATGCTGTCAGTGTAATTCCCTGTGACAGTCTAGTTGTCCTCGGTGGTTTGGTTTTCTCCCTCATCACAAGTTACACTGGACATTGGGTGAATATGCTGCTGTAAATTACTCTCGTATGGGTAGGTAGTAGAAGAATTTGGGAAGGCTCTTAATGAGCATACATGGGTTAAAGGTCTATAGGACAATGGGATTGATGGGAATGCTCTGAAAATTGACTATAAAACCATAAGCTATCAGAGCAGAATTAGGCCATTCAATCTTAGCTGACTATTTTGTCACTCAACTGCATTCTCCCACCCTCTCTCCATAATCTTTAACCCCCTTATCAATCAGGAACTTGATCATCTCTGCCTTAAATACACTTAATGGCTTAGCCTCTAAATCCTTCTGTGGCAACAATCTTTCTGCAGAAGAAATTTCTGCTTATCTCACTTCTAAAGGGATATCCCTTTATTCTGAGGCTGTGCCCTCGGATCCGAGGCTCTCCTACTAATGCTAACATCCTTTTCACATCCACTGCATCCATCCAGGCCTTTCAGTATTTGACTTAGATCTGATTAATTAAATGACCAAGAGATTCAAACAAGAGGACATGAGTTGAGAGTTAGGGGGCAAAAGTTTAAGGGTAACACGAGGGGGAATTTCTTTACTCAGAGAGTGGTAGCTGTGTGGAATGAGCTTCCAGTAGAAGTGGTAGAGGCAGGTTTGGTATTGTCATTAAAAGTAAAATTGGATAGGTATATGGACAGGAAAGGAATGGAGGGTTACGGGCTGAGTGCGGGCCACTGGGACTAGGTGAGAATAAGCATTTGGCACGGACTAGAAGGGCCAAGATGGCCTGTTTCCATGCTGTAATTGTTATATGGATATACTTTATGTCATATGGAAAGATATGAGAACACCATCAACACTTGGAGACCTAATAATGTCTCAACTAACTATGTAGCAATGAGGTGCATCTGAGTATGCGTCTATGAACATGCGGTGTTAGAAGATGTCCAACATTAGGCCAACTACATTCAGAGGTGTACAATGCAACCAGAAGTACTATGCAAAAGGCAGCTGATCTGATAATGCTTTCTTTATAATTATGTGCAGGTCTCAAAATTCTCCAAATTAATAGACACACTAGGCAGAATGAATTCAGTGTGAGAAGTCATCCGATTGGACCTGCAAAATCAAATGTTAAATACTTTCCTAAAACACCCAGATCAGGAGTAATGGGGCACCCTGAGGACTGCTACTGACAAGCGCATAAAGCTGCTGACTGGTGGAAAACGCAATCAAGTAGGCTAATGGACTCCTAGTTGTAACTTGTGATTTGGAATACGAAAGTCAGGAAGAAGTGCTTCATTTGGACAGAGTTGTGATGAGATCTTATTCTGAATAAATGAAGAAAATATTGGTCTTGTAATCACTAGAATTCATATCATGCCTTCAAATTTGATATTTATAGTGGCCATGATTTAAGTGAAACAGTAGAACAGGGTGTATGGCTCAAAGACTTCCCGTTTCATTTTTTTGACAGCGTTGTCATAATCACTCAGATGTAGTCAGATAAAGAAAATGGGCGTACAATGAGGTAAAAGATGCACTTCAGAATCCTCAGTCGGCATTCCTGAGACCATATATTTATAGAACTAGCTATATCAAAAGCAAAAAAATGTTATAAGGTTTTGTTTAATATCAATTAACTTTCTATGAAAGTAATTGAAAGCATCGTCCTCCTCACAGCTAACACTGCCGCCCAGCTTTGTGTCATCCACAAACTTGGAGATGCTGCATTTAATTCCCTCGTCTAAATCATTAATATATATTGTAATCAACTGAGGTCCCAGCACTGAGCCACTAGTTACTGCCTGCCATTCTGAAAAGGTCCTGTTTATTCCCACTCTTTGCTTCCTGTCTGCCAACCAATTCTCTATCCACATCAATACCATACCCCCAATACTGTGTGCTTTAAGTTTGCACACTAATCTCCTGTGTGGGACCATGTCAAAAGCCTTTTGAAAATCCAAATATACCACATCCACTGGTTCTCCCCTATCCACTCTACTAGTTACATCCTCAATAAACTCTATAAGATTCGTCAGACATGATTTTCCTTTCACAAATCCATGCTGACTTTGTCTGATGATTTCACCGCTTTCCAAATGTGCTGTTATCACATCTTTGATAACCGACTCTAGCATTTTCCCAACCACCGATGTCAGGCTAACTGGTCTATAATTCCCCTGTTTCTCTCTCCCTCCTTTTTTAAAAAGTGGGGTTACATTAGCGACCCTCCAATCCTCAGGAACTAATCCAGAATCTAAGGAGTTTTGAAAAATTATCACTAATGCATCCACTTTTTCTTGGGCTACTTCCTTAAGCACTCTGGGATGTAGACCATCTGGCCCTGGGGATTTATCTGCCTTTAATCCCTTCAATTTACCTAACACCACTTCCCTAATAACATGTATTTTCCTCAGTTCCTCCATCTCACTAGACCCTCGGTCCCCTACTATTTCCGGAAAATTATTTATCTGCTCCTTAGTGAAGACAGAACCAAAGTAGTTATTCAATTGGTCGGCCATGATCAAATCACCTGTTTCTAACTGTAAGGGACCTACATTTGTCTTAACCAATCTTTTTCTTTTCACATATCTATAAAAGCTTTTACTGTCAGTTTGTATGTTCCCTACCAGCTTTCTCTCATAATCTTTTTTCCCTTTCCTTATTAAGACCTTTGTCCTGCTCTGCTGGACTCTGAATTTCTCCTAGTCCCATTCCTCAGGTGTGCTGCTTTTTCTGGCTAATTTGTATGTTTCTTCTTTGGACTTGATACTATCCCTAATTTTCCTTGTCAGCCACGGGTGCACTACCTTCCCTGGTTTATTGAATGATACAGGCAAGTTCAGCTATGCAAAATTCTCCTGACATTCATTTTTGGTCTCTGATGAAACAATTTATCCAGACATTCATTTGGTCTCAAATGAAAGTTTGATAATCATATCGGATTAAGAAGAGGAATTATCGTCTTTTAATTTTGTTTTTATGAACTGGATAAAAATGAAATTTATTTTATTTTATTTCACATTCCCTCCATCCTCTTCACTATATTTTTGTACAATAACTGTTCGCAGTTCACTACTTTACTTTTTAATTCCGGTGGTCCGTATACAAGCCAATTACATTACTCAATGCATTGTAAAAAAAAATAGTACTGACATTATTGAACCATTCCAAACCTATGTTCCATATTTTTCTATTTATACTTATTTCAAATTAGCTAGTTCTTTGTACAGACTAAATATTATTTCTGCACCTTTAATCAGCATAACAAAATGTTAACAGAGAAAATTTACAGTAAAAAAGGAATTCATATATCTCATTGAGACTTTGCCAGCTTCTACAGTGGGCTTGTTGCCCTAGGGTCGCAGCCTCTCAAGGGCACATCAAAGTATGCTTTACACGTGATCAAGGTTTCTGCCTCTAAATCATACTGTTCCAAGGCTGCGTACAAATATTTTCCTCAGCTCTCCTCTAGAGGGAGCCAAAGGCAAGATCTCGCTCACAAGGAGGCCAAAAATGGAGATGTGAGGACCTTTCATCCAAATGCAACAAAGTGTCTGCTGGAGGAAAGTGTCTCAAAGTGTCTCAGCAGTATCTATAGTAGGAAAGGAAATGTCAATGTTTCAGGCCGAAACCTAGCACCTGAGTCCTGTTACAAGGACATTGTCATGCAGATATCTTGTTACTTCAGAGAACAGCAACTGATCTGTGCCACATTTTCCTCCACACCACTGCTTACGGATGTCAAGGACATATTTTCCCCAAGGATTTGTTACTTCTTTCCCTCCTTGAATAGGGAGCATCTTGACTGCAAAGACACAGTAACAGTAACATCATTGAACATAATGCTTATTCTCCTTCTTCTGGCATGGTCATTTCCTGCTTTTATCTGGTGTAACTGTTACCTGCCACTTATCAGACACTAGTGGAATGCTGTCTCACACTTGCCGGGCCCTTCTGTTTTTCAGCAATTGTAAAACGCTAAGAACTTATGCAATTTATGTGAACATCTCCACTTTTGATTTTATTAAATTTGGCCTCCAACAATGACAACAGTTTTCATTGAGTGAAGTATGAATCCAACCCTAGGACCATTTTCCCTTTGATGTCTTTTGACTTCAATGTCACCAAAATACTTGGATGCCTTTCTTGGTCAAATGCTACCTTTATATCAAATGCAGTCTAATCTTAATCTAATCTACATTTGGTTGTGATGATGAACGAGGTCAAGAAGTGAAATTCAAAGTGGGCATTGATGAACAAGCCATTGGTAAGTGTGGTTTGGTGACACTGTCTTTAGTTTGGCAGTTTCATTGCTTTGATGTTGTCTTGTCCCATACCCTTTGTTGTGTTCATATTTTCAGTCAGTTTTTCATATCACATGGAATGAATCGAACTAGCTGAATAACCTCTGTAATGGTAGATCTCTTAGGAGGTAACCAAGGTATTATTCATTTCACAATTCTGGGCAACTCTGGTTGTTAATGCTTGAAACTTAACTTTATCTCATACATGTTGGGCCAGACTATCACTTGAGCAACACACAAACTGCTAAAGGAATTTAATGGGTCAGGCTTGTGTGATTTGTGTGTTGCTCCAGGTTCCAGCATCTGCAGTCTCCTGTATTCCCACTATCACCGCTCTGGGATTATTCCTTGGCCCTCTTTCTTGCACTAGCTGTTTAACTGTCCACCACTATTCATGGCTAGATATAGCAAGACTATAGAGCTTTGATTTGATGTAATGGTTATGGGGCCCTGTAGCTCTGTCTGTTGCATTCTGATTTTAAAGCTTAAATTTGCATGACAACCAGGTGGTGGGAACTCAAAAGAAATGGTGTGATAAGCACAATCGGTGGCTATGCTGGGGCTTGTGACTAATGACAGATCTGTCCTGTGGAGTTATAAATAGGAGAAGATGAAATGAATCTGATATTAACTAGGGACAAATAAAGGTAAGCACAGATAACAAAGCTGGAGTGATTGATTATCTGAAACTGTTGAATTTATTGCTGAATTCTGAACACTGTAGTGTTCACAGAACAACTGGTCCACAGTTTGGACCATTCCACTGTAGAATGGCTGGAATGGTCCAAACTGATGGAGAGGTGACATCTTTTTCTTTTAATTATGCTTCTTCTGCTGAACTGCAATCAATTGCAGCCTGTACTTTCCATTTTGATGACATTTTTTTGGGCCAGCTGAGCATTCTGGTGCTTTTGTTATCTCCTGGGTGATTCAGCGAAGTTGAAAGCAGAGGGTGCGGCCATTGTTTCCTAATGGCAGAACGTGAACCCATAGCCAGCCTCGTTACTTCTCGCTAATTAAAGTGTCACACAAGATTGAAATCAATGAGGATGAGAGCAGACGATGAGCAGGAGTTCAGCGGCGCGTGCCCGCTTTTGACGGGTTTCCTTCTCACTGCTTCCGGAGGAAGGTGCAGTTTGACCACCTCGACAAGGCTTGTGGTTGTGAGACTTATTTCTTGCAGGAGTCGGCAGTTCGATGTTTGACACCCGCAGTGCTGAATGCGCCCTGCGGCTGTGGGTTCACTTTGGGAGGACTCTGCAGTTCAGGTTCCATCTGTTTCTGATTACTCTTTCTTGCTAATTGCACAATTTGGTCAAGGTGCTTTGGCGTGGAACTGGCTTTGCTGCAGTTTTCGACACAGTGCTAGACTGAACTGACTCAGTGCCTGTGGCTTCTAGATCATTTTTAGGGACTCTGCAGTTTGATGTTTAATATTCTGAGTTTTATTTGCTTGTTTTTTTTGCTGTTTGCACGATTTGTTTTATTTTTTCATGGGTTGGGTGTTTTCTTTAAATGGGTTCCACGGTGTTTTGTTGTTTCATGGCTGCCTGAAGGAGGATGAATCTCAGGGTTGTAGACTGCATGCATACTTTGATAACAAATGTACTTTGAAACTTTGAAGTACACCCTCTGCCAAGCCATTTTGGTAATGACGGAGATGTGGTTCTCCCCCAGAGGTCCTGCAAAGCAATGATGCCCAGGGACTTCATTGTTGAAATGGTATGTTGAATGTAGAACTGATGCTGATAAGTTGGTGGAGATAAAATTCATTTCCCCGGAAGTCGAAATGCATCTCCTCAGTTTTGAGGGCATTCGGCTCTAAGTTGTTGTGGCTGCACCGGGACACCAACTTGTTTACTTCCTGGTGGTACGTGCATTCATGGTCTCTGGCAATTAGTCCAATGACAGTGCAGTCATTCGCAACCCTTTATTTACAGACAAACAGTAAAACACTCAACCTAGCACCTAAGTCACGTAGGTATTCATCTTAGCCACACAAAGTTACAAAAATTATGACACTAAACATTCAGTAACACTTCAAACTCATCAGGTATTTCATTAAGTCTCCCCAAGTTATATAACTACAGAACTAAACATTCAACTAATATGTCATTAGCTAAGAGTGAGTGTGGGCCCGCCTAAATCTGCAGCGTACTTTCCCAATGGTTCTTCAGCACTGGTCATGATCTCCGTGTGGAGATAAACCCCTGGAGAGAATGAAAATTCAGCAAGTTTCTCATTCGCACTATTCTGAGTTACTAGGAACCGGATGCTGGTGTCATAGCACACAAGGCAACCAATGGGAAAGAACTGCTGTAACCTTTGGACGGTCCAATCAGCAACTGACATGGTGGAAGTGGCTTTCAGCTGGCAAGAGTCCTAACCCTTCTCATTACTGGAAGTTTGTAATCCGGCTGTAGATGAGTCCCGATACATTTAAGTTTGCAGTGTTTCTCTTGCAACAGCTCAAGGATGATGGTATTGAAGGCTGAACTGAAATCAAAAAAGAGAATCCAGACATATTTTCCAGAGGAATCGATCTATAAAAAAACACATAAACCAGCCATACAGTGGTGCTAAAAAGTTTGTGAACCCTGTAGAATTCTCCTTGTTTCTACATAAATATGACCTGAAATATGACCAGACCTTCATGTAAGTCCTAAAACTAGATAAAGAGAGCTCATTTAAATAAATGGCACTAAAAACATTATTCATGTTCATTTATTTATTGAGAAAAATAGTCCAATATTACATGTATTTGTTGCAAAATGTTTGTGAACCTTTGCTTTCAGTAATTGGTGTGACCCTCTTGTACAGCAATAACTACAACCAAATGATTCCAGTTGATCACTCCTACACATTGACTTGGAGGAACTTTAGGCTGTTCCTCCTTACAAAACTGCTTCAACTCTGGAATGTTGGTGGGCTTTCTAGTATGGCCTGCTTGCTTCAGGTCCTTCCACAACACTTCTATAGGATTAAGGTCAGGACTTTGACTCGGCCATTCCAAAACACAAATGATTTTCTTTTAAAACCATTCTTTGGTGATTTAATCTTGACTTTGTTTTCTCTTGTTGCATTATCCAACTTCTATTTAGCCTCAGGTGATGGGCTGCCATCCTGACATTTTCCTGTAAATTGTTCTGATACAATTTTGAATTCATTGTTCCTTCAACAATTCCAGACCCTGAGACAGCAAAGCAGCCCCAAACCATTGGTGCTTCTTACACTATGGCTTCACAGTTGGGATGAGGTTTTGGTGTAAGTGTGCAGTGCCCTTTTTCCTCCAAACATAGTGATGTGCATTTCTACCAAGAAGTTCAACTTTTGTCTCATCTGCCCACAGTACATTGTCCCAGAAGCACTGTAGAACATCCAGGTGGTCATTGCAAACTTGAGACGTGCAGCAATGTTTTTTTTGGAGAGCAGTGGTTTCCTCCATGGTGTCCTTCCACGAACACCATTCTTGGTCAGTGTTTTTCTGACAGTGGACACATGAACAGAACTTTAGCAAGTTCCAGAGATTTCTGCAGGTCTTTTGCTAATACCCTTGGGTTCTTTTTCACCTCCTTCAGCATTGCACATTGTGCTCTTGGTGTGATCTTCGCAAGATATCTGTTCTTAGGAAGAGTGGAATGGGTTTCCTCCATTTGTACACAGCTTCTCTTACTATAGACTGCTGAATGCCCGGGTCTTTAGAAATGCTTTTATAGCCTTTTCCAGCTTCACGCATCTGTACAATTCTTCTAAGGTCCTCTGAAAGTTGTTTTGATCAAGGCATGGTGCACATCAACAGATCCTTCTTGAGAAGAGCAGGCTGTCAGTAACCTGAGTCTATGTGTCTTTTTTTATAGGGCAGGGCACCTCTCCAACCCACACCTCCAATCTTACTTCAGTGATTGGAACATTTGACTCCAAATAGCTTTTGAAGAAGGCATTACTCCAGAGGTTCGCATACTTTTTTTCAGCAGATACATGTAATAATCGATCATTTTTCTATATAAATAAATGTACAAGTATAATGTTTTTGTATTATTTATTTAATTGGGTTGTAGGACTTACAACCCAATTAAGTAAATAATGAAGATATGATCACATTTTAGATCATATTTATGCAGAAATAGAGAAAATTCCACAGAATTCACAAACTTCCTAGCACCACTGTATCCATACAATCAATCTATACAAATCTATGTTGTTGTGATTCTGGTATTTGTCCAGCTCCTTCACCTACTCAGACAGGGTGCTCCAGATTCCAACCATCCTCGAGGTAATAATTTTCTTCCTCAAATCATTTCCAAGCATTTTACTCATGAGCCTAAACCTACTTCCTTGTGATGAGTAGACATCTGCTCTTTTAATTGAAGGAGAGAGAGTGAATGTAGAAATACCAGAAATGGTATTGACACTTTGAGAGCTCAGCCTTCCCTTCCTCTCTTATTAGTACTGGTATCCTTTTGTGTTCCCATTTATCACCTTCAACAGCTCCCAGCACCTTCACTCTCCCCTTCCTCCAACCCCCTCATACCCCAGTTCCATCTGTCTTGTCTACCTTCATCCATCAACCACCTGCTTCTGCCTTCCAACTCCAATTCTCCCCCTCTCCTGCAGGTAGGTCAAGACAACTCAGAGGTGGTCATGGGAGGCTGAGGAACGGTTACAGGATTGCCTTGAGTCAGTGGACATGGCCATGTTTAAGAACTCATCTGAGGACGTGAATGACTACACCAAGGTCGTAACAGTCTTTATTAAAATAGCTGTAGATGTGTGTATCCCACCACTCTCTTTAACCATTCCCCATCCCCCTTTCCCTCTCTCTTATCCCCTTGCCTGCCCAATGCCTCCCTCTGGTGTTCCTTCCCTTGCCTCTCCTATTAGTCTCTCCCTTCTCCAGCCCTGTATCTCTTTCACCAATCAACTTTCCAGCTCTTTACTTAACCACTCCCCCTCCCAGGTTCACCTATCACCTTGTGTTTCTCCCTCCCCTCCCCCTTCTAAATCTAATCCTCATCATTATTTCTCCAGTCTTGCTGAAGTGTCTCGACCCAAGATGTCAACTGTACTTTTTTCCAAAGATGCTGCCTGGCCTGCTGAGTTCCTCCAGCATTTTGTGCGTGTTGCTTGGATTACCAGCATCTGCAGATTTTCTCTTGTTTGTACCCTGAAGGCAGTATGGTTTCCTTAATGATCTTGCCTAACAACTCTGTTGGAAAGTAACAAGAAGAATAGACAAAGGCGAGTCAGTGAATGCAGTTTACTTGGATTTTAGAAGGCCTTTAACATGATGCTGCACATGAGGGAGCCAAGCAAAATAGGAGCCCATGGTGTTACAAGAAACATACTCCTATAATAAGATGATTAGCTGACTGGCAAAAGACGAAGAGTGGGAACAATGGGGACCTTTTCTGCTTGGCTGTTGTGACTAGTGTTGTTCTGCAGGGTGTAATGTTGCGTCTGCTGTTTTTCACACCATGCACGTGTTCATAGTTCAACAGTTCTATTTAATATCAGAGAACTTATACAATGTACAAGCTGAAATTCTTGTTCTTCACAGACATCCACGAAAACAGAAGAGTGCCCCAAAGAATGAGTGACAGTAAAAACATTGGAGCCCGAAGTGCCCCATACTCCCCCCCCACACACACACACAAGCCAAGCAGCAGAAAAGCAACAACCATCCCCCACCCACTTCAGCAAAAAGCCATCAGGACCCTCCACCCACCTGGCAAGCAATAGCAAAGCCCCAGTAAAGACCATGATATGCACTACAACAAAAACTAATCGTTCCCCCGACATTTCGATAGTGGAGGGGAGACCAACAAAGACAAACAACTCGCTGATTTACAGTGACTCTCTTCTTCCCCGGAGTTCTCTAACTCGAGAATCAGCAACGAACTCCCACACACCGAAAGAAGGAGAGGGAAGTGCGGGCCAAGTACAGAACTCCCGACAGTTGATCCGCTGTTCCCAATATTCTGTTGTGCTTCATTCGGTGGCACTGGCATAGAATCAGATTGTCCCCAGGGCCGCGAAGGCTCAGAACCCTGAAGGCATGCTCACCGTCGAGGCTACGTTATGGAAAAGGGGCCTGTTGGTGAGCCCTGGGAGTGGACCCTATCACTGCAAAGAGCTGAAGTTTGACTGTGGCTCCAGGTCAGGGTCTTCAACAGAAACTCATCCACCTTGAAGAGGAAAAAAGAGACATTAAAGGTAAAAATTAAATTGTTTCTGCAGTTGAGCTTGAAGAAGCACCGCCCCGCACCATCGGCAGCGTAGCTCTGCCTCCAAATGATCTGGATGATGGAATTGACTCTGTGGCCAAGCTCGTGGACGATGTAAGTATAGGTGGAAGGGAAGTTTGTGTTGAGGAAGCATAGTGCTTGCAGAAAGACAGGTTTGGAGAATGGGCAAAGAAGTGGCAGATAGAATGCAGTGTTGAGAAGTCTATGGTTCTGCGATTTTATAGAAGGACTAAAGGAGTAGATTATTTATGAAATGAGGAGAGCATTCAGAGCTCAGAGGTACAGGGACTTGGGAGTTCTAGTGCAGGATTCCCTAAATGTTAACTGGCAGGTTGAGTCAGTAGTGAGGAAGGTGATTGCAATGTTGGCGTTCATTTCAACACAACTAGAGTTTAGAAACAAGGATGCAATGCTGAGGCTTTATAAGGCATTGGTCAGACCATACTTGGAGCATTGTGAGCAGATTAAAGATGGATGTGCTGGCATTGGAGAAGGTCCAGAGGAGATTTACAAGAAAGATCCCAATGATGAAAGGATGAACGTATGAGAAGTATTTGACGGTTTTGTGCTGGTACTCGCTGGAGTTCAGAAGGATAAGGGGGATCACATTGAAACCTTCCATATATTGAAAGAATTGGATGATTGGAAATGGAGAAGATATTTCCAATAGTGAGGGAGTTTAGGACTAGAGGGTGCAGCGTCAGAATGAAAGGACAGCCCTTTAGAACAGAGATGAGGATGAGCATCCTGTAGCCTGGAGATGATAAATCTATGGAATTCATTTCCATGTGGAGGCCAAATACATTTAAAGTGGAGATGGATAAGTAATGTGTCGAAGGTTATGGAGAGAAGGCTGGAGAATGGGGTTTGAGAGAGAAAAATAAATCAGTCGTGATGGAATGTTGGAGTGGACTTCATGGGCTAAGTGGCCAAATTCTGTTCCTATATCTTATAGATCAGTTACAGATATGAGCAGATGTCATCTAATCTGAGCAAGTGTGATGTGTTGCACTATGAAAGGTCAAATGTAAGGGGAAAGCATAGAGAAAATGGCAAGACCCTTAGCAGCATTGATATACAGAACGATTTCGATGTCCAAGTCCATAGATCCCTGGAAATCACTGTGCAATTAGATAGGATGGCAACAAAACCATATGGGTATGTTTGCCTTCATTGATTGAGGGCCTAAGTATAAGTAAGTTATAAAGCAGTTTTATAAGACTTTGGTTTGGTCACACTTGAAGTACTGTTGCAATTCTGGTGCCCGTTTACAGGAAAGATGTAGAGATTTTAGAAAAGGTACAGAAGAGAAAAAGGATCTCATGCTTCCCTGGCATATATGATGAATAAATTCTCAGGCTTCCAGCCAGGTACAGGTATCGATTATAATCAACATTTTGATGACAAAACTCCACCACCCCTGATGGTTAATATCGATACTTGTACCCAGCTGGAAGCCTGAGAAGAATTTATTCGTCGGGTACAGAAAAAGTTACCAGGATGCTGCCCAGATTAGAGGATATAAGTTATAATGAGATTTTGGACAGACCTGGGGCTTTGAAGGCTGAAGGGAAAACCTGATCGAAGTTTACAAAATTATGAGTCGTATAGATGAGGTAGACAGTCAGAATAGTTTCTCCAGGGAAGAAATGTTAAATACTGGAGGACATGCATTTAAGGAGTGTGGGAGAATGTTTGATTGAGCTGTGCAGAGCACTTTGAGTTTTCACACAGAGAGTGGTAGGTCCCTGGAACAGTCTGCCCAAGAAGCAGATGCAATGGTGACATTTGACAGGCTTTTAGATTGACAGATGATTATGTTGCAGTTCAACAAGATGTTGGCGAAGCTGCATTTGGAATATTGTGTTCAATTTTGGTCACCCTTCTGAAAGATGCTTTTAAGCTGGGAGGATTGCAAAGGAGATTTATGGGGATCAAAGCAACACATACAAACAAACTGGAGGAACTCAGCAGGTCGGACAGCATCTGTGGAAACGAGCAGTCAATGTTTCAGGCATGAGTCCTGACGAAGGGCCTCAGCCCGAAATGTTGACTGCTCATTTCCACGGATGCTGCCCAACCTGCTGAGTTCCTCCAGCTTGTTTGTATGTGTTGCTTTGACCCCAGCATCAGCAGTGCACTTTTTGTTTAAGATTTATGGGGATGTTGCTTGGACTTGAGGGTCTTGGTTACGGAGAGAGGTTGAGCAAGTTGGGACTTTTTCTTTGGAAGATAGAGAGTGATCTTATAGAGTTGTTTAAAATTATGAGGGGAGTAGACAGTGTGAATGCCCACTGCCTTTTTCCAAGTTGGGGAATCAAGAACTAGAGGGCATAGGTTTAAAATTAGAAAGAAAAGATTGAATGGAAACCCAAGGGCATTGTTTCACCCAGAGGGTGGTCTCTATACAGAATGAGGAAGTGCTTGAGGCAGGTACATTTACAGCATTTAAAAGACACTTGGACAAGTACATGGATAAATGCACATGGGGCCAAGCTTGGGCAAATGAGACTAGTTTAGGTCAAAGCCTTGGCTGGCATGGACCAGTTCGGCCAAAGGCCTCTTTGCCGTATGACTCTATGCCTACTATGTGGGACTGAAGAGATATGGATCATGAGCAGGCAGAACAGATTTAGTTTAAATTGGCATTGTGTTCAGCACAGACATTGTGGGCTGAAAGGCCTGTTTCTATGCCATATTGGTTCATGTCCTAGGTACTATATTATTCTCTTTTCTCTGTAGGTTTGTACATTTCATCACTGCAGACACAGTCCTCCTTGCATGTCCAGATAAAGTGAAAGACAGCTGAATACCGGAGACGAGATGCATGGATCACGTCTGTATCATACACCAACAGCAAAAGCACCTTACAACTGATGACCAGTTTTTCTCCCACCTACAGTAGATTTCCACTCAGACAGTGGTGCATGTTCCAACTCCTCCAAACTGACGGCAAAGGGGAAAAAGGACCAATCAGACCAGTTGCCAAAAGAACTTAGCCTTGCTGTTGCTAGGACTCACGCTGACCTCCAGGCCCTGTGTAAGTAATCCTCCCTGATGCCTAGTATCTGTGCTTGGCCTTGAATGTATCTGGCTGAGGTGAAACTCATAGAACGGAGAACTCAAGGGATTTCTTCAAAAGTTTACTGAAACTATGTATCACAAGAATTAATGCAATATGAATCACTGTGAATAAGATAATCTAAGATATTAAAAGAAACTACAAAAGAATTGTAAGATAAGGATTATATCATAAGAAATGATACAAAGTAAAGCAAAATACTGTGCAGTTCTGAAGCCTTGATGGTCTAATGATCTCAATTTTTAACTGTACTTTCATTTCCCATATAAGTAACTCTGCCTCTCTCTCCCGATGCAACCATTCAATGTTGGACCTGTTTCAGTGTAAGTTTCCCTGAACCTGTCATTTTATAAAGAAAAAGTATTTTTGTTTGACTGGCAAAGACCCTGCCCTCCCATTAATGGTTCCTTATAAAATTCATATAGCTTGACATAATTTGACCTCGTCATCACTTTTCACAGTCATGTTCTTTTGATGGAGAAGAACTCGGAATTTATCAGCACCTTGAAAAGTTGCTGCTCTTTGAAATTTGGCAGACGCTCAGACCATGGAGTACTCAGATATCAGAAACTATGCCCTTGGGTTAATCTTGTTTGTGAATGGAAGGGTCTTTTCCTCACCGCTTCTTCAAATTACAACCTTTACTTTAAATGAAGGGATCCATTGTTTCTCCTGGTATGATCAGTAGAAATTTGGTTACTTTTTGGTCAGTGTTGGTCAACCCAGAGTTCAGTGCTTGCCTTCCTGAAGATGTGGACTGAGGATGGATCCAAACAAATTTGGCAATATTGTCCAATATGCAGGTCTTTGATTTAAACATCTCCCCTGATGGCCAGGCTCATCAATCTTCTCATACCTGCAACTCTCCTGACAGACTTAGCAAAAGGCTTGATACACTACACAAACAAGATCAGATTTTTACTCCTTTATTCCAAGTTCGATCAGTTTGCTTTCTGTTACCTTCCCATAGACTGGAACTCTGGCGCTGATATATGTAGAGAATTATCATATCCAATTGAGGAGGCCCTCTCCACAAAATATCCCGTGTGTATGTTTGTGATATTCTATCAAAGGCCTTCCACTGGTCCAAGCTGTCTATACAAATTTCTAGCCCCTAATACAGTAACTATCTTCCTAGGCAGTCCAAAGCTGTCAGAGAAGTTCTTGTTTGGCACAATGCAGGTCCGTTCTGAATGAAATGCCATCCCAGCACTGTTTTGGATTGATTCACATTGTCCATGGATCAAAACTTATAAACCAAATTTAGCTTTGGGATAGCCAATTTCTGATCTTTGGTATCTCCATCTTCTCCATATAGATAAGAGTAATTAAACCTTTTCTCATGGGCTCTTACAGGCTTCCAGTTAGATACCTGCTGCTGTACACATCAAAAATATCTGGCTTGACAGAGCCAAATACAAGTCATTGGCGTGCATTTTCTTCCAAGAGTTTTATTTACCTCTAAGGATTAGGTGGAAGTTATCAACATCCGTAGTTAATAGATAGTCCTGAATCTCCCACTATGTAATGTATCGAAACACTCAGGAAGTTCTGGAAAATTATGTTGCCTGTGGCACTCATAGTGTTTAGCTGGCATAAAGGGGTATAAAGATTTGTAACATGTCACACTACAATTGACAGGGATTGGTGTTGAAGAGGACCTCCCAAGAGATTAAATACGAACAGCAGTTTTCCCCGTATGTTTCCCTGTATGTGGTTCCCTTCCTCAAGGTTGCTGATTACATGTATCTTTCTGTGATACGTTTGGAAGAGGCATGAGTACAATTCATCCTGTTATACACAGCACTCTAAATTGTAAGTTCTTTTTGAGAACTCCAAGTCAAAAAGCAAATCTTGTGTTTTTATTTAATCTCTTGTAGGTCTTCTTTACTAGCAATCCCCATCGGCTTCAGCAGCAGCACTAATTCCGCATGTTTTTCTGCAATTAGCACAATTCTCCTCCTTTCTGATCACCTTTGAGGGTGAAGAGCCCCTTAATCGTGCCTTGATCATTTCCCAGCTGTGCACCTTTTCCAATGTTGTTAAACCTGTTCTGCAGTATTCTTTCATGTGAAGTTTCGAGATACATAGAACATAGAACATAGAATAGTACAGCTTATTACAGGCCCTTTGGCCCACAATGTTGTGCCAAACCTCAAACCCTGCCTCCCATATAACCCCCAACCTTAAATTCCTCTCCATATACCTGTCTAGTAGTCGCATAAACTTCACTAGTGTATCTGCCTCCACCACTGACTCAGGCAGTCCATTCCATGCACCAACCACTCTCTGAGTGAAAAACCTTCCTCTAATATCCCCCTTGAACTTCCCTCCCCTTAACTTAAAGCCACATCCTCTTGTACTGAGCAGTGGTGCCCTGGGGAAGAGGCACTGGCTGTCCATTCTGTCTATTCCTCTTAATAACTTGTACACCTCTATCATGTCTCCTCTCATCCTCCTTCTCTCCAAAGTGCAAAGCTCTAGCTCCCTTAATCTCTGATCATAATCCATACTCTCTAAACCAGGCAGCACCCCAGTAAATCTCCTCTGTACCTTTTCCAATGCTTCCACATCCTTCCTATAGTGAGGTGACCAGAACTGGACACAGTACTCCAAGTGTGTCCTAACTAGAGTTTTATAGAGCTGCATCATTACATCGCGTCTCTTAAACTCTATCTCTCGACTTATGAAAGCTAACACCCTATAAGCTTTCTTGACTACCCTATCTACCTGTGAGGCAACTTTCAGGGATCTGTGGACATGCACCCCCAGATCCCTCTGCTCCTCCACACTACCAAGTGTCCTGCCATTTACCTTGTACTCTACCTTGGATTTTGTCCTACCAAAGTGTACCACCTCAAACTTCTCCGGGTTGAACTCCATCTGCCACTTCTCAGCCCACTTCTGCATCCTATCAATGTCTCTCTGCAATCTTCGACAATCCTCTACACTATCTACAACACCACCAACCTTTGTGTTGTCTGCAAACTTGCCAACCTACCCTTCTACCCCCACATCCAGGTCGTTAATAAAAATCACAAAAAGTAGAGGTCCCAGAACAGATCCTTGTGGGACACCACTAGTCACAACCCTCCAATCTGAATGTACTCCCTCCACCATGACCCTCTGCCTTCTGCAGGCAAGCCAATTCTGAATCCACCTGGCCAAACTTCCCTGAATCCCATACCTTCTGACTTTCTGAATAAGCCTAACATGTGGAACCTTGTCAAACGCCTTTACTAAAATCTATGTAGATCACATCCACTGCATTACCCTCATCTATATGCCTGGTCACCTCCTCAAAGAACTCTATCAGGCTTGTTAGGCATGACCTGCCCTTCACAAAGCCATGCCGACTGTCCCTGATCAGACCATGATTCTCTAAATGCCCATAGATCCTATCTCTAAGAATCTTTTCCAACAGCTTTCCCACCACAGACGTAAGGCTCACTGGTCTGTAGTTACCCAGACTATCCCTACTACCTTTTTTGAACAAGGGACAACATTCGCCTCCTTCCAATCCTCCGGTACCATTCCCATGAACAACAAGGACATAAAGATCCTAGCCAGAGGTTCAGCAATCTCTTCCCTTGCCTCGTGGAGCAGCCTGGGGAATATTCCATCAGGCCCCGGGGACTTATCTGTCCTAATGTATTTTAGCAACTCCAACACCTCCTCTCCCATAATATCAACATGCTCCAGAACATCAACCTCACTCATATTGTCCTCACCGTCATCAAGTTCCCTCTCAGTGGAGAATACCGAAGAGAAGTATTCATTAAGGACCTCGCTCACTTCCACAACCTCCAGGCATATCTTCCCACTTTTATCTCTAATCAGTCCTACCTTCACTCCTGTCATCCTTTTGTTCTTCACATAATTGAAGAATGCCTTGGGGTTTTCCTTTACCCTACTTGCCAAGGCCTTCTCATGCCCCCTTCTTGCTCTTCTCAGCCCCTTCTTAAGCTCCTTTCTTGCTACCCTATATTCCTCAATAGACCCATCTGATCCTTGCTTCCTAAACCTCATGTATGCTGCCTTCTTCCACCTGACTAGATTTTCCACCTCACTTGTCACCCATGGTTCCTTCACCCTACCATTCTTTATCTTCCTCACCGGGACAAATTTATGCCTAACATCCTTAAGCATCGACCACATGTTCATTGAACATTTCCCTGCAAAAACATCATCCCAATTCACACCCACAAGTTCTAGCCTTATAGCCTCATAATTTGCTCTTACCCAATTAAAAATTTTCCTGTCCTCTCTGATTCTATCCTTTTCCATGTTAATGCTAAAGGTCAGGGAGCGGTGATCACTGTCTCCCAGATGCTCACCCACTGACAGATCTGTGACCTGACCCGGTTCATTACCTAATACTAGATCTAGTATGGCATTTACCCCTAGACAGCCTGTCAACATACTGTGACAGGAATCCATCCTGGACACACTTAACAAACTCTACCCCATCTAAACCACTGGAACTAATCAAGTGCCAATCAATATTAGGGAAGTTAAAGTCACCCATGATAACAACCCTGTTATTTTTACACCTTTCCAAAATCTGCCTCCCAATCTGCTCCTCGGTATCTCTGTTGCTACCAGGAGGCCTATAGAATACTCCTAGTAGAGTAACTGCTCCCTTCCTGTTCCTGACTTCCACCCATACTGACTCAGAAGAGGATCCTGCTACATTACCCACCCTTTCTGCAGCTGTAATAGTATCCCTGACCAGTAATGCCACCCCTCCTCCCATTTTTCCCCCCTCTCTATCCCTTTTAAAGCACTGAAATCCAGGAATATTGAGAATCCATTCCTGCCCTGCTGCCAGCCAAGTCTCCGTAATGGCCAATACATCATAATTCCATGTATGTATCCAAGCTCTCAGTTCATCACCATTGTTCCTGATGCTTCTTGCATTGAAGTACACACACTTTAGCCCTGCCAGTCTTCCATTTTTCATGTTGGTGATATTCAGCCAGTAGCAAGCAGTGGTCGGAGAGGAACACTGGCTTGATGCTGGTACTTCTGACTGACAGTCATGCTGTTACAGCCATGAAAACTTGATCCTTCTCATCCGTGCTGACCAGTGAGAACCGTTCCTTATTAATCCCAATTCACTGCGCTTGGTGCATAGTTTTCTGTGCCCAAGCAACTAAGCAAATACCTCTTAGTTGCTGGACACAAACAGAAAGCTATCCTGAACTGAAATGACTCGTGTGATCTCAGTCAGCCATTGCCACGCTGCAGGGTTGCTGAAGATTTTGCACAGCTTGTCATCTTTTAACACTTTGATCACGATTCTGAGTATGATAGTTAGTTGTTATTCAACCATTGGTCAGGATCGATAATGCCATCGGGGCAGCTGAAAAACCATTAATAAGGCAAAGTGGATTTTTTGTGGATTTTCAAGAGACAGCTTCCAGCCGCCTCTTAGACAGAAGAACCACAATCGCTATCTCCTGGTCAGGTCTCACAACTCGTTGCCAATGGCTACTGAGATATACAAACTATGTTCCTGCAAAAAGCCTTGATCTCAACAAGGTATCCCAAGGTTGCAACATGCAGTGTTTAACATAGCACACATTAATGGCTTCAATCTTTAAGCCTGTTATAATGGAAATACAATGTCTGAAGTCATTAAAATCTGTCCCAGTATATCCATTATATGTAAACTTCAGAAGTTTATTAACTCAGAGAGTGGGGAATCATTAGGATTCTTGATCAAAGAGGATTATTCAAATTCAGGAATTGAGTACATTCCAGTCAAAGATTCAAAGGTTTTAGATTTTAGGGGAATCAAGAGATACTGTGCTGTTCCAAAAAGTGAAATTGAGGGTATCAGCTAGGATCTTTTGATTGACAATCCAGACATCAGGGGAGCACTGGTCCTCTACTGTTTCTATTTCTTACATACTTTCGTATTCCTCCAAGGCTGAGATCCAGATCCCTTTGCGGTTGATTTCTGTTGCAGTATTATTGAGGGGAGATTTGCCTCGTTCTTGATCTGAGTCAATTTCTCTCTCTGATTCATATCTCCAATGATGCAGTTCCAGTTACCACAAGCTGGCTTTACTATTCTACTTTGGGCAGGGTGGGTGGGGGCTGTAAAAGTCAACAGCATTCCTGGACTTATTTATAGGAAAATATCTCCTGCAGTGAAGGAGATAAATGAATTTTCAACAAAATTCTGGCAAATCCGTGGTCAGCGATACCAAAACTACATTTTCCCAAACATACCTGATCACTTAATTAACGTGAATATACAAACTTTTGTAAAATCCACTGCTGCTGCGATGAGCTTAGGCCATGCCTCTGGATGTGGCAAGTGAAAGAGGCCGAGACAGAAAACAAGCTTTTCAAGAACTTCTACTTACTTTCTCTATTCCATTTATTCTCCGCTGTTTCTGAACTTCACCAGTTCTACTGAATTTTCATCAATAAAAATATTGATTATTCTCCCTTTTCTCGCTGTAATATATACTTATAGGAATATCTACAAGGAATCTAGTCCATATGAGGAAAGGGATGGGAAGCTTTTGGGAAAATCTGATCACTGAAACAAGAATTTGACAGCAAATACAAAGCCGAAGACTATTTCCACAACCCGACTCCATTTCATTAAAGTAACTGGTGTGATGAGGACTCCAGTCATGGAGTGCACATTCTGAAGGAGAATCATGTCCAATATTACTGAAATAGTATATTAAAATTGTCTTCCATTGCCTAAGATATCAATCAACACTCAATGGCCACTTTATTAGATACTTCTTGTCCCTAATAGAGTGGCCATTGAGTGTATGTCCATGGTCTTCTGCTGCTGTAGCCTGTCCGCTTCAGGGTTTAGCATGTTGTGCATTCAGAGATGTTGTTCTGAGTGATTATCTGAGTTACTGCCACCTTCCTGTCAGCTTGAACTGGTTTGGCCATTCTTCTCCAACCTCTATCATTAAAAATGTGTTTTTGCCCACAGAACTGCTGCTTGCTGATTGTTTCTTTTGTTCTTCCTGCACCATTTACTATAAACTCTCGAGGCTGTTGTGACATCAATCCCAGAGGAACATCGATTTCTGAGATACTCAAACCACAGCTCCAGCATTGACAATTATTCCGTGGTCAAAGTCACTTGAATCACATTTCTTCCCCATGCTGACGTTTGTTCTGAACCTCTTGATGATGTCTACAAGTTTTTATGCATTGGGTTGCTGTCACACGATTGAATGATTAGATGTTTGCAGAAACGAGCAGGTGTACCTGATAGAGAGGCCACTGAGTCTATGTCACCTACACAGACTTATCTGATTCATGACACATGATTTGCTACACATAACCATAAGTCCTATCTGGTCAATAATTTGAAAATTAATCTAGCCACTCTTCCATTTTCAGAATTACATTGGTACTCCCAGGTGTTGTTTTGCCCCAAAGAGTCAGAGCACTGACAGGATGCTCATTAGTTAGTGTTTTATAGTCAGCACTGCTTAACAATACTCATTCTGTGACTTAACTCTCATCTGTGGACAGGCTACGTGACAATGCATGCCTTACGATTGCAATCACCAAAAGGCCAGTCTGCAGTGGCAAGAGCTAAGAAAAGCATTTCATATCTGTCCACTTGAATGACTGTAATAAATATTCTAACTTTCCAACCAAACCTTCAAGTGTGGACAGGATGCTGGCGGTGTGTACTGTAAGAAGTCGTGGTGTCAGTGTGCAATGTAAAATTTGCCTAATATTTCTTCCTGCGCATGAGGAAAATGAATTAAAGGTTTTACAAAAGAAACAACAGGAATGAGAGTGGGGTACTGCAGCAAGGTAAGATTTGCTTTCCTTTAAACCTTAACAACTCAGACTTCCCAGGCGCAAACATTCACTTACACAAATTTCTAAGCCAGCCAGAAATACCATACTAGAAAACAAACCACAAGAGTTGCATCTGCAAGCCACAAGCCAAAAGATGGTTAATTGAGCAGTCATACTGGTAAATTATTATATCCTTTCCAATAAGTCACAGGCCATATGAAAACTACAAAGGCTGCATGGAAGATCAGAAATTAAGAGATCATAGAGTCACAGAGCTAGAAAGTTATACAGCTATTTACTGATGAATGCTCAGCATCATAAGATACATAACACTGTTTCGTGCTCCACATATGCTGCCTGGCCTGCAATTCTCTCATTTTAATTAGCTATCAGAAAGATTGGAGATTCTTTTTCCTTAGAAAAAAACAGACCATTGAAAGAGAGCTTAGAATTACAAAGTAGTTTGGTGGGGTGACTACTGCTTTTACACACACACTCCTTCCTTGAATCAGACATTTCCACTTGTAGATCTAGTAAAGAATTCAGAAATCAACTTCTCCACTTGTACAATGGATAAAATTCAAATCAAATTACCCGAGAGAAACTGAGATCATAGAGTCACAGGGAAATATAGCATGGATATAACCAGACCATAGCAAACACAGAGCCCACCCGTCTAATCGCAATTTCCTGCGTTCAGTCCATAAACTTCTAAGCTGCACCCCTTCATATATCTGTCTAAGTGCCTCTTAAATTTACTATTATTCCTGTCTCAACCACTTCCTCTGGCAGCTCATTCCATATATTCACCATCCTGCTCATGAATAAGTTGCCCCTCAAGTCACTTTTTAATCTTTCCCCTCTCACCATAAACCTTTGCCACCTAATTTTGTACTCCCCTAGCTTGGTGAAAAGACTGTTACCATCCAGTTTATCTGTGCCTCTCATTCCATAATGTTAAATATTTCTATAATGTTATCCTCATTCTCCTACGTTCCAAAGAATAAAGGCCTAGTCTGGCCAGCCCTCCCTATAACTCAGGACCTCTAGTCTGGGTAACGTTTTTGTAAATTTTGTTCTGCTCTCCTTTCCAAATAACTGGACTTTCCTGTGACAGAGTGGCCAAAATGTCAACGACTTCAACATATAACTGCAACAGAATGTTCTGGCACCCATACTCAGTGCCCTGATTGATGAAACACCTTTTTCATAACTCTGTCTGCCTGTGATGTGCTTTCCACAAACAATGCATTTGTACTGTTCTAGTACATTTCCTAATGCCTAAGTTTCATAGTAAAGACCTGAGTTTGATTTTTCAGAAATGCACCATCTCACATACCTATTTGTATTGAAATACATTTACCACTCCTCAGCCCACTTCCACAACTCCACAAGTATCTCCTTGTAATCTACAATAACCTTCTTCGTTACTAAAATATCTGTAATCTGCAATAACTTTCTTCACGATCAAGACCACCCTCTAATTTAGCTTCATTCACAAATTTACTGATCAAGCCTTGCGCATTTACATCCATATCATTTCTATAAAAAATGAATAACAATTGTCCCAACACTGACCCTTGTAGTACACCATTAGTCACTGGTCTTCATTCTAAGAAACAATGTTCAATCATTGTTTGGATAGATTCCTGCATAGTAGGGGAATTAAAGGTTATAGGGTGGTGGAGATGATCTTATTGAATCGCAGAGCAGGCTCAATGGGTTGGATGGCCGACTCCTGCTCCTATTTCTTACATTCTTATGCTCACCACCCTCTGCTTCCTACCTCCGAGCCAATTTTGAATCCGCCTAAGCAACTCTCCCTGAATTCCGTGGGATCATAGTTTCCAGACCAGGTTACCGCGTGACACCTTATACACATTGCTGTGTTGTTTGGTGCCCTTGAACTCTATGTCATAAGAGTGGGATCCTAGGAATAGTGCCCAACATTGTAACTGGGTAGCAGTCATCACTGGAATTCACTTCCTGGGATTGAAAATCGACACAACGGGCTGGTGAGCTTTCGCCAGCATAAACTTCTGTCTGTAGAGGTAGTGGTGGAGCTTCTTTATCCCCCATACTAGATTCAGGGCCTCTCGCTCTATCTGCGCACGGTTGCACTCTGCGCCCGTCAGTGACTTTGAAGCAAACGCAATCAGGCGTTCAGATCCATCTTTCATAATGTGTGACAAAATGACTCCAATGAAAGAAGGAGATGCATCACCTGCCAGTCTGATGGGCAAAGATGGGTCATAATTGCTGAGCAATTCATCGGATGTTATTAGTCTCACTGTTTCTTTGAATGCTTTTTCACAACTTTCTAACCATTTCCTCTTTGCTCCTGTTCATGACAGTGCGTTCAATGGGTGCAGTACTGTATCAATGTTTGGGAGAAACCAGCAGTAGTAGTTTACAAGGCCTAAGTATGACCTGAGTTGTGACATATGCCTGTACACTGTTCCAGTCTTCTCTTCTGACTTAGGTAAACCATGCTTGAGTCCTCAATCTCCATTTGGTCCCCCTCCTGCCCAGGTAAACTTTGGGGTCTCCCATGAGGATGGCTCTGCAGCAGAACATTTGAGATCTACTCAGGTGCCAAAGCTTCAGCAGTTGACTGATCCTGATGATATTGAACATTTTCTTGTCACTTTTGAGAGAATAGCAACAGTGTGCAGATGATCAGTTGAAGATTGGGCCTTTAAGCTCATTCCATTATTGACAGGCAAAGCTAGGAGTGCCTATGTTCATATGGACATTGATGATGCTCCAGACTATGAGGAAGTTAGAAGTGCTATTCTTAAAAAAAATGTTATAAATCCAGAAACCTACAGGCAGAGATTTCACAGCCTTGAGGTTGAACCAGATGAAGGCCCAAAAGAACTACATGTCAGGTTAAAGGAGCTTTATGGGAAGTGGGTTCACCCAAAGAGGAAGATGGTGAATGAAATTGGAGAAATTATTGCCCTGGAACAGTATCTGAGAATGCTTTCCCCTGAGCTCCGGGTCTGGATTAAGGAGCACAACCCTGCAATGGCTGGAGAAGCAGCTGGCCTAACTAATGTGTTTGTTGCTGCCAGACAGAAGAGGCAGCTGTGGAGCTTCACTGCCTGGAAGTTAACTAAGGATCACAAAGGGCCATGTGTCTCCCGGTCTATACAAAGGGTGGATTCAGCCAGGGGTAAGGCTCCTGTAAAGGAGAAATCTATAGAGGCTAACTCATTTTCTAGATCTTCCAAGAGACTTGTTACATGTTACTGTCTGCTTAAAACTACTGTTGTTGGGGTCTGGCTTAAAGGCATCACCCAAATGCCAATTGGTCTGTCCTTGGTCTAACAGCATCAACGTTACTTTCTGTTTAGAAGGCCAAGGTAACAGTGCATCGTATTCTCCTCGCATGATGACAAAGAACAGAGACAAGTGGGTTCCTTTGCCCATACCATCTCCATCGAGGTATCCAAAATATCCCGTGTAAAATGGCTGGCTATACAAGGATAATGTTTTTCCACTAACGGCCTCCTGCTTCTGCCACCTGGAATCTTCCAAATCAGTTTACTGTTGTAGCTGACAGTTTCTAGGAGTTGAAAGCGTCGGTCCATATCTGCCAGTCATTGCCAATCATTGTAAACGTTGGGCATGGATGTTGTGGGCCCAGTAGAAAGTAGCAAGCCAGGAAATCACTTTATGTTGGTAATTACTGACTATGCTACTAGATATCCAGAAGTTTTTCCACTTAAAACTGTCAAGGCTATGTCAATGATGTGGTGTAGTACAGCTTTTCTTTAGCTGGGACAGGTTGCAGAGCTCAGCTATGACCTCATTTTCAAAGTTAAGACTCTGGTCAGAATATAACCACTCAAGGAACACCGTACTTCATAAATTATTCCCTCAAGAGCACCTTTGCTGTGGAATCCACCCCTTGGTCCCAAGATGGAAATGCTTGGGTGAATTTTGCTAAAACATCTGTTACTACTAAGACTTTTTCATGCCCACCTGTTGCCGGCTGAAGCACAATGAAATCTACAGCAACAAGCTTGAGTGGCCAAGAAGCAAGAAATGATTTCATGGGGGGGGGGGGGGGGAAATGGATCTTAAGGTACTGCATCTTAGTTTTAACACACAACGCAGACAATTTTTGATCCACTGTGCCACATCCTCGTGCATGCCCACCCAAAAACGTTTGCTTCTCAACAAGTGCAGAGTACGCTGTAAGCCTTGATGGTCCATAGTCATGCACATACCCTAACACTTTACTCCTCAAGCTGGTAGGTAGCAGAAGCTGATAACACTCCCCGTGCTTCTCGTCCTCAACTACACGATACAGTAACCCGTTATGCTCCCTGATCCTGTCCCAGTGCTTTAACAGAGACAAAACAGGTTTAGGCAGAGTTCCACGCTCCTGCCATTCAGCTTTCTTTTTCTGTCCCATAGTTTCTGAAGATGCTTAATACAGGGCCTTGCTTCTGAAAAGTGTGCGAGTCCCCAGTAGAATAACCCGGGAAGGTTGGGGTGTCACCTTGCATCCGATCATTTACATCACTAGTACCAGCTTCAAGAGCTCAAATTTGCTTAACCTTACAGCTTTTAAGACCAGCTGTAACCAGTGCAGGGTCAAGAGCAGACTACAGATCACCACAGACCCATCAAACTTAGTATCATCTGAAACAGGCTCAGGCTCCCTTGTAAATGGCTGCCTAGTGAGGGCATCCACCACAGGATTGCTCCGAGCCGGACAATACGAAACGTCAAAGTCAAACACAGACAGCTGTGACATCCATCTCTGCTCAATTGCACCAAACTTGGCAGTTTTCAAGTGGGATAATGGATTATTATCCATTATTAAGGTGAATTTGGAGCCCAATAAATAAGCACAAAACTTCTCTACTATAGCCCACTCCAGTGCAAGGAGCTCTAATTTTATACTGCTACAATTCCTATCATTCTTTTCAGCATTTCTCAATTGTCGGCTTGCATATGCAATAACACTCTGTTGCTGGTATAAAACAGCCACAATTGAGTATCTTCTTACCCATTACTTGAACCTCTAGCTCTAGATACCCAAGGTAAGGAATATCAAGATGTTAGCTGCTATTAACCTAAGCCAGGCAGCAGTGGACAACGTATCCTCCTCCTCTCCATTCAAGTGTTCTGGAGAGAACTGCTCAGTCCTGGTGCTCACTTGACTACCTGCGCCAATACCTTGCTTGTGAAAATCTTTCCTCACCATGCCTGAGGAAAGCAGATCCCAGCACTCAATATTTGTTCTAGAACATTGTAACTCCTTTTTTCTATGCCACAGGTGCATAATGGCACCTGTGCCATTTTCTCTTAAAGGCACAGGCATCTACGTTAGCATTACTAAGGTGAAACATAAGTGCACTTTAACGATAAAAAATAATATTCAACAGTCACCTGGTTACACACGTATCACAGAGTGCTGTGATAATGTAGGCTATTTGCATACTTTTGCAGATAACCTGCAAAGAACAATAAAGAATGCTCAATCAAACAATATTTACAATATTACTCAAATACTACTGACCTATTAAATATACTACATTCCTCCTTGCTTAGCTATAAACTTCAACTCAATAAAAAAATGCTTCTCAACTCTATACACAGTATAATTCTGGTTTCTTATGAGTATCACTGAGTTTACTAATTTTTTGAGAAATTCAGTCTCATTTATCCTCTTCCATTTCCACAGCACTCATGTCATCCTCCTCTTCCTTTTCTTCATCCACATTGATTCTTTTTGGCCTTCCATTCATCCAGCTGGTCTTTGCATCTACTTTCGCAAGCAACTTTTTGTCTCCCACTTGAAGTTCATGCAATAACCTTAATGCACACAGAGCAGATTCTGGCTATTTATACTCCCAAAGCCAAATGTTTGCAACTTTCCTGAAGCTACCTGCAGTCTCTTCCAGCTTAACAACAATCCACATTTTGCAAGTAGCTGCCTGATCAATATATCAGAAGCTTTCTCAGAAATGTTGCCTACAAAACTGTTGTAGTCGGACCACTGCTTTCATCACTTTCACGATTCCTTTGAGCAGTGTGGTCCTTTTGGCAACAGGTCATGCTGCACAGCATGAAGACAGTTGTGGCATCATCTACCTTAATTCACCATTGCCATTCTTAATTCACTTTCATTTGACTCTATTGTAGGGGATGCAGCATGCAAATGGTAGATGGATCTCCAATCAATTTGCAATTGCTTCAGCAACTTGTATCCCCACAATGCTGACCCTCTTGTTTTTACCACATACAAGCCCAATGTTAACCTAAACCTAAGATGTATATCACTGTTACAAAAGTCATTCCCACATGAATTACCTTTTCTCCAGTATAAGTTCTTAGCTGGATATCTGCAGACTTCAGTTTAGTATCTTTGTAATGCCATTCAAACTCATTTTGTGGAATGACTGAAACAGCTGAACCAGAGTCCAATTCAGTTGTAATTAATTTGCTGTTCACTTCTCATGTAAGCCGCATTGCTTGTCTATTGTTAGTTTTCAGATTGTAAGTCTCAGGGCTACTCAGTCCTGTGTCACTCTCATCATTATCAAATTTTTCATCAACAGGATGTAGATTAATGTTCTTTTTGAAACTGTAACTTCACTTTTAATATTTTTCTCTTCTCTGTGTGGTCTATTTATTTTTGTTTATTCAACATGCTTTTTGTATATGTCCAACTTTGTTACATTTTCTGCAAGTTTCAGCTTTAAATCTGCTTTGGTCTGGTGTATGTGAGCCCCAACCACAATGATAATACAATTTGTTCAGCCAGGCAGCCCTCTATGTGGATGGTGCAATTCAGTTCATGCTCATGTTTTACTGCAGATTACAACTCAATTGTGTCTCTGTGTGCTGTTTCCATTCATACAACTATTTCAACTGCTCTTTTAAATGTAATTTGTGCTTCATTTAGAACCATTTTTATTCATTGAGATACAGTGTGAAATAACCCCTTCCGGCCCTTTGAGCAACGCCACTCAGCAACCACCCAATTTTAATCTAAGCCTAATCATGGGACAATTTACAATGAACCAATTAACTTACCAACCAGTATGTCTTTGAACTGTAGGAGGAAGCCAGGGAATCTGGAGAAGCCCATGTAGTCATGAGGAAAAAGTACTATCTCCTTACAGGCAGCAGCAGGAATTGAACCCAGGCCCCCTGTACTGTAAAGAGTTGTGCTAACCACTATGCTACCATCTCTCCCAAACTTTCTTGTAATATTCCACAAGCAATCTCTCATCCTTAAGCCCATCACTGAATGGACAATGTTCAGAAAATGTCTTCAATTCAGCCACGTACACTGAAATGGATTTCCCTTCCTTTTGATTCTGCTTATGAAATCTAAAGCTTTCTGCACTCAGCAATGGTTTCAATTTTAAACGTTCTTGCATTATTTTCACAATTTCAGCAAAGCTCATTTTGGCTGGCTTTGTTGGAGCAGTTACCTTTCAAAGCAAACTGTACATCTTTAAACACTGACGAAGGGTCTTGGCCCGAAACGTTGACAGTGCTTCTCCTTATAGATGCTGCCTGACCTGCTCTGTTCCACCAGCACTGTAGCAGCAGTGTTCAGAGTCAATAGTCTTGAGAGAGTAAAACTTTTATGGATACATTTATTAGAACAAAGATGATTGAGAGGGTATTTGTTAGAGGTATACAAAATTATAAGGGGTATAGATAGGGTAAATACAAGCAAGCATTTTCTACTGAGATTGGGTGGAACTACAACCAGAGCTCATGGCTTAGGGGTAAAAGGTGAAATTTTTTAAGGGGAACATGAGGGGAAACCTCTTCACTAAGAGGGTCATGAAAGTGTGGAATGAGCTGCCTTCATAAATAGTGCATGCAAGTTTGATTTCTATGTTTAAGAGAAGTTTTGGTTTGTACCTGGATAGTACAGGTATGGAAGGCTATGGTCCCAGTGTAGGTTGATGGGAGTAGGCAGTGACAATGGTTTTGGCATGGTTTAGATGGCTAAAGGGTCTGTTTCTGTGCTGTACTTCCCTGTGACTCAATGACCCGGATGAAAATGTGGATGGATGGGTTAGTAAGTTTGCAGATAAGACCAAGATTGTTGGAGTTGTGGATAGAATAGAAGACTAGCAAAGAATACAACATGATAAAGATCAGATACAAATATGGGCAGAGAAATGGCAGATGGAGTTTAGTCCAGATAAACTGGAGGTGTTGAGGAGACAGTACACTGTGAAGGGCAAGGTCCTTAGTAGTGTTGCTGAGCAGAGAGATCTTAGGATCCAAGTTTGTAGCTCCTTGAAAGTGGCTACACAGGTCGGTAAGGTGGTTTAGAAGCTTATGGGATGCTTGCTTTTATTAGTTGAAACACTGAATTAAAAAGTCAAAAGGTGATGTTGCAACTTGATAAAACTCTGATTAGGCCACATCTGGATTATTGTGTATAGTTCTGTTTGCCCACTGTAGGAAGGATGTTGAAATTTTGGAGAGGGTGCAGAAGAATTTAGCAGGATGCTGCCTGGTTTAGAGGGCACATGCTATCAAGAGGGACTGGATAAACTTTGGTTGTTTGCTCTGGCGTGCCAGGGACTGAAAGGAGATCTGATAGAGGTTTACAAGATTATGAGAGGCATAGATAAATTGGACAAAGCCTATTCTGTTTCCCAGGGTTGAAATGTCTAATACCAGGGGGCGTGCATTGGAAGTGAGGGGGGTAGGTTCAAAAGGATGTGAGGAGTAAGACTTTTTTACTCAGAGTCGAGGGTGCTTGGAATCCACTGCTTAATATAGTGGTAGAGGCAAATACATTAGAGGCTTTAAAGAGACATTTGAATAGGCACATGGATGTAATGAAGATGGAGGGGTATGAATGTGGTGTAGATAGGAGGGATTAGTGTTTGGGTGTTTTTAATTTGCCTTTTACCTGGTTTAGCACAACATTGTGGGTCAAATGGTCTGTCCCTGTGCTGTTCTATGTTCTATGTTTGTACCAATACATACACTGACTTCTGGCCATTTCATCAAACATCCTTCTTCCATTGTAAGGCAGGACCATTCACGTTGGTTGTACAATTTGCAATTCCATTCACAACCCCTCAAATAGTGAAGAGCTCTATGCTTGGTAGTAACATATTGGCATACTATCAATTCCTAATCTTTCACTGGAGAGTAGGACATGTATGAAATCTGGAAAACATAATTGTTTTTTAGAGGCCTCATGATATCACAGCTAGCCAATAGGCACTCTTGGGATGTTGCCTGCATCAGCAAATAGCAGAGGTAGAGCAAACAACAGGCCAGTCTTTACTGAAGGGGAAAATCTCAACCCAACATATCGAAAGTTATATTATACATTGCACTTGCTTCGTGAAGATACACTTAGAAACATACTACAACTAATAAAATGCATTTTAATCATTGTCTTGGCTATTAGAGTGTTTGACAGTTCAGTTTAATATGTCACAAAGAAGAGAAAATCTGCAGATGTTGGAAATCCAAGCAACACACACAAAATGCCAGAGGAACTTTGCAGGCCAGGCAGTATCCATGGAAAAAAAGTATAGTCAATGTTTCAGGCCAAAACCCTTCAGCAGGATGACATGGATGCTATCTGGCCTGCTGAGTTCCTCCAGCATGTTGTGTGTTTTGCTTGATTTAATATGTAATTTGATATATATCTCAAGACCTTTAATAAATTTATATAATTGTTGTCAAAAAGTAAACATTAACACTCATTTCATTAACACACTCAAAATTTTCAAGATGAGGCTGGCAGTATACATCAAAGTTTTACAGCAGCTCACAGAGCTACTAGATATACTTATGAACTACAATTACTACAATCTGCGGTCCCTCATTTCCCTTGAAGAAATGTACTTTTGAACTAGTGATCTTACAATCTCCTAAAGTATTCAATGAACTTGACTCTCAGGAATGCAGGTGTGGCACCATGAAGGAGACAAAGCTCCGCCACCACCATTGGAAGAGAGGGTGGAAGAAACAGCTAGGCTGGACTTCATGCCAGATTAAAGCACTGACAGCAGATAATGAACTGGTGCTTAGATGCGCTACTAGCCAGCCAAGAGCCTCCAGCTGAATCTGGCTCGTCTGCCTATGCTTGGCACACCTCATTCTTTTCTCATTACTACCACTGGATGGGAGATGCAGCGTTCCTGGTTCCCACACCACACAAGGCCTGCCTAACAGTCCTTGTTTCTATCCTGCCTGATGGTGGGAGGTCAAAGAGATTTTAGGACAGAAGGCTAGGGCTCTTGACAATGCTGAGAGTTCTGCAAAAGCAATCTGTCTGGTGTTTGTCCTGGATGGGGGAGAGAGAGACCCTGATAGAAACATAGAAACAGTCTATCTTAGCTAATTCACGTCTCATACCTTCAGTTACCCTTCTTTAAGTTTAGAAACTTTGTTTCTGAATTAACAATGTCACTCTCCATCTTAATGAAGAATTCCACCATATTATGGTCACTCTTACCCAAGGAGCCTCGCACGACAAGATTGCTAACTAACCCTTCCTCAGTGCTCAATACCCAGTCTAGAATGGCCTGCTCTCTAGTTGGTTCCTCGACATGTTGGTTCAGAAAAGCATCCCACATAAATTCCAAGAAATCCTCTTCCTCAGCACCCTTACCATATTTGGTTCACCCAATCTATATGTAGACTGAAGTCACCCATTATAACTACTGTTCCTTTATTGCACGCATTTCTAATTTCCTGTTTAATGCCATCCCCAACTTCACTACTACTGTTAGGTGACCTGTACACAACTCCCACCAGCATTTTCTGCCCCTTAGTGTTATGCAGCTCTACCCATATCGATTCCACATCCTCCAGGCTAATGTCCTTCCTCTACTCTCTAACCAGCAACGCTACCCCACCTCCTTTTCTTTCCTGTCTATCCCTCCTGAATATTGAATATCCCTGGATGTTGAGCTCCCATCCTTGGTCACCCTGGAGCCATGTCTCTGTGATCCCAACTATATCATATTCATTAATAACTATCTGCACATTCAATTCATCCACCTTGTTACGAATGCTCCTCGCATTGACACACAAAGCCTTCAGGCTTGTTTTTACAACACTCTTAGCCCTTATACAATTATGTTGAAAAATGGCCCTTTTTGATTTTTGCCCTGGATTTGCCTGCCTGCCACTTTTACTTTTCACCTTACTACTTTTTGCTTCTACCCTCATTTTACACCCCTCTGTCTCTCTGCACCTTTTCCCATCCCGTGATGATTCTCTCAGCCATCCTCACAATCCATTGCAAGGTCTTGTGGTTAGATGCTGTGCAATTCCTGTATGAGACAGTGATACAGCTGGCCTGAACAATCTGGTAGACTGCAGTTACAGTGGGGATGGGGAGCCTCGCTTGTTTCAATCTCCTCAGGAAGTGGAGGCACGGCTGAGATTTCTTGACTAAAGGAGTGGTGTTGAGGGACCAGGTGAGATCATCTGGGATGTGCGCACCAAGAAATGTTGTGCTCCTTACACTCCATGGAGGAGCCATTGATGGACCAGTTTCCCTCACCTCAGTACTGAACTGACTGCACAGCTTGTGGATTCAATTTCATGAACTCTGCAGTTCACTTTCTCAATACTGTTTCTTCACTTTTTTATTATTTGCACGATTGATCATATTGGATGCTTGTTGGTTTTTGTTTTCTCAAGGATCCCATTGTTTTTCTTTATTTTCCTGTGCATGCCTACAAGAAAATAAATCTCAAGATTGTATATGGTATACATACTTCGATAATAAATTTACTTTGAACTTTGAAAATGATAAAAACTTTGTTTGGTGAGTGTAAATTTTAATGGTCCATGTTCTTTTAGTTCTCACGGTGCAGGGGTCCAATTTTCAAAAAAGCAAAGTAAGTTCTTGGCACGTTCTGAATTAACTTTCGCAAACATTAGTCTTTTACTAGTTTAAATGCTCCTTGTAAAATGAGTAGCATTTATTGTTAATCCACATCATAAACACAAGGGATTCCACAAAGTCTGGAAATCCAGAGTAACACTCTTAAAATGCTGAAAGAACTCAGCAGGTCAGGAAACATCTATGGAAAGAAATAAGAGTCAATGTTTTGGGCCGAGACCCTTCATCAGGACTGTTGGATTATTAGTTGTGGGTTAATAATCCACAGAATGTTTTTGCTTATTTTTGCAAGGTAACTAATAGTATTAATAACTTGGTAATAATTGGCTGTGATATTCTGAATGGAGTAGTTATTGGTGATTGGTGATTATTGGTGAGAATTTTTTTATGGGACCGATGAAGACCCAGATATTTCGTGTACACTCTTGAATGTACACTATAGGTTTCCATCAGTAATGTACGTCTCTGCGATGGGTTGTGATTTTAAAAAAAGTGGCATTGTGGGCCTGTGTGGATGAAGTAAAGAAGGAGGTAACCTAAAAAAAGTAGAGCCCCTGTTTTCCAACTTCAGTTCCCCTTTTACCTTGGCCATCATAACAATGGAGTTAGTGGGGAAACCCATCAACTCCCCCAAGGTCTGAGTTGGTCTTACAGCAACTCTTGTCAAATTAAATGCAACCTAATATCCAATTTTAAAGTGTTGTGTGTCAGTGACACTACAAAAAAAAAAATCACACTTCACTTCATATCTGAAATTTGAGTCATTGTCTTGGCCTTCCAGCAATAATCCGTGCTCCCATGCAGAGGTGGGAGGAAAGGAAAGGAACAAACATAACTAGCCTTCCTACATTTGTTATAAATAACAGGTATGAGTCATGAACTGCTCCTAATATCATTAACTACCAGTTGAGGCCGAATTAAATGTCACTATCCTTCGTAGGTCCCTGTAGGTGGACAATACACAGTATGGTCCACATCAAAAGCTGCTTCAGTACCACTAATCTCTTACTTGCCCATCTATTGCCGCTGGTCGATTGAAAGGAAGCAGCAATTAATAATTTACCATCGCAGCCTCATAACTTTTCAGGAAGTTGATTAATCTCTGGGTAGATTAGTCTTGGAGGGACCATTCAGGCAAAATTGTGAAACCATTTGCAATAGCAATAGATGAAACCTAAACAAGTGGCTTCTCCTGCCCCTCACCTCAAACTAACCCAGCTTATGTTTTCCTACCTGGTGTTAATTGGTTCAGAGTTAATTTGAAATATTCCTTGGTTTAGCTGAAGAAAATTAGTGAAGCAAATGTTGTTCATTACTACCTCAGTTTTAGCTGTAAATGGGGCTATTGTGGGACTAATTTTTTTTCTTTAAAATTGCATCATTTACTTGTAGATGGATTTCTGCCCATTCTGATTTAGGCTTCCACAAGACCCACTCGGGAGTCCAAAAAGTATGCAATAAGAATTAAGTGACACTGTCAGGATCCTGACCCCATTTTTATCATTGCCTACACAAACCACAGGTGGTGCACAGAGCAAGTGAACATGTTCAACAATTTTTTAAAGGAGTACTCGGTTGCTGTAAAGTAAAACATTTATGGTTATCATTTCTAATGACGTGGATGATTTCCAGAATGTTTGTGGTGCTTGGTGACTGTTCGGAACTTTCAATAGGGTGCTGCCAATGTCCTTTCTTCATCGTGATGAATCCTTCTGGCAGGGAGAGAGCCATGAAGAGACTAATTAGGGCAGAGGAGGTGATGGTCCACAGCAGGAAGGAAGGAAGGATGGAAGGCTACATTCAATGAGAAAGATTATCTAAGGGATATTGTTAGATGTCTTGTGTTATGCACCAGAGACTCCAGGGGAACCTTTATAGTTCTATTTTGCATGGAAGGAAGATTAATAAGGAATCCATGTTTGATGAAGAATACTTGGGCTGACACCAAGAATGTAAGTGACGTCTTCCTACAAAAGCAGAGACAAAAATTCTTCAACAAATGAAACTTCATAGCAGCTGTGGAAGTTAATATTTTACTTTGTTCTGTAAGCTTAAATGTGATGGCAAGGACTTAGTCAGAATGAATTCCCTATCAAACTATTACCCCCCTTCTTCAGCTGGGACACCAGAAACCACAGGATTCCGATGACTCATCCTGAAAGAGCTTATAAATATACTCAACTCCGGATGAGATTTCTTGTTTTGAACAGTCAACTTCCTGACATAATAACAAAGATTAAGGCATACATTTTCAAAAATCACATGTGAAAATGTGTTATGATAAAATTCTTTGTTCCAAGCACACCGGGCCTAAAAGCTTATTATTGAAATAGAGAGTATCTGCTTTTCTGCAGACTTACATTCTGCAAAGTTACAAGATTAAGTGGGTCCAATTGAAATCAAATGTTTTTTCTTTACATAAAACTTGTGGCAGACATTTGATGATTAACTTGAACACTTTTGGGATTCAATAAATCTGAATACCCTGTTCAGGGGATGAGACAGGAAGCTCCATGGATGAAAATTGGATACCCGGATGCTATGTTGCCTCCCAGATTCTAGGGTCAGGCACATCCCAGATCGAGACCACAACACTCTTAAGTGAGAGGATGATCAGCCAGAGGTCATGGTCCATGTTGGTACCAATGACATGTGTAGGAGGGGGGACGAGGTCCTGCAAAGTGAGTTCAGGGAGTTAGGTGCTAATTTAAATGACATGGCTTCCAGGGTTGTGATTAACGATGCCACTTACTAGTGAGGAAGATTATACAGTTTAACAAGTGGTTAAGGAGATGGTGCAGGAGGGAGGGCTTCAGAATTTTGGATCATTGGGCTCTCTTCCAGGGAATTTGGGACCTATTCAGAAGGTACGGATTGCTGCTGAACTGGAATATCCTCCAAAAAGGTTTGCTAGAGCTGCAAGGAAGGACTTAAACTAGAGTTGCTGGGGGATGAGAACCAGAGCAGATAGTGGAATGGTTGTGGGGAAAAATATTGTTAAGCCTACATATGAGCTCAGGAGTCGAAAGGTCAAGCATGGTGGGACTACAGTAGGAAAGGTATATGAGCTTAGGGCATGGATCAGCACATGGAAATATAACATCGTAGTCCTTATTGAGACTTGGTTGCAGGAGGCAGCTCAAGGTTCCAGGGTTCCATTGTTTTACACATGATAGAGCGAGAGGGATTAAAAGAGGAGGAGTGGTATTACTAGTCAGGAAAAATGTCACAGTAGTGCTCAGACAGGACAGACAGGAGAGCTCATAAACTGGCACTTTATGGATAGAATTGAGGAATAAGGAAAGGATAACCATGTTAATGGAATCACCCAAAAGTGCACCAATTTAGAGGAACAGATTTGTAGAGAGATCAACGACTATTGTAAAAAACGTGTTCTAACAGTGAGATATTTTAACTTTACAAATATTGACTGGGACTCTCATACTGTAAAAGGGCAGGATGGGAAAGTGTTTGTCAAATGTGTTCAGGAAAGTTTCCTTAATCAATATAGAAGTCCCAACTAAAGAGAGTATGACACTAAATCTACAATTAAGGAATGAGACAGGACAGGTGACAGACGTTTGTGTAGGGGAACACTCTAGTGATCACAATACCATTCGTTACAACAAAATCATGGGGAAGGGTAGGTCTGATCCTTGGGTTGAGATTCAAAGTTGGAGAAAGACCAATTTTGGTGGTATCAGAAAGGATCCAGCAAGTGTGGATTTGGACAGGTTGGCTTCTGACAAAGGTGTACTTGGTAAGTGGGAGGCCGTCAAAAGAGAAATTTTGAGAGTAGAGAGTTTGTATGTTCCTTTCAGAAGAAAAGACAAGGATAGCATGTTTATGGAACCTTGGTTCTCGACTGATGTTGAGGCCCTGGTTGAGAAGAAGAAGGAGGTGGTAAAGTAGAAACAAATGAGGCACTTGAGGAGTATAAGAAAAGCCAGAGAACACTTGAGAAGGAGGTCAGAAGGGCTAAATGAAGGCATGGCATTGCTCTAGAAGATCAGAGTGGTCATCTATGCATGGAAACAAAAGAAATGGGGGAGATCTTAAGTGGATTTTTGCATCTGTATTTACTTGTCAGATGGACACAGATTCTATAGAAGTGAGGCAAAGCAGCAGCGAGGTCATAGACCCTGTACAGATTACAGAGAAAAAAGTCTTTACTATCTTCAGGCAAATTAAGGTGGATAATTCCCCAGGGCCTGACAAGGTTTTCCCTCACAGTCTGTGGGAAGAATGCGCAGAAATTGCAGGGGCCCTAGCAGAGATATTTAAAATGTTCTTAGTCGCAGGTGAGGTGCCAAAGGATTGGAGGATAGCTAATGTTGTTACTTTGTTTAAGTAAGACTTTAAAAATAAGCCAGGAAATTATAGGCCGGTGAGCCTGACATCAGTAGGGAACAAATTATTGGAAGGTATTCTAAGGGACTTGATATATGAGTATTTGGATAGACAGGAACTGATTAGGATAGTCAACATGGCTTTGTGTGTGGTAGGTCATGCCTACCCAATCTTATAGAGTTTTTTGAGGAAATTACCAGGGAAGTTGATGAGGGTAAGGCAGTCAATATTGTCTACATGGTCTTTAGCAAGACATTTGACAAGGACCCACATAAGAGGTTAGTCAAGAAGATTCAGTCTCTTGGCATTCAAAATGAGGTAGTAAATTGGATTAAACATTGGCTTTGCAGGAGAAGCCAGAGATATGTAGTAGGGATAGTTGTCTCTCTGACTGGAGGTCTGTGACTAGTGAAGTTCCACAGAGATCGGTGCTGGGTCTGTTGGTGTTTGTCGTCTTTTACAAAGATCTGGATGATAATGTGGTAAACTGGATAAACAAATTTGCAGATGATGCCAGGTTGTAGGAAGTAATGGACAGCAAGAAAGACTGTCAAAGCGTGCAGTGGAATCTGGACCAACTGAAGAAGTGGGCTGAGAAATGAGAGATAGAACTTAATGTAGACAAATGCTAGGGGCTGCACTTTGGGAGAACAAACCAAGGTGAGACTTACACAGTGAGCAGCAGGGCACTGAGGAGTGCTGTAGAACAGAGGGATCTGGAAATACAGATCCATAATTCCTTGTAAGTGGCCTCACAGGTAGATAGGATCATAAAGAAAGGTTTTGGCATACTGACCTTCATACATCAAAGTACTGAGTACTGAAGTTGGGATCTTATTTTGAAGTTATTAAGACACTGGTGAGCCTAATTTGGAGTATTGTGTACAGTTCTGGTCACCAACTGACAGGAAAGATGTCAATAAGATTGAAAGAATGCAGAGAAAATTTGCAATGATGTTACCAAGGCTTGAGGACCTGAGTTACAGGGAAAGGTTGAATAGGTTAGTACTTTATTCTTCAGAGTATAGAAGAATGAGGTGGAGGTATAGAAACTTATTAGGGATGTAGATAGGGTAAATTAAAGCAGGCTTTTTCCACTGAGGTTGGGTGAGACTACAACTAGAGGTCACGGGTTAAGGATGAAAGATAAAACATTTAAGGGGAACGTGAGGAGGAACTTCTTCACTCAGAGGGTAGTGAGAGTGTGGAATGATTTGCTAGTGGATGTAGTGGATACAAGTTTGATTTCAACACTTAAGAGAAATTAGGATGGATACCGGAATGGGCGCAGTATGGAGGGCTATGGTCCAGGTGCAGGTTGATGCAACTAGACAAGTTAATAGTTTGGTATGGCAAGATAGGCCAAAGGGCCTGTATCTGAGCTGTAGTGTTCTATAACTCTATCAATTAACAAGCCCAGCCTGACCTTTCCCACTGCCTAAAAGTTCAGATCACTCGTCAGTTTGCAGTTATGTCCCAGACCATACTGACCCACCCCAACTCCTACTCTCCCTGTTGAAAGTCTTAAACTCCTCTCCCATCCCACCTACACCACTAAGTTATTGAGCAACTTGCATGCTTTATCCCACAGTTCTGCTGGGAGCCCAAATGCTAGATCTCTCAAACTGCTTCCATTGTCATCTAACATGCAACTCCACCTCTGATCCAATATTAGACCAAAGAAGTGAAGTCCAGGGCTGAGATGAAAATGATAACCTTCGACACCAAGGCACATTACCTAACTGTGGCGTGGTAAAATTGAGATCATTCAGTATCAAGGAGAAAACACTCAGTGGTTGAATTAATATCCATCACAAAGAATGATGCCATGGTTGTTGGAAGCCCATCATCTCACACTCTAGGAGTCCCTCGGAACAGTGCCATCGGCCAATAACTTTGAGCTGCTACATTAATTTGGTCAGGTGTGAGTATATTTGTAAATGATTGTGAAAAATGTAATTGCATTTGCAACTCCTCAGCAAATGAAGGAGCCATTGACTGCATGCAGCAAGCCACAGATCATGAATACATGACAAGTAACATGACAGCACAAAAGAACCGGGCACTGTCCAACTCCAGCAAGAAAGAGTCCAGCCATTTACTCTTGACAGTCAATGACAGAGCTCCCCAATGTCAGCATCTTGGAGATCACAATTGACTACACACTCAGTAATACCAGCCACATAAATACCATGGCCACAAGTCAGAGGCTGAGCATCCTTAGCAACTTTCCTGATCTCCTGACAGCCCAGAGTTTTTCTGCCATTTACCCTGGACAAATCAGGAGGATGCTAAAGTAATCAATAATCAGAAACAGAATCAGGTTGAACATCACCGGTTACTATATGACATGAAATGTGTTGCTTTGTGGCAGCAGTACATTGCAATACAGAATAATAAAAAGAGAACTATAAATTACAATAAGTATATATAAGAAACACAAATTAAACAAGTAGTGCAAAAAGGGAGGGAAATACATTGAGGAATTGTTCACAGGTTCATTGTCCATTCAGAAATTTGATGGGGGAAGGGAAGAAGCTGTTACTAAAATGCTGAATGTGTTTCTTCATACTCCTGTACCTCCTTGATGGTAGTGTTGGGAAAAGGACATGCCTTGGCTGATGGGGGCACTTAATGATGAAAGCTGCCTTTTTGAGGCATCAGTTTTTGAAGACACTCTCAACGCTGGAGGCCAGTGCTCCTGATGAATCAGGCTGAGTTTGCAGTTTGCTGTGGCTTTCTCAGGTCCTGTGCAGTGGCCACTCCATACCAGGCAGTGGAGCAACCAGTTAGAATGCTCACCACAGAGCAACTATGGAAATGGCTCTTTGGTGACATTTGTGAAGTTGTGAGATAAATAATTCTCAAGGTGAAGCAACCCACTTCACTAACACCCCATCCACCACCCTAAATATTCATTCCCTCCACCACGAGTACATAGTGGCTGAAGAGTGTATCATCTGCAAGATGAATTGCAGTTACTTACTTCCTTTGACTACTCTGACAGGAACCTCTAAACCTGTAAGAAGGACAAATGCTTCAGTGGCATGGGGATAGTTCCCTCTCTACATCCCACACTGTATTGACTTGAAATATTTGTTGCTCCTTCTTCACTGCTAAGTCTAAATCCTGGAACTATACATTGAGGAAGTGGCTCAATGGGAGCCTAAGAGGCAGTCCATCACAGAAAGGCAATTTGTGATGGGTATAAATACTAATCTTGCTGACAAGAACAGGATCCCAGGAAATGAATCAACAAAACTGAAGTCTCATGGTTTCAGTTAACAATTGCCTATCATGCCAAGACTCAAAGCTTAATTCTTTCCTTTATGACAGTATTACATCTTAGTGAATGCAGACACAAAGCAAGTACAGTGCAAACAAGGAAATAGGAATTAACCCAATCATCTACCCTCCCACTCCAATTTTATTTTGACACAAGACTTCTGTCTTTCTCTAAGGCATGTTTGCCAAGTAGAACCAGCTGCTTAGCTTGCCCATCCTTTAACCATTGCTATTGTGCAGCATGGAGACATTAAGAGGAGAAATCCATTGTTGATCACAGTTACAATGTTATTACTCTATAATTATTTAAATTCCAATGGTAAGTAAAATTTTACAAGAATTAAAGAAGACTTTAGTTTCCAATTCACCTCACAATATCTCCAGGCAGCAATATGTTTTCCAAACACGTGCTCTTTCTACCATTCGTTGACCATCTGTGCGACTACCCGAAAATGGTTTGGAACATTTCAGTTCGATCATATGCCCATTTTCCATATCAACTGAAATATGTACCAAAAATAAATCCTAATAAGAATCTGAAAAGTGAGACAGTGCTTTATTTGTATTACAAGGTTTGTTTCCCGTATTCGTTTTTTGATATGTCTAAAACAGGTAACCTGGTTACCTTCAATTAATACAGCTGAAAGGGGATTATTCACAGAAAAGTCGAGTTAATATAAACGTCTAGCTCACTACCTATTAATAGAACAATTTTACATAAATACCAATAACAACAGACTGTTTTGGTTGTCATGGTTGGGATTCAGTGGCCAGTTTCTTTCTACATTAAACAAATCCATCCAGAAAGTTGTTGCAAACTCTTATTCTTTCACTCAGAATCACCATTAACATGAATGATTTATTTCAGATTTTCAATATCTACAGATTTTTTAAAATTTTCATATTAACTTTAGGAAGTCAATTAATGAAACCTGACTAGGTGACTAATTTAACTGAAGGAAGTGGAAGGTTTACTGGCAAAGACCAGTTCCTGTCCACACATTTCCTAAACCAAAGTAATAATTGCCAAAAACTCAATGTCCACTGAACATAATGAACTTAGATGATTTGGTGGGCTCACAAAGATAGTCACAGCACAAAAATTCAGGAGTCCACCCACAGTATTTGCTGTCCTCCAGATGATTATTCATGATACCTAACGATTGACAAAAGAACATTCCAAATCACAGTTTTAGAAGGTCACAGCAGATGTCTGAATATTTTGCTCAATTAAGCTGAAGGAGTTTTATTGACATATTTTAGAATAGTTATGTGTAAGGTCTATACACTGTGCATTGGAAAGATGATGTCTCATGTCTGAGCATTTTCCAAGCATTATATTCCTGGGAAGCGCATCAGCTGATGAGAAGTTGCTACAGAATTCTTTTGTTGCAGTTTTTGGGAAAACAGACGATTGTCTCTTGTGTTGTTAATTTAATTTTTCATTTTTTTTCTGTCTTCACTAGCATACTGTCCTATGTTTACTATGAATAAAAATATATCTGATGTCCTAGATCAGCTAACAGTTTTTTGAAAGATGGGGCCACAATGGAGCATTTATGGACTTCAGGAGAATGGCATTAAGCTCCAACAAAAAATGCTGATTTTCAGAGTGGATGCAAACCACTGCTCTGGCCTGTGGTACAAGAACAGGGCATTCAAGATGCCACAAACAGCAAAAATGAAATTCTTAAAACAAGTAATACTGTAGATACTGGCAATCCAGAGTAACACACACAAAATGCTTCAGGAACTCAACAGGTCAGGCAGCTTCTATGATTTTTTTTGTCAATTTACTTAAATCATCGGCATCCTACTTTCCCATACTATTTATAACTCTCTTGCAAATTTGTATTCTTATTCTGCAGTGCAGTTAATTATTATGTTATAAAAGAATGGGATATTGATAAATGGCATGACCAACAAGGACTAGTACTTTAGAAGGGGATTGCAGTTATCCTGTCAGGTGACAGGATGAATGCATCCAAATGTGTTCAGCCATAATCATCACGTGACAGGAAATGCCTAGTCATTCATGTTCAGAACGCTTTTACCACTGGGCTTCCTTCTTCAAAATTTGCTTTAGATATTTTTGCAAACTTTGCAACAATGAGCTTGGTTATAAATTTTCTTCAATCTGCTGGCCGGAATTGCTCTCACATTGCCTTTACCCTAACATCGCGTCTTCCACAATCTTCTGAACCACCTTCAGCTGATGGGAAGCAGGGATATTTAGTTTCTATGATTAACAATAAGTTATTCACATATAATCAAATCAAATCACATTATTGAGATCACAGTGAAGCAAAAACTATTACGTTTTCTCTTCACTTCGCTTATTGAATCCAAATTATTAATATTTGCATGCAGAAGTTGCATCAAATTGTAGCTGGCTCCCAGACTAAATACCAATGTTTAACATGGAGATATGTTTGATATTCTTGCTCATGGTTCACTGGGTTTCATCACTTTTTGAATTGGTTTTCCAGGTGTTCAATCAAAGTGGATATCACATACAATGTTGACATTCATTGCCCATCCAAGAGTACACCTGAACTGAAGAAATATTTAAAAGTTCAGCACACTAACTAGTTTGAAAGTCACATATAGTTGAGAGTTGGAACAGTAGGGGATATCTTTCCCAGGAGTTTGCTATTAGAGGATGCTATTGAAATAGAGGATTTTAAGATCGTAAGACATATAAGCAAAACTAGGTCATTTGACCTATCAAGTCCACTCAACCAACCCATCGTGGTTGATTTATTATCTTTCTCAACCCCATTCTCCAGCCTTCTCCCTGTAACCTTTGACACTCTGATTAATCAAGAACCTTTAATACCTCCACTTTAAATATACCAGATAACTTGGCTTCCATAGCCATCTGTGGCAATGAATTCCACAGATTCACCACACTCTAGCAAAAGAAATTCCTCCCTTTTTCCATTCTAAAGGGATATCCTTCTATTATGGGGCTGTGCTCTCTGGTCCTAAGCTTTCCTTCTATAGGGAACTTCCTCTCCACATCCACTTTAACTAAGCCTTCCAATATGTGCTAGGTTTCAATGAGATTCCACCACCGCCCTCTGCCCCATTCTTCTAACTCAAGTGAGTAATGGCCCACAGCCATCAAACACTCCTCATATGTTTTCCCCTTAATTCCTGGAATCATTCTCATGAACCTCCTCTGAACCCTATTCAATACCAGCACATCCTTTCTTAGATAAGAGGCCCAAAACTGCTCACAACATTCTGTGTGCGGTCTGAACACTGCCTTATAAAGCTTTTATATCCTTGGTTTTACATTCTAGTCCTCTCAAAATTAATGATAGCATTACATTTGCCTTCATCACTGTCAATTCAACCTGCAAGTTAAACTTTAGGGAATCCTGCATCAGGACTCATAATTCCATTTGTACCTCTGACTTCTGAGTTTCCATTTCAGAAATAGTCCACACTTGTATTCCTTCTACCAAAGTGCATGACCGTACAATTACCTACACTGTATTCCATCTGTCACTTCTTTGCCCATTTCCCTGATCCATCTGAATTCCACAGACCCCTTGCTTCCTCAGCCCTATCTGCTCCATCACCTATCTTCATACTGTCTGCAAACTAGACCACAAGGCCATCAACTCTGTCATTCAAATCATTGACATATAACGGGGAAAAAAGCAGTCACAAAACCTATCCCATGCGAACCAAAACTAGTAACCTGCAGCCAACCAGGGAAGGCCCTCTTTATTCCCACTCTATGCATCATGCCAGTCAATCAGTCTTCTATGCATGCCAGCATCTGTCCTGTAAAACCATGGGCTCCTATCTTGTTAAGCAACCTCACTTTGTCAAATCCTTTCTGGAAATCCAAGTAAACAACATCCACTTACTCTCCTTTTTCTGTTGTGCCTGGTATTTCCTCAAATCCAATGGATTTGCCAGGCAAGATTTCTCCTTAAGGAAACCATGCTGACTTTGGCAGATGTTATCATAGGGCTCCAAGTCCCCTTACTAATGAACCCCAATATCCTCCCAACCACTGATGTCAGCCTAACTGGTCCATAACCTGTCTTTCACTTTCCCCTCTTCCTGAAGTGCAAAGAGTAACTTAAAGAGTAGCATTTGCAATTTTCCAGTCTTCTGGAACCAGAATAATTCAATAATCAAGTTATTTTTGAAAGATCACTACTAGTACCTCCGCAATCTCTTCAGCTACCTCTTTCAGAACCCTGGGGTGTAGTCCATTTGGTCCAAGTGACTTATCTTTCAGCTTCCCAAGCACCTTATATTTAGTAATAGCAGCTACATTCACTCCTGCCCCCTGTCACTCTTTAACTTCTGGGTTACTGCTGGTATCTTCCTCAGTGCAAAATATTTATCAGGCTCATCAACCATTTTTTTGTTCCAAGTAATTACCTCACCAGCGTTATTCTCCAGTGTTCGATATCCACTTTCATCTCTTTTACACCTTTTATATCTGAAAATATTTTATATCCTCTTTTATGCTATTGGCTAGCTTACTTTTGTATTTCATCTTTTCTCTTCTTATCATTTTCAGTTGCCTACTGTTGGGTTTTAAATTTTCCCAATCCTCCAGCTTCTCACTGATTTTTGTTAATTTCTATGCCCTCTTTTTTGTTTTTATGCTGTCTTTCCCTTGTCAGCCACAGTTGCCTCACCCTCTTCTTCTTTCAAATGTATCTATTCTGCACTTTCTGAATTTTCCCCAGAAACTCCAGTCATTGCTGTTCTGCCATCATCTCTGCTTGTGTCCCCTTGCTATCAAATTTGTCCTGCTCTTCCCTCGTACCACTGTAGTTCCCTTTACTCCAATAAGATACTGATACATCTGCTTTAGGTTTTCCCTCTTGAACTGCAGGGTGAATTCTATCATATAATAATCTAAAAGGCCATCTCTTAGACATCCTACAAATTCCTTGTCTTGGGATCCAGCACCATCCTGATTTCACCAATATATCTGCATATTGAAATCCCCCATGAATATCATAACATTGACCTTTTGACATGCATTTTCTGTCTCCTGTTGTAAGTTGTAGCCCATATCCTGGCTCCTGATTGGAGGCCTGTATTTAACTCCCTCCAAGGTCTTTCCATTCTTGCAATTTCTTAACTCTACATTTTCTTATTCTATGTCACCTCTTTATAAGGATTCCATTTCATTTTTTACCAACAAAGCCACATTACCCCTTCTGCCTTGCTGCCTTTTATACAAGTTGTATCCTTGGATGGTAAACTGTCAATTATGATCTTCTTTCAGCGACAACTCAATGATGCCCACAATGTTTTACCTGCCAGTTTCTAAATGTGCTACAAGATCACCCTAAAGACACACTTCAACTGTAATTTTGTGCCACCAAATGCCTATCCTTCCACGGTCTCACGACACACTGCATCCGCTTATATCTCAGCAGCCCCACCCTCTGCCTTATCATTCTGGTTACTGTCCCCCTGCCAAATTAGTTTAAACTATTTTAAATTAGTTTTGTACAAGAATCATAATTCTTTAATGTCATTTCCTGTACATAAATGTACAAGGAGAATGAAATGATTGTTACTCCAGATCTGATGCAGCACAAAAAACTGAGAAGTTCAAAGTAAATTTATTGTTAAAGTACATATATATCACCAAATACAACCCTTAGATTTGTTTTCTTGCTGACATATTCAGTAAATCAAAAAACCACAATAGAATCAATGAAGGCCACACCCAGACAACCAGGGTGCAAAAGACAACAAACTCTGCAAATACAAAAAAAATAACAATAATAAATAAATTTTCTCTGCAAAAGAGAAAAAAATTACAATAATAAATAAATGAGCAATAAATATTGAGAGCATGCTATAAAGAATCCTTGAAAGTGATTCCATAGGTTGGGGGAACAGTCCAGTGATGGAGCAAGTGACATTGATTGAAATTATTCCCTCTGGTTCAAGATAGTTGAGGGGTACTGGCTGTTCCTGAACCTGGTGCAGTGAGTCCTGAGGCTTCTGAGGCTCCTGTACCTTCTTCCTGATGGCAGCAACAACTCTTGATGGATACTGTTCTCCTGCAACAACTCTCCATATAGATGTGTTCAATGGTGGGGAGGGCTTCACCTGTGATGGACTGGGCCGTATCCATTACTTTTTTGTAGGATTTTTCAATCAAGGGTATTGGTGTTTCCTATGATGTAACCAGTCAAAATACTCTCCACCACACTTCTATAGATGTTTGTCAAAGTTTTAGATGTCATGCAGAATCTTCACAAAATCGTAAGGAAGTAGAGGTGCCGTGTTTTCCTGGTAATTACACTTACATACTGGGCCCAGGACAGGTCCTCTGAAATTATAACACCAAAGAATTTAAAGTTGCTGACCCTCTCCACGTCTGATCCTCCGATGAGGACTGGCTCAAAGACCTCGAGTTTCCTTCTCCTGAAGTCAATAATCAGCTCCTTGGTCTTGTTGACATTGCATGACAAAACAGTGGCACCACCCAGCCAGATTTTCAATCTCCCTCGTATATGCTGATTCATCACCACCTTTGATTTGGCCAACGACAGTGGTGTACAAGCAAACTTGTATATGGCATTAGAGCTGTGCTTACCCTCACAGTCCTAAATTTAAAGCAAGTAGAGCTGATGGCTAAACACACAGCTTTGTGACGCACCTGTGTAGATGGAGATTGTGGAGATGTTGCCAATCCAAACTGACTGGGGTCTGCAATTGAGGAACAAGTGTCCACTTCCACCAGGAGATATTGTGGCCAAGGTCTTGAAGCTTATTCATTACTTTTGAGGGGATGATGGTATTATATGCTGAGCTGTAGTTGATAAACACCATGCTGCCACATGTATCTTTGCTATCCAGATGTTCCAGGGTTGACTGAAGATAAAGAACACAATAATAACAAAAAACACAGTAAGTACACAAGATAGCTTGTACAAATAGATTGATTATATGTCCATTAAGAGATGGCAGACTGAACGTAAGGCGATTGATGGGAAAAATAAAGTAGCGGTGGAGTTAGTGGGTGGTGGTGTTGGTCAGCTCTACTGCTTGGGGAAAGTAACTGTTTTTGAGTCTGGTTATTTTGGTGTGAACACTGTGCAGCCTCCCCCACTGATGAAAGTGAAACAAACAGTTCATGTGCAGGGTGGGTGTGATCCTTCATCATGTTCCAATCTTGTGGTTACTGCCATTGCAATTGCTTTTTTTCCCCCTTTGAATCCTAGGTTTATTTATTTACTCCAGTTAAAGTTCCCATCTGCTGTGGAGGGATTTAAACTAATATCAGTACTTCAGAAGACTAACTAACAGTTCTGCTACTTAACGTTAATTAACTGAAACATAAGATGGAACAATTCACTTGGTCGTTGAAGAAATGAAGAAGACAAATAGATTGAATTCCTGAAACCATATTTCTGAAAAGGAGGCAAGAATTGGCATCTACATAGTATCATCTGCAGATTAATTTGCTCCAAATAATGAAGAGTTTCACTTTGTAATGACTTCTATTTTATAGTTTTAATTGTAGTGAAATAGAGAATAGGTTTCTGCAGTGCAAAATCCCACAAAATAAATTTGTTTCTAGGAAGGCACTAGGGAAAATCTCTTACACTTCTCCAAGTGCCAACATGGAATATATTGCACCCAACTAAGCAGGCGGGTTAAAATGTTACTTCGGAAAAATTTTGAAAGACATCCCTTTAGTACCCCACAGCAATCCTTTAGTATCCCATTTGGTGCCTGTGTTTACAATGTGCACAGTCAGTTAATAAAGGCTTCCAACTTAGAAGCAACAATAAGCAAACCAGGACGAATGTGGGCTTCAGCTGAGTTGTCTGATCCTATTTTCTCTTTTTGTGTTGGAGAGCAGATGAAATTCCTGTAAGGCCATTGTCACTGGGTTTGTTGCTGTGTGATGTGGGGAATGCATTCGAGAAAAGGATGGTCTGTTTTATGTACACAGTACAAGAAATGTTGTTCCCCTTCAAAATTAGGATGAATGGGAGACATTGGCTCCTAGAAGTATGTTAGGTACATAAGTAATATTTGTTAGCTCCAATAATTTTCAGTGCTTTATTTACAAGTCCTAAGTGTCAATTAAGTTCACAAATATCCAATGGACCCAATCACATTGCGAACATTGACAGCCCATGATTCTGAAGGCATAGAGACTCACTGTTTGACAACGTGATTCAGAGTAAAGCCAACCCTTGTGCTGGGGTGCTCAGTGCTATATTGGCCACGCTAAGCTCATTGGACAAGAGACCACATTGAGACAGAGTGCCGCGCGGCAAGCAGCCAACAGTTCTTTGGCAATGAAAAAATTGCCTCATTTAAATATACATGCAGTTATGTTGGTTAATAAAAAAACTACAGCATCAGTTTTACTGTTTCAAATTACGTATGAAGCTTTCACAGCTGGCTGTACATTTCATGGGAATTGAAAACTAGGCTCAGGACTACAAATATTCAGCCTTTACATAACACCCTGGCTGATCTGATTTTGGCTTCAACACTTTTCTTCCTGAATCTCATGATCTTTAACACTCTAAAAATAAATCTGTAACAACTTCGAATAAATTAAATGAACCAGCTTCCTCAGCATTTTGGGATGGAAAATTTCAAAGATTCACAAACTTCTGAGAAAAAAAATTCTTTACAACCTCCATCTTAGATGGGCAAACCCTTTTTCCACAACTATGTCCCCTGGTTCTAGATTGGCCACCAAGGAAAGCTCTTCTCAGATTCTAACAAGCCAGCTCCTTTCAGGGTTTCAACATGCCTGAATCAGCCACTTCTACATGTCAAGTTTTGAATTCCACTGTCAGCGGCTGTTTGTCTAATGGTATACAGGCTTGAGGTCTACCCATCCTCTCCTCAGCCAGGTGAACTTCTCTTCATCTTCTAGACACTGATGGCAAGGGCAAATTGTACAGGCCACACAAGCTGTGGTGAGAAGATGAGCTGGCATCTCTACTGAACTGATCTGCTACTGACCTGTTTGCCACTTTACTGCAGAGTAACTATTGTAGGTGTGGGATGGAGCTGATTAGATAACGAAAAGTAGTTTTCCACTCACAATTGAAAAGCAATACTCCTCTTGTACTGTCACTGTAAGGCCTGTGGGAATGAGGTACAGGATCAGTATATTTGTCTTGTGGTTAAAACTCTACCTTTTGCTTTATTCACCTTATGACAGAGTACACAATTTCATCCTGGATGGTAGCAGGCTTTTTCATTGCCAGTTGCCTCAGCTCAGAATGAGGAAGACCCAAACCAAAACCTTCAGGCGGATGTTTCCAGTCTGAGTGTTGGTGCAAATGGTAGTGGATATTAATTAGTGCCAAGACCCTTATTTGGTTTTACAAACCCCTAAATAGGGAACTACACAATCATCACAAACTCAGACCAGAAAGGAAATTAAATCCAAACCATCCTTTTCTCTAATGCATTCCCCATATCACACAGTAATAAACCCAGTGACAACGGCCTTACAGTAATTTCAACTGCTCTCCATCATAAGAAGAGAAAATCACATATTGGATATTGCTGAGAGGAAATTTTTATCACATTGACAGCTCAGTAAGGCACTGATCTGTCCACATTTTACAAACTGAACACAATGAGACTTAACAATAATTGGGAGATACTGAATAATGGTTGTGAATAGACACAATCATTTTTCAAAATTGTCTGAATATGTACAAACAATCATTTTATCTGCCAAACTGTTTCTCAGCATCAGATAATATAGACTTCACTGTTACACAACGTTCTGTTCAGAAGATGAAAATGATATGGAAAATCATTCCAGCTGTGGTTAATCTCAGCATTAGATGTTCAAGGTAATATATTCTCATGTATAATTCACTTAGTGGCACTCATGTGATGTGTAAAATCCACTACATCAGAAACATGATAGAAAATAAAATTTTTAAAAAAGACAAAGTTACCTAATTTGCAGTCTCCAGTCTGATTGCCTGTTCTTATGGAATAAAATGAGCTATAATACCACGAGTTAGGGGATGAGAAGCAGTAAGGTTTTGTCTTACTAGCTGTATCTAGATCCATCTTGTTCTGCTAGTACAACTCATTAAAAAATACATTATTGCCAATTGGGCTGCAGTTCTGCCAAATGTCATGGCTTTTCAAATGTACAACCTCTTCCATATGTCCTACTATATAAAAAACCATTTAAGTTTGAAATCATTTAAGAGAGGCCATCTGATTGAGGCTAGTGTTTTATTTTAAAGTTTGTATACCTAGTCTGATTTCAGAAGTAGGTCCAATAATGTAGTCCAATAGCAAACTCACCTGCCCATTCAAAAATAGATTACTTCACCCACATATAAGTGGGAAAATAGCGAAAAAAAAATGTTGGCCTTACAAACTTACCTTTTTGCAATAAAATATAATGGACAATTTCCAGATGGTGCTGGTGAGTCATAATGATGTCTTACTAGCATCAAACAAATCTACTAACCACTCTATTAGTCACACCCTTTCAGGGTTGTGCTTTGGAACCACCTGCACAACCAAGCATTTTTGTAGTGCTTTCGAAGACTTGTTTCCAAAGAATTGATGCTCAAGGGTCAGGAGACCATTGAGATTTCAATTAGCCAAATTCTTCTTTATTATTAAACTATGATATTTTGTTCTAATTCCAGTTAGACCTCATCATTATGTTCTTCATACCCCAGCACACTCATAATCTCCCTTAATTGAGGAAGAGAAGAAAGGATTGAACAATGAAGTTAACGGGTTTGGGTAGCCTCCAACCTGATGGCATGAACATCGATTTCTCGAACTTCTGATAATTGCCCCTACCCCAATCCTTCACCATTCGCCATTCCCATTTCTCTCTCTCACCTGGTCTCCTTGCTTGCCCATCAATTCTCTCTGGTGCTCTTCCCCACTTCCCTTCCTTCCATGGCCTTCTGTCCTCTCCTATCAGATTCCCCCTTCTCCAGCCCTGTATCTCTTTTATCAATCAGCTTCCCAGTTCTTTACTTTTTCCTCCCCCTCTCCCGGTTTCACTTACCACCCACCACCTTGTACATCTTCCTCCCCTCCTCCTACCTTCTTAGTCTGATTTCTCATCTTTTACTCCAGTCCTGATGAAGTCCAGCCCAAAGCATTGCCTGTTTACTCTTTTCCATAGCTGCTGCCTGGATTCCTCCAGCATTTTATGTGTGTGTGTGTGTGTGTGTGTGTGTGTATGTGTGTGTGTGTGTGTGTGTGTGTGCGTGCGTGCGTGCGTGCGTGTGTGTGTGTGCGTGCGCGCGTGCGTGTGTGTGTGTGTGTTGCAATGAAATTTACAGTCAGAGAATGTGAGAAAATGTGTCTGAAATTAACACTTCTGGTTTTACCTCTCCTTTGTCCTTGACTTGTGAAAGAGATTGTGGCATAGATGGCTTTATTGACTCTCAGTTCATAACACTGGGCTAAGTCTCCTTCCTGGATTACTTGACTATGAATTAAAATAGGCATTTCTCCACTTAACATTTGCTCAATTTAACTAAGCACTTACACTCATTTTTTCCTTTCAATTGGACTTCTTAATCATAGGTCTTCAATTGTTGTCAGTCACATAATTCAACTGTTCACTGATACCTTACCCGAATGGTGTACCAAAGCATTTTGCCTCTCCTCACTTACCGAGTTTGATTTGCTCAAGCCTTTAAGTGTGCAGGGTTCAGCACATGTGTTTGTGGGGTGTTTGCCGGCAGTTCACAGAGCTTAAGATTGTTCCTGTTAGTCCAAGAAAGCAAGGTCCAAGACAATTTAACAGCTGTTGAAAAATGGCTGGGGATTTGGAATATACAGTGGGTAACTCACTAAAGAGTTTAAATGTGAAATAATTCAAATTGATTAGACCATCTTGAAGGGTTGAGGACATAGGTGATATCGTGGCACTGGAAAAGGTCCAATGCAGAACTTCCATGAGTCATTCTTGGCTTAAATAACATCAACTATTCAGTTAAGATCTTTGTTTTAGCTCTATTTACTGCAAAATGGCATAAATACAGTGGTGAACTAATAGAAGTCTACAAAGAAGACTATTCCAGCTGATTTATCACATTGGGGTAATCCAATTAAGCCAATAAACCAGGAGATATCAGCTTAGTCTACAGAAAAGTACAAGCTGAAGCTCATAAAGTTCTTTTCAGACTGTGGTGTCCATTCAGAATCAGAATCAGGTTTAATATCACCTGCATATGTTGTAAAATTTGTTGTTTTGTGGCAGCATTATGATATTATATTTCACAAAATAAGCCGATGATAGAGCTAAGGAACTGCAAGGGTAAAAAGCCCCGATGGAGATTATATACAGACCCCCAAAAAGTAGCAGGGATGAGATAGAAAATGCATGCCAAAGGGGCAATATTACAGTAGTAACGGGGATTTCAATATGCAGGTAGTTTGCGAAAATCAGGTTTGTGCTGGATTACAGGAGGGGGATCTTCTAGAGTGTCTATGAGACGGTGTTTTAGAGCAGCTCATGGTTGTGTATGGTCATGCACTTAGGTAGAAGAAATGGAAGGGTTGACTATTTTCTAATTGGAAAGAAAATACAAAAGAAAATACAAAACCCTTATCTTAGAAAATATGTGCTGAAACTGGAGAGGGTTCAAAGGAGCTTTGTGAAAATGATTCCAAGATTAGATGGCTTGTCATATAAAGAGCATTTGATGGCTCTGGGCCTGTATTCACTGGAATTCAGAAGAATGAGGAGTGATCTCATTGAAACTTATTGAATGGTGAAATGCCTTGATAGAGTGGATGTGCAGAGGATGTTTCCTATGGTGGGAGAGTCTAAGATCAGAGGATACAGCCTCAGAATGGAGGGGTGTTCTCTTAGAACAGATGATCAGGAACTTCTTTAGCCCGAGTGGTGAATCTGTGGAATTCTTTGCCACAGGCGGCTGTGGAGTTCAAGTCTTTATGTATATTTAAGGCAGAGGTTGATAGATTCTTGATTGGTCAGGGCATGAAATGGATATGGGGAAAATGCAGGAGATTGGGCCTGAGATCAGCCATGATGAAATGGCAGAGCAGACTCAATGGGCCAAATGGCCTAAATCTGCTCCTATACCTTATGATCTTATGATATCAAAACTGATTCTGATTCTGAATGGACAGCACTTCATGAGAAGAACCTTCCAAACATCAGTTTGTACTTTTCTATAGTTTACACTGATATCTCCTGATTTGTTGTCATTAATTGGATGACCTCTAGGTGATAAATCAGTTGGAACTGTCTTCTTCCCTTTATTTTGTAGACTTCTATCAGTTCACCACTGTATCTATGTTGTTTTGCAACAAATGGAGCTAAAACCATGATCTTAGCTAAATAGTTGATGTTATTTAAGCCAAAAATCATTCATGTGAGTTCTGTTTTGGACTTTTTCCCAAAGCCTTATATCACCCATGTCCTTAGCCCTCTAGATGGTCTGCTGGAAAAGTAGTGTATGTGTTGTTAGTGAGGTAGTGTTCGTGGGTTCAGTGTTCATTCAGAAATCTGATGGCAGAGGGGAAGAAGCTATTCCTGACTCATTGAGGGTGTGCCTTCAGGCTCCTGTACCTCCTCTCTGATGGTAGCAATGAGAACAGGGCATGTCCTGGGTGATGGGGTCCTTAATGATGGATGCTGCCTTTTTGAGGCATCACTCTTTGAAGATGTCCTGGATACTATGAAGACTCGTGCCTATGATGGAGCTGATTATGGTCACAAATTTCTGCAATTTCTTTTGGTCCTTTGCAATCGCCCCTCCATACCAGACAGTGATGTAGCCAGTAAAAATGCTCTCCAAAGTAGATCTGCAGAAACTTAGAAACATAGAAAACCTACAGCACAATACAAGCTCTTCGGCCCAAAAAATTGTGCTGAACATGTCCGTACCTTAGAAATTACTAGGGTTACCCATAGCCCTCTGCTTTTCTAAGCTCCATGTACCTATCCAAGAGTCTCTTAAAAGACCCTATTGTATCATATCCGCCTCCACCACTGTTGCCAGCGGCCTTGTGAGCGTCTTTGCCAAAACTCCTCAACCCCAAATAAAATGTAGCTGTTGCCTTGCCTTGCCTTCTTTGTAACTGTATTGTTAAGTTGGGCCCAGGATAGATCCTCAGAGATGTTGGTATCCAGGAACTTGAAATTGCTCACTCATTCCACTTCTGATCCCTCTATGAAGCATAGTGTGTGTTCCCTCATCTTACCTTTCTGAAGTCCAAAATCATTCTTTGGTCTTACTGACATTGAGGGCAAGGTTGTTGCTGCGACACCACTTAATTAGCTGATACAGATAGATAGATACTTTATAGATTCCAAAGGAAATCAAAGTATCACAGTAGCATTACAAATGCGTAGATATACAAATGTTCCTCACTGTTGTACGCCCTCTCGACACCACCTGAAATTCTGTCAGCAGTAATTGTGTTAATCAGCAAATTTATAGATGGCATTTGAGCTGTGCCAAGCTACACAGTCGCGGGTGTAGAGAGAGTATGGAAGACCAGCTGATCATTTTCTAGCTGCTAACTGCTTATATCTGCAGGTATAAAGACAAGGGGAAAATAACCACAAAGTAAGACTCCATCATTGTTACATCACCTTTTTTAAACATAACTACCTTTTACAGAACATTACTACCTCTTAGTATTCCTTCACAAAACACTTATGTTGCTATAAGTGCTGATTGTGGCTGGTCTGTTCTCTCCTAGTTAACCCCTAAACTCCCTGCCTTCTTTACAAATTACGTTCAACATCTTCTCAAGGGAAACTACTGGAGGGGAATGAATAGGACAGCTGTCAGTGTTGCTTATATCCTGATGCTGACGTTTTTAAAGTATTCTACTCCACACCAGCCAATCTTTATGTGCATACAGTCATAAGGAGATTTCCGTCCACCAAGTCTATGCCAAGAATCAGTTATCCATCTATATTAACCCTACATTAATCCCACTTTTTGTTCTCCCCATTGCCCCATCAATTCCCACCGATACTACCACTTAACTGCACACTAGAAGCAATTTCTAAAGGTCAATTAAACTATTAATCCACACACCTTTGGATATGGGAAGAAACTGGAGCCCCCACCCCCATGCCGTCACAGGGAGAATGTGATGAGGCAGTTCCAGTGTCTGCATCCCTGTGCCACCCTTACACACATTATTAAGTTCTTCTACTTCTGCTTGACCTTGCACCATAACCAAAAGTTCTTCCAAGCAGGGAAATGAACTGAAGCAACACTGCAAGAGGCCTGCACCAAATATGCAGAAGGGCACATATTCTAATATTCCACCGTGCCCATGGGGTGCACGAATTACAATGGAGTCTGCTTCATCTTCACAAGTGCACTCAATGGCCTTTTTCCTACACTCTCCCTTCTTCGTAGAGTGGAGATAATGGAATAGATCTATGGAGAACAGATTGGGAGGTTAGAAAAGGCTAGGATTTGGGAAAGATTATGGAAGGTGATTGAAAGCAAAGACCAAGGTTTGACAGAGGGCACTGGAGAGAAAGATGACCACAGATGGACAAAGTTATCTGCATGGGGTCCAGGGAAATTATCCGAAGGTGCAGCAGCGAAGATGTGCAAATCAGTAGATAATCTGGAGGGAAGAAGTTGAAGAAATAGTTGGGGAGGGTCAAGACAGTTTGGAAGGGGGTGAAACAAATGTCCTTGAGGACATTAGTAGAAAGGAGGGGGGGGGGCAAATCAATAAAGTTTGACAAAGAACTCTACTTCAGGAAGACGACAACAATGCCCCATGTATACTCAGAGCCTTTTAATTGACACTGATGCAGGCATGAACTTGTTTTATAGACCAGTTTCAGTGTTTGAAGGCTGTGCCGCTCAAAGGAATCAAATGGCAAGGAGAATTCGACGTGTTGTATACCAATCAGTGGCAGTGCACATATCCAGCAGCTAGGGACCTGAATCAAACCTACAGTGCTGTGCTTCAAAGCCAAATATTCTACGGGGGTTCAGCAACAGGTAATTTCATAAAGTTCATTACACGTAAAATACCTGCTACTGGCAGGATGATTTCTAGGCCATTTAACTCTGCACACTGGTGTGACTATACATTTTATGAGTGCACTGGCAAATGAAACCAAGGCTGCGCCTTAGGCTCAAGGTCAAAAATGTGCAAGAGTGGCAAGGATCTGGGACTAGAGCGGATGTTTCCGTTGAGGGGAAGTTTCGTAAGTTAAAAAGAAAGGGTTAAGTAATAAGATATGGGTAATGAAGTGCTCAGTGTAACAAGCGGAGAGAGAGCAGTAATTGAGCAGAGGCAAAATTAAATGAAAATAAGAAATTAAAATAAAATTCTAGGTTCTCTATCCTAATGCAAGTATTATTTGTGAATAATGAAATAGCAACAGTGATGGAGGTAAATGGGTTTGGTCTAGAAATTCCTCTGTATTTTCTTTCAGCTTTAATGCATCATTGCACATGTTCAAAACTCTGCTTTAAAAGCTCTGAAAAAGTCCCGGTTTTTGATCTTGCCATTTAATCTGCTTTGTGGGGTTCATTGTGTGACACCCAGCTATTTTAAAAACATGCAAATCTCTAGTTAAATATCTTCCCACTGTCAGCCCTCAACTGTGCAGTCAAGAGCTTATAAGCCTGCTCTGAAGTCAGTGGCTTCTTACATAAGGGCCAGATTTACAGAAACACCATGAGGAATATGCATTATATCTACCATGCATTGGTGAAATCTGATTTTTAAATCGTTTCTGAAGACAGAAATATAATAACATGGTTAGAACCATAGAAACATAGAAAACCTACAGCACAATACAGGCCCTTCGGCCCACCAAGCTGTGCCGAACTTGTCCTTCCCTTAGAAATTACCTCGGGTTACCCATAGTCCTCTATTTTTCTGAGCTCCTTGTATCCTGTCCAGGAGTCTCTTAAAAGACCCTGTTGTATCCGCCTCCACCACCGTCACCAGCAGCCCATTCCACGCACTCACCGCTCTCTTTTTAAAAATCCTTACTTCCAGGTTTCCAATAAACAGTTTGTTCAATTTTGGAAGAGGCACTCAGGTGGGCTGAGACAAAAATGTTGTTGCCTAAAGTTGAAATGGGTGTTCAAGATTACATAATTTACATGCTTGTCAATGCCACAGAGGTGAATCATTTTCTAAAATTACATTGGGCGTGGTTAGTCCAGACTTACATTTGTGGTTTCCAGGGTCAATTTCTGAATAAGTAATCCCAAATCCCAAATCCCAAATGGTTCCCTTGACATCAGGAACTTGACATTCCCTTCTACTCCTGCTCTATGATATCTGAGTCAGCTTACATGAAGTTAGCATACTTTGTCACCGATGAGGAAGGAAATATTTGATGAATGAGGTGGAGATGTTATTTCCAATCCACACAGACTGAGGATCTGAAATAACATCTCTTCTGCTTTAAGAATGAGTCTGATTGGTTCTTAGCTAAGGAAGTAAGAGACTTTATCAATAGCAATTGATCCTCATGACCTTCTACAGTAATTCTTGGAATTCACATCTGCACTTTATTAAAGCCTTGAGAAAAAGCCTCTGACTATCCACACGATCAATGTCTCTCATCATCTTATACACCTCTATCAGGTCACCTCTCATCCTCTGTTGCTCCAAGGAGAAAAGGCCGAGTTCACTCAACCTATTTTCATAGGGCATGCTCCGCAATCCAGGCAACTTTCTTGTAAATCTTTTCTGCACCCTTTCTATGGTTTTCACATCCTTCCTGTAGTGAGGCAATCAGAAATGAGCACAATACTCCAAGTGGGGTCTGACCAGGGTCCTGAAACATTATCTGTCAGCTCCCAAATTCAATTCCATGATTGATCAAGGCCAACACACCATACGCCTTCTTAACCACAGAGTCAACCTGTGCAGCATCTTTGAGTGTCCTATAGACTCAGACCCCAAGATCCCTCTGATCCTCTAAACTGCAAAGAGTCTTATCATTAATACTATATTTTTCCATCATATTTGATCTACCAAAATGAACCACTTCACACTTATATGGGTTGAACTCCATCTGCCACATCTCAGCCCAGTTTTGCATCCTATCAATATCCCACTGTAACCTCTGACAGCCCTCCATACTATTCACAATACCTCCAACCTTTGTTTCGTCAGCAAATTTACTAACCCAATCCTTCACTTCCTCATCCAAGTCATTTATAAAAATCACGAAGAGTAGGGGTCCCAGAACAGATCCCTGAGGCACTCTGCTGGTCACTAACCTCTGTGCAGAATATGACCCGTCTACAGCACTCCTTGCCTTCTGTGGGCAAGCCAGTTCTGGATCCACAAAACAATGTCCCCTTGAATCCCATGCCTCCTGACTTTCTCAATAAGCCTTGCATGGGGTACCTTGTCAAATGCCTTGCTGAAATCCATATACACTACATCTACTGCTCTACCTTCATCAATGTGTTTAGTCACATCCTCAAAAAATTCTATCAGGCTCATAAGGCCGGACCTGCCTTTCACAAAGCCATGCTGACTATTCCTAATCATATTCTACCTCTCCAAATGATCATAAATCCTGCCTCTCAGGATCTTCTCCATCAACTATAGACTCACTGGTCTATAATTTCCTGGACTATCTCTACTCCCTTTCTTGAATAATGGAACAACATCCACAGCCCTCCACTCCTCCGGAACCTCTCCTGTCCCCATTGATGATGCAAAGATCATCACCAGAGGCTCAGCAATCTCCTCCCTTGCCTCCCACAGTAGCCTGGGTTACATCTCATCCGGTCCCGGTGACTTATCTAACTTAATGCTTTCCAAAAGCTCCAGCACATCCTCTTCCTTAATATCTACATGCTCAAGTTTTTTAATCCACTGTAAGTCATTCCTACAATCACCAAGATCCTTATCCTATAATGAATACGGAAGCAAAGAAAACATTAAGTACCTCTGCTATCTCCTCTGGTTCCATACACATTTTTCCACTGTCACACTTGATTGGTCCTATTCTCTCACTCTTATCCTCTTGCTCTTCACATACTTGTCGAATGCCTTGGGGTTTTCCTTAATCCTGCCCATCCTTATCATGGCCCCTTCTGGCTCTCCTACTTTCATTCTTAAGCTCCTTCCTTCTAGCCTTATTTTCTTCTAGATCTCTATCATTACCTTGTTTTTTGAACTTTTTGTAAGCTCTTCTTTTCTTCTTGACTAGATTTACAACAGCCTTTGTACACCATGGTTCCTGTACCCTACCAGCATTTCCCTGTCTCATTGGAACATACCTATGCAGAACACACGCAAATATCCCCTGAATATTTCCCACATTTCTTCCATACATTTCCCTGAGAACATCTGTTTCCAATTTAGGCTTCCAAATTCCTGCCTGATAGCCTGATATTTCCCCTTACTCCAATTAAACGGTTTCTAAACTTGTCTGTTCCTATCCCTCTCCAATGCTATGGCAAAGGAGATAGAACTGTGATTACTGTCTCCAAAATGCTCTCCCACTGAGAGATCTGTCACCTGACCAGGTTCGTTTCCCAATACCAGATCAAGTACAGCCTCTTCTCTTGTATTCTCATCTACATATTGTGTTAAGAAACATTGATTTGCTTACTGTGCCATTAGGGAAATCTGCGGAGACAGATTTGATGCCCTGTTGGTGAGGAATGAGATTCAGTCCTTTGCAAGGGGGGACATAGGATCAGGAGAAGTAGAGTCTGTGTGGATAGAACTGAGGAACAGTAAGGGCAAAAAGACCCTAATGGGTGTTGTCTACAGGCCCCCAAACAGTAGCATGGATATTGGGTGCAAGTTGAATAGGGATTTAACATTGGCATGTGGCAAAGGTAATGTCGTAGTAGTTATGGGGGATTTCAACATGCAGGTGAACTGGGAGAATCAGGTTGGTGCTGGATCCCAGGATAGGGAGTTTGTAGAGTGCCTACGGGATGCATTCTTGGAACAGCTTGTACGAGAGCCAACCAGAGACAAGGCTATTCTGGATTTAATGTTGTGTAATGAACAGGATTTGATAAGCGATCTTGAAGTAAAGGAGCCATTAGGAGGTAGTGACCATAATAGGATAAGTTTTTATCTGCAATTTGAGAAGGATAAGGGCAGCTCGGAGGTGTCAGTGTTGTAGCTGAACAAAGGAGACTATGGAGCCATGAGGGAGGAGCTGGCCAAAGTTAAATGGACAGATATCCTAGCACAGGGGTCGGCAACGTTTACCACTGAAAGAGCCATATGGACCCATTTCCCACAGAAAAGAAAACACTGGGAGCCACAAAACCCATTTGACATTTAAAATGAAATAACACTGCATTTAACGGGTTTTTTTTTGCCTTTATGCTATGTATAAACAAACTATAATGTGTTGCATTTATGAAATTGATGAACTCCTGCAGAGAAAACGAAAACATTTCTGCATGCAACAAAAACATTTTGAACTCCGAAAAAAAGATGTTGGGTTGAAGGTTACTCCATAGGTAGCCTACCTTGGATCAAAGAATTAAAAGAAAGCACGCACTGGTGGGTGTCAGGCATTGGCAGTGGTGATGTATATTAACAGCGATAAAAAACACGTTGTAGCGGTGTGCTACACGCAGCGCTAAAATAACGACATTGCAGTCAAAGATAACTTTATTTGAACTAAACAGCCTTGCTTTAAAGCCTCCCTCAACCCACCCCCCATGGGCATGGATGCTCCAAAAGACACGTACTCACAAACCCCCGTAGGCTATCTCGCTATCTCCCTTAGCCAGAAAGGTGGCTAATTGTGAGCCAGTTCGGATGTGCCAGGAAATGGGGTCGCCACGTTTTATTTAGATTGTACAAGATCATCATAATCTTCAAATTTCGAATTACATTTCAAAAACTATCAAACCACGGGGAGCCGCAGCACAGAGATGAAAGAGTCACATGCGGCTCCAGAGCAGCGGGTTGCCGACCCCTGTCCTAGCAGAAAAGACAGTGGAACAGCAATGGCAGGTATTCTTGGGAATAATGCACAAGGTGCAAAATCAGTTCATCCCCCCAGAAAAGGAAGGATTCAAAGGGGGGAAAGGGGCTACAGTGGTTGACAAAGGAAGTCAGAGATTGCATAGCATTAAAAAAAAAGTATGACAGAGCTAAGGTGATTGGGAAGACAGATGATTGGAAAATTTTTAAGGAACAACAGAACTTAACTAAAAAGGCAATACGGGGAGAAAAAATGAGGTACGAACGCAAGCTAGCCAGGAGTATAAAGGAGGATAGCAAAAGCTTTTTTAGGTATGTGAAGAGAAAGAAGATAGTTAAGAACAATGTTGGGCCCTTGAAGAATGAATTGGGTGAAATTGTTATGGGAAACAGAGAAATGGCAGAAGAATTTAATGAGTACCTTAGATCTGTCTTCACAAGGGAAGACACAAGCAATCTCCCAGATGTATGGATGGGCCAAGGACATAGGGTAACAGAGGAAATGAAACAGATTGACATTAGGAAGGAAACGGTGATGTGTAGACTGATGGGACTGAAGGCTGACAAGTCCCCAGGTCCAGGTGGTCTGCATCCTAGGGTACTAAAGGAGGTGGCCCTGGATATTGCAGATGCATTGGTGATCATTTTCCAATGTTCCTTAGATTCAGGATCATTTCCTGAGGATTAGAGAGTGGCTAATGTTATCCCGCCTTTTAAGAAAGGAAGGAGGGAGAAAACAGAGAACTATCATCCTGTCAGCCTAACATCAGTAGTGGGGAAGATGCTAGAGTCCATTATTAAAGATGAAATAATGGCATATCTAGATAGCAGTGATAGGATTGGGCCGAGCCAGCATGGATTTACCAAGGGCAATTCATGCTTGACTAATCTATTGGAGTTTTCGACGATGTAACCAGGAAGTTAGACAAGGGAGATCCAGTGGATGTAGTGTACCTCGATTTTCAGAAGGCATTTGATAAGGTCCCACATAGGAGATTGGTGGGTAAAATCAGAGCTCATGGCATTGGGGGGAAGATATTGACATGGGTAGAAAACTGGTTGGCAGATAGAAAGCAAAGGGTAATGGTGAATGGGTGTTTCTCGGAATGGCAGGTGGTGACTAGTGGGGTGCCACAGGGCTCGGTATTGGGACCACAGCTGTTTACGATTTACACCAATGATTTAGATGAAGGCATTGAGAATAACATCAGCAAGTTTTCTGATGATACTAAGCTGGGTGGCAGTGTGACATGTGATGAGGATGTTAGGAGAACTCAGGGTGACTTGGATAGGCTGGGTGAGAGGGCAGATACTTGGCAGATGACGTTTAATGTGAATAAGTGTGAGCTTATCCACTTTGGGAGCAAGAACAGGAAGGCAGACTATTATCTGAATGGTGTAGAGTTAGGTAAGGGAGAAATACAAAGAGATCTAGGAGTCCTTGTTCATCAGTCACTGAAGGTGAATGAGCAAGTGCAGCAGGCAGTGAAGAAGGCTAATGGAATGTTGGCCTTTATTACAAAGGGAATTGAGTACAAGAGCAAGGAAATCCTTTTGCATTTGTACAGGGCCCTGGTGAGACCACACCTGGAGTATTGTGTAGAGTTTTGGTCTCCAGGGTTAAGGAAGGACATCCTGGCTGTAGAGGAAGTGCAGCGTAGATTCACGAGGTTAATTCCTGGGATGTCCGGACTGTCTTACGCAGAGAGGTTAAAGAGACTGGGTTTGTACACGCTGGAATTAAGGAGATTGAGAGGGGATCTGATTGCAACATATAAGATTATTAAGGGATTGGACAAGATAGAGGCACGAAATATGTTCCAGATGCTGGGAGAGTCCAGTACCAGAGGGCATGGTTTAAGAATAAGGTGTAGGTCATTTAGGGCAGAGTTAACGAAAAACTTCTTCTCCCAGAGAGTTGTGGGGGTCTGGAATGCACTGCCTCAGAAGGCAGTGGAGGCCAATTCTCTGGATGCTTTCAAGAAGGAGCTAGATAGGTATCTTATGGATAGGGGAATCAAGGGATATGGGGACAAGGCAGGAACTGGGTATTGATAGTAGATGATCAGCCATGATCTCAGAATGGCGGTGCAGGCTCGAACGGCTGAATGGTCTACTTCTGCACCTATTGTCTATTGTCTTAGAAACAGGACAATAGGATGGGAAATAGCTCCTTTGGCCCTTTGAGTCTTCTCTGCTGTTCAATGCTATATCACATTCCCACACCCCCGTCAAACCCATCAATAACTTATGCCAAGATATCTTTCATCTTCTTCTAACACTGCTAACACATGACTGTGCAGCCAGATTCAAGGAGAACCTGATCATTAAATTTGTTGATGATACCACAGTGGTGGGGCTTATCAGCAAAAATGATGAAACAATGTACAGGGAGAAGGTTAAATGCCTAGAGAGCTGGTGCAGTGACAACAACTTGATGCTTAATGTCATCAAAACCAAGGAGATGATCAGCAATTTCAGACGGTCTCAGCCTGAGCACACAAGTTCCTTGGGGTGCAGATCTCAGACAATCTCACCTGGTCCAGGAACACCACTGGGATTGTGAAACGAGCCCAGCAGAGATTGCACTTTTTGAGGAAGCTTAAACAAGCATCACTCCCCACTAACATCTTAACTACATTCTACAGAAGAGTGGTTGAGAGTGTGCTGACCTTTTGCATCACAGCTGCAGTGCTGCCGACAAAAAAGCCTTGCAGAGGGTGGTTAGGGGAGCAGAGAAGGTTATTGGGGTCTCCCTACCTTCTGTCCAAGACCTCTTTCAGAGTCGATGCCTCCAGAAGACACGGTACATCATTAAAGACCCTTCACACCCTCTCCATAAACTGTTTGTTCTTTTGCCATCAGGTAAACATTACAGGAGCATCAAAACAAAAACCACAAGGCTACTAAACAGCTTCCTCCCACAGGCAGTCAGTCTGCTAAATAGCTGCTCTACCTGACTCTGCTTTGGACACTTTTAACTTGCACTGGATGCTTATAACTTGTTTTTAACTGACATGTGGCTGTTGTGTTTTACTATTTATTGTTATGTTTATTATTTAGTGTTGCATTTGTTATGTTATGATTGCACTGTTCCTGGGAAACGCTGTCTCATTCTGCCCTGCAGAGCTGATGTATGGTTAGAATGACAATGAAGTTTTTGAATCTTGAATCTTTGAATCTTAAATATATTCAGCAACTTGGCCTCTGCAGAATTCTGTGGTAAAAAAAATTCTACAAGTTCATCACCTTCTGTGTGAAGAAATATCTGGTCATCTCCATCCAAAATCCCTTCCCTCATCCTGCAGTCTGTTGAGCCCTGTCAAAGATTTGAATGTTCATCTCTCTCCAGTGCTTTGAGATGCACATGATGGAGAATCTATGTCTCTTGAGCCTACAGGAAAGCAGCGTTCAGCACTGTCTGGCAATATTCTTTCTGCAGGGACTGAGGTCTTGATCTCCTGACACTCTTTTCCTTACATAGCCAAAGATATTGCTCATAAATTGGAGACTGATGCCTGTCTTTGCTAAGAGTTGGCTCATAAACTATAGAAAGTAATCTGGCTTTTCCAGGGCCTTTTCAAGGAACATTATCATCATGGGTAGTATTTTGTAGTGGGGCAGGAAAGGAGACGACTCATGTTTTACAGATGTGCGCAGAGTATATGGAGTTAGGAAAGCAAGACCTCAAAGGGAGTAATCTCCGAGTTACCCCCAGTGCCATGTGCTAATCAGGGCAGCAATAGAAGGACAGAGCAGATAAATGAGTGGCTAAGGAACTGCTGCATGGTGCAAGATATCAGGTTCCTGGACCACAGGGGTGACCTTAACTGTACAGAAACTAATATCCTGGCCGGGAGGTTCACTAGTGTTATTTGAGAGAATTTAAATTAGCTTGTCAGGGGAAGGGGATCTGGAACACCAGCTCAGAAAGTGGAGGGATTGAGAGGAAGGTAGATGTTGTGACCATGAAGAACAGGCAGGAACAAGGTAAGAGGTGCAATGAGAGGAAGTGTGTGCATTTTTATTATGGGTAAGTTTGATGAACTTCAAGATGGATCAGTACAAAGAACCATGATGTGGCCCTAGTTGAAGAATTAAAAGTCAGGAAGTTACGTTGCAACTTTATAAAACTCTGGTTACAGCACATCTGAAGTATTACATTCAGTTCTGGTTGCGCCATTAAAAGAAGGATGTTGAGGCTTTGGAGAGGGTGCAAGTTTAAAGAATGCTGTATGGATTGGAGGGAATGTGCCAGTAGGGGAGTTTGGACAAGCTTAACTTGTTTACTCTGGAGCGCAGGGGGTGAGAGGCAATCTCAGAGAGGTTTATAAGATTATCAGAGGCATCGACAGAGTGCACAGATAGCATCTTTTTCCAGTGCTTGAAATGCCTCATCCCACTGGGCATGTATTCAAAATGGAAGGGGATAAGTTCAAAGGAGATATGCAGGGCAAGTTTATTTTTGCACAGAGAGTGTCGATGCCTGGATTGCACTGCTAGGGGAGGTGATGGAGGCAAAGGTGATCATGACTATTATCAAAGCACATGAATGTGCATAAACTAAAAGGATATGGACCTTGTGTAGGCAGAAGGGATTAGTTTAGTTAGGTATCGGTGTCAAAGTAATTAGTTCAGCTTGACATTGCGAGCTGCGGGGCCTGTTCCAGCGCCATGTTTATGATGTTCAAAGTAAGGGCCGATTTTTCATAGTCATTGATAAACACCAGTCAATAATAACTTGGTGCTTAATACCCAAATGTGAATTTACACAATGGTCTACTGTATGTACTGCAGCTCACAAACAGACGGAAGATTGATCTTGGCTCAACAATGGAAGAGGTGAAGGTTGAAAAGGTTCCTGCTTATCCTTCAAATTTGCTCTGCCCAGCAGGGATCCTTTTGGAGCTGTGACATATTGTGGTGAAGAGACTGAAGGGGACAGTGACTTTCAATTAACTCTCTTTTTTGGGGGGAAGGTCTGTGGTGGATCTAATGGTTGGAATTATAACTTGCATATGACTGTTTTAAAAGCCAATTCTATTTGATGCTACTTCCACATGTCATCATGGTTCTTTGGATTTTAGCTAAAGAGAAAACCAAATAGGGCATTATTTCCAGTAGTTTGATTAAGAAGGCAAGAGGTCAACATCAAGCTGAAAATTCCCCTCCTGTTTTACTCTTTGATTAGATTTCATCAGATTCCTTCAATTGGTTTTGATCTCTGATCCCTGTGTCAGAAGTATTGGTGAATTAGAAATGTTGGTTTCACGCGATGGAAAACAAAAGTCACCTCAAAGATCAGATAAGCATTTGTGGAAGAAAGAAAGGATTGATGAAGAAAAAGAGAAACAACACCATTGTTTTAAAATTAATTACTTCACTATTATTCTGATGGACAATACACAGAAATAGCCTTAAATGTGGTTTATTAATTTATTTTGTAATGCAATGTAAAGTGTGAAATACTTTACAGTGCACATCAATGATGCAATGAACAATAATGAGGTTTTAATTTGAAAAGAATCACAGAGCTACCCAGGGAGGGATAAATTTAAAACAGTCATGTATTTTATTAATTGTATTAGATACGGAGTTTGTTGTTTTACACTAAGCTAGGATTGTGCAACAACTCATATTTTTTATTATTGCTTCAAAGGTCAACTTAAAATAAGAGATCAATGTTTGGACTGGATTTTCTCAGTTTCACAAATTAACTCATTAAACCACCAAGAGCTTCACCATGTTTTTAACATAATACGTGGCTTTAAATTTCAATGAAATTCTTCTCACTTTTCTAAATTCTGAATAATTTCCCTTTCCCGACTCTACTCATCCAAGAAATGAATCTGGGGATTTTTAAAAAAATATTCTCTATTGTAAGTATACCCCTCCAAAGGTAGGGAGACTAAACTTGAAGACAATGGCCCTGGACGAGTCTCCGCATGAACATAGCGTAATTTAAGTTTACCGTCTTTATCCTGTTAGACATTTTAGTTAATGAAGGGTAATGTCTCATTTCCCTTGTTAACTTAAGTGAGAAACTTCATTGTGAAACAGGGACACCGCTTTTTCACTTATTATGGAGAGAGAGCCTGTGTAATGTCGAATTACTGGGTGTACGAGTAGTCTTTGTAAGTCTGTGTCTTTATTGATGCTTTGCTGCATGCTCAAGTGCTCGGTGGGGGGTGCTGATGCATTTTTGCTGGTGGGGGGTCATTGCTTTGCTGCTGCTTATGCATGGGAGGGGGAACAGGAGGTTCTAACGTTTAACTGTCATTCATTCATTCATTCATAACTGGCACTCCCCTGTTTCGTGGATGCTTATGAAGAAAAAAAATTTCAGGATGTATATTGTATACGGTTATCTATTGAAACTTATTAAAATGCACATTAGCAAGCATTTGCCTGTTACAGCTACCTTCTCAGGTCCAACTAGTGAAGGGCAAAAGTTGCCTTTCTGAGACTATAACCAGTGGAATAGATAAAGGAAACCAGGGGATGTGTGGCTGTGTTTTATTTGAACTTTCAAACGGTCTTTTTTTTAAATTCCATACAAGAAGATTTTGGAATAAAATTAGGGCAATGGGATTGAGGGATTGGTCAAAGGAGAGAAAATGAAGAATAATAATATATTTGCCATTTCCAGGTTGGGAGGCTGTGACTAGGCGGATACCTTCAGGTCAATGGTGGGTCATCAACTATTCTCAATCTATTTTAAAGATTTTGAAGAAGCAATCGATTATAATATGTCATGATCACTGACAATTCAAAGCTAAGTGTCATTATGGGCAATGTGTGGTTTGAGAATATTATGGACCGGTCCCAATGAACAAACAAAACATGGAAAAACATTTTATAGAACATAGAACAGACCCTTCAATCCACAATGTCTGTGCAATCAGGATTCCAAAGTAAACTAATCTCCTCTGCACGATCAATATACTTTTATTCCCTGCCTGTTCATACATCTGTCTAAGTAGCTGTAAGACATTCTTATCATAATGTATAAATGCAAAAAATCTGAAAACATTCAAATTTAAATGGAGGTGCAATTCAAAGAGATATTTATGTATTGACACACAGCTCACTGAAAAGATGCAGCAAGTAAAGCCCTTATAGCAAGAGGATTTGAGTGAAAAACTGGTGATACCAGACTGAGAATACAGAGAATCCTGGTGAGAGAACATTTAGAGTGTGCTATAGAAGTCTGGTCTTCCTATCTTAGGAAGAATATATTTCTAAGAGAGGAAACGAAACAAAGGTTCACTGGATTGATGCTTCAGATGGAGCAGTCATCCTCCAGGGTGAAATTAAGCCAATTGGGTCTATAATCAACCTCTCCCAGTTTAGAAGGAAGATGATTGTAAGTATACAGAATTCCTGCAAAACTCAGTGGAGGAATGGAGGAACAAACAACACTTTCCTTGCTGGCATGTGCTGAACTTGAAGTCACCATCTCAAGATAAGGAGTCACCATTTAGCACAGAGATGAGAAGACATTTCTTCAACCAGACTGTTAGTGTCTGGTCCAGAGCCCACTTTCCGGGTCTTGCTCCAGTCCGCAGACTCCAGACTCCGGGCCTTGCAGCCAGCCCTCCTGTCACCCGGATCCATTGGATCATCTTGGCTTAAGGAGGTACACCTGTCACCTATTAGGGGGCAGGTGTTTATAAGGGGCTCGGGGACTGAGTCTACTTGGGTGGTTGTCCTGCTCTGAATCCAGTTCTGCCCTGGTTGCTGGCCTGCTCTGAATCCAGTTCTGCCCTGGTTGCTGGCCTGCTCTGTATTGGTTCTGTCCAGGTTCATCTTGTTTTCCTGCTTCTCTTGTGTGCACTGGTCCTGCTGTTCTGCTGTATTTGCCTTGCCCATGCTGTCTGCTTGCTTCTCTCTATTTACTGGTGTATCCTGGTTGTCCTCCTGCTCACCCTGGACCCAGCTCCCTTCTGTTCCCTTGCCTCTGTTGGGCAAACCAGGCTGTTGTTGTTAACCCTTGGGTGGTTCTGTCCCTTCCTGTCCCTTTCCTCCATTGGGGAAGTCAGGCCATCTGCCATTGCCTGGTGCGGGGACTTCCTACCCCTCACCTCAGATGGGTTGTGCCCTGCACCTGCCCAGGTGTCTGTGTGTTGCCCAGGCCTCTGTGTTCCTGCCTGGGAGGTGGCCCTGCCCGGGAGTTATGTGCCTGCCCCAGGGGCTCTTCTGCCTTGCCTGAACTCTAGGATCCTGCCCTGCCTGCATTACCCCTTGCATGCCATGGCATCCCCATCCTGTCCTATCCCTAGTACATCAGTGCCTGTGTCCTGCATTTGGGTCCATTCCATGCCTACTCATGACACAGATGGTTAAATATATGGGATTCTCATCCTGAAACAGATAGGAAAACATTGTTACTGAATACATTTGTGAAAGTGATTGATTCTTGGATTGCAAGGACATGGAAGGAAATGTCATTGAGGTAAAGTTATTTCAGCCAGGATCTTATTTAACATGTTTGCTGAAGAGGCTTCTGACTGGTTACATTACCAGTACGGAATATGGAGGCTCCAGTGTACTGAATCAAAAGAGGCTGCAGAGGGTTGTTGACTCAGCCATAGCCATCATGGGCATAGCACTACCCACCATCAAGGGTGTCTTCAAGAGTGTCTTCTTAATGTCTTAAGAAGGGAGCATCCATCCATCACTAAGAACACTCATCATGCCCTCATTACCACCGTTGTGGAGGAGGTACAGGAGGCTGAGGACACAAGCTCAAAGTTTTAGGTACACTTCTTCCCCTCCACCACCAGATTTCTGAACGATTCATGAACAGTATCTCATTATTCCTCTTTTGTGTTATTCAGTTACATTTTTGTAACTTATGCCTTGCACTGTACTGCTACCACAAAACAACAGATTTCATAATGCAAGTCAGTGACAGTAAACCTGATTCTCATTCTGAATGTGTGCTTGACACCAAATGGCCTACTCCTGCTCCTTTTCCCTACAATTTTATTATACTGATCCATTCATGGTGGTTTCAGTAACTTTTTCTTTGCTGAACTAGTGGCAGGATACTGACATCAACAAGAGCTTACACAGATCTTGGGAAGAAAGTGATTTGGATACCTAAAAGATCCTGCATTTTGTCCCATTGTTTATGGACTGGTGTGAAAGTTGAGAGGCTTGATGGGCAAGGCGAGTCCTTTACAGACATGCATCAACATCCACATGGAGAGGTTTGTGAACATCAGATGCCTGACTCAAGTCTTACTTCTGACCTCACAAACCTCAGAAGTGTCAGCAGTGAACAACACCAGTGGCTGTAATTCTAATTTTGTCACTTACATTTTTTTTATCAAATGGATTCATTTAACTGTGATATAAATATGGACAGAAGCATTTTCACAAGCACACAACAACATTTCTTGTTTTTTGGGTCAGTGCATTGCAGAGTAAGGTATTGGTAGAGAAAGTATGATAAATGAGCAGCCTTCCTTTCAATTGGCATGGGTATTGTATATGACTATTTCCCACGCAGGTTAAAAATAGTCTTGGAGAAAATTCTCTCTTTGTATAGTTTTCATGATGCTTGAACATTAATGTCGCAACTGATAAGCATCTTCCTGCTGAAATTCAGGACTCATCAGTACAGGAAGCTTAACAAAATTATCTAGCTTGACTGTTGAAACAATGGTATATAGTAAGTAATGTACTTTCTATATTACTGTGATAATGAGGAGGCAGAAATTCTGGTAATATACTACTTTTAGTAATAGCAAATAGTGAAGTAACTCAGCTAGAAGAGCCACGGTTTCAAAGTGCCAACAACCCAGCTTGTATCCTTATCAGATGCAGTTTGAGAGGAGATAACTACCACAGCAGCTGAGAAATTTATACCACTTCATTAAATAAGTCTGAAAAACTATTTTCAGTCATTTTGACCAGGCTGTTATAATTATATATTCACCTACAGCACATTTGCCCTTCTTATTTGGTCTGGCCTGTATATGACTTCAAAAGTGATGGGGTAAACAGTGAGGGTTAATATCCCCTCTGAAGACCAGAGTAATTGATCTCTGTTTTCAATGAACTCAATGACAAAGCTTTCACAATACTGAATTCCAATGTTTTACCATCCTCTGAGTGAAAACATAAATTGCTGAAAAAACCTGTAGAAAGTAGTGATTCAGATGATATGAAATTCCCCAGCACATACCACGATACCACTGGGAGCATGCTAGAATTATTTAAATTAATACCACCCCAAGGAAGCCTATTCAGCTCAGCTTGGTGAATAGAAGTCCTTTTGCTCCTTAGAAACATCCACTTTAGGCTATCCGTCTTTGACTCATTTTGCAATGGAAGGTATACAGATCTCAAAAGCTGTTTGATTGATACAGAATGAATTATCTCATAGGGAAATGGAAATGCTTCAATTTTCAACCTGACTATATCAACAAATTTGTTCAATGGGATGTTTCAAGATCATATGAAAGCCCCATGTGATTCTCTTAATTTAAGGGGAGTCATTGCAATACTGGCTATCTCTTTGTTGAATTAGTGGTAGGATATTAACATCCACAAGGTCTTACACAGATCTTAGGAAGAAAGTGATTTGGATGCCTGAAAAACTTTCTTGTCTAAAAGATCCTGCATTTTATCCCACTGTCGTTGGACTGAGATGAAAGTTGATGGTCAAGGTAAGTCATTTATCCATAGACAGACATGCATCGATATCTATGTTGAGAGACTCGTGGACATCAGATACCTAACTCTTGACCTCACAAACACCAGAAGCAACAGTGCTAGAAAAAAACATTAGAAAGCCACTCAAGGAAGTTTCTGTCCAGTGCTTTTCAGATCATTTTTATTCCATTCAATCCACACAATTCCCAACTCTCTCATGGGTCATTTATACTTCTTACACATTTCAGAGTTTCTAACTCATCCTTAAAGTCTAATCATATATATATATAGATAGATAGATATCAATAAACTTCCTTTACATAATCCAGCTGCAAAGCTAAATCCATGAAATTAATGTTAATTGCTCTTTTGATATTTAGTAGAATCAAGGTTATCTTTGATCATTATCACAGCTTCACACACTGTAAGCTTTATAAATATTAATCAAATTGCAAAATAAAGATGTTATGAAATAGTTACATATTTAGAGCAGAAAATTTAACCTCTCAACCTTAACTGAAATTACAATTTTAAAGCGAATTAAGTAATATATTAGAAACTATTTTCCAACCAACGCCTTACTCTTTTTCTTGAAGTTTCTTATTACTGTGGTTGACTAAAAGTAGTTCAACTTCACCACTGGTTCAAATGCTTGCATCATGAATATCCAACCACTGAAACTTAAGACATGAGCAACCAGTTCTACACAAACTAAGCCAAGTACAACTCAGTACCCTTCCAGATATTCATTTCAGGTCTTCTACAAATCCATACAGAGGTCATTGAATACAAAGTAAATATTGAGCACTATGCAGAAAGCAACTGGTGCTGCTTCACCTCCCTGTAATGTCTATCTCTCACAGACCCCGTCGATCATCTCCATAACTTACTCCAATCTCATTTCGCCTCTTCAGTGTTCAGCTCACTGGCTCTCCACCCTTTGGATTACTGCTGACATCCTCAGGGCCTTACTCCATGATCATCTCCCAATCTGAATTCTATTTATACAGCGATTCAGATACAGGCTGAGTCCAAACTAATGGTGCAGCTCCTTGTTGTCCAAGTACTGGTATCATATTCTATGAAATGAAACCCCTCTTTACAACACCATCCATTAATTACTTTCCAAATCTGCATATCTACAAACCAATTCAGAAGTAGCTCAGCTAACAATTACACATAATATATCTTTGCGTTCTTGTTTACCAATGTTGGAGCGACAGAGGATGAGAGGTGACCTGATAGACATGTATAAGATGATGAGAGGCATTGATTGTGTGGATAATCAGAGGCTTTTTCCCAGGGTTGAAATGGTTGCCACAAGAGGACACAGGTTTAAGGTGCTGGGGAGTAGGTACAGAGGAGATGTCAGGGGTAAGTTTTTTACACAGAGAGTGGTGAGTGCGTGGAATGGGCTGCCGGCAACGGTGGTGGTGGCAGATACAATAGGGTATTTTAAGAGACTTTTGGATAGGTACATGGAGCTTAGAAAAATAGAGGGCTATGGGGAAGCCTAGTAATTTCTAAGGTAGGGACATGTTTGGCACAATTTGTGGGCTGAAGGGCCTATACTGTGTTGTAGGTTTTCTATGTTTCTAACGTTCTATTACTTGATCAGACTGGATAGATTTACAGTTTCAAAAAATGTTTGTGAAATATTCAGAACATAACTTCCTTGATTTGTGCAGAAACCACAGAGGCTACTTTGGCTATAGTCACTGGGTATATCTAAAGCAAAGGGTGATAGATTCTTGTTCAGTAAGGGCATCAAAAGTTATAGGAAGAAGGCAGAAGAAAGGGGTTGAGAGGGAAACTAAATCAGACATAATTGAATGTTCTCTATATTTATTGCTTATTTATTTTTTATTATTACTTCATTTTTTTTTTGTTGTTTGCTGCTTGCATTTTGTTGCCTTTTGCACTTTGGTTATCCACCCTGTAGGGTGCAGTCTTTCATTGATTCTGTTATGTTTACTGGAATTACTGAGTATGCCCACAAGAAAACAGATCTCAGGGTTGTACAGTCTATGTACTTTGATAATAAATTTACTGTGAACTTAGAATGACAGACCAGACTCGATGGACCTAATGGCCTAATTCTGCTTTATGTTGTATGGTCTTTTGGCTTTAGGTAATCATTCCATAGTATCCTTACAGAAATAATGCATAGGGGAAGTGTGATGTATTCACTAATTGATTGGCTTATCAGGGCACAGTAGCACAGTAGTTAAGTTGCTTGGTTTGCAACAAGCATTTTGAATAATTGAATCTGAAAACTGAGTTTCTATCCCTTCATAGGAGTGGAAATTTTTTAATTAAAGAAATTAAATAAATATAGAATTTTAAAACAATCCTCATTAAAGGAGACCAGTGAAACCCCCTCTGATTCATCAATATCCTTCTGGGAGGAAATTCTGCAATTCTTACCTGCTGGTGGACATTTGTTACTTCAGACCACCAATTTAGTTTGATTGTTAACCAACTCTTTAATTCAAGGTCCATTAAGGGTGAAAAGCAAATGTTGGAATTAGAAAATTGGTAAATTGCTTTGTTATTGTTGTATGTACTGAGAAACGGTGAAATTTTTTCTTTTCCATACCATACATACAGATGTGATTGTATTGGGTAAATGAAGACATCAAGCCTGATCCAATATAAATGGCCACTGGTACCTCACTAAAGGGAGATTCACTGCAAATATCCAACCTTCAAAGACTAATTCACTTCCCTGTTTATCCTCCATGGCGAGTTCACTGAATATTTATGTGGTGGGTCCCCCTTCCCCACCAAGGAGAAGATACTTCCAGCTAACAAAGCTGTTTAAACACTGTTCCTTCATTTTTAGTGATGCATAATTGAATTCGAATAACATTCATAAAACACATTTAAAACTCACAGAAGATTTCAGAAAATGACTCTTGATTTTCTTTCCTTAGCTCTTTCAACTCACGTAATATCACAGTCATACCTTTCTCCTCATTGTCTTTGCTAGCTTCGGCCTAGCTGAATCATTTTATCTTTGCTTTCTCTTTGTATTTCTTGTTTTCCAGTATGTTTTGAAGACACCATTCTCATGTTCCTCTACTCTTTGCTTAACAAAAATATATTCCATAGATGGTCAAAAGTAACTTAACAGCTATTATTTCTCAAGTTTCGTGGGAGGGAACATGAGGCAGATCAATACTGAATCATGGAGTCACCTCCCTCTGATGCTTCGCTCTCTTCCCTTCTGTCCACTCCTATCAGATTCCCCCTTCTCCAGCCCTGTATCTCTTTCACCGATCAACTCCCCAGCTCTCTACTTCACCCCTCCCCCTCTCCTAGTTTCACCTACCACCTTGTACTTCTTCCTCTCCTCCCCCAGATATCGTCCTCTGACTTTTCATCTCTTTTTTCCAGTCCTGATAAAGTGTTCTGGCCTGAAATGACAACACTGTACTCTTTTCCATAGATGCTGCCTGGCCTGCTGAGTTCCTCCAAAATTTTGTGTGCATTACCTTGAATTCCAGCATCTGCAGATTTTCTCTTGTTTGTAATCCACCTTTGTCCAGTCTGAAACAAACCAGATTAACATACCTCTTAACTTATACTGCACTTCTTCTGCAGTTAGACGAGGTGCCACGAGCCAGCAAGTCTATGGCTCTAAACAGAGCTTGCTTGCAAAGAAATCTTTTTAACTTCAAACTGATATTGTTTGCCAGTTTCATAAACTGAAAACAGACCCACATTCACATTAAGCAGCTAACCAAAGAATATTAGTTGGAAGTTTAACTCATTCAAAACCAAAGTTTTGATCTCTGGAAGTGTAAGAAGCTGTGCTTAGAGAGCTGAGCTTGGCAAAAAGAAAAGTCCATTCCCGGCCCAGGACAGTGACCATCCATTATGCAGACCACTTCATCATATCACTGCATTTGAGAAAGTACAAGGAAGAGCAATAGCACACTGTTATAATTGCAAAGTGCTGTGCAGGCAGATAATAAGACGCAAGGGCTTAGAGCATCCCAAATTGTTTTACATCCAATTACATTACATTTACGTTTTGACATTTAGCTTTGCTATATAGCCAACTATTTCACATTTTGATAATAGATGGATAAATATCTCATATTTCTAAAAGTTGAGAAATCAATGCTATCTGAAGCACAAGGGAGAACATCTCTATGTGATTCTGAAAAGCACCATATAGTCTTTTAAACTCAAATAATAGGCTGCAATAGGCCATTGATTTAACATCTTACTTAAAAGCAGCAGTCCAGAAAATCACCACTGCCTTCACTCTGGACAGAGATCTAAACCTGATTTAGAGGCTAAAATCTCCAGCTGCAGTTAACATGACTCAGATATGAGTGTGCTACCATCGGTTTCTGCACTGTTAGTTCACATTGTTCACTCTTTAGTTTTATAATTAATGACAATGGCAAAATTGCTTTGACACAAATCACACCTTAATGAGCTTCAAGTTGACATAAAGAAGGTAAAAATTCTCTTTTGGTTTATTACCCATTTTTTGAATAGCTACCAAACTCCCAGATAGAATGAATGCTGATCCATATCTATCTATGCAATATGGCCTTGACAGTTTATGAATAATTCTTTGTTACCTCAGAAAAAGTCAGCTTTTAATCATTCATGGTGGAATGAAGCCTCCTTGTATTTGTATATTTAGTACTTAAAGTGAACTGTAAAGTTTGAAGAGTGACCTTTTCGTTCATTAAGGCTATGGAACATTAATCAATAACAGCAAAGAAGAGTACTTAGATGAAAATGTTCCATAAACACTTAAAGAAAAATAGATCTCTAAACTATGCCATGATTTTCGACGTAGTACTCTGAGCTCTGCGGCATTCCAGAGCCAGAGTGGCCAAGCGCTTTGATTATAATGTGTGATGCAGCAGCTTTTATTGATATTGGAGAGAGCTGCAAGAACTGGACCAAAGCCTAAAGAATGACATCATCTGAAGGAAACATGATCCCTGCTACAGTGCACTTGAAGCAGGCTTTAGCAAAGAGAATGCAAATGGAGAGCGAGTGAGGATGAAACCAGCGTTGATCTTCCATTCAGAACAAAACATATTTCTTTATGATTTTAAGCTAATTTTCTTAGATATTATAGTGATGTCATATAACTTTGCTAAATTTTCCAAGGATATTTATTCCTTCTCAATGCTAAATCTATGATTATGCTGACAATTGTCCACGGATGTTTGATGGGCTTCTGGGCCTGGTTCATTGTCAATCTTACACTGTGAGGTAGCCTTGAAAGAAGATCTATGGCAGGTTTGAACAGACAGGCAGCAGTTTATATCAAACAACCCTCATTAAGGTGCAGAGAATGCAACCCAACTACAAATTGGATCACTTTGATTTACAGTCAGAGAAATAAAGGAATGAGTAATGAGAAAGAAATAAAAAACACAACAGAAATGGCAGAATTCAATCAGTCAGGCAGCATCCGCACAACAAAAAAAAAACAGTTAATGTTGCTTTTTCTCTTTTTAAATGGTTTCTCTTTCCACAGAGAATGCTTGATTGGCTTGAGTTCCAGAATTTATGAATGAAAGATGTATTCAGCAAGCAATAAAAAAGAAAGAAAAACAAGTGTGGCTTGTTTTATTCCCCAACAATTAAAACATGCAGGATGAAGTTAATTTTCTGTGCTAATACAGCTGCCTGCGCCTTGAGCCATATTAAATTTAAACATCCTCCTGTTTTCTTTTCTATGGACTTGGTACAATTTCTCCACAACTTGCAGCATTATGTCCCCTGCCCCCCCCCCCCACCTCAACTTCTGCTCTGGCATCAATAAACAGTGCATGCCCCTCTCTTATCCCCACATCAGCTGCAAACCTTTCTGCAAAATTATCCCTATCACTGAGCCTTCTGGTTGTAAAGGTTTTTACCTCTCTGTTTTTTTCCATCTCTTTTAACAGTACACATCCTCTCCAAATAAAAGGTATATAACATAAATTTTCTTGTTGAAAGTAATGCTCATTCTCAATGGTATACACACAGAAAATATGCTACAGAAAGTGGAATATTGGTATTGGTTTATGATAGTCACATGTACGAAGATACAGTGAAGGACTTCTCTTGGTTATTGTCAATATTGATTAAATTATTACGCAGTGTATTAATCCAGAATAAGGAAAATGAATAACAATGCCAAATCAATGTAAAAGCTGCCAATACAGTGCAGTACAAACCCTAAGACCATAAGATGTAGGAGCAGAATTAGGCCATTTGGCCCATCAAGTCTGCTTTGTCATTTCATCATTGCTGATCCAGTTTTCCTCTCAGCCCATCTTTTGCTTTTTCCCTGTATCCTTTCATGTCCCCACCAATCAAGAATATACATAAATATACATAATGTCTTGGCCTCCATAGCTGCCTGTGGCACAGAATTCCACAGAGTCACCATTCTCTGGCTAAAGAAATTCCTCCTCATCTAAAAGGATGCCCTTCTATTCTGAGGCTGTGTCCTCTGGTCTTAGACTCTCCCATCGTAGGAAACATCCACTCTATCAAGGCCTTTCACCATTCAGTAGGTTTCAATGAGTCACCCCTCATTCTTCTGAATTCTAGTGAATATAGGCCCAATATTCCAAGTGAGGCCTCACCCAGTGCTTTATAAAGTCTCAACATTACATCCTTGCTTGAATATTCTCGTCCTCTTGAAATTAATGCTAACATCACATTTGCCTTCCTCACCACAGACTCAAACTTCAAATTAACCTTTAGGGAATCCTGCACAAGGACTTTCAAGTCCCTTTTCACTTTAGTTTTTTGTATTTTTTCTCCATTTAAAAGTAGTCAGCTCCTTCATTTCTTCTACCAATGTGCATGATCACACATTTCCCAACTTGCCATTTCTTTGCCCATTCTCCTAACCATTCCAAGACTTCCTATAGCTTCTCTACTTCCTTAAAACTACCTGCCCCTCCAGTTTTCTTCATATTGTCTGCAAACTTTGCCACAAAACCATCAATTCCATCATCCACATCATTGACATATAATGTAAAAAGAATCAGTCCTAACACAGACCCCTGTGGAAAACTACTAGTCACCGGCAGCCAATCAGAAAAGGCTCCCTTTATTCCCACTCTTTGCCTCCTGCCAATCAGCCACTGCTTTATCTATGCTAGAATCTTTCCTGTAATACTATGGTCTCATAGCTTGTTAAGCAGTCTCGTGTGGCACCTTGTTAGAGACCTTCTATAAATCCAAGTGCACAACATCAATTGATTCTCCTTTGCCTATGCTGATTGTTACTCCTTCAAAGAATTCAGGCCAGATTTTCTCTTGAGGAAACCATGCAGACTATGGCCTGTTGAGTCATGTGCCTCCAAGAACCCTGAGACCTCATCCTTAATAATCATCTCCAACATCTTCCCAACCACTGAAGTCAGACTAACTGACCTCTAATTTCCTTTCTTCTGCCTCTCTCCCTTCTTCAAGAGTGTAGTGACATTTGCAATTTTCCAATCTTCCACAACCATTCCAGAATCTAATGATTCTTGAAAGATCATTACTAATGCCACCACAATCTCTTCAGCCACCTCTTTCAGAAACCTAGGGTGTATACCATCTTGTTCAGGTGACTTATCAACCTCTTTGGCTTTTATGTTGGCTTTGACTTCTCTTGTTAGCCATGGTTGTGTCATCTTTCCTTTGGAATACTTCTTCCTCTTTATATATCCTGTGTCTTCTGAATTGCTTCCAAAACTTCCAGCTCTGCTGTCATCCATGCCAGTGTTCTTTTCTAATCAATTCAGCCAACTTCTCTCTCATGGTTCTATAATTCACTTTACTCAACCATAATACTGACACATCTAACTTTAGCTTCTCCTTCTCAAGGTGAGTTCAATCATATTATTATCACTTTCCCTTAAGGGTGCTTTTACCATAAACTCTGTCATTGATGCTGGCTCATTGTACAACATCCAGTCCAAAATAAGTGATCCCTAAGTGGGCTCAACCACAAGCTGCACTAAAAAGTTATCTTATGGGCACAGTCAGAATTCCCCCTTGTGTAATCCAGCACCAACCTGAACTTCCCAATCTACCTGCATATTGAAGTCCCCAATGACTATTATAACATTGTCATTCATTTTCTATTTCCCATTGTAAATTGTAGGCAACATCCTCATTACTGTTTGAGATTTGTATACTTCCATCAGGGACGTTTTACACTTACAGTTCCTTAGATCTATCCACAATGATTCAGTACCTTCAGACCCTAAGTTACACGATACCTCTTTCGAATGATTTGATTTAATTTCTTACCAACAGAGCAACACCGCCCCCTCTGCCCTCCTGCCTTTTTTTTTGATACAACACGTATCATTGGACATTAAGCTCCCAGCTATAATCTTTCAGCAGTGACTCAGTGATGCCCACATTATATCTGCCCATCTGCATCTGAGCTGCAAGTTTATCTACCTTATTCTCAATACTGTGCACATTCAAACACAACAACTTCAGTCCTCTATTCACCCTTTTCAATTTTGTCACACCATGCTCAACCTTTATGTTCCTAACTTTGTCTGAGGTCTTACTAACGTCTGCCTCCACAACCTCTCCACTAACCGTTCTGGTACTCTGGTTTCCATCCCCTTGCAAAGCCAGTTTAAACCCCACCGTGCAGCATTAACAAACCCTCCTGCTCATACAGGTAAATGATAAAGTGTAAGATTCATAACAAAGTAGATTGTGAGGCCAAAAGCCCATCTTATCAGACAAGAGGTCCTTTCAAGAGTCTGATAACAGCAGGATAGAAGCTGACCCTGTCCTGGAGCTGGATGAAATCAGATCATTTAGGATGCTGAGGAGTTGATTGAAAGGAGATACAGGGAGGTTCAGGACCCAGGTGACTGGGTGATGATCAGAAGAGGAAAAAGGGATAAGTAACCAGTGCACCATATCCCATGAACATTCCACTCAATAACAAGAATACGCTATGGATGTTGTTGTTGTTGTTGTTGTTCATCCTTCGGAGTCAAAGACGACCACGACATCTGTCAGGTGGAGGGTTTGTGACTGTGGGTCAGGAGGTGACTGGTGAGGCCAATCTGGGCCCTGAAAGCTCGCCCACATGTGGGACACATGAGGGTAGGTGCTGCAGTGGAAGTGGAGGTAGTTCGAGCCTTGCTCTGTGTTTCCTCTGAGCCTCTGCGGTGCATCTGATTTCTGCTGCATACGCTCCTTTAGTGGTCCTGCTCCACCAGGTTGGGCGGTCCAGAGCAAGCGATTCCCAGCTACTGGGATTGATGTTGAGGTCTTTGAGGGACACTTTGAGGCAGTGGATATGATATAATATAATATGATGTGATATAACGCTATGGATACTGTTGCAGTGGTTGACTTAGCAGAGGAAAGCCCTGGCAGTCAGGACTCTGGCTATGTGGCTCAGAAAGGAAGGGGGAAGAGGAAACAAGCAGTAGTGACAGGGGATTCTACTGGTTAGGGGAACAGACAGGAAGTCCTGTAAAACAGAACAGATAGTATATTTTCTCCCTGGTGCCAGGATCCGTGATATCTCAGATCAACGTCAAAGTATTCTTAAGGGGGACACCGAGTCTACAGAACTGAGGCAAAACAGTATTACAGAAGAGGAGATGCTTGCTATCTTGGGGCAGATTAGGTTGCATGTGTCCCCAGGACCTGACAAGATGTCCCCTTGAACCTCGTGGGAGTCCAGTGTAATAATTGCAGTGGCACCAGGAGAGGTATTTAAAACATCCTTAGCCAGGGGTGAGATGCTGGAAGACTGCAGGATAGTTCATGCTATCCATTGTTCAAGAAGTGCTCTAAGAATAAAACTGGGAAATTATAGGCTGGTGAGTATGATGCCAGTAGTGGGTAAATTATTGGAAAGCATTCTAATGCCCAGATATGTAATTACTTGCATAAGCAGGGGCTGGTTGGGAATAGTCAGCATGGTCTTGTGCATGGTAACTATATCTAACTAATCTTATTGAGCTTTTCAAGGAGGTTACCAGGAAAACTGATGAAGGAAAGGCAGTGGATGTTGTCTACATGGACTTTAGCTAAGCCTTTGACAAAGTCCCTCACAGGAGGCTGGTCAAGAAGGTTCAGTCGCTTCCCATTCAGGATGAGGTAACAAATTGGATTCAATGTTAACTTTACAGGAGAAGCAAGAGGGTGGTAGTAGATAGTTGTCTCTCTGACCAAAAACCTGTAACTAGTGGAATGCTGCAGGGTTAAGTGATCAGTCTGTTGTTGTTTTCCATCTATATCAACAATTTGGATGATATTGTCGTAAATTGGATCACCAAATTAGCCGAAGACACTAAGACTGTGGACGTACTGGACAGCAAGGAAGACTTGCAGTAGGATGTGGACCAGCTAGAAAAATGAGCTGAAAATGGCAGATACAAACAAGTGTGAGATGTTGCACTTTGGGAGGATAAACCAGGCTAGGGACTGACATAGTAAAACTTAGTAGGACACAGAGGAGAGGAGGAGAACAGAGGGATCTGGGAGTACAGATCCTTAATTCCTTGTAAGTGGCGTCACAGGTGGATAGGGTCATAACGAGAGCTTTTAGCACATTGACCTTCATAAATCAAAGTACTGAGTACATGACTTTGGATGTTATGTTAAAGTTGTATAAAACCGGCAAGTCTAAATTTGGTGTATTGTGTGCGGGTCTGGTCACAGACCTACAGAAACAATATCAATAAGATTGTAAGACTACAGAGAAAATTGACAAGGATGCTGCTAGACTTGAGGATTTGGATAGGTTAGGACTTTATTCTCCGGAGTGCAGGAGAGTGAGAGGAGATTAGGCATATAGATAAGGCTAATATACAACAACACACACAAAATGCTGGTGGAACACAGCAGACCAGGCAGCATCTATAGCGAGAAGCGCTGTCGACGTTTCGGGCCGAGACCCTTCGTCAGGACTAACCGAAAGGAAAGATAGTACGAGATTTGAAAGTAGTGGGGGGAGGGGGAAATGCAAAATGATAGGAGAAGACCGGAGGGGGTGGGATGAAGCTCAGAGCTGGAGGAAAGGATCATGGGACGGGAGGCCTCAGGAGAAAGAAAGGAGGGGGGGAGCACCAGAGGGAGATGGAGAACAGGCAAACAACTTAATATGTCAGGGATGGGGTAAGAAGGGGAGGCGGGGCATTAACAGAAGTTAGAGAAGTCAATGTTCATGCCATCAGCTTGGAGGCTACCCAGGTGTTGTTCCTCCAACCTGAGTATGGATTCATTTTGACAATAGAAGAGGCCACGGATAGACATATCAGAATGGAAATGGGACGTGGAATTAAAATGTATGGCCACTGGGAGATCCTGCTTTTTCTGGCAGACTGAGCATAGGTGTTCCAAGAAATGGTCTCCCAGTCTTCGTCAGGTCTCACCAATGTATAAAAGGCCACACCTGGAACACCGGACGCAGTATATCACACCAGCCGACTCACAGGTGAAGTGTTGCCTCACCTGGAAGGACTGTCTGGGGCCCTGAATGGTGGTGAATGTTAATATACTCTGGCTTTTTCCACTATAGTTGGGTGAAACTAGAACTAGAAGTCAAAGGTTTAGGATGCAAGGTAGGGAATGTGAGGGGGGACTTCTTCACTCAGAGGGAAGTGAGAGTGTGAAATGTGCGGCTAGAGGTGGTTTGATTTCAACATCTAAGTGAAGTTTGGCTATCAACCAAAGGATATGGAGGGCAATGGTTCAGGAGCTGGTCAATGGGACGAGGCAGAATAACAATTCAAAGGGCCTGTGTCTGAGTGGATGTGCTCTATGACTCTGTGACTCTATGGCTTTGTGATGGGGCACGCTGTCAGACTTTTGTATCTTCTGCCCGATGGAAGAGGGAAGAAGAGAGAATGTCCAGGGTGGTGGGGTTTTTGATTATGTTGGCTGCTTACTGAGACAGAGTCCACAGGGGAAAGTTGATACCCCTGATATGTTGAGCTGCAACCACAACTGTCTCAGTTTCTTGCAATCGCGTGCAGAGCAGATACCATACCAAGCTGTTATGGATTTTTCTCAACCATCCACATCCAAACCGTCCTGCCCTCCACTTTTCAACACATAAAGCTCCAACTGCTGTGTTTTGCCTCCGTATGTCACATTTACTTTCTGGTTCCCTTTGGGAGACATTTTCTTGCCTGTATAGGTCTTTAGCATCACTGAGGTCTTTTCTAATGGTAGCTTAGAAAACAGTCTCTGAAATTGTGGTCAGTCCCTGAAGTTATAGACAAAGCTAATCCTGTTTCCAGCTCCATTTTCCGTTTTACGCCAGACACATCTATTGTGAGCAATGTGATTTCACGATCTGCTTCAGTAATACTATGTATTTCGAGGCATGGAAGCTCACCTTTGTCATACTCTGTGTTGTCTAATTCAGTTGCACATTTGGTCACTTTATTCATTTGTTTAGTCTTACGTTTGAAACTTTTCACTCTGTGTGTTTTTCACTTTGGCTGTGCTTTAATCTGACTTGCACACTCACTCTATGTGATCTTGTCTGTGACACATTCTGCAAACTTCTTCTTTGAACCAACAGTCATTTGCATCATGGGAGGATTTGCCACATTGATAAATTTTTTGTCTTTTGGCACCATTCAGGGACATCTTGTGCATTTCACTTTCTAAACTCTTTTGCTGTAGCTCTGCTGCATCTTTTGCTACAGTCTCTAATGAAATGGCAGTGATCAATGCCTGTTCTAAGGTTAAGTCACTTTCTGCCAGTAGGCTCATTTGAGTGTGGTGATTATGCATGCCACGTACAAGCCCGTCCCTTAATGCATCTGAACGTCCATCTCTAAAGTCACAGTACAGGGAAAGTTTGTACAGTTCTGCTATGTATTCAGAAATGCTTTCATCCTTTGACTGGTTCCTTTTGTAAAATCTATATGTCTCTGCTATTACCAGCATTTTAGGGCTCAATTTACTTTGTAAAATCTTAACAATTTTGTTGAATGGTCTTCTTGCTGGCTTTTCAGGAATTACTAAGTTGTGTCCAAGCCTTTATGTTTTAGCACCCATTAGCCAAGAAGCACGGTGGCTTTTCTTTCCTCATCCACATTACAATACAGTTCATCTCCCTCGATACACAATTCCCAGTCCTCATTAGCACTATCAGATTCATCAACTTTCCCAACTAAGGCCATCATCATGTTATTTTCACTTTAACTTTGCTATTCTGCGTCTTTCACTGTGTACTATGCAGTTACTCATGCTTCCCTTTGTTAGGATTCGTGACGGTCTTCTCCATACTGTTTAACTCTTTCCACTGGCTGTCTCTTCCTCTGAATCCTGTCATCCCGTAACTGTTGGTGCTGTTGCTGATACTTACTGACTTTCAGGTTCATACTCATCACCTATTTGTTGTGTCTGTATAGTTACATATAAATTAAAATAAAAGTATACATGTGGAGATGGCTTTAACTGGCATTCCAATCACAAACAAGTGAAAGAGAGAGAGTGCAGATCAATGCGCATGCGTTGACAACAGATCAATGCATATAGTTAAGTTATCAGTCCATGACTAGCACTAAGGGGAGTCATTGCTCTAAGAGAAATAGATCCATACATCACAGTTGAAGTAGACGAGCACGAGGGCAGAGAACGGGTGGTTGTTCAGTGGCGTCTGCCTGCATTTGGCCAGTCTTCCGCTCCCCCTTGCCAGCTGCTGACAGAAGAAAGTGCAAGAGTCTTGGGATCCACATAGCAAGGATTGATCAGAGAGGCTGTGTACTCATTTTTGGGGGACTAAAGGGTTCATGTTTCATGTTTCTGGATTCTGGTTACTGTTTTTTTTGCTGTTTTTTAGTGGTTTGATCAGGGTGATCGATACATTCTAAGGCTGTTCAGTGAAGAATGCTTTGCTTTGCAGCATAAAATGAGTTAGCAGTATGACACTGAACTGAACTAAACCGTGTACTACTGGACTCCTGGTTTGATATTTGATACTCTATGTGTTGCCCACTTGCCTTTTGCCATTTGCAAAATCTGTTCTTTTTTCTCATGTTGGGTGTTTGATGTTTTCATTGAGTGGATTCCATGGTGTTTTTTTGTGGTTGCCTCTGGGAAGACTTATCTCAGAGTTGTATTCTGTATTCACACTTCAAAAATAAATGTACTTTGAATCTGTGAATCTTTGAAAAAGGTGGGCAGTTTCAAGTTTCTAAGCATCAGCATCACAAAGGACCAATCTTGGGTCTGACGTATTGATTCAATCAAGATGAGGGCATGCCAACAGCTAAACTTCATTATGAGTTTGAACAGATTTGGCACATAACCAAAGACACTCACAGATGCACCATGGAGAACATTCTGTGACTGGTTGCGTCACCATCCGGTATGCTGTACCAATGCCCAGGATCAGAAAGGGCTTCAGGGGGTTGTAGATTCAGTTACTTCCATTACAGACACAAGCCGCCCCACCATCAAGGACAACTTCAAAAGGCCGTGGCTCAAGAAGGTGGCATTTCCCTTGAAGACCACATCACCCTAGCCCTCTTATTATTACCATCAGGGAGGGGGTACAGGAATCTGAAGACCCCCACTCAATGGTTTAGGGACAGTTTTTTCTCCTCTGCCATCAGATTTCTGAACAGTCCATCAACTCACGAACATTAGCTCCTTTACCCACTTTTACCCACTCAAATATCCTCTGAGATAGCCTAGCAGCCCTTCAGTTGTAGCATTACCATTACATTCAAACCCAGAATGAACATAAGCAGATGGAACCAGCACTGATGAAGGCACTGTTTAACTATAGTAAGCTCACTTCTGGTCCAGGGACCTTGCAAAGTCCTCCTGGACATCTGGGAACTGAACCAAGCTTGGCAGAGTCGTACTCACAGTATCAAAGCTTACAGACAAGGTTTCAGATTCTCCCATCATTACTCTTCCATACATATGCAGCCATCAGTGGGACAGAGGTGTCGGCTCTCTGGTGTACAGGTGGAGAGGCTTGTAGTCCTTGCAATCTTCAACATTGACTCCACACCTTATAAAGTTTCAAGGCATCAGGTCACCCATAGGCAAGGAAACTTCCTTCTGATTATCAGCTGCCATGCTCTTTCAGCTGATGAATCAGATATGAAGGATCTATTGTTGTGCCATGCACCAGTGAGGGTAGAAACAGGTTGATTCAGCAGAGAAGCTGAGAAGCTGGTGCAGGGGGCAGGGCTTCAGGATCTTGGATCATTGGGATCTCTTCAGATTATCAGGTATGATGGATACTGCTAGAAAATGAGGCCAGAGAAATAATAACAGGAGGCAAGGAGATGGCAGATGAACTAAATGAGTATTTTGCATCAGTCTTCACTGTGGAAGACACTAACAGCATGCCAGATGCTGAAGGGATTGAGGGAAGAGAAGTGAGTACAGTTACTACTACAAGGGAAAAGGTGTTCAAAAAGCTGAAAGACCTAAAGGTGTATAAGTCACACAGACCAGATGAACTGCACCCTAGGGTTCTGAAAGAGGTAGTGGTAGAGATTGTGGAGGAATTAGAAATTATCTTTCAAAAATCATTGGACTGTAGGATGATTCTGGAAAACAGGAGAATTGAAAATATCACTCCACTCTTTAAGAAAGGAGGAAGGCAGCAAAAAGGAAATTATAGACCAGTTAGCCTGACCTCAGTGGTTGGGAAGGTGTTGGAGTCAATTGTTAAGGATGAGGCTATGGAATACTTGGTGACACAGGACAAGATAGGACAAAGGCAGTATGGTTTCCTTAAGAGAAAATCTTCCCTGGTGAACCTGGTGGAATCCTTTGAAGAGATTACAAGTAGAATAGATGAAGGGGATTGGGTGGATGTTGTGTATTTGGATTTTCAAAAGGCCTTTGACAAGGTGTGACAAGGTGCCACACATGAGGCTGCTTACCAAGTTAAGAGCCCAGGGTATTACAGGAAGGTTGCTGGCAGGGTTAGAGCATTTGCTGATTGGTAGGAGGCAGTGAGTGGGAATAAAAGGATTCTTTTCTGGTTGACTGTCAGTGACTAAAGGTGTTCCACAGGGGTTGGTATTGGAACCGCTTCCTTTTATGCTGTATATCAGTGATTTTGATGTTGGAATATATGGCTTTGTTGCCAAGTTTGTAGATGATATGAAGATTGGTGGAGGGGAAGATAGCGTTGAGGAAACAGGAAGGATATAAAGGACTTAGACAGATTAGGAGAATGAGCAAGAAAGTGGCAAATGAAATACAATGTTGGACAATGAATGACCATTCACTTTGGTAAAAGAAAAAAATTTGCAGACTTTTTTCTAAACAGGGAAAAAAAATCCAAAAAACTGAGATTCAAAGGGACTTGGGAGTCCTTGTACAGAACATCCTAAAAGTTAACTTGCAGGTAGAATCAGTGGTGAGAAAAGCAAACACAATGTCAGCATTCATTTCAAGAGGTCCAGAATACAAGAGCAGGGATGTGATGCTGAGGCTCTATAAGACACTGGTGAGGCCTCACCTTGAGTATTGTGAACAGTTTTGGGCTCTTTATCCAAGAAAAAATGGAGAGAGTTCAGAGGAGGTTCACAGGGACGATTCTGAGATGAAAGGGTTATCTCACGAGGAACATTTGATGGCTCTGGGCCTGCACTTGCAGAAATTTAAAAGGATGAGGGGGGAATCTCCTTGAAACCTTCCAGATGTTGGAAGGCCTAGACAGAGTAGATGTGGAAAGGATGTATCCCATGGTGGGGGTGTCGAGGACACAGCCTCCAGAATAGAGTGCCGTCTATTTAAAACAGAGATGCGGAGAAATTTCTTTAGCCAGAGGGTGGTGAATTTGTGAAATCTGTTACCACAGGCTGCTATGGAAGGCGAGTCGTTGGGTGTATTTAAGACAGATGTTGACAGGTTCTTGATTTGACACGGCATCAGAGGTTACAGGGAGGAGACCAGGGAGTGGTGCTGAGGAGGGGATAAAAGGATCCCCTTTTATGATTGAATGTCAGAGCTGACTCAATGAGCCAAATAGCCTGACTCTGCTCCTATGTCTGATGGCCTTATGAAAGTGGCTTGGTCACACTACCACAGACCATGATGGCTAAGTTCTGCAGGGCTTCGCTGCCAGACTGGGTCTGTAGCAGATAGTGAGAGAAGTAAAGCAAGCAATAGATGTATTTGACCTTGTCCACGCCACTCTACCTTTGGCAGATGCTAGTATCAAAGACACCATTGGTTGAAGTGACAACACATGGTCAATGACATCATTGGTCAAAGTGACAACACATGCTCATTGCAAGGATAAAGGACACCCTGATTTGTGCATGTGGCCTTCTAAATGTGCAGGATGGGATAGACTCAGAACACATCTGGCAGCTCAAACATGGACAAGCATGAGGAGCAATAACCCAGAACAACACAACAGAAGAGTACACTGCCACAATTCAGAAAGATGTGACTGAACCTATCCCTCAGTCTACCTTTGATAACAAGCTAGGTAGATCTACCTGGCCGAATGAGGTGTGCAGAAGGACCTTCTGGGTGCAGAACCAGACATTTCTAAAATGATTGAGGTGCTACTAAAACTACTGAAGTCATGCAGATCACCCAATCAACAAATAGGATCAAAGTCCTATCATATCTAGTCATGAGTATTAGTGGACAATTAAATAGTTAAGAAGATGAAGTGACTCCAAGAATGTCCCCGTGCTCAAAAATAATCCATTTCAGCTTCTTTCTGAAATTCCACGATCACATTCCAGGCTTCAGCCAAATCAATTGCACATAGTATCAACAAATAGTTAAGAACACTAACTATAGCAAAATCTGTGGGACCAGACAATATCCCAGCTCCAGTGCTGAATAATATGCTCTTGAACTACTTGTTGTTCTAATCCAGTTACAAGATAAGCATCTACACAGCAATGCCAAAAATTGCCCAGATTCATCCTGTCCACAAAAAAAAAGCTGGATAAATGAATTCTGGCTAATAACCACACACAGTCTGCTGTCAATCATCAGCAAAGTATCAAGCAATGCTTAGTGACTGTATTAATATCCTTCTTTCCAATACTCAGTTTTGGGAACAGGATTACTTTGCTCAAACTTCATTCCCACCTTTCCCAAACATGAACCGAAAAGCTAAGTTCCGAAGATGAGGTGAAACACCAAGGCAGCATTTGACTCTGTGACTTCAAGGTGCAAAGCATCAGTGTTTAAAGTCATACCTCAGACAAAGCAAGATGGTGTTGGTGTTAGAGTCTTTCATTTCAGTCTCAGGGTATCAATGTAGGAGTCCATCATAATAGTATCCTGAGCCCTGCCATCTTCACTTGCTTTACTTGTGGCCTTCCTTCCAGCATAGGGTCAGAATTAGGGATGTTTTCTGATGATTGCACAATGTTCAACTTCATTCACAGGTCCTTAGCAAGGGAAAAAGCCATGCCTGCATGCAGAAAAACAGCATATGTGTTTGGTAACATTCACATCACAAAACAGCCCAGCTATGATCATCTTCAAACAAAACAAAATCTAGACATCTGTCCTTGACATTCTGTGGCATTAACACCCCCTACCATCAATAATACAGGATTAACTCTACTAAACTGCAACAAGTGCAGATCCGAGACTGCTTACCTGCTTTTCAAAGTATTATATTTTCTATTACTGTAATTCATTTTAATTTCTTAATATCCAAAGGCCAGTTACTTCACCACAAGTTAGTGTAGATAACTTCATTACTAGGTACATGAAAGTGAACTTTAGATAGTGTAGTCCTATATCCAATTGCAAAATAAACCATAAAGTAAATCAAAATGTTAAAAGTTATTTCAATGTTCCAAGTGCTCACTGTCATCACAAATATCATATTGACTTAATCCCATGATGTCCTTCCAAGAAGATTAAATCTCATAAAGATGCTGATTCATTTCTTCAACTTTACATGACCCTAGTCTTCATCTAAATGTCTGTATTGACCACATTCCTGTGGCTTCATCCTTTACTCCTTGGCCCAGCGAGACTACTTATGGAGGTATGTTAGCAATCTACTCCTAACATGATTTAAGCATTTTAGTCAAGACACGGTTATAAATTTCATTTTTTCCCCTCATCTCAATTGTTCTTGACTTAAGAACATAAAAATTTCCGAGATGTTTTAGATTTTCTGACTGTCTCGGTATGTAGACAAATCCTTTCCCTTTTCCTTTGACCTTTTATTGCTGTGATGGAAAAATAAACTAAAGGAAACAACAAATTGATGTAAGAGGGAAGGTGATGGGGTAAGTGGCTCTAATAGTCGATTTGCAATTGAAACTTGCGTTTGTGTAAATGGAGTATTATCAAGGAAACTCTGATCAGTTAATCAGGAGAAGAAGGAGGTAGGTGTTAAGGAATGTCTTAAAGAGGTAGAAAGAAACAGAGCAATTAAGGAAAGAATGTCCAGAAATTCTGTCCTATGCGCTTGAATTCTGGTAAGTGGAAGATAAAAGAATTGGGGCGCATAAAATATCAATGCTTTTATAAACAGAAGAGATTAATGATAGAAAGGGAAGAGAGCAAGGTTGAGAGAGAGTAAGCAAGAGAGAACAAGAGGGAACACGGGGAAAGGAAGAGCAACATGGATGGAACTGAATAATCAAATAAAATTTTAACCGGGGTTTTATAGACTGGGCTGCAAACGGGACAACTAAAACTGGGATAGCAGGTGAGGTGACTGAGTTAGGGTAAATTGGCAGAGCTCAGATTTATCAGGGCAGAAATTGCAAGGCTGATCATTCCAGAGGTTCCACTCAAGTCCAGAAGTAGCAGAGGCGTTCGTGAGGTAACAGTTCAGCTGAGGTATTCTGTTCCTTAAAAAATGGTTTGTGGACTTTGGTCCTCATTGGCTTACAGCCAATTCCTAATATTGGGGCAAATTTTTGGGGGATATTTGGTCAGCACCTTATGATGGCATCAAATAGAAGGCCGTACTAGATCTCATATTGGGAAATGAGTCTGGCCAGATGATCAGAGTTTCAGTGACAGCATTTCAGAGCAGTGATCATAAATCCCTAAGTTTTAAGATAATTATAGGTAAAAACAAGGCTGGACTTCAGAAAAAGTTCTAAGCTGGGGGAAAGCTAATTACAGCAGCATCAGGCAGGAACTGGGAATGGTAGATTGGGACTGGCTGTTGTTGGATAATTCCATACTTCACATGTAAGACACAGGAGGCTGCAAGTGCTTTATTATGGAGCAACACACAAGATGCCGGAGGAATTCAGTGGCTCAGACAGTATCAGCAGAGGGAAATGGACTATCAACATTTCAGGTCAAAGTGAATCTAGATTGGCGGTTCCCAACCCTTTTTATACCATGGACTAATGCCATTAAGCAAGGGGTCTATGGACTTCAGGTTGGGGTCCACTGGTCTTGAAGCATCCCAACCTGAAATGTTGATTGTCCATTTCCCTCCACAGGTGTTACTTGATCTGTTGAATTCCTCCAGCATTTTGCATGTTGCTCTGATTTGTGGCAGTTGTTTAAATAGCAGCTGGTGAGAAATTAGGACCAATATGTTTCTGTGAGAAGGATGAAAGACAAGAATGGCAAGCTTCATGAACACTGGATAATGAGAGATGTTATAAACAATTAAAACAAAACAGAAGCATATGATATGATTCAACAGGTACATTTAATGTCAGAGAAATGTTTACAACATACATCCTGAAATTCTTTTTCTTCACAAAACATCCATAAAAATGGAGGAATGCCCCAAAGAATGATTGCCAGTTAAACATTAGAATGCCAAAGCCCGCCCAGCTCCCTCTCTGACACACAAGCAGCAGCAAAGCGACGACCACACCCCCCCACCAGCAAAAAAGCATCGGCACCCTCCACTGAGCACACAAGCATGCAGCTAAGCATCAATAAAGACAGACTTGCATTACCCCAAAAACTACTCGTTCACCCAGTAATTCGACAAACCACAGGCCCTCTCTGTGGAAAAAAGGAAAAAAAAAGTGTCCCCATTTTACAGCAAGAGGGGAGACATAACAAATAACTCACTGATTTGTGATGTTACAAGTCTGTTGCATCACTTTTTCCAAGCACTGCGCCCAGAGAGTCAGCCCCAAAAAGGCTCAGGTCTCTGAACACACAGCCAGCAGCTAACCCACTGCTCCCAATGTTCTGAGTTCTCCTGTGATGCCTCAGTCGGGGCACCAGCCTCAATCAGCTCATCTCCAGAGCCATGAAAATCCAGCACCCTGAAGGTGCGCTAGTCTTCAGTATTCTGAAATCTGAAATCAGTCAGAGCCTTTGAGGAGTGTAAATGAAGCAGGACAGAATTTAAACAGGGAGTCAGTAGAGCCAAAGGGTTGTATGAAATATCCTTGGCAAGTAGGATTAAGGCAAATCTAAGTCACTTTATACATAGAATTAATAAAACAAGAGGGTAGATAAGAAAAAGGTTTAACCATGCAGGGTCAAAGGAGAAGATTTATGCCTGGAGCAAAAGGAAGTGGACAAACTGCTCAATAACCACTATGCACTTGCAATCACAAAAGACAAAGATATGGAGGGAGGGGTATGCTGATATTCTGGGGCACATTCTTAAGGTGTTGAGTCTTTTGAAGAACGTTAGGTTGGTAAGTCCCCAGGGCCAGTCTATTCCAGTTTATTGAAAAAGGCTAAAGAAATTGTAGTGGCCTTAACAGAGAGTTTTGCAACTGCTAGCCCTTCAGGCAAGATCTTGAAGGACTAGCAATAGCCTGTGTTGTTCCTTTAATTAAGAACGACGATAGGGATAATCCATCATCTTAATGGCCAATGAGCTTTACATCAGTTGGAGGAAAATTATTGGAGAAGATTCTTAAGGATAAGATTTACTCACATATGAAAATACATGGACTTCCTAGAGATAGTTACCATGGCTTTTTGCAGGGGAGGTCATGGCTTACAGATCTGACCGAGCTTTCTGAGGACATAACAAGGATGATTGATGAGTGTTATCTGCATGGTCTCTAGAAAAGCATTCAACAAGGTCCTTTGCACCAGACTGATCTAGAAGATTAAGATGCATGAGATTCACGCTGACGTGGTAGATTGGGTTCAAAGTTGGCTTGGCTAAAAAATACGTAGTCTGGGGGGTAGTATTCTGAGCGGAGGTCTGTGACCAGTAGTGTTCCATGATGGGATCTCTGTTGTTTGTGAGTCAAGTGAAAATGTGGCTGAGTTGATTATTAGGTTTGCAAGTGACACAAACATTGGCAGAGTTGTGCACAGTGAGGAAGGTTGTCAAAGGATGCAACAGAATATAGATCAGTCAGAAATGGCAGATGCAGTTAATCCAGACCAGTGTGAAGTATTGCATCTTTGGAAATATATGTAAGAGGAAAGTTTTCAGTCAACAGCAAGACCATTAGGATTACAGATGTACAGAGGGATCTTGGAATGTAATTCCATAAGTTTCTGACAGTGGCAATATAGATATATAGGGTAGTAAAGAAGGCATATGGCATGCTAGCCTTCATTGGTCAGAGTATTAAGTTGGAAAGTCATAAAGTCATGTTGTATCTGTATAAAACTTTAGCTAGACCACATTAGGAATATTGTGTGCATTTCTAGGAGGCAGGATGTAAGGATTTTGGAGTGGGCTCTGAAGAGATTCAGGATGGTGTCTGAGTTAGAGAGTAATAGCCAAGAAAGAGATGGAACAAAGCTGTTTTCTCTGTAGCATCAAAGGCTGAGTATATAAAACTGAGTTGCATAAACAGGGTTGGAAGTCATTTTCCAGGGTAGAAATGCCAAATATCAAAGAGCATGGCTTTGACGTGAGGGGAGAAGGCTTTTTTTAGGAGATTTATGAGGTAATTTTTGTTTACATGAAAAGAAGTGGGGGTGCCTAGAACATGTTGCCAGGGGTTGTTTTGGAAGCAGCCACTATGACAACATTTAAAAGGCATTTACACAGGCACATGAACAGCAGGAAATTGAGAGATTGAAGTCCACATGCAGGCAAAAGACACCATGGTCAACACAGATATTCTGGACCATAGTGTCTGTTCCTGTTTATGTACTATGTTTTAAGTTTAAATTTGTGAGTTATCTGGTTCAAGATCAAAAAGTGACAGAGTATCAGAGGGTGGCTATAGGTCAGAGCTAGAGTCTGTTATCAAAATATCCCTAAGAAGTTCCACTGTATCTTTCTTGGAACTCACAGTGTCACTGAACATAGCCCTGGTAAGCTAACATGTACAAAGTTTGTATTTCATTCCTTTATCCACTCAGTAGCATAGAATTTGAGCAGATACAGCCTCAGCACTGATTGCTGTGCCACTGGTAATTAGACAAACATGGTGGATTTATTCAGAGAGAGTGAAACTACTATAATCTTGTGGTGATATCACATGTAAGAACATAATTGGACAGAATTTTGAGCATGCACAGAAATGATAGAAATATCTGGAAGTATGGTGCTGTAAGACAAGTGTGGTTGTTGTTAAATGAAAGTTCTATTCTTCCAAAATATGGGTCTTTATTAGAAACCCATGGTACGTATTAATATAAAGAACATAACATGATGTCAGAAGTCGGTCTGGAAGAATAATACATTGCTTAGCACAGGAGAATCCAAGATAATCAAAAAGAGTTCAAACTGTTTTGGTGTTTGCTAACAATTTTACAAATGGAAGGTTTCAAATCTCCATCGACATTTCAGTTGTCTGGGGACGTAGCTGAGAACTGGAGAAAATTTAAGCAACGTTTTGAATTGTGTCTATCGACGATCAAAGGGGATCAAAAACGGGATAAAACTAAAGCTGTGTTTCTACTCCACATTATAGGTGATGATGCAATTGCAGTATATAATCATTTTATTTTTGAAAAAGGAGATAATATAGTTAAAATCGATAATGGACAAATTTGAAGCATTTTGAATACTGAAGCGTAATGTAACGTGTGAACAGCATAGAATATTTACAGGTACGTGGAGAGCTGGTGAAACTATTGATCAAAATGTTACTGAGTTGAGACACTGGAGTAAAACATGTGAGTTTGGAGAACTGACAGACTCTCTCTTTGAAGACAGAATTGTTTGTGGGATTCTGGATAATGGTCTGAGAGAACGACTGTTAAGAGAACAAGACTTAGACTTGGAAAAAGCTTTGATGCTCTGTAAAGCTTTGGAAACCATGACATCACAGGCTAAAGAACTTTTCACTGACAGCTGCAATGCAGATGAGTGTGAACATATTAGAAAAAGTAATAAAACAACAACAAAACTGACAGAGAGCAACATGTCATCAGAGAGAAAAAAGCTATGTGATCACCGTGGGCAGCAGCATCAGCCAAAATAGTGTCCAGCATATGGGAAAATGTGCAACGACTGCAGTAAGAGTAATCATTTGTCACACTGTTCCAGAAGTAGAAAGAAAATAAAACAAGTGAATGCAGTATTTGAAATGAACATGAGGAGTTTTATATAGATGTGCTTTGTGAAATAAACTAATTAAGAATGACTGGACTATTCTATTGCAAGTGAACCAAAACAATATTCTGTTTAAACTTGATACTGGAACACAAGTAAATGTTCTTGCAGAATCTGAATATAATACATTAAAGACAAGACCAAAGTTACATCAGACAAATATAAAAGTGACTTGGTATTCAGGTGCAGACATTCCAGTAAAGGAACATGTGTGGCAAAAGTATCACACAAAAATATTGTGCACACGCTTTCATTTGTGGTAGTGCCAAGGAATGTACAGTCAATACTGGGTTTATCTGTCTGTGAGACACAGAATTTGGTGAAAAGAGTATTAGTCCTGGACAGTGACACAGAGTCAGAATACAGTGACTTGATGAAAGAGTATGAGGGCTTGTTCAAAGGGCTTGGTGGTCTTCCACAATTAAAATTGACAACACAGTGCCACCTGTAGTACATCCATGTAGAAAAGTGCCTTTTGCATTACATCATCATCTGAAAACAGAGATTGACAGAATGGAATGGCTAGAAGTCATAAAGAAATCTCCCAGACTCATCCCTTTGTTACCAGCATCTGACAAAGCATTGCCACCAAAACCAGGAGTTGCAATTTTGACCTCTGGTAGTAACGAACATGCATCAATGGGCCATGCATTCCATCACCTCAGCAGGAGGACAGAAGCCAGACTTGCCAGTACAGTACAATACTGATCTGAAGCCAAAGCGTGACAAGAATCAGGATCTAATTGAAGAACTGAAAGCACAAGTGAAGGAATTGAGAAGTTTTATTGAAATGATGAAGTCTCAGCATAAAAAAGAGATTGCACAGTTAATGAATGAATTAGATGAAGAAAAGAAGATTCATATTTCATTACAAATGGAAGTGGAAGGATTTAAGAAAGCTACAGTACTTAAAGAAGTACAACCCAGATCATACAGGAGCAGTGTTAAGAAGAAATCGTAAAGACCTCAAGAAAGAGCCAACTTCAGAGTTTCAGTTAACCTTTGCAGACCAGGCAAAACATGGAAATAATAACGAAACACAAGAAGTGTGTGAACCACTTAGAAGGTCTACTCATGTTCATAAAGCCCCAGAGAGACTGATAGAGACATGCTAAATGATGCATTTACTATGGTCAATGTTGCTAATTGTTTTTCTTTTTAAGGAAAGGACGATGTGGTGATATCACGTGTAAGAACATGATTGGACAGAGTTCTGAGCATGCACAGAAGTGATAGAAATATCTGGAAGCATGACGCTATAAGACACGTGTGGTTGTTGTTGTTAAATAAAAGTTCCATTCTTCCAGAATATGGTTCTTTATTAGAAACCCAAAGTACGTATTAATATAAAGAACACAACAAATCTATCAAAGGCATTTTGAAAGTTCTAATGGAAGTCAACATAGATTTATAACAAGGAAAGTGACGTTGAAGTACCTCATTGAGCACCTCCGCTCCATCTGCCAAAAGTGGAACTTTCCAGTGGCCAAACATTTTAATTCAGATTCCCATTGGCATTCAGCATGTCCTCTTCTACCACCATGAGGCCAGTCTCAGGGTAAAGGAGCAACACCTCATATTCAGTCTGGGTAGCCTCCAACCTGATGGCATGAATATCAATTTCTCAAACATCCAGTAAAAAAAAATCTCCCTCCCCATCCCCTCTGCCTCTATTCCCCACTCTGGCCTCTTACCTTTCCTATCACCACCCTCGGGTCCCCTTCTCCTATGGTCCATTGTCCTGTCCTATCAGATTCCTTCCTCTCCAGCCCTTTATCTTACCTACTAACCTGGCTTCACCTATCATCTTCTAGTTGGTCCTCCTTCCCCTCCTAGCACCTTTTTATTCTGGCATCTTTTCCCTTGGCATCCAGTCCTGAAGAAGGGTGCTGGCCCAAAGCATTGACTGTTTATTCATTTCCATAGATGCTGCCTGGCCTGTTGAGATCCCCCAGCATTTTGCATGTGCATTGCTCTGGATTTCTGGGATCTGCGGATTTTCTCACGTTTATGTGTAGAAGGAACCAATTGATGCTCTGTGGCCTTTCAGAAGGACTGTAATAAGGTGATAAAGAGATTATGGAATAAAATTGGAATGTCATGGGTAACATATCAGCATGGACTGAGAGTTATCTAAGGAACAGGAAACACTGCAGGAACAATTGAGTTACCTTTGAGGTGCAAGGCTGCAACCAGTAGGTGCTGGGCCCCTACTATTCTTAATCAATTCGGGCGAGGCAACCGAGTGTAATATATGCATTCTACTGATGTTACAAAACCAGACAGCGGGGTGCTCTGTGAGGGGGCGCAGATGCTTTGGCGAGATACAGGGAGGTTAAGTGAAAGGACATGGCAGAAGGAATATAATGTGAAAACAGGCGAGTTCATCCACTTTTGTGAAAAACTATAGTAAAACAAAGTAATTTTTAAATAGCGATAGATTCAAATGTTGGCATTCTGAGGGACTGCGGTGCCCAGGAACATGATTCACTGGAAGTTGTCATGATGGTTCAGAAAGAAGTTAGACATGCAAGTAGAAAAGTGGCCTTCAGAGGAAGAGGATGTAATACCAGAGTAGAGGGGGCTTGCTCCAAGTACATAAAGCCCTGATGAGACCACACTGTGCACTGGTTTGACCTTCCTACCCAAGAAAGATTACACGAGCAACAGGGTGGCCCAATAATTCATCAGACTGGTTCCGGGGAAGGTGAATTTGTAATATATAACCATACAACCATATAACAATTACAGCACAGAAACAGGCCATCTCAGCCCTTCTAGTCCATGCCGAACGCTTACTCTCACCTAATCCCACTGGCCCGCACTGAGCCTCACTCCGTTCCTGTCCATATACCTACCCAATTTTACTTTAAATGACAACACCGAACCTGCCTAAACCACTTCTACTGTAATCTCATATGCAATAAGATTAGTCCTGTACTCTTTAAATTTAGAAGAATAAGGCAATTTCTTCGAGATATACAAGATTCTCAAGAAGCTTAACAGGATTGATGACTTGATGTTACAGAATAAGGCGTCACACTCTCAGCATACCGTGCGGCCATTCAGGAGACAGAGATAAGGAAAGGGTTTCTTCAGCCAGTCAGTGGTGATTCTTTTGAGTTCAGTACTCCATATGGAGGTTCAGTCACTAAATATATTCAAGGCATACATTGATTTCTTTCAGAGTCATAGATATGGGTTTAGTGCTCATGGCAAGTCTGAGGTAAAGGGGAATGAAACATAGCCTACTGCTTCTGATTCTGCTGATCCTAACACAAAGTACTCTGCTTATCCCAGATCTCTGTGTTATGCCATTAATTAATCCTCAGTACATGTCAGTATACTGCCCATAAAGCCATATACTATAATTCTGTTTATTAAATCCTTGTACAGCACCCTAACAAATGCCTTCTGAAAGTCTAAATAAACCACATCCCTTTTCTGCTATACTGGGACAAACTCAAAAATTCCACTACATTTCTCAAACATGACTTTCCTGTCATCTGAATTGATTCTGTTCAATTGCATTATTATTTTCAATGCTGTTGCCATTTCAATGATAACAGATTCTGCATTTTCCTAACCTCTGATGGGAGGCTAAGCAGTTGAGGATTGTTTGTTCACCCTTTCTTCAATATGAAGTTGCATTTGCAAACTTTCCACCTAGGAATCAATCTGGAATCTAGAGAATTCTAAAAAATGACATTTAGTGAATTAATTCTACTGACCACTTTTTTCCAAACTTTATAATTTAGATTATCAGGGCTAAAGGGTTTATTTGCTTCTGTTCTGGACCTGCTGTCTGTTATTATTTCCATTAGCTTTCTTGTATCTTCTCTTGTCCTTCTGTTAATCCATTCCTTTTTACACATTGAAGCTTTAACAATGCTTTACAGAATGTGCTGTACTACTGCATAAATGTGATATATTAAAAATTATCACATTCAAAATCCTGATGGAGGGTTTAAACATATCAACCATTTTACTTACTCTCAGCTCCGGGGAGCATTTATGTAACAAAATGTGTATGACCAATCAGCAATAAACATACATACGTTTCTCTTGAAGAGTTCTTCTGAATGTCAGCAGGAAATGAATATTATCAATGAGCAATTCCTTCTCCAGTATGAAATGAATGGACTGAATTTTTTTTCTTCCGAGAGATAAGTCATATTGGACCACACAGAGACAAGAATAGATTATTGTCCAAAACAATATCAATTGGGCAGGTCAGATCTGGTTTACGTCATCAGCAACTTACAACTTCCAGTTTTTTCTAAGTTACGAGCAATAATATTAAAACGTTCCTGAAAATAAAGTTAGCATTCTATTACAATTAGCAAAGTAGATATTTTTCGCAGGTCCCTGCTGGAATTAAGCATAAAAATATCAAGCTTTATCTTTTTACAAATATGTTACTAGCATTCTTCTGGAGAAAAGGTAATTAATTGCTCTTTCACTACAGTAGTATGTAATTCAGTTATATAAGATATATCTGGACACTTTGTGCATTTGTATTGTATGGTAACTTCAGTCTTCTGTCTATACCTAACCAAAATTAACTAACATATACCTCATTTTAACAAAAAGTCAGTCATTATGAATCACAGGCAACAAATTTGATATAACACATTTAACTTCATCAACCAATATTTCCTGCTCCTCAGTAATCCTGCATTGCTACTGAACTATAAGAACAATTAGAGTAATGTTAAAGTAATCCACATTAATAGAGGAATTCCTTTAATTGGAGCCAGCAATGAAAAGTGACAAATTCGATATGCTAGATCCAGAACTAAATAGGTAATTACAATTTCACATTAGGCACAATGTCTATCCATGGATTATAAAGGTGACAACATGGATAAACAATAATCCTTGAATCAATTCACAGGACATTCAGTGCCATGTTCAAGAATTAAGCATCAAGTGAGAAGGATGGAAGACAAAAGCAAAACCCACCAAAAGTTTGAATGTAAGTTAAGAAAAGGGCCCTATTACTCAAGGGATCAAGGGAAAGATAGTGAGAGATGTTCTGAGGAGGTCCCTGGAGCTGCCCCTGGGTACCAGACCTGTGCTGCTGTTTGCTCTGATATATTTCTATGATTACACGAGTATCCACTGACCCTTACAAGTGACGTATCCTTCTACTCATTCAGTAAGGTCAGTAGAAGATCCTGAAGCAAATGCCCAGGTCTCATTCCATGTTATGTCTCCATTAGCATTTCTTTAGAAGAGACTTTTATTGAGCTATCAAATCTAGATACTAAGTCACTGGCTAGTTAATCAAACATATTTGTGGTAGTTTCCAAGGTCACATTCTTTCCAATGGAATTTGCTTCTCCCACAAGAGGCTCTTTGGTTCTACTTCCATCCATTAGTTTTTCACACACTCTTTCTTCCTTTTCCAAGTAAATTCCAAACATGCCACCTGGCTATGATTCAGGTCTTCTTGTAGATCATATCCCCTAAGTCAACCTGGTCATAACTCTGCAGGTTTTCATTCACCACTATGGGCAAATTCATCGCTATTTGCAAATTAGCCTGACACTGTTTGCATTTGAGAGTGGGCATTATAATCTGATGGCACAGTGCCAGAGCAATTGGCATTGTTGACTCACAGCTCTGGGACTAGCTTCAATCATGACCTCAGATTCTGCCTGTGTAGAAATTGCACATTCTCCACATACTGCGGATTTCTACTGCATCCCAAGGTTCATTGACCATCGTGAATAATCTTTCAAAATAAGTAAGCAATAAAAGAATCAAAACAAGGAGTTGATGGACATATGAGAGGGAGCAAAATAAAAAGCTGAATAAGAAACACAAAGTACACTGCAGATGCTGTGGTCAAATCAACACGTACAAAAGCTGGATGAACTTAGTAGATCGGGCAGCATCCGTTGAAATGAGCAGTCAACGTTTCGGGCCGAGACCCTTCGTCAGGACTCCTAGTCTGGATAGGATCAGGATCTTGGTCCAAGCTGGATCTAGAGTTGGGGGTGTCAGAGCCTGTGGCCAGCTGGGCACCAGAACTGAGGTCCGAATCAGAAGCGAGTGAGTCCTGACAAAAGATCTCGGCCCGAAACATTGACTGCTCATTTCAACGGATGGTGCCCAACCTGCTGAGTTCATCCAGCCTTTGTACTTGTTGAAAAGTTGAATAGGGATTGCCCTACTGTGAGCTGACATGGAACTGCTGGGCTGAATAGCCTCCTTCTGTATTTTATGACTGGTTCGTTTAAATTACTTCCATGCTATTTGGGCATAGTATATCTTGTTCTGGTTAAAGCTATACTAACCAGATCTTTGATACAATTATAAATAATCCCTTAAATTTTCTAAATTCGATTTCCTTGACTGGGTGTACAACAACACTTTATATGATTTACATCACTGGTCCGAATATTTCAATTCAATATTCATTCAGTTAAAACCACCTTAAGAAAAGTGCCCAGTCTAATTACGGTCAAATTGTAATTGCTAAAATTGGTGACTTCTTCACTAACACAATGTTAAATTCCCCACATGATTGGAGAAAATATAATAAATCAAATCTAACACATTTAGATTCAGAATCAGTTTCAGATCTACTCAGATTTGAAAGAAGAAGTTATGACCTAAAATCAGACCCCAGTATTGCTTTATTCATCACAGTTCCTTCAACCTCTTTCTGTTTGCACTTACAGTATATTTGCACCTCAAATAAAATGCAGCTAGTTATCACTAGAGATCAAATAAGACATCACTAGTTGTCTTTTTCATTATCATCGCTGAAACTGCTTTTATTACTCATTTCCACTCTTGACTTCAATACAACAGTTTCAGAAATGCTATGTAATACCAGTCACTACAATACATTGAATCTGAACACATGTTACTGGGACAAATCCCTATGCAACCGGGAGGATCAAAGGCCACTCTCATTTTTTTTTCTTTGAAGGAATCCAGTTGGCTCATTCGACCTATACTAGCTCTCAGGCCAATTGCAACATTCCCATTCCTGCACCTATTTCCAAGTAGCTAATTCTTTCACCTGATTCACCTGCCACCTACCTACATTGGAAGCAAGTTATAGTAACTAAATAACCAATCAGATTGTGTTTCAATGTGTTAGGTAACAATAGGGAGCTAAGTAGATAGCTGAAAAAGAGGACCTAAGGGTAGTATTCTCTGGATTGCTGCCTGTGCCACGTACCAGTAAGGATGATTTAGCAGATGAATGCATGGCTGAGGAACTGTCGTAGGGTGCAGGGTTTCAAACTTCTAGATCATTAGGTTCTCTTCTGGGGAAGGTATAACCTGAACAAAAAGGAGGGTTATACCTGAACTCACAGGGGACCAATAGCCTTGTAAACAGGTTTGCTAGAGCTGTTGGAGAGAGTTTAAACTAACTTGGCAGGGACGGAAGTAAGAGTAATAGAACAGCGAATACACACAAAATGTCGTCAAGTCAAATCAAGTCACTTTTATTGTTATTTTGACCATAACTGCTGATATAATACATAGTAAAAATGAGACAACGTTTTTCAGGACCATGGTGTTACATGGCACAGTACAAAAACTAGGCTGAACTACGTAAAAAAACAACACAGAAAAAAAACTACACTAGCTACAGACCTACCCAGGACTGCGTAAAGTGCACAAAACAGTGCAGGCATTACAATAAATAATAAACAAGACAATAGGGCAGTAAGGTGTCAGTCCAGGCTCTGGGCATTGAGCAGTCCAATAACTTTGGGGAAGAAACTGTTACATAGTCTGGTTGTGAGAGCCCGAATGCTTCGGAGCCTTTTCCCAGATGGCAGGAGGGAGAAGAGTTTGTATGAGGGGTGCGTGGGGTCCTTCATAATGCTATTTGCTTTGCGGATGCAGCGTGTAGTGTAAATGTCCATAATGGCGGGAAGAGAGACCCCGATGATCTTCTCAGCTGACCTCACTATCTGCTGCAGGGTCTTCCGATCCAAGATGGTGCAATTTCTGAACAAGGCAGTGATGCAGCTGCTCAGGATGTTCTCAATACAACCCCTGAAGAATGTGATGAGGATGGAGGGTGGGAGATGGACTTTCCTCAACCTTCGCAGAAAGTAGAGATGCTGCTGGGCTTTCTTTGCTATGGAGCTGATGTTGAGGGACCAGGTGAAATTCTCCGACAGGTGAACACCAAGAAATTTGGTGCTCTTAACGATCTCTACTGTGGAGCTGTCGATGTTCACCGGGGAGTGGTCACTCCATGTCCTCCTGAAGTCAACAACCATCTCTTTTGTTTTGTTCACATTAAGAGACAGGTTGCTGGCTCTGCAACAGTCTGTTAGCCGCTGCACCGCCTCTCTGTAAGCTGACTCATCATTCTTGCTGATGAGACCCACCACGGTCGTGTCATCAGCGAACTTGATGATGTGGTTCGATAAACGTAATATTTAGTTTAAAGACACACTTCAGCCCATCTCACTGACTGCAGTTTTATCAACTGCCTATCCTTCCACAAAGTCTCTACACATTGCATCCATTTGTATTCGAACTGCTCTCAGCCCCTGTTTTATCACAGAGAGAAAATCTGCAGATGCTGGAAATCCAAGCAACACACACAAAGTGCTAAAGGAACTCAGCAGGCCAGGCGGCGTCTATGGAAAAGAGTAAGCAGTCAGTTGACCATTGGTCTCGACCCGAAACATCAGCTCATTTCCTTCAGAATCTACATCAGAAGATGTAGTCTCATTGTGATGTAGTCTTAAGAAACTGCAATTGTAGAAAGATCCTTATGGGAATTATATACAAGCCTCCAAACAGTAGTCAGATGTTGGGTACAAATTACAATGGGAGATAGAAAAGAAATATAAAAAGGAAAATGTTAAAACAATCATGGGAGATTTCAATAAGCTGGTAGATTGGGAAAATCAGGTTGGTGCTGGATCCCGAGAGAAGGAATTTGTAGAGTGCCTATGAGATTTTTTTTAAAGCAGTTTGGGGTTGATCCACAAGGGAAAAGCAATTCTGAAGGATCAGGTAGTGTTGAGGGAGTAGGAAGTCTGCAGAAGGACTTAGATTAGGAGAAAAGGCAAAGAAGTGGCAGATGGAATGAAGTGCAAGGAAGTGTATGGTCATGGACTTTGGTAGAAAGGAAAAGATGTAGTCTGTTTTCCATTTGGGGAGAATTCAGAAATAAGAGGTGCAAAGGAATTTGGGGGTCCTCACAAAGAATTCCCTAAAGGTTAACTTGCAGGTTGAGTCATGTTAAGAAAGGAAAACTCAATGTTAGCATTGTAATATAATGCTGAGGCTTTATAAGGCATTGATCAGACTGCACTTGGAGTATTGTGAGCAGTTTTGGGTCCCTTATCTAAGAAAGGATGTGCTGGTTTTAGAGTGAGTCCAGAGGTAGTTCATGATAATGATCCTTAGAATGAAAGGGTTAATGTATGAAGAGCATTTAATAGCTCTGGGCTTGTATTCACTGGAGTTTAGGAGAATAAGGGGGCTCTTATTGAAACCTATCAAAAACTGAATGGCCTAGATAGAATAGATGTGGAGAAAATGTTTCAAATAGTGGGAAAATATAGGACTAGAGGGCACAGCCTCTGAATACAAGGACATCCCTTTAGAACAGAGATGAGGTGGTGAATCTATGGAATTCATTGCTAGTGACAGCTTTGGTGGCCAAGTCATTGGGTAAATTTAAAGTGGAAGGTTAATAGGTTCTTGATTATTACGGTCATAAGGAAAAAATATACAGTCGGCCCTCCTTATCTGTGAGGGATTGGTTCCAGGACCCCTCGCAGATACCAAAATTCGCGGATGCTCAAGTCCCCTATTCAACCTGTCTCAATGTGGTGGATCTTATGAACCAGCGGAACCCCAGACCTTATTTAACCTGTCTCAGTGCAGTGGGCATTAGGACCCAGCGGTAGAGATCTGAATCCGCAGTGTTTCTGTTCACGAAAATAATCACGATAACGACTGAAAATAAAGTGGAAATAATAAAGCGATCAGAAAGAGGTGAAAAGCCATCAGTCATTGGAAAAGCGTTAGGCTACGTTGGTCAATGATCGGAACAATTTTAAAGGATAAAGTGAGAAAGGCCTTGCCCCAATGAAAGCTACAACTATTACCAAGCAACGCAGTGGTTTAACTGTTGGGTTTTGGGTTTGTGATCCTCCACGTCAACCCGGCACGGTGGAGAGCACACTCCATAGCGATCAGTCACTAGATCGAACTCGGGAACTTCCCAAGCCCGGTGCTGAAAAATACATTCTTAAGTGTTTTATATGCATAGAAAGGTAAAATATATACTATATACGAATGCAAACGTTTGACTAACTGATGCTAAATAATACCAGATATACCCGTTCCAACTTACTTAGTAAGAGAACATCTGATTTTTTTCGATCCTGATCCATGATAACCCACACACATCCTCCCATATACTTTAAATCATCTCTAGATTATCTATAATACCTAATACAATGTAAATACTATGTAAAATAATTGTTATAATGCATTGTTTAGGGAATAATGACATGGAAAAAAGTCTGTACATGCTCAAACAACAAGTGCTGGAAGAGCACTTATGGGTTTTCGCGATTCGCGGTTGGTTGAATTTGCGAATAAGGAGGGCCGACTGTATAGTCCAAGTCCCTTCAAACAAGCACCAAGCAAACAATGGAGGGTAGCACCGAGCGAACAACAGAGAGCAGCACTGAGCAAAAACTGGGAGGGACCAACCCAAATTCAGAATGGCCTTCAGTGCACCCCACAGAGGCTCTCCTACACTACTTCGATGTCTACTGATCCTACGGCCTAGGCCTCGTCCTCAACACAACTGAGGCAACGCAGCTTCCCTGCCATCAGTTTCCTCAATGAACCACTAAACCGGACTTGCAGTGTTCAACGTTACTACTGTCCAAGAGGGTACTGAGACCACAACAAAAACATCCAAGACAACCACTCCAAACTTTTCTGGATGACACTCTGTCCAACAGTACAAAACAAGTCTGGGCAGCAACACAGCAGTACGCAATAAGTCCAGCTCCATGATGGGATAGTCCTGCAGTCCCTGATGTTCTTGGTATCTAGCAGTGACTTACCATTGCAAAAAAGACATACAAGATAAACAAATACACCTTTATTGTACCTGGAGTGGCCGCTGCTTCTGTGTGTGCTTACTAGAAGTACTGAGAGTTTCTTCCTCTCTGCTATAAGATTTCTGAATGGTCCATGCATCCATGAACTCTACTGTACTGTTTCGCTCTCTTTCTGCACTGCTTACTTATTTATTGTAACTTATTTAATGTTTTATGTACTGCTGCTGCAAAACAACAAGTTTCACGGCATACCGTATGTCTGCAGCAGTAAACCTGATTCTGATTCAGACTGGCATAAATCATGAAATCTGTTAACTTTGTGACAGCAGTACAATGATAAAAACAGAAAAAGCTGAATTATGCTAAGTGTGTGTGAGTGTGTGAGAGAGAGAGAGCGTGTGTGTGTGAGTGTGTGTGAGAGAGAGTGTGTATGTGTGTGTGAGTGAGTGTTAAATCAGTTAAAGTAAGTGCAAAAACAGACATTTTTTTAAAAAATAGTGAATTAGTGATCATGGGTTCAATGTCTATTTAAAAATTGGATGGCAGAGGGAAAGAAGCTGTTCCTGAACCACTGAGTGTGTGCCTTCAGGCTTCAGTATCTCCTTCCTGAAGGTAGCAATGAGAAGAGTGCATGTCCTGGGTGTTGGGGGTCCGTAATGAAGGATGCTGTTTTCCTGAGGCACTGCTCCTTGAAGATGTTCTTAGATACTGTGGGGGCTAGTGTCCATAATGGAGCTGACTAATTTTAAAACTCTCTACAACTTACTTTGATCTTGTGCAGTAGTCTCCCCACCCTTACCAGATGATGATGGAGCCTGTCAGAATGCTCTCTACAGTACATCCATAGAAGTTTGAGTGTTTTAGGTAAAAAAAAACAAGTCTCAAACTCCTAATGAAATACTATATAGACAACTATATAGTCTTCTTAATAGCTGCATCAATATGTTGTGAGCAGGTTAGATCCACAGAGATGTTGACACCCAGGAACTTGACATTGCTCACTCTCTCCACTTCTGATCCCTCTATGAGGGCTGGTGAATTCCCTTGTCTTACACCTTCTGAAGTCCACAATCGGCTCTTCGGTCTTGCTGACATTGAGTGCATGTTTTTTTGCAACTACACCACACAACTAGCTGGTATGCCTCGCTCCTGAACACCCTTTCCTCACCATCTGAGATTCTGCCAATAATGGTTGTATCATCAGCAAAATTATAGATGGCATTTGAACTATACCTAGACACACATGGTCATGGGTGTAGAGAGAGTAGAGCAGTGGGCTAAGCCCACATCCCCGTGGACCACCAGTTTTAATTGTCAGCGAAGTGGAGATGTTATTTCCAATCCGCACAGATTGTAGTGTCTGGTTAGGAAGTCGAGGGTCCAGCTGCAGAGGGAGGTACAGAAGGCCAGGTTCTGTAGTTTATTGATTAGGACTGTAGGAATGATGGTGTTAAACACTGAGCTATAGTCAATAAACAGCATCCTGACATGGGTATTTGTATTGTCAGGTGATACAAGGCCATGTGAAGAGTCATTGAAATGGTGTCTGCTGTACACCCTTTGTGGCAATAGGTAAATTGCAGTGGGTCCAGGTCCTTGGTGAGACAGATATTGATTCTAGCTAAGACCAGCCTCTCAAAGAAATACATCACTGGAGATGTCAGTGCCACTGGAGTCATATTGATTCACCAACTTTAAGCAACTCCTCCTTTCTTTCTGTCAATATTATAATTGACTTCGTTTTTTTGCTCAGTTTTTCTTTTTTCCTTACTTTTCTTTTCCTCTTGAGTAGACCGGCCTGCTAGACACATCTCACAGTTCATCATCAACACCTTACATAGACAAGGAAGCTTAATCTGATCTTAACCACTTTTTAACCATGCACGAGATCCTCCAATCTCAACCTATTAGTGACATTTGTTCCGCACATCCCTCTCCTCACCTTCTCTACAGCATAAAACTAACTTGGTTTCATTCTTTCCCAGTTCTGATGAAGAACCCTGGACCTGAAGCTTTGATAGTTTCTCTTTCCACGGAGGCTGTTTGACCTGCTGAACATTCCAGCATTTTCTGTTTTATTTAAGATTCCTGGCATCTGCAATTTTTTTTGTGTTTTCTTCTAATTAGTTAAATTCCACACCACCCAAGATGTCTAACTCAATGGCAACAGTGGTGCAGGTGATTGACCTGCTGCCTCACCACACCAAAGAGTGGATTCAGTACGGATCTCTTCTCCCTGTTGTGTACACGTGAATTTCCTCAGGATGCTCTACTTTCCTCCCAATCATAAAGATTGATTGATTGGTAGGTTAGTTGGCCTCTGAAAATTGGCTGTGGGGGGGAGTTGATGTGAATGTGGACAAAATAAAGTGCAATCGGCCTAAATGATTTTTTTACCAGTTGGCAAGGGTTCAGTGAGTCAGATGACTTGCTTTCATGCTTTGTTTTATTCTCAATGACACAACTGATCAGACGCTGGGTGAAATTGGAGTGTAACTTGTGGCCAATTACCCTCCCCACTACAAATGCTCTCACACAGTTTCTCCTTCAATGACACAGAAATCAGTGGGCTTTGATTTTCATTTGAAAACAAACTCATTTGCTAAATACATTAAAATTGTGAAAAATGAAGCAATTAGAAACCAAATTATTCAGGAACCTTGAAGTAATTTGGTCAGTCATTTACTGTATTTCACTTTTGTTTTCATTGTTGCTTTCCTTGGCTCTATCAATCTGAACACGTTTTTCATTTTCATAGGTTTGCATATATACTTTGATCGTAAATCAGCACATCTCCCGATAGCAGTTAGGAATAAGACAATATTCCTCTCTATCCTCCCAGGAAGCAGCGGCCTACTTTTGAACTATGATTGCAGCATAAGCACACTCGGCCAGGCTTGCTAAACAAATCTTTACTAACAGTTGCATCAAGGAATCTGTCTCTAGATCTGTTAGCAATTTCACATTAGATATCTGCAAATACCATAGTAAAACCAATAAAATGCTGGAGGAACTCAGCAGGTCAGGCAGCATGCATGGAAATGAATAAACAGTTGATGTATCAGACCAAGACCCTTCTTCAGGACTGGAAAAGAAGGGGAACAGGAAGGAGGATAGCTAAAAGGTGACAGATAAAGCCAGGTTGATAGGTGAGGAAAGAACCTGATCGGTGAGGAGAGTCGACCATAGGAGAAAGGGAAAGGGAAGGAGAAGGAGATCCAGTAGGAAGGTAATAAACAGCTGAGAAGAGGACAGAGTGGGGAACAGAAGAAAAGGGAAAGGAAGGGAATTTTTTTTTACCGGAAGGAGAAATTGATGTTTATGCCATCAGGTTGGAGACTACTGGCACAAGAAAAGGTTGTGGACCAAAATGTCAGAACAGGAATGGGAAATGGAATTAAAATGTTTGGCCACTGGGAAATTCCACTTTTGGCAGATGGAGCAGAGGTGCTCGACAAAGTGGTCCCACAACTTACAATGGCTCTCACCAATGTAGAGGAAGCCCCATCAAGAGCACTGGACACAATAGACAACCCCAGCAGATTCACAGGTGAAGTGTTGCCTCACCTGGAAGGACTGTTTAGAGCCCTGAATGGAGGTGAGGGAGGAGATGAATGGGCAGGTGTAGCACTTTGACCACTTGAGGGGATATTTTCTGGGAGAGAAAATAGTGGGGAGTGACAAATGGACAAGGGAATCAGGGAGGAAGCGATCCCTGCAGAAAGCAGGGGAGGAGGAGGCAAAGAAATGTTTGGTGGTAGTATCCCTTTGGAGATGGTGGGCATTGATCTTATGAATGCAGAGGCTCATGGGGTGGTTGGTAAGGACAAGAAGAAATCTATCACCCTGAAAGTGGCAGGAAGATGGAATGAGCGTGGATGGAGGAGATGCAGGTGAGAGCAGCATCAATAGTGGAGGAAGGGAAACCCCATCCCTTGAAGAAGGATGCCTCTCTGATGTCTGGAAAGGAAAGCCTCATCCTGGGAACGGATGTGGACAAGATGAAGGAAAAGAGAAAAGGGAATATCATTTTTACAGGAGGTAGGGTGGGAAGAGGAATAGTCAAGATAACCATGGAAACCAGTAGGTTTATGAAAGATGTTAATTGACAGTTTGTCTCCAGAGATGGAGAGAGATGTCAGAAATGGACCAAGTGAATTTAAGGGCGGGATGGAAGTTGGAAGCAAAGTTTTACCATAGTAAAACTCCGCTATTCTGGCACCTCAAGACTTTGATGGTGCTGGAAAAAATACTTTATCTGCATGCTCCCAGTAACATATTCTTAATTCACTTTCCTTTTAAGATGCTACAGATTGGTGTGATGAATTTTCAAGGAAACCCCAAATTAAGAAAAGAGCAAGGAAGCTACCTCAAACTTACATCTGTAACAGACAGGATTTATGTGGTAATAAAAGTGAGCCAACTTATCCTTGGACATATGGGCCCTGTGAAACACCTTAAATTGTATCAAGGCATGTCTAGTGCACATTGAAGAAGAGTTAACTAGTTAGAGAATTTTCTCCTATTTCTCTATAGGTAAATTTACCTGAAGATCTCTTTCTCATTCATTCTTAATTTTATCAGATGTACCTAGATGTATTTTCGTAATGAGATCATAAATAATTGCTATTAAACTCTTCTGATAGGGGTTTAAACCTAAATTTTTTTCTGTAATTTCAGATTGATGTGATACCGAAAAAGTAGGTAACATAATATTCAATAAGTCTCTAATCTGTAAATATCTGAAAAATGTGATCTAGGCAAACTATATTTATTAGACAATTGTTCAAAAGACATGAGACAGTCTTTTGAGGTAGCTTCCTTGACACACATGTTCTGGTCTTGTCCTCTTTTGGAAAAATATTGGAAAGATATTTTTGATATTATTTCAGCAGTTTTGCATATTGACTTACAACCTCATCCTATTACTGCAACTTTTGGATTACCAGTGATGGACTCTAGTCAATTATCCCCTTTGGCTTGCTGTTTGATTGCATTTGTTACATTAATAGCCAGAAGATCCATTTTATTTAAATGGAAGGATTTTAATTCCCCTACTACATTTCAATGGTTTTCCCAAACTATAACATGTTCAAACTTGGAAAAAATTAGGAGTGGCACTATTGACCCTTTGGTTAAATTTCAAAAAACTTGGAGGCCATTTATTTAACATTTGCATATGATGTAAGCTGACCTTTTCCGAATCCTTCTCAACAACTTTTTGTTTGAGTATAGAGGAGTGGTGTGAATGACAAATAATGATTTTAACCAATGAAACAAGGCAGCCTAGCTTTTGTTTTGTTTTGATTTTATTCTGGGTTTTTTTCTTAGTTTAGGGGGATATTTTTTCTTGTAAAAATCTTTTTTCTTTGAATCTTTCTCATGTTTAGTTACTAAGAGATTGGGAGGCTCAGATGATACACGTTACTCGGAGTCTGTTTATGTATACTTTACTTTACTTTATTGTCATCAAACAATTGATACTAGAGCGTACAATCATCACAGCAATATTTGATTCTGCCCTTCGCGCTCCCTGAAGTACAAATCGAAGTAAATATAACAAAAATTTAAATTATAAATCATAATTAGAAAATAGAAAAGGGAAAGTAAAGTAATGCAAGTCAGGTCCGGATATTTGGAAGGTACGGCCCAGATCTGGGTCAGGATCCATTCAGCAGTCTTATCACAGTTGGAAAGAAACTGTTCCCAAATCTGGCCATACAAATCTTCAAGTTCCTGAACCTTCTCCGGGAGGGAAGAGGGACAAAAAGTGAGTTGGCTAGGTGGGTCATGTCCTTGATTATCCTGGCAGCACTGCTCTGACAGCGTACGGTGTAAAGTGAGTCCAAGGATGGAAGATTGGTTTGTGTGATGTGCTGGGCTATGTTCACGATCTTCTGCAGCTTCTTCCGGTCTTGGACAGGACAACTTCCACACCAGGTTGTGATGCACCCTAGAAGAATGCTTTCTATGGTGCATCTATAAAAATTAGTGAGGGTTTTAGGGGACAGGCCAAATTTCTTCAGCTTTGTCAGGAAGTAAAGGTGCTGGTGGGCCTTCTTGGCAGTGGACTCTGCTTGGTTAGACCAAGTCAGGTCACTTGTGATATTCACCCCGAGGAACTTAAAGCTCCTTAAAACTTAACCATTGTTAATGCAATCCCAATCCCTTTGTATCACTATCATTGTTATGTTTATCTATTTGAAACTTAATTTAAAAAATTGATAAAGAAAGAAAAGAGCATGAGAAAAGGGAGTTTAGGAAACAGGGAACGCTGTGCACAAACCTACTGCAATGAGCTTAAAGGGAAAACTGAAAATGGGGCACTGGTCAATTTAAAAGGAGCATGGGAAACAAACACAGTCAGGTGCCAAACCATTGGATTTCCAAGAAATCACTCAGGGCATCTAGCAGTTTATCTAGGGGTACAAGATGGAGCAATCCACAAGAATGGAATCAAAAGCATACCCAATATTGCCCTCATCCGAATAACCATCTTCATCTTCATATATCACCTTTTCTGAGGTAAATTGTGTTAATGATCGACGTGAACAGTGAGGGGGCTCTTAAAAGGCAACACGAGTGAATCTGCAGATGATGGAAATAAATAAAAACACAAAATGCTGGCAGAACTCAGCAGGCCAGACAGCATCTATGGGAGGATGTAGTGACGATATTTCGGGCCGAAACCCTTCATCGGGGGCTCTTAAATATGTTTTATAAGCAAACAAATCTCAAGGTTGTATAATTTATGCATTCTTGGATAATAAATGTACTTTGAACCTTTGAATCTTGGAATATGTGGATCCAAGGTGCAGTACCAAGTGCTGAGGTTCTACTGTCCTGATACTGCAGACGATGGACCTGGCCCCGTCAGCAAGACATTGACTTTGTGGCCGAGTTCTTCCAAGTTAATACCTTCCACCACAAGTCTATGACTTGGTGTTCAGCACAGGATGTCCTGCAGATATTGTTTGACAGGCACATTTGCAAACTGTTCAAACCAGCTGGCATAATGCCACACCACCAGTTCTCGCCTACAAACACCCAGACTTAATTTGGCTAGCAGTGGAAGGGACTTTCCAGTCAAATCATTCCCTGTCAGGCATCATATCATCCCCAATGCATACTGCCCTCAGGGTGACTGCATTGGAAAACAGACAGTTACTCACTTCTTTGAAATCTGTAAGTTTTCTACAAAGGTGTAGAGAAGATGCAAGGATCGGTGTCTCAGTTCATTAGCAGCTGTGTAAGAAAGGACTGTGATCTACAGGCTGCTCCCAAGGTCCCACAGTGATACAGATATCAAGTGCTGCTGGAAGGTCACGCACCAGGTGAAAAATGCCTTTTGCTCCTCCAGCACACTGGGATGTCCACAAAGGAATGTTACCAAAGGCTGCAGGAGTACATGCTGAGGCTTGGAGCAGTCAACGCCAAGGCCCAGCGGGGAAAGCACCACAGTCTAGATTCCTTGCACTCCCACACATGGAGGGAATGAGCTGGGCAGGGAAGCCTCCAACTATGAAAGGGCTTATCATTCCAGGGAGATGACAAGAGCCTGTAGGGTTAGAGTTTTTTTCTTTTAAAAAGATTGCATGACTGAATGGAATGACCATGTAAAATGGTGCACTGCTTCGTCCTTTATTCATTATAATAAATATTTATAAAGCCAATATTTGAAATTTTGTAAAAACCCCAAACAATTGGACACAATATTATTGAAGCAATACCATACATTGAAAAGCTACAGGCCAGAAAACTGTCTGTTCTGTGGAGCTTGATTGGAATGAAAGCAAATGTGTAAGCTTATATTTTACTGACATTGTTACTAAAGACAGTTACATTTAACACAGCAACACAACTGGAAATAGAGTCCATCTTGCAATCAGTAGTGGAACATGTGGCACCTTTAATATGTAAACAATATGCTCTGTTAGCATCAGTGTTCATGATTTATGCTTTAAGGCTGAGAAACCAAGCAAAATACATGTGTCCAAAGCCCTGAAGTGTCAGGAACTCTTTTCCTGGCACAAATACGTTGCAATCCTACAAGAATTATCATGTCACTCTGAGAAAGCTTGAACTAATGACCAGGATTATGAGCAACTCTTGGCGAATATACTTTTCGGACATTAAATGAGAGAATCTGTAGTCTTTTGTTCCTTGGAGGAATATTGGAAATGCTTAAAAGAATGGGCTGACAGTTAAGAACTATCCTATCAGCTAACAAGGAGTCTATTTTCATTTCTCAGCATAGGGAGGGAATACACTGTGAATACAGACATATCAGGCAGCCAACAGCAAGATCAGAGATGGAGGCCACGTGATGAAACCTCCCAGAATATACTGAGATTTGACAATCTAAGGCCCAGGTTAATACCATTAAAATTATGAACTTGTTATTTTATTTTTAAATTGACAGTCATATTTCTATCAAACTAAATAAATTTCTCTTCAAAAAGTAAAAGTTGTGTATTATAAAAATGAATAGTAAATATTATTTGTTTCTATGTTTGCTGATTTACAAGAGCCCTCTTGATCTTTTATATTTAACTCTTGACTGAAAAGGCAGAGGAGTATTTTAAGAATACAGAAGTTGATTCTTATTGGCAGAAAATGTTTACTGCTTATGCTTCCTCTCAAAATCAGTTAAAATAATTTTGAACTACTGGAAATAATTCATCCACTAAGTTCAATTGAAAATGGAGCTCACATACATCAAGAATTGTTGTGCCAGCAATTGGGATTTATCCTTCCTCTCCATACCCATTCTCTTTCTCAAACCAGCCCTATCTTTCTTTTTTATCTTTATTCGTGTTAGTGCATCTGACTATTCCAAGCAACTCAAAAAAAATTACACTTTGAATCCTGTTCTCTTCCAAACTTACTCTTAGTTGACATTCAAGTTATCAGGCAGTGCGTGGATCCAAAGTATATGGTCAACAATCGTCGCTATGTGCTGCTAGGGTTAGGCCTGGCTCTGTTACCTAGCAACGGCCCAGTCAGCTAGGCGTTGTCTTTGGCGATGAGTTCTTCTGAGTAAACATCTTTCACCAACAATCCATATGGCAGTGGTCAGCACAGAACGTCCTGTAGATATTCTGACTACTGTGGAGTGGTTCACTTGGCAAGCTATTCGAACCAGCTGGCAAACTCTATCCCCTCCTCACACCATCAACGTGGAATTTTAAGGCATTAGTGTCCGCAAATTAAGATTAATGCACTTTTTTCTCAATGCTTAAAAAGTGCAGGTGTGCCAAAAATTATTATAAATTGCCAGCTGCATTAAAACTGGTCAGGACACTTTCATGGGATACTTACTCGTGTGCAACAGACCTTTATAGTTATGATTTGTACGTAATCATAACGTAACTGCTGTGAAATATCCCCTCTTCCATTTCTAAAATAAAGAACTGGTCTCTTTGGTTTAAACTTACTGCTTCTCAGATTCACTACAGTTCCACTGTGAGTATATGGTATTACCCAATAGCATCTTGCATGATTTAATGGAACATCACTGATCTTCGAGCATCTGATTAGCCTCTACCAGATCAGACTAACTTGCTGAAACACCCTACAAAGCCAATGTAGGTACAATCCACAGAGAATTTCATTTACATCATTTAACATGCAATGAGGCCTCAGTAAATTACTTATTATTATTAATAATATTATTATCAAATGTACTGGAGTACAGTGAACAACTTGTCTTGAATACTGTCCACGCAGATCAAATCATTGCAATGGCCATTTAATGGAATATTCTGGAATTACGTGAATATTAATATAATGGTATTAATTCAAGTAAGAACCAAGGTTCAATTCTTAAGGCAAGGGAGCTTTCATTTAGCCTTCAGTTTGTTTTTGTAGATTGCAAGCAGTATATTCAAATTAAAAGTACATGCTGCTGCACAGAACAAGAGATTATATATGCAATAGCCAAATGTTAAGATAATGGGATTGTGTTAACTGGCTTGCATCAAACCAGGCATCATCACTAAGTTATTTGCACCATTGTGACTGAGTTCAAGCTGGAAGACCAGAAAGATGTTGTTATTTAGCAAATCAAGCACGGTCACATGTATAGGCAATCAATATTTCTGTGTGCATCCCATATTTGTGTACCCAGAGTCAGCCCTGACCAGAATAATTTTGGATATCTGACTCTCTGTTTGTCAAAGGTTTTTAGAATATTTGTATTAATTAGTTACTTCCGAAGGTACTTGGACCTTCAGAGGTGTCTTATCAATTACAATGTCCTCCCACTATGTATCTCAAAGGAACCATTTGTCAACCCAAAGTACTAAAGTAAGCAATGTCATTGTAACTTGAAATTGTATTGAATCACTTGCTGTTACCTTTGATCTTAAGAGTAACAAACTGTGATGTACCTTTGGGTTTGGAGCCTCTACCGAGAATGTCTCCAAAATAATCCCTGCTTGTTGGGCTGAATAAAAGCTTCATAACTCACCAGTGTCAGTGTCTCTGTGGAGTCTCCCTTCATAGTCACAACAGGTCCATTGAGATAGTACAAGGTAAAACAATAATAGAGTGCACAATAAAACATGCTGTGCAGGTTGACAGTCAGGTGCAAGATCTCAACAAGATGGAAACTGAGGTCAAGAGTCCATCTTATCATACCAGGTAAACATTGAATGCTGCTCTTGAGCCTTGTGGCATGTGCTTTCAGGCTTTGTATCTTCTACCCAGTAAGAGGCCAGGAAAGGAGGGGATGTTCAAGGTGGGTAGGATCTTTGACTATGCTAGCTGTTCTGCCATGGCATTGTGAAGTGCAGACAGAGTTCCTAGAGTAGAGGTTGGTTTCCATCTACCTAGCTGCATCCACAATTCCCTGCAGCTTCTTGTAGTCATGGGCAGAGCAGGTGCCATTCCAAGCCATGGCACATTCAGATATAATGCTTCCCATAATGCTTCAGTAAGAATTGGGGAGGGGCAATGGGGTCATGCCAAACCTCTCCAGCCTCCTGAGGAAGCAAAGGCACTGCTGAGCTTCCTTGGCCGTAGTGTCAATATGCTTTTGGTGATGTCATTCTTAGTTACTTGAAAATCTCAACTCTCTCACCCTCAGCTCTTTTGATGTAAACAGTGGCATGAACACTGCCCCTTTCCTGAAGCCAATGATCAACTCTTGTTTTGCTGAAATTAAGGGATAGGTTGTTGCCATGAAACCATGCATCCAGATTCCCCATCTCCTTCCTGTGCTCGGGCTCATCATCATTTGAGATACAGCCCACTTATGTGGTTGCCAGAGGGTGCTATCTCTTACCAAGGACTTGATCCAGTGATGACTCATTACTGAGGGTGAGTCAGGAAGGCATAAACATGTCATCCATGATCCAGTTGCGAGAGAACCACGAGAAACAACGGTTTCTATCTTGACCAGCCAAACAAGCACCATCTTCATAGGACCCAGTTTCCAGGGCATACATAACAATGGCTTTTTGTCCTCCTATTGAAGATCTTACTCCTGGCTCTTGCGCTCCATTCTGAGGTCAAGATCATCTCAACTGTCAGCTTCCTAGCCACTAGGTCATTCCAAGCAACCTCAGCAGATCTCTACCATGTCTCCTCATTTGCTGGCTTGGAGAGTACTTGATCTTTTCTCAATGAGGATGAATTTATCTACTTCATTTTCAAAGAGATCATTTCCAAGGCACCAAGATTTGCTAAGTGTGCTGATTTACCCCAGTACAGGCAGCTATTGAGAGCATCTGTGTGCCCATATGAACTCCCCATAATAAGTCAATCATCTCATCAGCAACAACAGAAAAGCCTTTAACTCACTGAACAAAGTACTCGTGTGAATCATCAAAACCTCTTCTTGATGGTTGACTGCATCCCGGCAGCATATACAACTCATTCATCCACTGAGACAGTCAGCTGCCAGGTACATTCAGAGACCCAGCATCTTGGATCTTGAAGGACACTAGCCTCTTCTTCCCCAACTCCTTCCTCCTGTGCAACAGAGCACCACCGCAAGGAAAGCCATAGGAGAACCAGAATCATTGTCTATGCCTTTTGATCTCTCAGGATGTGATTCAGATGCCTCCTATACACTCAAATCAATTGCACAGATTTTGTCACAGCACACAGTGTTCTGAAAAATCTACCAATGTGTAGGGCAGCACTGTGTCAAGTGAGAAGCTGAAGATATCCTGGAAGTTAAAGACCCACCAGGAGAGGAAAAGGTCTGAGAATAAGAATCTCCAGCATTAGGGTATGGTGGCAGAAAGGGTGAGAAGACACTTCCTTTTAGAGGAATGCTCCGCAAAACCTCTTGCAAGAATAGAGTTCCATAACAGACCATGCAGCAGACAAAACAATCCGTATTTCTCCAACACACAGCCAGCAAAATATGTCTGCTCGTCTCTCACTTACTGTTTAGTTGCTGCACAAAGGAAGCTGACTGAAGTTCAATGGAAGAATGCATCACTGCAAATACTCGCTGTTCCCTATACACTGAAACACATTCAATGGACTGTCACGTAGCACTGCAGTTCTTCTGCATGAGCATGCCCTCTGTGTTCCCCTCCACAACAAAAAGGGTGCATGATGGAGTATATGACATCTTTACCACATAGTCTCTCACGACCAGACTATGTAACAGTTTCTTCCCCCAAGCTATCAGACTCCTCAATACCAGAAGCCTGGACTGACACCTTGCCCTACTGTCCTGTTTATTATTTATTGTAATGCCTGCACTGTTTTTGTGCACTTTACGCAGTCCTGTGTAGGTCTGTAGTCTAGTGCAGCTTTCTCTGTGTTGTTTTTTTTTACGTAGTTCAGTCTAGTTTTTGCAGTGTGTCATGTAACACCATGGTCCTGAAAAACATTGTCTCGTTTTTACTGTGTACTGTACCAGCAGTTATCGTCAAAATGACAATAAAAGTGACTTGACTTGACTTGACTTGAGAAGTGTGTGTAATAACTAGAAGAAAAGACCAGATAAGCTATCAGGAGGAGAGAAAGAACTTGGCATCGGGTCTCAGAAGCAATCTTCAGCAGAACAGCATTTAAGCACTGGTTTGAGTACCGCCATCACTCACTATGAAAACTGTATCTCCCGTTCAGCAAGTCCCTCCAATGGGAAGTCGTCAATCAAGTGAGTAATTGTCAAGAGAAACATCCATTTAATAGGCTCCAAGATGAGGCACAGCGTCCGCAACTATACCAGTTTAGGACACATGGCCCTCTAATGCTATGTGCAAAATAAAAATCAGCAAAACCATTTTCGAATGTGGCTGTTTATTTAAACAAAATTTAAAGAAAATTTTAAGAAGGTATATAAGATGATGAGAGGCATTGAACACGTGGATAGTCAGAGACTTTTTCCCAGGACTGAAATGGCTACCACAAGAGGGCACAGGTTTAAGGTGCTTGGGAGTAGGAACAGAGGAGATGTCAGGGGGAAGTTTTTTTTACTCAGAGTGGTGAGTGCATGGAATGAGCAACAGTGGTGGAGGCGGATACAATAGGATCTTTTAAGAGACATGGATCTTCACTCTGCCCTTTATTTCCCCCCCTCAGTTTCCTTCCCTCCATAGAGTATGCCTTCTTGTTTGTCCCCATCCTGTAAATACCAATGTAGGATGGAAGGCCCTCACATTCATGCATAACTACAGATGTCTCTGGTGTTGCGCACAGCTGATGAACTCAGTAGAAATGCTGACGCCATTGCAACATACCCAGGGCAGGTTTCTCATTACACCTGCTCTAACCATTTGCAGCTCTGTGCTGCCTTTGCTCATATATGTTATGGTTAATGCCTGACTGGTGAGATTTTGCCTGCTGGGGCCCCACATCCACTTCTATTTTATGATACCTCCTGTTCCTGCCAGTAGAGTTATCACAGGTCTCCCTTTTAATATTTGGATTCAATGGGGACTGTTGGATTGAGAGATCCGGCCAGAAAGGTGAGAGGCCTAACTGGTGAGGTGAGGGGCTGGGCTGGTAAAGTGAGAGGCCAGGCTAGTAAGGTGAGAGGCCTAGCTGGTGAGGTGAGAGGCCTGGCTGGTGAGGTGAGAAGCCGGGCTGGTAAAGTGAGAGGCCTGGATGGTAAAGTGAGAGGCCAGGCTGGTGAGGTGAGAGGCCTGGCTGGTAAAGTGAGAGGCCAGGCTGGTGAGGTGAGAGGCCTGGCTGGTGAGGTGAGAGGCCTGGCTGGTAAAGTGAGAGGCCTGGCTGGTGAGGTGAGAGGCCTGGCTGGTAAAGTGAGAGGCCAGGCTGGTGAGGTGAGAGGCCTGGCTGGTGAGGTGAGAGGCCTGGCTGGTAAAGTGAGAGGCCTGGCTGGTGAGGTGAGAGGCCTGGCTGGTGAGGTGAGAGGCCTGGCTGGTGAGGTGAGAGGCCTGGCTGGTGAGGTGAGAGGCCTGGCTGGTAAAGTGAGAGGCCAGGCCAGTAAAGTGAGAGGCCTGGCTGGTGAGGTGAGAAACCAGGTCGGTGAGGTGAGAGGTCGGGAAACTAATGAGCACTTCTAGTTCACACAGCATGAAAGAGGAAGCTCACTGCTCTTCCCTGGAGTCTTTATGAAAGGACTTAACATCATCCTGTGTGTTGCTGCTGTTGGTGCTTGCAGGTGCTCCAATTTCCTCCCACAGTCCAAAGATGTACCAATTTGTAGGCTAATTAATCGTCATAAATTCTTAAGATTAAATCAGCAAATTTTGAAAGGCCAGAAAGGCCCTATTCGGTGCTACAACTCAATAAGTAAACAATCTGTACACCTTTGGACTGTGGGAGGAAATTGGAGCACCTGGAGGAAACCCACACGGTCACGGGGAGAATTTACAAACTCCTTACAGGCAGCAGTGGGAACTGAACCCAAGTTGATGATACTGTAAAGCATTGTGCTAACCACTATGCTACTGAGGCACCTCAACATTTCTACTCTAAGCTGTGCCCTCTGGTCTAGACTCTGCCACCAGAGGAAACATCCTCTCCACATTCACTCTACCTAGCCCTTTCGATATCCAGCAGGTTTCAATGATTCCCCCTGTCATTCTTCTAAACTCCAGCGAGTACAGGCCTAGAGTAATCAAACTCCCCTCGTGTGTTAACCACCCTTTCATTCCTGGTATCATTCTCATGAACCTCCTATGGGCCCTATCCAAAGCCAGCACTAACCCTTTAAATTCTTAGAATTTTACCCAATTTCTTTGGTCTTCTAAGAGAACAATTGAAACCATGGAATCTAATTTCAAAAGGTAAAAAATTGTTCTTAAACTTAATTTTTCTTCATCTCTATTTTTAATCCGATTTTCCTTACCTATATTTGTTTTTATGTGTTTAATTTAAATCTAGTTCTTTCTCTGTCATCTCCCCCGCCCCGGTATTTCTCAATTTTTTCAGTAACTTTCAAAAGTTAAAGAACTAAATTTTGGTTAAATATGTACAATGTTTGTATATTAATCATGTTTTTAGTAATGCAAAATTTTCAAGCTGAAGAAACAAAATACCTTCTTACAACAAATTTTGTCTAATGTAGTAAATCTGCATAAGCTAGAAAAAAAAATTGAAAGCTAACCAGAGAGGATATCTTCACTCAATTCCACTCGCTCCATCACTGAAATGTTCCCACAAACAATGGACTCACCTTCAAGGACTCTTCAGCTAATGTTCTCAATATTTGATGTTTATTCATTTATTTATTTTTCTCTTTCTTTTTGTATTTGCATAGTTTGTTGTTTTTTGCACACTAGTTGTAGTCTGTCCTGTTGGGTGTGGTCTTTTATTGATTCTATTGTGTTTCCTTGTATTTACAGTGATTGCCCACAAGAAGATGAATCTCAGGGTTGTATATGGTGACATGTATGAAGTTTGATAATAAATTTACTTTGAATTTTGGACTTTGAACTTTGAAACTGCCCCAAAAGGACAGAGGCATCATCCCTGATAGTGCACACAAACACATCTTGCACTGCACTCTTGAGCAGCTCCAAGGTAACCCCAAACCACTTCCGGATGAACTTCCATTAGGATCCTCTTGCTTGGCCAAAGTAAACACTGCAAAAGAAACATGGAGATCACTATAGAAAAAAGGTGCTGTCTTTTCACAGTCTCTTTTGGGAATTCAAGGTGGAACTCAACAATAAATTCAACTGAATGACTATATTTCCTCTAAAGCCATTGTTTAAATAGTTACTTGATTCAGCTTAGAGTGCAAATTTATCCATTCCATACTGCAAAAACTCCCACACAGGTCTTGATCGCTTAAGATGGATAGTTTCCAACTCTCTTGCAACAGTAGCATGCCAATCCAGAGAATATGACTCTTGATTGGGCCAATTTATTTATCACTTAATGGCTTACAAGATTTTTTTAAAAATTGTTAGCATATTGGTTAATAAAGTAATTTTTAAGATTTCATTATCATAATTACCTTAATATTGAATTTTTTCAGCACCAGGTACACAGTTAAAAACTAAAGCGGCATTCTGTCCCTTTGAATCCAATGTTTCTTTGACCCATTTGCTATTCTAAATGCTAAATTCAATTTCAAATTATACATTGCACTGGTAATTACATAAAATAGCATTAAGGATACATGCATATTGCAGGCTTAATGTTCAACCTGCCACTGAAGTGATAGGGATTGTAACTCTATGGACAGACTACACGTGTCATGACAAAGTGTCTCAACACAAAATGTCGACTGTCCAGTTCCGTCCGTAAATGCCGCCTGACCCATTGAGTTCTTGCTGCCCTTTTGTGTGCTGCTGCAAATTTCCAGCAACTGTGATCTCATGTGAATCTAGGCCCATACTACTTAGTGTTTGGCACTGGATTAATTATTAATCCATAATGGTTTATAACACAGACTTGACATTTAAATCCAATCGCATTTTCATCTGCACGTTCACATGTTCATCAGCAGCCTGCTCCTCAGCCAGGTGATGCATTCTGGGAAGTCAAACAAGAAGAGCACAAACACAGTATCTGGTAGGGTAGAAAAGAGTACTGATGGACAGAGGGGCTTTGGATTTCAAATCTATATTTCTCTGAAAGCAGCATTTCAAGTCAAAGTCGAGTTTTATTGTCACATGCACAAGTGCAATGAAAAACTTACTAGCAGCATAGTAAGCAGCATTCATTAAAAATACAAATTATAAAAAATATAACAATATAAATATAAATTAAACATCAATTCTACACAAAATTGACAGAAAAAAAATTAAAATAACAAAAAAAAGTCCACTGTGTTAAGCCTATAGGGCAGTGAAGAAGTCATTTGATAAGTTTATCTTCAAAGGCTAGAGCCTATGATATAAAATGTTCAGATATTCTATCGCTACTTTAGAAAAGGTTGACTGGGACTGCACTTGCCACCCAGAAGGAAAGTTGCTGTTGTGCTAGAAACAGTGAATATCACTAAACACAGAATGAAGGGGAAAATGTACATTAGGGTGTAATATTTGAATTGACATGCTTCAGAGGAAAATTCAAAGTTCATGTTCATTTATAATATGTATGTATTATCATATAATACCTTGAGATTTGTTTTCTTACGGGCATTTACAAGGGGGAAAAAGCAATAACAAAAAATTATACTCAAAGACAATCAATGTACAAAAGAGGACTAATTAGGCAAATAAAAAATAATTCTGAGAACACAAGTTGTAAAGGGTCCTTGTTAGTGAGTCTGCGGGTCACAGATTTAGTCCAGAGCAGCGGTGCTTGATGTTATCCATGTCGGTTCAAGAACCTGATGGTTACAAGGTAATAACAATTCCCGAGCCTGGTGGTATAGCACCTTAGGTTTCTGTAGCTCCTGCTTGAAGGCAGTAGGGGGAAGAATGCATGGCCCGGATGGTGGGGGTCTTTGATGACAGATGCTGCTTTTTTGTGGCAGTGCTGTATGCAAGTATATTCAACGGGAGGGAGGGCTTTGCCTGTTATACACTGGACCGTGTTCACTTCTTTCTGTAGCCTTTTCTATTTCTGGACATTCATGGCCATTATAACAGGCTGTGCTGCAACCAGTTAGGATGCTCTACACTGTGCATCTACAGAAGATTTTCAAAGTTGTTGTGACATGCCAAATCTAGGCAATCTTCTGAGAAAGTAGAGGCACTGTCGTACTGGTCCCAGGAGAGATCCTCTGATGATAAAGATGATAGGAATCCATAAGTAACAAATTAAAGGATTTCAGCAGTTGAGGGTCTGAAGCAATATGCAGTCTGTTGTTGTTATGGATTAGGGAGTATCAATAAATGGTGGATTAGGAAGTATCAATATGGGTGGATTGAGTGTATCAATAATGGGTGGATTGGGAGTATCAGTAATGGGTGGATTGGGAGTATCAATAATGAGTGGATTTGGGGGTATCAGTAATGGGTGGATTGGGAGTATCAATAATGGGTGGATTAGGGAGTATCAATATGGGTGGATTGGGTGTACCAATAATGGGTAGATTGGGAGTATCAGTAATGGGTGGATTAGGGATGAGCGCAGATGTACAGGAAATGGAGGAGATGCAGATGAGGGCAGCATCAGTAGTTGAGGGAGGGAGACACCATTCTTTAAAGAAGGGGGTTCTCCTCCAGCCCCCCCCCCTCCCGTGTTCCCACTGTTCACTAAACAGTGACAGTTCCTTGAACAGGGTGTTGGCAACAAGCTATATTTTCCGATTCTAAATTGGTCAAACTGCAGCCTTTTAAAGACCCAGAGGAGGCCATGGATAAGCCTGCATGAAAATTATTTTAAGTTACCTTAGTGCACATTGAGAAAGGAACAGCACAAATTGCAGTGGGACAGGTTGGTTTGCATAGGTTTTCAGAGCCCTACCAGGTATACTATGGTGTTCACCCTCTTGAAAGATCTTTGGACATCAGCCTCTGAGACAGAGATCACAGGGTCACCAGATGCTGCAGGGATTCACATAGGTGTGGTTTTATTCTCCCTTTCAAAGCGTGCATAAAAGGCATTGAGCTCATCTGCAGGTGAAGCATCACACCATTCATGATGTTACATTTTGCTTTGAGGGAAGTGATGACCTGCAAACCCTGCCAGATCCGATATGCATCCGATTCTGTCTCTAGCCTCTATCGGAAATGTGTTTTCACTCTTAAGATAGACTTCTGCATGTCGTACATGGACTACTTTTATAGTTCTGGATCACCTGTCCTGAATGGCATAGAACTAGCCCTTAGCAGGCTACAAATTACCTGGTTCATCCACAGCTTTTGATTTGAATATGGCTGGTATGTTCTTGAAGGCACACACTCATCCACTCTTGATGAAGTGTGTGACAACTGTGGTGTATTCATTCAGTCTCAAAGATGAATCCCTGAATATTGTCCAGTCCATTCACTCAAAGCAGTCCTGTAAGCGTTCCTCCATGTCCCTTGGCCACCACTGATGCTGCGATCTTTAGTCTCTGCCTATACACTGGGAATACAAATACAGCCAGGTGATTGGACTTTCCAAAGTGATGAAGCCTTGTTTCAGATAACCCAAGTGTTTTAGCATGGTTTACCTTTGGTGACTATATCCAGGTTTACTGTATCTCCCAATGAATTGTCACAGTGCCTTCTATCTGTTGAAGAGATATAGAGCTTGTAGTTTCCAAAGCTTTAAATTTTAAAACTCTCTGCTACACTCTGCTCCTTGGTCCCTTCTACCCCTCCAGGCCCTCTCTGCTGCTAGGAGTACCTCATCCCTCAATCCTTTCTGTAGATTACCTGCCAATGATGTGAAGAGAAGCACATAAAGTATTTCCTATGTACCTCTTAGTCTTTATTAATTTGACAATGCTGGTTGTGCAATGGTAAAATATCCCACACATGGCGTTCTGCTTATGTGTGTTCCTGTTAATAATTTTGAATCCCCCACAATGAGAATTGGCAAAAGGTGCATATCCAAATAACATAAGTAGTTTTTTATACTGCAAAATCTGTAACAGTAATAAAATATTGATCTTGTATCTATGTCAGAGCAGATAACCCATGACGTTTGAACAATGAAGGCAGGGAGTATCATTGAGAGGGAAAATAAATCAGCCATGATTGGATGGCAGAACAGACTTGATGGGCCAAATGGCCTAATTTTGCTTCTGTGTCTTAAGGTCTTAAACATCTTCAAGCAATAAAGGTGTTTTAAAAATAGTACCTGAAGATATTCTGTTTGTCTGGAGCTGTGATAACAATTGTGAAGTGGGCTGAGTCACCCTGGAAAGAAGTAATCCTTTTAAAGGGCCCTGCTCCACCAGATACTTTCTTTTCTGCACACACTGTTGTGTAATGAAAATTTACATCAACACTTCACCAAGTAGCACATTCTTGCAGCATGCAATAACCCCAAATCATAAACTATGTAAAATATCCCAAATTCGAACTTCTTGTAAAAATAAAAATGGGACAAAATGAAGAGTTCTAAAGAAAATTAACAGTGTGTGATTGTAATGTTTTATTTCTAGGACTTGACAATAAACCTGAGGCAAAATAAGCAGAAGTACACAGGAGATAATGATCAAAGGCAGAAATTACCTGATATCTCAGAAGGTATTGGGCCCTGATGGTGTACCTGGTAGTACTCTGAAAACCTCTCCCAAACAACTGGCAGGAGTGTTCAAGAATATCTTCAATCTCTCACTGCTCCTGTCGGAGGTTTCCACTTGCTTTAAAAGAGCAACAATCATACCAGCGCCCATGAAAAGCAGTGAGAGCTGCTTCAATGACTATCGCCCAGTGACACTCACATCTACTGTGATGAAGCGCATTGAGAGGTTTGTCATACCCTCAGTTCTAATTAAAAAGCTCCAAAACCTCTCTCTGCAACTGGATCCCCGACTTCCTCATTGGAAGACCACAGTCTCTGGGTGTCAAGTCGGAGTTCTTTCTCTTCTTTTAACCGGATTCCACTCAATGACCAAACAACTTTTCCTTTTATCCCCCCTTTTATTTCTCACAAGTGCGGCAGTTTGATAGTTCCATTAGTCAGTAGGCATAAGTCCAGTCATAAGTAATCAGTCAGAGGTCAGTCATTAGTCAAAAGGTAAAAAAGCTGGCTGCCTCTTGGACTTTGTAGATGAATTCAGACCTGCACCTCCGTTTCTCCGTTAAGGTCTCCGACCATTATGTTTTCAAACTGGGCAAACACTCCTGAAGGTTCGCGAGCTCTTCTTAAACCTCGCACCGTTTCCAAGAAGCGCCTGCGCACGATGATCCCCGTGCTGAAGCTAACGCTAACCCAAATGCAGTGACAGCAGTGCTCCTTTTCATGAAACAGTCTCTCAAGTTATTTAAAGTTCAGCATCTTACCGCGGATTCCAACACTGCTCCCGGATTGCCGCTGTGATGCTGCGGGGTCCAGCCTCCCCCACCAAATGTTCCGATCAGAAGCAGCACTCAGGTAGTGGGTTCTGACCGGCCTATCAGTGGATTCTTGCTCTTACTTTTAAATTTTATTTTCTTTTGCCTCTAGGTCCAAGTACTTTCAGGAAACTCAAGTTTGACTTGACACTGTGGTTCAGAAATAACATCTCCTCCTCACTGATAATCAACACTGGCGCACCTCAAGGATGTGTGTTTAGCCCACTGCTCTACTCCCTCTCTACACCCACAACTGTGCGGTTAGACACAGAACAACAGTGGAAATGATGAGCAGTTTCAAGTTCCTGGGTACCAACATCTCTATCGATCCTGGGACCCCATCATGGATAGATCAATGAATAATGGTACAGCGAGAGGTGGATGCCTCCAAACAGTGACATCCGTCACTAAGGACCCCCATCGCCCAGAACCTGCCCTTGCTTCATTGCTACCATCAAGGAGGAGGAACAGGAGCCTGAAGACACTCACTCAATGTTTGTTCTCCTCTGCTATCAGATTTCTGAATGCACAATGAAACTATGAACATTACCTCAGTATGTTTTTAATTTTTGCCCTCTCTTTTTGCACTACTTATTTAATTTCATTTTTATATATGCTTCTTTTTGAAATGTATAGCTTTTATTATTATTTATTGCAATGTACTGTCTCTGCGGAACAACACAGTTTACGGTGACACTAAATCTGGTTCTGATTCTCTGCATTAGACTTGTAAATTTATTCTCCATGAAACTTTAGAGAATGCAGAACCACAAGGTGAAAGGAAGTCATGATATTCTCAAAAAATGCTATGCAGGTACGTATGTAGATTTAAATAAAAATACTTAGAGCATCAGCACAGTATCTTTAAAAACTGGCTGTATCGCAACGTAATAGAAGCCCTTTCAACAGGCCCTTTCATCAAGCCATCACAGCAGGTCCTCACAGCAGGCCTTTTCAGTAGGCCCTTTCAGCAAGTCCTTTCAACAGGCCCTTGCAAACAGGCCCTTTCAGTAGCCCCTTTCAGCAAGTCCTTTCAACGGGCCCTTGCAACAGGCTCTATCAGTAGGCCCTTGCAGCAGGCCCTTTTAACAGACCCTTTCAGCAGGCCCTTTCAGCTTTCACAACCATTTGTCATGGAACAAAAGACAAACTGCTGAAGTAAGTCAGTGGGTCGGGCAGCATGTTTGGAGACTGAGGGATAGCTGACATTTCATGGTCAGCACCCACATCAGGACTATCTATCCTTTTGTATCCACTGTTGCTCCCTAACCTGTGGAGATCCCCCAGCATCTGCTGTCCTTTGTCTATTCATCAAGTTGCAACTGACCTTCTACCTCAGTGCTATTTTCCTGCCAAATTTCCACATCTCCTGATTTACATTATACCAGAAATCTGTTCATCTCTGTTGCAGGCATTATTTGTGTTTGTACTTACTTTATTTCTTACATCCAAGGGGGTAAAAATCTTTTATATTGTGTCTCCATTGCAATGTAGAAACAATAAAGAGGGGAAATGTGGAAGGATATTGGCCAAAGTGGGAGACAGAACAGACAAAGCCGAGACAGGGGAAGAGAGAAGTGTAAAACAAAAGACTGTATGGAAATTAGTTGAGACTGAGAGCGTGATAAGGATGTTTTATTGATAGCTCTATTTATTATCTTTTGCAAGCGGTATAAAGACTCACAGATACTACATTGGTTTTGCTATGACCATCTGGGTCACGTCCAAGATCTCTGAGTGAGATAAAACAAAATGTACACATAAGAAGGATTTTGGTGACATTTAAAGAAGAAAGGACATTGAATATCAGAGGCACAAGCTTGGTTCTGGCAAGAAAATTCATATTAACTGATTCACATCATGCTTAATAGCTTCCTTCAAATCAGCCAGGAACAGAAAAGACCTGAATCCGTTGGTATTTAAAACAGAAGGAAATAGCTGTAAAAATAATTCTTCTCCAATACGCTTGAGAGTTTATTCCCCTATAATAATCTCCCTTACCAAGACTTTCAACAGTAATGTAGCAATTTATCTTATATCAGCGTGTATAGGGGGTTTCCAATGCAGTTTATATATTCACACCTTAAAGTCAGAGACCATTTGATCCACAAGAAAATAGTACTACACTTCAGTAAAGTAACACTAAAAAGCATGCACTTGAATACAGATTGAGCTAACTCTACAAGGGAGCACTCCAGCATAAAGTGTATCTTTTCTTTTACTTTTCAACAATTGCAGGATTCTCTCGTGGCCAGGTATGCTAATAACTTTTTTCTGCGGAGATAACAACATGAGTGACAACATTTTTTTTGTCATTGCAAGCAACTTCGGGTGAAGCAGGCCTGACGGAACTGTGGAAGCTGCATCTGTAGGCCTGATGTGTGGCCTCTGTAGGCCTGATGTGTGGCCTCTGTAGGCCTGATGCGTGGCCTCCGTAGGCCTGATGTGTGGCCTCTGTAGGCCTGATGTGTGGCCTCTGTGTGACTGATGTGTGCCTCTGTGTGACTGATGTGTGGCCTCTGAATTTAAAAAATAAATGCAAATCCCATAATGGTGGACAGGAATGGACAGAGTTCTCTGCATGGTGTCCTTAGCAAACTGTGTGTTAGGTGCAATGAAAAATATTCCTTCGTTTCTAGATCATAATTTTCATTCAGAACTTATTTCCAGATAGAATTTTTTTATGATGAGATCAAAATGATAAGATTAGTAATGGCATCTGCTTGCTGACAATAACAGAGATTCACCTTAAGGATGCATTATTAGCCCACTGCTCTACTCCCTCTACTCCCAACACTGGCAGAATCTCAGGTAGCGATGAGGAGGCATACGGGAGCGAGATAGATTGGATGTTTGAGTGGTATCGCAGTAACAACCTCGCACTGAACGTCAGCAAGACCAAAGAATAGGTAGTGGACTTCAGAAAGGGAAGTCAGAAGGACTCTAGACCTCATTAAGGGGTCGGCAGCTGAATGGGTGAGCAGCTTCAGGAAGGGATACCAACGGCAACACTGAGTTGGGAGTTGGAGGAGATTTGGCATCAGCAAAAGTTAGCCAACTTCTACCTTCTGACTGATCGCATCACCACCTAGTACGGAGGTTCTATTGCACAGGATTGGAAGAGACTGCAGAGGGTTATGGACTTGACCAGCTCCTCCACAGGCAAATGTTCCCCTCCATTCAGGATATTTTCTAAAGGCAGTGCCTGAAGAGGGCAGCATTCACCACTGAGGAACCTCACCACCCGTAACACCCCTTCTTCTCATCCTTACCATGTGGAAGAGCTACAGGAACTTGAAGGTCCACTTTCAATGTTTTAGGAACATCTTTTTCCTTCTGCCATCAGATTTCTGTACAGCCCATAACCTTTGAACACTGCTTCATGATCCCTCTTTTGCACTAATGTGTTGTTTTTAATGTTGTAATGTTTTTCTATATCGTGCAGGGTCCTGCTGCACAGAACAACACGTTTCATGACATATTTCAGTGATAATAAACCCAGTCCTGAACCTGATTCTAATTTCAGGACAAGCAACTCTTGACTGCCCTCTACAATGGCTCTGAGTAGTATGATAGATTGAGAAAGATATCCCTGTCTGACTGAGAGTGTAACGCCAAGAAACTTACCCCTGGTCAGGAGGTCTTTCCATTCCACCTCTAGAACTTAGTTCTATTGAAACCAACTTACCTGAGAGAAATTTCTCAGCCTGTGCTTTCCTCTCACACATGTAAGCCTCTGACAGTAGACAAAACAACCCCAAACCTTGTAGAATCACAAACACATGAAAATCTGCTGGAACTCCGAACAACACACACAGAACACTGGCGAAACTCAGCAGGCCAGGACGCTGCCAGACTTTGTAGAACAGCTGGCGAAAATATCGACAGAGTAAATTCAGTTACACCTTTTTAACTCAAGGGATAATCCTATATCCCATTTTCTCCTACACTTATTAAAAATTCACATATTGCAAATCCCAGAAATGGTATCCAGATTTACATTCCACATCAGTGCACGTTCCTGTATATGACTAGTTCCCTGCTAGGTTAACTGAGCATGGGGTATTATTGAGGACCAAGAATAATATAGGGGTAGTGACCTCAGGTTTAGGCATTCTCACTGAAGTTCTGATGAAAAGAATACCTGAATCACTATCCACCTTTCAAATACTTTATTTACAGTATCTTCCACTGCTACCTAGAAACAGTTTTCTACTAACCGTGGAGGGTATAGTGAGATGTCCTTTATGCTTCTGCAACACATTAAACATGGTGTGGTTGAATAAAATACGAATTTCCCTCTCTTATCTAGCAGTACAATAGAATGCTTTCTGTCATAAGACTCAGAATACAGCTGAAGGCCTGTCTCATTTGCGACTCAATGAAATTGGTTAAAATTATCTGGCCCAGGGCTCCTTGCAGATTCCCAGCATTTATTTCTTATCAATAACCTCTAAAATGATGAGGAACAGGAAAAAAAAGGATCAATCAATATTTAAAACCGAATCTAAAGTTGTGAAAATTCCTTCACAGTGCACTTAGCTAAGAGTTTATTCCTCTGTATTAACCTCCCTCATTGGAATTTTCAACAGTCATACAGTAGCTTAACTTCAGCAGAGATTTAGAGGATATTCCAGTGCAGTTTATATGATCTGGACAATGTACAGAAGCAGTAAGGAATACCCACTTTATCTCATAATAAGGAAATACATTTTAATACACTAACATACAATTAAAATCACCACTAATGTGTTCAGAATGTTATTGGATCTGAAACCTCTCTGCTCCTGTCACACTGATCTCTTTATCTATCGGTCCTTCAGCTGCTCCTTGCTCTCTGCTGCCCCCTCTCTCTCCCTCTCTCTGCTCTCTGTTCCTCTCTCCCTCTCTCTCTCTCTCTCTCTCTCTCTCTCTTTCTCTCTCTCTCTCTCTCTCTCTGCTCCCCTCTTCTGTTCCCCTTCCTTGCTTCCCCTTGCTCTTGCTTACTCACTTTTCCCTGCTGCCTCTCTTTCTGCTCTTCTTCGGTCTTCATTTCCTTTCCCCTTTCCCCTCCCCTTTGTGGCAGACTTCCGGAAATGCTGGCATTGCTGTCAGTTTTAATAAAATGTCCAAACCCAAATGTCCTTCCGGCTTAAAATCCACCCCATTTGCATTGACCCCAGTTTTTCTCTCAACTCCTACATTCTTTTAAATGCAAATTAGAGGATTTAAAACAGCAACAGTGCACACACAAAGATATCTTGTTCATATGGGCAACTGTACCAACAGATAGATCGACCTTGAAAATTGAATGAACACCAGGGACCCGCGTGTTGTGACTGCAAGACCGCTGTAAGCATCTATTTATGGAATTAGAGTTAAGTAATAATTGCAGTTACTGCGTAATTTTTAATGCAACTTTTGCATGTTAGTCTGTTGAGTTTACTGTCATCCCAAAAGGTAACATTTGAACATTTGATAGCAAGATAGCAAGATCTTCATTCCTGTTCTGGTTAAAATGTTGCTCTTTATGCGGTTCTCAAACATAGCTGCATTGTTTCAAGCTGCTTAAGCTGTTGCTGCCTAGATACCTTGTGACATAGTGACTCTCTCAATACTGAATTCTCATTGGCAAACTCAGCAAACAAATAAGATTAGTAGGTGGAGGTAATCTGCAGCTGACGTCAGAGAGCAGCCCTGAAAATGTACAAGTGACTTAAAAGAAAGGTCTCTAGTTATTTGATTGCTAATCCAGTAATTGCAAAGTTAAATGATTTAAGTCAAAATTCACGAGCTCGTTGGATTTGATATTTGCAGTTTCAATATGCTTTTGTTCTAGAAATGTGTATAAATCAGTTTACATGTTCCTGATTTACACAATATTTAATTTCGCAGAGACACGTGGGTGTTTAATTTCCTTTGTGCACTATATATAGTACATTGGTTAATTTGCTTCCTTTGTAGTTTCACCTTTTCACTTTTAATCACTATATTGTAGCACTGCAAGGAAAATTTCACCACAAGTCCGTTAAAATGAGTTTTTAGCCACTGTGCCTTCTTCAACTTTAGCATTCTTCCAAGAAATGCACAGCTCTTGGCAAGCACTGCCAAAACAGAGATCTGGGGCTCAATGCCCTCACCAAGCAGGTGAGTGCTTTCAAAGCATATTATATTTTTTTCTTGATATCTTTCAAGTTGGAGGATCTGACTGTGGGGAAATGGCTGATGTTTTAGGGCAGGGCTTGTCTTGACCAGCAATCTCATTGGTCACATCATTAGGAAGTTGGCACTCAACGTCAGTAAGACGAAAGAGCTGATTGTGGACTTCAGGAAGGGTAAGACCATAAGATATAGGAGCAGAAGTAGGCCATTTGGCCCATCATGTCTGTTCCACCATTCAATCATGGGCTGATCCAATTCTTCCAGTCATCCCCACTCCCCTGCCTTCTCACTATACCCTTTGATGCCCTGGCTAATCAAGAACCTATCTATCTTTGCTTTAAATGCACCCAGTGACTTGCCCTCCACAGCCACTTGTAGCATCAAATTCCACAGATTTACCACCCTCTGACTAAAGTAATTTCTCTGCACCTCTGTTCTAAGTGGACATCGTTCAATCCTGAAGTCATGCCCTCTTGTCCGAGACTCCCCTACGATGGGAAATAACTATATCTAATCTATACAGGTCTTTTAACATTTGGAATGTTTCTTTGAGATCCCCCTCATTCTCCTGAACTCCAGGGAATACAGCCCAAGAGCTGCCAGACGTTCCTCATACGGTAACCCTTTCATTCCTGGAATCATTCTCGTGAATCTTCTCTGAAACCTCTCCGTGTCAGTATATCCTTTCCAAAATAAGGAGCCCAAAACTGGTCACAATACTCCAAGTGTGGTCTCATGAGTGCCTTATAGAGCCTCAACATCACATCCCTGCTGTTATATTCTATACTTCTGGAAATGAATGTCAATATTGCATTCGCCTTCTTCACCACTGAATCAGCCTGGAGGTTAACATTTAGGGTATCCTGCACAAGGACGCCCAGGTCCCTTTGTATCTCTGCATTTTGAATTCTCTCCCCATCTAAATAATAGTCTGCCCATTTATTTCTTCCACCAAAGTGCATGACCATACACTTTCCAACATTGTATTTCATTTGTCACTTCCTTGCCCATTCTCATAAACTAGCTAAGTCTCTCTGCAGGCTCTCTGTTTCCTCAACACTACCCACTCCTCCACTTATCTTTGTATCATCAGCAAATTTAGCCATAAATCCATTAACCCTATAGTCCAAATCATTGATATATGTTGTAAAAAGCAGCGGTCCCAACACCAACCCCTGTGGAACTCCAGTGGTAACCAGCAGCCAACCAGAAAAGGACCCCTTTATTCCCACTCTCTGTTTTCTGCTGATTGGCCAATGTTCCACCCATGCTAGTAATTCCCCTGTAATTCCATGGGCTCTTAACTTGCTAAGCAGCCTCATGTGCAAGCACCTTGTCAAAGGCCTTCTGAAAGTCCAGGTACTGCATCTCCTTTGTCCACCCTGCTTGTAACTTACTCAAAAAATTGCAGTAAGTTAGTCAGGCAGGATTTTCCTTTCAGGAAACCATGCTGGCTTTGGCCTATCTTGTCATGTGTCTCCAGGTACTCTGTAATCTCATCCCTAACAATCAATTCCAACAACTTCCCAACCACTGATGTCAGGCTAACAGGTCTATAGTTTCCTTTCTGCTGTCTCCCATTCTTCTTAAGTAGCGGAGTAACATTTGCAATTTTACAGTTGCCTGGTCTCTCAATACAATATCTCCAGTGTCATTTGCTATTAGTCTATATCTACTCTCAACTCTCTTTTACCCTTTATATACTTAAAAAAAGCTTTTAGTATCTTCTTCAATATTAGTCACCAGCTTCCCTTCATCATTCATCTTTTCCCTTCCTAATGACCTTCTTAGTTTCCTTCTGCAAGTTTTTAAAACTTCCCAATCCTCTATCTTCCCACTCGCTTTGGCTTCCTTGTATGCCTTCTCCTTTGCTTTTACCTTGACTCTGACTTCAGAGTCAGAAGAAGGAACACATAGAGGAATCAGAAATGGAGTGAGTGAGCAGTTTCAAGTCCCTAGGTGTCAAGATCTCTGAGGGTCTAACCTGGTCCCAATGTAGCGATGTAGTTATAAAGAAGACAAGACAGCGGCTATACCTTATTAGGAGTTTGAAGAGATTTGACATGTCAACAAATACCTTCAAAAGCTTCTATGAGTTACCATGGAGAGCATTCTGACAGGCTGCATCACAGTCTGGTATGGGGTTGTGGGGTGACTACTGCACAGGACCAAAAGAAGCTGCAGAGGGTTGTAAATCTAGTCAGCTTCATCTTGGGTACTAGCCTACAAAGTACCCAGGACATCTTCAGGGAGCGGTACCTCAGAAAGGCAGCATCCATTATAAAGGATCTCCAGCACCCAGGGCATGCCCTTTTCTCACTGTTACCATCAGGTAGGAGGTACAGAAGCCTGAATACACACATTCAGCGAGTCAGGTACAGCTTCTTCCCCTCTGCCATCTGAATCCTAAATGGACATTGAACCCTTGGACCCCCACCTCACTTTTTTTCATCTACAGTATTTCTGTTTTTTGCACATTTTTAATCTATTCAGTATAGATATACTGTAATTGATTTACTTACTTACTTACTATTATTTTTCTTATTTATTATTTTTTCTCTCCTAGATTATGTATTGCATTGATCTGCTGCTGCTAAGTTAACAAATTTCACATCACATGCCGATGACAATAAACCTGATTCCTGATTGCTGTTTCTTGCAACATGCCCCAGGACAAGTTCTTTCCTGAAGGTGCAGGCCTTTAGATGATTGGCGAGGCTGAGCACTGCTTCTGACCTTGCCCATCATGCAGTATGACCCATCCTGCATTTCACCATAGGCAACACCAAACTGGAGGAGGAAAATGAAGATTCAAAGGGTCAGGGGAGGCTGGAGAAGATTGGAAATAGGGCAAGCAAAGAAGATGGGGGGAGGAGGTTTGGGGAAGGTGGAGAAGATGACTGGGAAAGATGGAGGAAAGAACTGGGGAATTGAAGGGGAGGACTGTAGAAGATGGAGAATTGGGGAAGATAAAAAGGAGGACAGCAGAAGACAAAAGGCTCATGAAGTTCCAGAGGGTGGACGTCAGGATATCAAGAGAACTTAGATTGGGTTGGCAAGCTGGAGCAACACGCAAGGATCACGATGAGGTAGAGTGAGAGCTCGAGTCCGTTCTTATTATACAAGTGATCTCCTCAAAAGAACTATAACAGTGGGTTAGAAACTGTCCTCGAGACTGATGGTGTGTCTTTTCACCTTTTGTATCTTCTACTCGACGGGATGGTGGAGAAGAGAGTATGGCTGAGGAGTGACGGATCATTACTGAGCTAACAGTCGGCCCTTCATGGATACAGTGGCATGAAAACGTTTGGGCACCTTGGTCAAAATTTCTGTTACTGTGAATAGTTAGGTGAGTAGAAGATGAACTGATCTCCAAAAGTCATAAAGTTTAAGATGAAACATTCTTTGTCAACATTTTAAGCAAGATTAGTGTATTATTTTTGTTTTGTACAATTTTAGAGTGGGAAAAAAAAGGAAAGGAGCACCATGCAAAAGTTTGGGTGCCCCAAGAGATTTGAGCTCTCAGATATCTTTTACCAAGGTCTCAGACCTTAATTAGCTTGTCAGGGCTATGACTTATTCGCAGTCATCATTAGGAAAGGCCAGGTGATGCAAATTTCAAAGCTTTATAAATACCGTGACTCCTCAAATCTTGTCCCAACAATCTGCAGCCATGGACTCCTCTAAGTAGCTGCCTAGCACTTTGAAAATTAAAAGAAATGATGCCCACAAAGCAGGAGAAGGTTACAAGAAGGTAGCAAAGCGTTTTCAGGTAGCCGTTTCAGTTCATAATGTAATTAAGAAATGGCAGTTAACAGGAACGGTGGAGGTCAAATTTTGGTCTGGAAGACCAAGAAAACTTTCTGAGAGAACTACTCGTAGGATTGCTAGAAAGGCAAATCAAAACCCCCCGTTTGACTGCAAAAGACCTTTAGGAAGATTTGCAGACTCTGGAGTGGTGGTGCACTGTTCTACTGTGCAGTGGCACCTGCACAAATATGACCGCCATGGAAGAGACATCAGAAGAAAACCTTTCCTGCATCCTCGCCACAAAATTCAGCGTCAGAAGTTTGCAAAGGAACATCTAAGCAAGGCTGTTGCATTTGGGAAACAAGTCATGTGGACTGATGAAGTTAAAATAGAATTTTTTGCTGCAATGAGCAAAGATATGTTTGGAGAAAAAAGGGTGCAGAATTTCATGAAAAGAACACCTCTCCAACTGTTAAACACGGAGGGGTGGATCGATCATGCTTTGGGCTTGTGTTGCAGCCAGTGGCACGGGGAACATTTCATTAGTAGAGGGAAGGATGAATTCAATTAAATACCAGCAAATTCTGGAAGCAAACATCACACCGTCTGTAAAAAAGCTGAAGATGAAAAGAGGATGGCTTCTACAACAGGATAATGATCCTAAACACACCTCAAAATCCACAATGGACTACCTCAAGAGGCGTAAGCTGAAGGTTTTGCCATGGCCCTCCCAGTCCCCTGACCTCAACATCATCGAAAATCTGTGGATAGACCTCAAAAGAGCAGTGCATGCAAGACGGCCCAAGAATCTCACAGAATTAGAAGCCTTTTGCAAGGAAGAATGGGCGAAAATCCCCCAAACAAGAATTGAAAGACTCTTAGCTGGCTACAGAAAGAGTTTACAAGCTGTGATACTTGCCAAAGTACTTGACTAAGTACTGACCATGCAGGATGCCCAAGCTTTTGCTTTGGGCCCTTTTCCTTTTTTTTATTTTGAAACTGTAAAAGATGGAAATAAAAAAGTAATCTTGCTTAAAATATTAAAGAAATGCGTAATCTTTAACTCTATGCCTTTTGGAAATCAGGTCATCTGTTACTTGCTTAGCTATTCACAGTAAGAGAAATTTTGACCAAGGTGCCCAAACTTTTGCATGCCTCTATATATGCATCCATGGTCCAAATTGTAAACATTTTGCATTTTTCTGTCAGTACTTAGAATATAAAACATGGAACATAGAACCATACAGCACAGAACCAGGCCATTCCCCCACAATGTTGTGTCAAACCATTTAATCAGGAATCAAATGCCCAACTAAACTAATCCCTTCTGCCCAGGCAATATCTGTATGCTTCAATTTCTCTCACATTCATGGTCTGTAATGAGTTTCCCTCTGCCACCACCCCAGCCAGCACACGTCAGGCACCCCACCCACCACTCTCCATGTAAAAAGTTTGCCTCTCACATCTCCTTTGAACCTACCCCCTCTCACCTTCAATGTGTGCTCCCTGGTACTAGACATTTCAGCCCTGGGAAACAGATACAATCTGTCTACTCTATCTATACCTCTCATGATCTGATAAGCCTCTACCAGATCTCCTCTCAGCCTCTGCCACTCCAGAGAAAGAAAGCAACCCAAGTTTGTACAACTTTTTGTTCTAGCACAGGCCCTCTAATCCAGGCAGCATCCTGGTAGATCTTTCCTGCACCCTCTGCAAAACCTTGACATCTTTCCTATAATGGGACAACCAGAGCTTAATGCAATACTCGAGATGCAGCCTAACTAGAGTTTTATGAAGTTTCCTTGCTTTTAAACTCAATGCCTCGACTAACAAAGGCAAGCATGCCATAGACCTTCTTAACCACCCTATCAAACTGTGCAGTCACTTTTAGGGAGTTCTGAACCTGGAGCTCAAGATCTCTTTGCTCATCAACACTGTTAAGGTTCTTGACTTTTTAATCATTCTCTGCACTTGCATTTATTTATGGGGGTGTGGTGGTTCACAGAACCTGGATGTACCTCCAGTATTTCTGCAGTCCAGGAGCACTAATTCAGGTTGACACTTATCATCAGGGAAAAAGATGATAGAAAGTTTAGATATCTTTGTTGGGCTACTGAATTTGATGGCTAGTTCTGTTTTGCAGCAGAGACCACCACCCCCCCCCCCCCACTCAATTTGGCAAAAGGATGATTAGAAGATAGGCAAATCGGTACCTGCACTCACTTACCTATCTTCCAGCAAGAAAAGTCAGCAGTTGCAAGTTGTAAGTGCCATTACAAAATATGACTTCATTTCAACAAATAATACCAGGTCAAATGTTATGTGATTTAATTATCAATAAATATCCCCCACATCATCCCTAAGCTGCATTCTAGTAGAAGCTGGCTGTTCTACGTGGGGAAATATTTTTTAATTTTTCATGACATTCATCAACTGTAATTGATTCTGTAGTGTTGATTAACATGAATTTTTTCTCAATATTGAATATAGACAAATAGCAATCGCATAGAAGCTCTTTCAAAGAGTTCAAAAGGTTTGAGGGTTACATCCAAAACAACTTACCCATTTACGTTGTTTCAAGGCTAAAATCATATTGACCAGGCTACTCAGGCTTAATCTGTAAGAACGTGATGTTTGGCAGGATCTACAAACTGGCCTTATTTTCATAAGTCCCGGTACTAGTAGGCAGATTTTAAAACATTCACATTTCAAATGATTGTCAATTAGACTGGCCAGTTTATACCCATGAAAATAATAAATGGTTCAAAGTTGACAATGCTGAAAGCTGACTACAATAGAGTAACAAATCCAATCCAGCTAATTATTATTTCAACCAGTCTGCTCTCAATTATCAGTAAAGAAATCGAAGTTGCTGTTAACAGCTCCATCAGTATCCTCACCAGTTTTGGCTTGCCAGGAGTGCTTACTTCAGACTTCAGTGTAGATTTAGTCCGAAGATGGCCCAAAGTGATGAATCCCAAAAGCAAGATACGACTGGCTGCCCTTTACATTATGACAGGAATGGAGAACTCTGGTAAAACTGAAGTCAATGGACAACAGGAGAAAGACATTCCAGTAGCTGGAGTTATACCTTATACAGTGGAAGGTGGTTGTGATTATCAGTGCTTAATCAGAATGTCACTACATCCTAGGCCCAAACATGTTCATCTTCCTTTCAATCCTAATGTCAGATATTATCTCACTATTGTGAAATGTTGTATTTCTTCCACAGCAATGCAGGAGCACATACTCATATGCAGGAAGTCCAAGGCCATACTCAGCATACTTCGTCAGTCCTGTTTGTCCAAAACATTGACTGTTTGTTTCCACGGATGCTATCCAACCTGCTGAGTTCCTCCAGCGTGTTGTATGTGCATATTCAGCATTGCTCAGATGTATAGCGAATAATATTTACAATGCACAAGTAAAAGAACAGTTTAACACCCTACCCTTCACATTTAATAGTATTATCATTGCTAAGTCCACTATCATGGTACTCAGCATCAACAATAAAATAATAATCGTATTGATCCATAAAATAATGTTGTGGGCACAAGAAAGGGTTTGAATCTGGGTATTGTTTGGTAAGTGGATCATCTTCTGACATCATAAAGCCTTTCCATCATCCACAAGGCACATCAGAAGTATACTCCATACTCCCCTCTGTCTGTAGGAGTTTAGTTCAAACAACACTCCAGAGGCTCGGTGTCATCAAAAATCATTTCAATAACATCTCATCCACCACATTAAATGTTCACTCACCCTAATACTGGGACATTGTGACGTCACCTGAACTATGTTTTCTTCTAGAATATGTTGACAATATCTTCCAAATCCATAGCTTTTTTTAATCAAGAAAGACAAAAACTGCAGCTACATGGAACAACTACCACATGCAAGTTCCCCTCCTAATCTTACTTGACAAAATATAACCTGTCCTTCACCTTTGCTGGGCCTAACTCCTGAAACCGTTTATCGTTCACTGAGAGAGTATCTTCATTGGAAGGATCGCAATGGTTCAAGGACAATTATGGATAGACAAGAATATCTGTCCTTGCTATTTTCATCCTGCAAGTACAAACCCCATTTCCAGAAAAGTTGGGATATTTTCCAAAATGCAATAGAAACAAAAATCTGTGATATGTTAATTCATGTGAACCTTTATTTAACTGACAAAAGTACAAAGAAAAGATTTTCAATAATTTTACTGACCAACTTAATTATATTTTGTAAATATACACAAATTTAGAATTTGATGGCTGCAACAGACTCAACAAAATTTGGGACAGATTTAAAATAAGATTGAAAAGTGCACAGAATATTCAAGTAACACCGGTTTAGAAGACTCCACATTAAGCAGGCTAATTGGTAGCAGGTGAGGTATCACGACTGGGTATTAAAGTAGCATTCATCAAAGGCTCAGTCTTTGCAAGCAAGGATGGGTTGTGGCTCACCCCTTTGTGCCAAAATTCGTGAGAGAATTGTTAGTCTGTTCAAAAGGAACATTTCCCGATGCAAGATTGCAGAGAATTTAGGTCTTTCAACATCTACAGTACATAATATTGTGAAAAGATTCAGAGAATTCAGAGACATCTCAGTGGTCGGAAACCACTGTTGAATGCGCGTGATCTTCGAGCCCCTCAGGCGGCACTGCCTAAGAAACTGTTATGCTACTGTGACAATAATAGCCACCTGGGCTCGGGAGTACTTCGGAAAACCATTGTCACTTAACACAGTCCGCCGCTGCATCCAGAAATGCAACTTGAAACTGTATTACGCAAGGAGGAAGCCATACATCAACTCTATGCAGAAACGCCGGTGAGTTCTCTGGGCCCGAGCTCATCTCAGATGGACCAAAAGACTGTGGAACCATGTGCTGTGGTCTGATGAGTCCACATTTCAGCTAGTTTTCGGAAAAAAACGGGCGTCGAGTTCTCCGTGCCAAAGATGAAAACGACCATCCTGATTGTTATCAGCAAAAGGTGCAAAAGCCAGCATCTGTGATGGTATGGGGGTGCATCAATGCTCACGGCATGGGTGAGTTGCATGTATGTGAAAGTACCATTGACTCTGAGGCGTATATTAGGATTTTAGAGAGACATATGTTGCCATCAAGGCAACATCTCATCCCGGGACATCCATGCTTATTTCAGCAGGACAATGCCAGACCACATTCTGCACGGGCTACAACAGCGAGGCTTTGTAGATACAGAGTGCGTGTGCTTGACTGGCCTGCTGCCAGTCCAGATCTATCTCCTATTGAAAATGTATGGTGCATCATGAAGAGGAGAATCAGACAATGGAGACCATGGACTGTTGAGCAGCTGAAGTCTTATATCAAACAAGAATGGACAAAATTTCCAATTGCAAATCTACTACAATTAGTATCCTCAGTTCCAAAACGATTAAAAAGTGTTATTAAAAGGAAAGGTGATGTAACACAATGGTAAACATGCCTCTGTCCCAACTTTCGTTGAGTGTGTTGCAGCCATCAAATTCTAAATTTGTGTATATTTACAAAATACAATTAAGTTGGTCAGTAAAACTATTGAAAATCTTTTCTTTGTACTTTTGTCAGTTAAATAAAGGCTCACGTGAATTAACATATCACAGATTTTTGTTTTTATTGCATTTTGGAAAATATCCCAGCTTTTCTGGAAATGGGGTTTGTGAGTACACAATTTTTTTTTTGGATTTTGCAGATATTGTCACTTTGACCAGCAGAACATGGAATCATATTCACGAACCCCAATGGCCCTCGATGACCTTGAGATTTCAGTCTCTGAGGGCGACATGAGAGCATCCTTCAGGAGGGGGATTCCACAGCAAGTATCCGGCCCAGACGGCGAATCTGGCCGAGTACTGGAGGTCTGTGCTAATCAACTGACTAAATTGTTAACAGACATTCTCAATCTTTTGTTTCAGCTGTCTGAGGTATCCATCTGCTTCAAGCAGGCTTCAATCATACTGGTGCCCAAGAAGGTGATAACCTGCCTCGATGGCTATCCTCCAGCAGCACTTAGATGCAATGTGATGAAATTGCTGAAAATTGCTGTGAGAAATCCTGAAGCACATCAGCTCTTGCCTGAAGAGTGACCAGGTCTACTCCAATTTGCCTACCATCGCAACAGGTCAACAGCAGATGCCATTTCATTGGCCCTTCACTCAGCTTTGGAACAACTGAACAACTAAGGTGCATACACCAAGATGATCTTCCTTGATCAGAGCTCCACATTCAACACTATCATCCTCAAAATTAATCACTAAGCTGCAAGACCTGGGCTTCAATATCTCCCTGTGCAACTAGATCCTTGATTTCGTCACTTGCAGACCCCAATCAGATTGGATTGGCCACAATCAATGTCAGCACAGGAGAGTCACAGGGCTGCTTGCTGTTCTACTCACATTATACCTTAATTGTGTGCCTAAGTACGGCTCCAATGCCATATTCAAGTTTGTTGATGACACTACTGTTATTGGCCAAACCAAAGGTGGTGATGAATAAGCATGTAAAAGGGAAATGGAAACCTGGATCAAACGGTGCCAAAACAACAACCTCTCACTCAACGCCAGCAAAACCAAAGAGCTGATTATCGACCACAGGAGGAGGAAGCTGGAGGTCCATGAGGCAGCCCTCAGTAGGGGATCAGAGGTGGAGAGTGTCAGTAGCTTTAAATTCTTTGGTGTTAGTATATCAGAGGGTCTGTCCGAGGGCCATCATGGCAGCTCCTCTGCCTTCTTAGATTTTTATGTAGATTCGGCATGTTACCACAACCTTCAATAGATACACAGTGGAGAGCATCCTACCTGATCGGATTGCAGTCTGGTAAGGAAACAGCAATGCCCAGGAATGGAAAAGCCTACAGATATTGGTGGATACAGCCCAATCCAGCACAGGCAACACCTTTCCCGCCATTGGGCACGTTTACAAGGAGTACTGCCACAGGAAAACAGCACCCAACATCAAGCACTCCCATCATCCAGGTCACGCTCACTTCTCACTCCTACCATTGTGACAAAGGTGCAGAAAATTTGGTTCAGGAATGGTTACTACACTACAGCCATCGGACTCCTGAACCAATGGGGGTAATTTCACTCACCTCAGCTCTGAACTGATTCCTTAACCTGCAGACATGCTTCCAAAGACTCTACACTCATGTTCGCAGTATTATTATGTTCTTTATTTGCAAAATTTGCTCTCGTCTGCTCTTTGGTTGTTTGTCAGTCTTTGTTTATGATTAGTTTTTCAGAAATTCTATTGTATTTCTTTATTCCTGTAAATACCTGCAAGAAGATGAATATTGAGATAGTATATGGTGACATATTTGCACTTTGATGATAAATTTACTTTGATTTTTGGTTTACTTTTATATATGTAACCCCCTGGGTCGCCTCAGGCTCGCTCAGCTCATTCCCGTCTAGGGGGAGCAGCCTTCGGCCCCACCAAACTGGGTAATCAGCTGGTGTGGATGCTGTGTGATGTCCCCGCCTCGCCCAAAACCAGACAGTACACCATAAGCGATTAAATGAGTACAATTTATAAAGGTTACTATAACTAAGTGATTAATAACGATACAGTATATATGAAGAGAAAAAATAAGAAAAGGCGCCAAACTTATCAAAGTCCAAACCACTTCGTGCACAGCCGTTGGAGCTCAATTACTGAAGTCTTCTGGCCACCATTCGATCCCCTCCGAACTCCTCGACTCGCAGTTCAGGACCCTCCAAGTGGTCAACCAAGCACATCTAGCTTCATCTCCTCTCCTCGGAGTACCTCCCGGCCTCGGACCCCCGCTTGGGGTCCGATCCTCGCCCAGCTTACAGCATTGCGTCCTCACTCTCAAACCCCTTCACGCCGATCTCCCCAAAAGCCCGCCAATGAAAGCTTACAGACTCAGAAGAAAGAACATTAATCCCCATTTGGTTTACAAAGGAATACCATTCTCCCAGCACTCTCTCGCAACAAAGAAGCATTCCTGCTAGTTAACAAAACAATAGAAGCCCTTTTGATTACATACACAGTAACAAAGAAAAAAAGAAAAAAAACCCTTTACATATACTATCATAATGCATTTATAACAGCACTGAAGCTGAGTAACACAGTGGGCCTACAGCCACTGGAGTCATGGACCTATCATCAGAATATTGGGTGGTACTGAAGTGGTCAGGACGAAGCATGATCAAAAGGCACATTTTTGGCCTAAAATCTGCTACGATTGTTGGGGTGGAGATAAGTCTTTATCAAAGGAGGTGTAAGGCACTCCTTCCTTCCTCTAGCCTGCAGGTCACCCTTGGGCCCCCGATCAGGGTCACGTGAAGCCATGGGAGCAGGCGGTGGATGGTCGTATGAGCAGCCGATGCATATCACAAGTCCTGGTTATGCAACCACTGACACCAGGCAGGCAATATCTGAAGAGTATTGATAATGGCCGGGCAGGGTAGGGGGGGTGGGGGTGGGGGTGGTCACCTGTCCTGTGAAGGCACTGCCCAGAAGAAGCAAATGGCAAACAACTGCCGAAGAAGAAAATCATGGAGAACAATCATGGTCATGGATAGAGAGAAGAATAAGAAGAGCTTGTTAGCAGATGAAAGACAGATGGAAGAGCATGTCCATGCATATCATGAAACAACACATAATGATGATGATGTCTGGAGGGCTTACACTGCTTACACCATTCAATCACTGCCTAAAATAATCAGCGTCTGGGTAAGGGGTGTGGGTGAGGGTGGATACATTTGGGGGGGGGGGTGGAGCGGATGTTGACAGAGACAAGGGGAAAGTGCTGGAATGGAGGTGGTTGTGATCACACTGCACAACGTGAGGAGAAAACAAAATAGGATGCATATTGAACCCTTTGGTCATTTCATTAGTGAAGCCTAGCCTCTGGAGACAGGAATTGTAGGTTGGGGAACATCAACTGGAGCCAAGACTGGGTTCTGCATTTGTGAGCATGAGTGCGGTGGGGGGGGGGGGGTCCCCTGTAGCGGGGACCTGGAGGTTATGTTTTGGGACCAGCAATGTGATCAGGAATTGGTGGGGAGAGTGATCAGGAGTCAGTTTTGGCCAGGAGGAGCAGTTCCTTGTGATGCATGGCCTGGGTACATAAGGTAAGTAAAGGGAATTATGTAGGAGTCCTCAGCCAGCGTAGAGTTAACAGCGCATGTTTGGTCCAGGAATGGCCACTGGCTGTTGATTAACAAAGGCCCCCAGAACAACATGATTCAATTTCCTTCTCGGTGATCCAGAATAAACATTGCATAGAAATGATGTCATTGAAGTAGTCAATCATGAGATCGCACAAAGATAAAACACAATCAAAAAGCACCTGGTCAAATTTCAGGCATGACGTTAAACACAACATGGCTGCCATTGTTGTCACTTTCTGAGTCATCCTGGATAAATATAAAATGAATCATCTAATACCTACACCAATGTTTTCTGGCATTTTCAAACTCAGCTATCACAGGTAAAAGACTATTCATCTCTATATAATAAAATTAAAATTAACTTATTTTCACCTGTTAATAAAACTGCACAAAGTTACTATCCTTAAATATACAGAACTTTGCTTAAAGTAAAGGGAGAAAACTTGATACATTCAACAACTTTGTCACATCCCATTGGCTTGTAGGGGATTTTATATTCCTCATTATTCAAGTTAATCTTAATGAATAATTAATTTAACTAAGGCAATTTCAGGCTCAGTTTGTGTGCAGTTTCCCACCTGTGATTAAAACAGAAAATGCTCTTCATCTTTATTTCTGTGAGTAAAATGAAATGTTTTATCATAAAAATGAGCAGAGGTGTTCATAATTTATCATTACTTTTATGGTGCAGTCTGGGAAAGAATGTTAAACATTAAATATCATTTGGTTGTTTGCATCTTGTGACCCAAGCAGGATCACAAACTTCTGGCACAAGCACAATGCCACTTGCCTTTGCCTGCCTTTGGCATGTCATCCTTTCATTAACGTCCTCTTGCTGGTCATGAGATTAGTGTTCCATGTAGTGAGTGCGAAACCACACCAGGACAACAATTTTCACCAGTGTTCTGGGTGGGAAAGTGGGTGAGGGAGAGAAAGAGAGAGTGAGAGAGAGAGAGAGAGAGAGAGAGAGAGAGAGGGAGAGAGAGAGAGAAAATGAGTGCCAGCACTTTCCACATACACAACTCTGGACCCTTGCACAAGAACACACTTAAAATGATGAACAGCTGCTGACAGACAGGCGTATACGTTACTATTTGAATTTGTCCTTAAACAAGTCAGAAAAAGAACACAAAATGAAAGTAAAACATCGCTCATTTGAAAGCAGAACAAGTTCAAATCCAGTCCAGTATTTCTGTGCTTCCCAAACAGTTCTTTTTGAATTCTGTTCAGCTGAAATGTAAATTTTGACAAGGGCTGTAGAACGCTACTGTTTTTTACAAATTCTGGTTTATATTTAGTGGACTTGTTTGCCCGTTGCTTGAACTTGGTGAGTGGTAATGGATTAATCAGCATAAATGCTTGTTTCCTTTCAATTTGAACTGATCACATGGTTCCAACTGTCATTTCACTGGCTGCAATGCATGTACGGCTGCTGCTGATTCACTGCTGCTGACTGGCACCTGGCAAATGAACGCTCGTTCCAGTCATGGGAAAACCTCTTGAAGGAAAGCTGACCAAGATGCAAAGGTAGAGAGAGCATTATTTAAATGTCTTTAAGATTTTCATTGTGTGCAGCTGAATATTTTATTGCAACTGTGATCATTTATTTCAGTAATACCAATATTGAAAGTGACTAACAGCTTCCTTTCCTAGCATCTGAATTTCACGGTGGTTAAACACTCATGATGCTGGTAAATCTCAACAAATAACGATGTTTATTTTCAATAGTTAGAAAAATGTGATTTTCAGCCAAAGAAAACATCATATCAATGTATTTAGTATTTCTACCACACAATCCAAAAAAGTTGCATATCAATTGTAAAACCTCGCTAGAAACTATAAGTTTCAGCAGTTGCAGCCATTTGATTCTTAAGAGATAATTATTATTAGATGCCATTCATCATAGCTGAGTGATGGACTTTGAAATATTAGGGTCCAAGGTTTCCATGGTACTCCTGAAGATCAAAGGGAGTGAGAATGTTGTGGGATTGAGCATCTATGGCCATTTATTTACCTTGGGTACCTTTGTTATGTATAGCATATGATATTAAATATTAACAGCATCCAACCCAGGTCCCTGCCTCACACAGCTACTGGTGACAGCACGAAAAAGAACCAATCAGCAAAAAGGTATCTTGGCATCTTTCAAGTGTAGTGATTGTCACAAACAATAACTTTAAGGTGGCTGTTAGCCCTTGCAGTGGATGTGGGGGGGGGGGGGGGGTGTTTCGGATACACAAGTAGAAGGAAGGCAGAGTCTCAGACTCTGATGAGCACATTGTAGGAGTAACAACATGCAGTCATCCAGGTGGCAAAATGTTCACCTGTAGAGGCTATTTTTTTCTCTGTGAAGTGGTCAGGGACGCTACCAACGTACATCTGAACAGCAAAACTGTTATTTAATAAAACTGTTCAATGAACTTAGTCAGAAGCTTTATTGCAGTTTGATTCATTGGTTTCTTAGCAATTTGAGTTCAAAATTACTACCCAGATATGCAAACATCCTGTGGAGTAACTATGGGCTCAGTATTTGACCACATAACTCTAATTATGAGACTTAATGTGGAAGACTAAAAGTTTGCATTTATTCTTGGGTGCTTTAGTGTCCTTTCAGGAAACGTCTTCAAAGACTCAACTTTCTGTGGCATTTTTAAAGGGTAGAAGTTATGACTCCAAGATTGGGGGTGTAGTGGACAGCAAGGAATACTATCATGGCTTGCGGTGCGATCTGGACCAACTGGAAAAATGGGCTGAAAAATGGCAGATGGAATTTAACACAGACTAGCGCAAGGTGCAGCACTTCAGTAGGACCAACTAGAGTAGATCTTAAACAGTGAACGGTAAACCTTTGGGGAGTGTAGTAGAACAAAGAGATCTGGGAATACAGGTCCATATTTCATTGAAAGTGATGTCATGGGTAGATAAGGTCATAAAGAAAACTTTTGGCACATTGGCCTTCATAAATTGAAGTATTGAGTAGAGGAGATGAGATGTTATGTTATGGTTGTATAAGACATTGGTGAAGCCTAATTTGGAGTATTATAAGCAGTTCTGAACACCTACCAACAGGAAAGATGTTCAATGAACTTAGATGTTTGAAAGATAAGGTTCAAACAGGAGAGGGAAAATTTACAAGGATGTTGCTGGCACTGGAGGACCTGAGTTACAAGAAAAGATTGAAAAGGTTAGGACTTTATTCCTTGGAACATCGAAGACTGAGGGGAAATTTGATAGAGGTATATAATATTATGAGGAGTATAATTAGGGTAAATGCAAGCGGGGATTGCCCACGCTGTACGTCATTTGCACAAGAGCTCTGTATTCCCCTGAGGTATGGACACGAGGATCTCAAAGCCATCCCAAATGTTTTGTCTCCACTTTGAGCAGTCATGGCCGCAGATTCCCAGGACTCAGTTGGATTGTTGTATTCAAGTAGGTTTTGAGCGCATTCTAAATCATCGTCTTTGTCCATCTGGTAATCTCATTCAATGACTCAGATTGGAATAGGGTTTGCATTTCAAGCGTCTGGTGTTTAGTCATGAGGGAAATGTGGCCTGCCTTAGAGACCAGCTAAGTTAGGTAGGATCTTGATGTTGATCTGATGATGGTACTCACATTGGTTCACTCATTCCTTCTGGTACATTTGGAGGATTTAATGGACAGAACATTTGTGATTTTGAAGTGTCTTAACACATATGATGTTGGTATCTGATCTGATAGGACAGCAGGGATCATTATTGGTTGGTAGGCCAGGAGACTTTGTGTCAGGTCTGAGATTTTCATCTTCAAAACCTGTTTTCCTCAAAGGCCATCTTGGTACGTAGAAGGTGACAGTGAATTTCCTCTATGACCTTGCCCACAGCTGAGAGGTGTCTCCCAAAGATGTGCTGGTGAAGAAAATAATAGACTACTGTAAATTGCTGCTCATGTAGTGAGTGAGAGGAGAATCAGGGTGGAGATGATAGCATTTAAAAGAGCATAGGTTACAGGCAAGTAAGAGGAGAAATGGGGCTGAAGGGAATACACTAGGAGCCTTGATAGATTCAGTAAGTCAGAGTGACTTTGTCTGAATGTCACCTATGCAAAAATGCCTATGGGAAACAAACATAAAATGGAGATAAATGTTTACCTGCAGTCAAATTGAGGAAAGTGCTCCATAGTCCTCCCCATTTAGTGCAGTCCAATACGTTAGTAAGATTACTAAAGGCATGTGCAGAGGCTGGAACTGATCTTGTATTTTTCTCAGAGTTATAGTACAGTGAAAGTCATGTTCACTGTGCCTCTATATAGTTAAAATTCTCTCAGTGATTCAGGGAGTAGCTCTTCTGCTAATGGAGTGGGTTGGGGGGGGTGGGTGATCCAGCAAAGACTTTCCCTGTGACCGAGAGCAGAGAAACCTGTGTTGAAACCAACTGGCTTTCTCGCTCTTCCTGATGATGGTGGTCTTCATTACAACTCTGAAGCCATTTTGTTGTTGTCCCAGGACCATAACCAAAGCAAAACTGTGGTGTTACCTCTGCCCGTCTTCTTTTTTCAAGTCTCTTGATAGCATGTAATCAATTCCATCAAATGTAGAGCAGCCAAATTATCATACCCCTGAGGCAGTGGACCAAATTTTAACATCAAGGTAAATTAGAAAGATTACGACCTAAATATAGAGCAATATGGAAGAAGACCACTTGTTCTGGCTTTACATCTGATCTGCTGGGAACTAGCTGCTACCACCAATTTCCTCTTCCCTCAAGCTCAGCTCACATGCCTACAGTTACCCAAGGATGTGTTTTACTATCTGCACAACTGCTACACTGACTGAGTCTTGGGTTATAATCGGTGATCACATTATGCTGGTAACACACCAACGATGCGATTCTGGGCAACTCTTGTCTGACGGTTATCATTAGCTACAGGGCAATTGCTGAAAATTGGGGCACAATGCACTTTCTCAGCAGCTATATTGGGAGGGATGGAGAAGTCTATTAGTGAGAGGTTGGCATCTGACCATCTGATATGTTAACGCCAAGGAACTTACAGCTACTGATTCCAGACCACAGACCCCTAATGAGAACTGGCTCATGGGCCTGATGTTACTTCCTCATGATAATCAGTTCTCTGGATTTTTTTTTTTTGCAAAACACTATTTAGCCAAACTATTCCAGTAGAAACACAGATTGGCATCTGCAGTTCTTCTCTGATGGGCACTGTTAGCCACAGGGCCAATGCTGAAAGTTGCACACAGTGCAATTTCTGGGCAACTGTACTGGGAGGGACAGGGAACATCCATTTGTGAGAGGTGGCATTGTCTTAGTGTGAGTCAGTGCCTTCAGGGAACATCTGGAACTGAAATAGATGGTCAGTCTAAAACATCTGTAAACTAATAATTGCAAAACCATTTTTTTTTCATAACTCCCAAATTACATGTCTCACTTCAACCCAGAGAGTGGTAAACAGCATTCATTCAATGCATTTTGTGGAAAGTAATTTTAAAGGAAGTTGATTTGTATGCCTTTGTCAAACGTTGCACTAAATTAATAATATCCATGTTACAACCAATATATTTTGAAGTAACATGCACTAAAATAGGTTTTCATTGAAACTCTTTACATTGCTTTATAGTAATGCACTACTTTGAAATCTTTTTCAGTGTGCTACATGTTTTAGGATATAACAGTGTTCTTCCAATCAGCACTAGTCAGTACACACATCCTGTAATCTTAGCCAAATCACCACAAAAATATGAAGAAGTGACACTGAATATTTGAACAACAGTTCAATCTAAAACCAGTGAATTATGCCTAAACAATGGAGTCTGCAATGTAATGGGGGAGGATTTGGCTAGTGTAGACTGGAAACACAGACTCTATGGTGGGGTGGTTGAGGAACAGTGGGAGATTTTCAAAGAGACTTATTATGATGATCAACAAAAGTATATTCCAATTAAAAGCAAGGACGGTAAGGGTGGGGAGAGCCAGCCTTGGTTAACTAAGAAAGTTAAAGAAGGCATCAAAGTAAACGCTCGTGCATACAAAGTCACCAGGAGTAGCAGAAACCGGAAAATTCGGACAGTTTTAAAAAACAACGAAGAGCCATTAAGTGAGCAATAAAGAAAAGGAAGATAGATTATGAAAATAAAATACAAAAACGGATAGCAAAAGTTTTTATAAATCATATAAAGCAGAAAAGGGTTGCTAAAGTGAACGTAGGTCCCTTAGAGAACGAGAAGAGGGAACAAATATTGACCAATGAGGAAATGGTAGAGGCTTTGAATGACTATTTTGTTTCAGTCTTCACTGTAGAGGACACATCTAACATTCCAAAGAGAGATGTTATGGATGCAATGGGAGGTGAGGACCTCAATACAATAGCTATCGCAAACTTGAGGGCCTGATGATAGATAAGTCCCCTGGTCCTGATGGAATGCATCCCAAGGTACTGAAAGAAATGGCGGAGATTATAATAAGGGCTTTGGTGATAATCTGCCAAAATCCTCCGGACTCTGGGCACATCCCGGTAGATTTGAAGATGGCAAATGTCACACCACCATTCAAAAAAGGATGTAGGCAAAAGGCAGTTAACTATAGTCCAGTTAGTTCAACATCTGTAGTTTGGAAAATGTTTGAAGCTATCACTAAAGAAGAAATAGCAAGGTACCTGGAAAGAAATGGAACAATCAGGCAGACACAACATAGATCCAGCTAAGGCAGATCCTGTTTGCCAAACTTACTGGAGTTCTTTTGAGGATAAAACGAGGGCAGTGGATAGAGGGGAACAGATGGATGTTATTTAGTTGGATTTCCAGTAGGCATTCAATGGAACAGGCTCGAGGGGCCAGATGGCCTACTCCTGCTCCTATTTCTTACGTTCTTATGTAGCAGGCAGGAGGAGGACTTCGGAGGAGAAAGAGTCATTAAACTGAAGGACTGTTGAAAAAAGAGTTTTGAAGATACTGAAAATATAGATAAAAAGAATCACTCCAATAATTTCAACAAATAGAGAAGTGCTACTGGCATATCAAATTTTATTGGCTGAAGAGATAGCATATAAGACCATAAGACATAGGAGCAGAAATTAGGCCATTTGGCCCATTGGGTCTGCTCTGCCATTCAATCATGTCTGATTGTTTTTCCCCTCCTCAGCCCCACTCCCCAAGCCTTCTCCCCGTAACGTTTGATGCCATGTTGAATCAAGAATCTATCAATCTCTGCCTTAAATACATCAAACAACCTGGCCTCCTCAGCTGCCTGTGGTAATAAATTCCACAAATCCACCACCATAAAGAAATTTATCCACATCTCTGTTTTAAATGGATGTCCTTCTGTCATGAGCTGTGCCCTCTTGTCCTAGACTCTGCCACCATGGAAAACATCCTTTCCACATCTACTCCAACTAGACCTTTCAACATTCGAAAGGTTTCAACAAGATCTCCCCTCATCCTTCTGTATTCCAGCGACCATCCAGAACCATCAAATGTTCCTCATATGATAACCCTTTCATTCCCAGAATTATTCTTGTGAATCTCCACTGAACCCCCTCCAATGCCAGCACATCTATTCTTAGATGAGCCCAAAACTGTTAACAATTTTCAAGGTTAGGCCTCATCATCACATCCTTGCTCTTGTATTCTAGACCTCTTGAATTTAATGCTAACATTGCATTTTCTTTCTTCACCACCAACTCAACCTGCAAGTTAACCTTTAGGGTTTTCTGTATAAGGATTCACAAGTCCCTTTGCATTTCTGATTTTTGAATTTTCTCCCTGTTTAGAAAATAGTCTGCACATTTATTTCTACTACCAAAGTGCATGACCATGCATTTTCCAACATTACATTTCATTTGCCATTTTCTTGCCCATTCTCCTAATCTATCTAGGTCCTTCTGCAGCCATCTTGTTTCCTCAACACTACCTGCCCCTCCACCAGTCTTCGTATCATCTGCAAAGTTGGCAACAAAGCTATCTATTCCATCATCTAAATCATTGATATACAGCATAAAAAGAAGTGGTCCCGACATCAACTGCTGTGGAACACCACTAGTCACTGGCAGCCAACCAGAAAAGGATCCTTTTATTCCCACTCACTGCCTCCTACCAATCAGCCAATGCTCTAACCATGCCATAACTTTCCTGTAATACCATGAGTTCTTAACTTGGTAAGCAACCTCATGTGTGGCATCTTGTCTGAAAGTCCAAATATACAATATCCACTACATCTCCTTTATCTATCCTACTTGTAATCTCCTCAAAGAATTCCAACAGGTTTGTCGGGCAAGATTTCCCCTTAAGGAAACCATGCTAACTCTTTCCTATCTTGTCCTGTGTCATCAAGTACTCCACCACCTCATCCTTAACAATTCACTCCAACATCTTCCCAACCACTGAGGTCAGGCTAACTGGTCTATAATTTCCTTTTTGCTGCCTTCTTCCTTTCTTAAAGAGTGGAGTGACATTTGCAATTTGTGGCAGCCTGCCTGAGTTCAATGACTTTTGAAAGAGCATTACTAATGCCTCCACAATCTCTACTGCTACCTCTTTTAGAAACCTAGGATGCTGTTCGTCAAGCCTAGGTGACCCATGTACCCTTCGGTCTTTCAGCCTTTCGAACACCTTCTCCCTCGTAATAGCAACTGCACTTACTTTTCTTCCCTCACACCCTTCAACGTCTGGCTCACTGCTAGTGTCTTTCACAGTGAAGACTGATGCAAAATACTCATTTAATTCATCTGCTATTTCCTTGTCCCCCATTGTTTTTTCTCCGGCCTCATTTTCTAGCGGGCTTGTATCCACTCTCATCTCTCTTTTATTTTTTACATACTTGAAAAAGCTTTCACTGTATATTTTGATATGTTTGCTATCTTGCTTTCGTCTTTCATCCAATCCCTCCTAATGGTTCTTTTAGTTGCTCTGTATGGGGTTTTAAGGGCTTTCCAATCTCCCCACTAATGTTTGCCTTGTTGTGTCCCTTTCTTTTGCTTTTACATCAGCTCAATGGCCACTTTATTAGGTACACCTGTACAGCTTGTAAATGCAAATATGTAATCAGCCAATCATGTGGCAGCAACTCAATGGTCAATTGCCAACATGATCAAGAGGTTCAGTTGTTGTTCAGACCAGAGATCAGAATGGGGGAAGAAATATAGTGACTTTGACGGTGGAATGATTGTTGGTGCCAGATGGGGTGGTTTGAGTATCTCAGAAACTGCTGATCTCCTGGAAATGTTACACACAGCAGTCTCTGGAGTTTTCAGAGGACAGTTTTGAGAAAAATAAAAGCCATTCCATAAGAGGCAGTTCTGTGGGTGAAAATGCCTATTTAGTGAGAAATGTCAGAAGAGAATGGCCAAATAGGCTCAAACTGACAGGAAGGAAACAGTAATTCAAATAACCATTCTGTGCAGAAGAGCATCTCTGAATGTACATCACGTCGAACCTTGAAAGGAATGGGCTACAGCAGCAGAGGACCTTAAACATACACTCAGTGGCCATTTTATTGGGTAATGGAGCTAGTTAATCATAGTTACCTAAAATACCTTGTGGAGTTGACTATATATTCAGCGTCCTAGTGCAAGGAGCAACACTGAAGCATTCTCAGTCATATTCAGCCAGAAGATCGAAGAGGATGACACACCTCAGCTTCCCACAGAGATGGCACAGTTGCTGAAACCTGTTGTTTTATATAAACTTATATCAAGATAAAGGCAGTTACTGTGCTGTAAGTCTCCAAAAATGTTTCTCTAAAAAGCTGAAAGCACTGAATACAATGAAAACTGCAGGATCATGCAAAATCCTGAATACCAGCATTCTGTATCTCACCATGTATTTCAAAGTTCAGAATAAATTTATTATCAAAGTATCTATACATTAACATATATCACCTTGAGATTCATTTTCTGACAGCATTTATGAAAGGGGGGTGGGAAGCAGTACAATGGAATTTACAGAAAATTATACATATAAAGACTGACAAACAACCAATGTGAAAAAGAAGACAAACTGAGCAAATAATAAAAAATAATACTGAGAACATGAGTTGTAAAGACTTCTTGAAAGTGAGTCTGTAGGTCGTAGAATCAGTTTAGAGTAGTGGTGATTGAAGTTAACCATGCTGGATCAGGAGCCTGATGGTTTTAGGGTAATAACTAGTCTTGAACCTGGTAATTTGGGACCTAAGACTGCTGTACCTCTAGCCCAAAGGTGGTAGTGAGAAAAGGACATGACCTAGATGGTGGGTCTTTGATAATGCTGCTTTCTTGTGGCACTGCACTATGTAAATGTACTCAGTGGTTGTAAGGGCTTTGACTGCGATGGAATGGGCTGTGTTCATCACTCTCTTTAGCTTTTTCTATTTCTGGACATTGGTGTTTCCATACCAGGCCATGATGCAACAAGTCAGGGTATTCTCAATTGTGCATCTGTAGATGTTTGTTGAAGTTTTTGACATGCTGAATTGACTCAAACTTTTAAGAAAGTAGAGACATTGTTGAGCTTTTTTTGTGGTGATACTTAAGTGATGGTCCCAGGACAGATTCTCTGATATGCTTACGCCAAGGGATTTAAAGCTACTCACTGTCCACCACTGAATCCCCTAATGAGAACTGGCTCATGGATCAACAGCTTCTTCCTACTGTAGATGATCATCAGCTCTTTGTTTTTTTTTCCTAACTACTTGGTCAAACTATTCCAGTACAAACACAAAATGGCATCTGCCCAATGATATGGAGAACTCCTTGGGTATGTCCTGTGTATAGAAAGCAAGAAAAACCTAATCCTTCTAATTATTGCCCCATCAGCTCTCAATCATTATCAAAATGGTCAAAGGTGTTGTCCATGATACTAACTATCCAGCAACACTCACTAATGGCCTACTAGTCAACAGTTTGATTTTACTAGGACAATTCGTCAGAGCAGCCTGGTACCAGCTGAATTTCTGAAGTGACAAAGAGTGAGTGCCCTTGGCACTAAAGTAATATTTGAGTGAGTGTGGTCTCATAAAACTGAGGTCAATGATAAACAAAGGGGAAGTTTCCCAGAACTTGAAGTCCCACCTTTTCAAAAGGAGAATGGTTATGGTTGTTAGTTTTGTTTAGGCAGTCCAAACCATGGTTTCTCTTTTTCATTTTAAGATGCTGAATATTGCTGTGATGATTTCAAAAGGAATTATGTTGTTCCTGCATTCTGGAGAGGCTCTTAGATGTCTGTGAGAAGTTCTGACCAATTGCACCTGCAAGGGCATGAAGTATTTTTGGGGATGTTGTCGCTGTACATGCTGAGTGTATGAGTTTGATGGCCAGTACATGCTGTTAACATCACATGGCCCAACTGCATCCACTTGATCCCACCTCCTCTTGTTTCTGCTTCTGCATGTTTCAGTAGGTCTAAATATATTGCCCACTTCATCTATTTGGTTCTGCCCTCAGTCTTGTCCATCTCTCTGCAAGTAAAAATTGTAGATTAGTTGGAAAAGGAAAGATCAGTAATTCACCATTTAGCCTTCAGGGGGAAGAAAAAACAAATGCTGAAAATCTGTAATAAAATGCAGAGGCCACTCAGTAGGTGAGACAGCAGCTGTGCAGAGAGTTGATAAAGGGGGTTCGAGCTGAGATGTTCACCCTGTTATTCTCACCAGAGATGATGGCCAACCTGCTGAATGCTTCCTGCACTTCCTGTTTCAAATTGGCTCTGAAATTGTTAGCAGGGTGGGACATCAGATTAATCATCTGTAGCCAGACCATGAAACAAGTTGAACCAGTTTTCAAAGAGCCTTAACAAGAGCAAAAAGGTCTGTCCTGACATCACTAGAAACAGAGACAGTCAAGTATAAATGCTCCAAGTTGAAATGTAACAATGGAATTATTGTTTAAGGTTATATCAGATATTTTACATAGTTTTACAGACAAGCTGCTGAGATGTGTTCATGTATTTTGTTTCCTTATCATATTATAATTGCATTTCAAAGTTCCAAATAAATTTATTATCAAAGTACATATATGTCACCATATACAACCCTGAGATTCATTTTCTTGTGGGCATACACAATAAATCCATAATAGAATAATAACCATAATAGAATCAGTGAAAGACCACACCAACTTGGGTGTTCAAACAGTGTTCAAAAGACAACAAACTGTGCAAATACAAAAAGAAATAAATAATAATAATAAATAAATAAGCAACAAATATCGAGAACATGAGATGAAGGGTCCTTGAAAGTGAGTCCCTAAGTTCTGGAACATTTCAATGATGGAGTAAGTGAAGTAACCCTCTTTGGTTCAAGAGCATGATGGGTGAGGGATAATAACTGTTCCTGAACCTGGAGGTGTGAGTCCTGCAGCTCTTGTACCTTCTTCCTGAAGTGGTGAGAATGGAGCATGACCTGGGTGGTGGATGCTGCTTTCCTCAAGCAACTCTTCATGGAGATGTGCTCAATGGTGAGGACTAAACCATATGCACTACTCTTTGTAGGATTTTCCATTCAAGGGCTTTAGTGTTTCCATACCAGGCTGTGATGCAGCCAGCCAGTACTCTCCACCACACATCTATAGAAATTTCTCAAAGTTTAGATGTCATGCCAAATCTTCGCAAAATCCTAAGAGAGTAGAGGAACTGACATACTTTTTTTCATAACTGCACTTATTTGATGGACCCAGGACAGGTCCTCCGAAATAATAACACCAAGGAATTTAAATTTGCTGGCCCTCTCCCTCTCCAATGAGGACTGGCTCAAGCACCTCTGGTTTCCTTCTCCTGAAATTTATAATCAGCTCCTTGGTCTTGCTGACATTGAGTGACAGGTTGTTATGGCACCACTTGGTCAGATTTTCAATCTCCCTCCTATATGCTGGTTTGTCACCACCTTTCACTTGGCCTATGATAGTGGTGTCATCAGCAAATTTCAGTATGGTATTGGGGCTGTGCTTAGCCACACAGTCACAAGTGTAAAGTAAATAGGGCAGGGGCTAAGCACACAGGCTTGTGCTGTACTTGTGCTGATGGAGATCATGTTAGGAGATGTTGTTGCCTATCTGAACTGACTGAACCATTTGTGTTACCATAGTAACTACTTCATTTTAAATTCCTCTGAACATTTCATACAGTTAAATGCAGATACATGAATACAGAAACTGATATTATGAATAACAAGATTATAAGCAAATATAATTTTATATTTATCTGAAACCTAGGATTCTGAAACAAATGTTTTACAAGTAAAATAATTTTCAAGGCCTTTGTAATCTAGCCCAATAGCTAAGTTAGTCTGTTCCTATATCCTTACTTCATTGGTTTCTGCAAATAAAACCAAGTGAGGTGTTTTATGTTTAACAAAACCCGTGATACATTTTATTAAACTCCAAAATCTATGCAACAAAAACACTCTAAAATCCTTTTATGTAATAAAGTCATCACATCAAACCAGCCTCTTAAATGAAACCCCAACTCAATGTGGGTGGCAGTAAATTATGGACATTACTCCCAATTATGTTACCCGACAAAAGCCACTCCAGAATTAATTAAAACTGGGCCAAGTGTTCCATGGGTGGAGGAATTGCCAGAGCTGCTGGCTTGGCCAGAGGTGTGTTGCCGGGCTCATGGTCATGTTGTGTTGGCAGGGGCATGGAAGTGGAATACTCCAAATCTTGGTGGGCCAGTTTAAAGTAATCTACTGAAATACGTTCAGGTTTACCCATCCTATCTGTGATAAAAGTCTTTTCTCCCCATTCCAAAACACAGAACAAGCCATTGTGAGGGGCCTAAGGTGGTGTTGGTGTGTGTCATGGCGGAAGAGAACAAATGAGGCGGAATGTAGGTGAACTGGAACCCAAGTGTGCTGCACGCCATGATGGGACGTAGGAATAGGTGCAGAGGAATTGAATTCACTGAGGAGGGTGGAGTACTGTTGAGAGGTCACAGTTCACCACGGTAAAGAGGTGACAGGAACTGCAGGAGTGGGGAAGAGGACTAACAATGCCCACATTCACATGGTCAGACATGATCAGGGACCTCAAAAGGTGCCAAAGGCGCCTGGATATGACAGTTAGTTTTTGCACACTGGCACTCAACGGAGGCTGCAACCAAATCACACACGTCCTTTCTGAGGCCATGCCACACAAACTTTAGTTCAACCAGTTTCTGTGAGGCCTTCTGGCTCAAAAGCGAGAGACCACGTACAGAGTCAAAAACAGTCCACCTCCAGTTTGCGGGCACTATGGAGGGCAGAGCGACCAGTCAGGACATTGCACAGAAAAGAAATCCCAACTTCCCCGAACTTAATATCAGCCAACCGCAGGCCTGTGATTGCTGTTCAATAAGTAACTTGATCAACAGCCATGCCAGCATAGTCAACCCCTATGTGTTTGGTCTCCATGGCTGGCCATGAGAGGCCACCGGCCACAGCATTATTTTTCCCCTTGATATGCTGTATATCAGTTGTGAACTTGAATATGTAGGCCAGGTGGCGTTGCTACGGTGCAGACCAATGGTCTGCTATTTTGGACGTTGCTTGCACGCGGGGTTTATGTTCAATGAACCCCGTGAAATGGTGACCCTCTAGAGGAAAACAAAAATGGCAGACAGCCAGATAGAGACCGAGGAGTTCATGGTCAAACATGCTATACTTCGTTTGGGGGGACGAAGCTGGTGGCTGCCACAGGCCTCCGACCAACCCTTTGCACACAGCACCCACTGCGTAGTCTGAAGTATCAGTAGTAATGGCTATGGGTGCACTTGGGAGTTGGTGTGCCAGTAGGGTCATGTTGGAAAGAACCTGTTTGCTATTAAAAGTAAAGCACTTTGTAGTGCAGGACAGTAGGAAATGCATAATAGCAGCTCCCTTTGATGGGAAGGGTGTCCAATGTAGGTTTCCGCAAATGAAATGAAGTGAAATTATGTTTAATGAAACCCGTAACACATTTTATTGAACTCCAAAACCTACACAACAAAAATGCACTAAAAACCTTTTACATAATAACATCATCAAGTCAGAACAGCTTCTTAATGCAAAACCACAACCCAATGTCGCTGGTTGTGAATTATTTACATTTCTCTTGTTTACAGCACCCTACAGCAGCCTTTCTCAACAGTTTTGCCCTGGAGGAATGCTTGAAATAATTTTCAGGTCTCAGGGGACTCCTGTGTAAAAATTATAACATCTACAGCTCACGGTATGTTAGCGTGATCAGGAATTTGTAGATATAGTAATCCAAAAATAATTGTCAATGCTCTTTTGAGGAGAGAATGAATTTTTAGCCAACCTTTTTTGGAACAAAACAGGTAGTTAAGTTTATCTTACCTTTCTTGAAATTAATATCTTTCTTTCCCTTTCATATATTTTAAAAACTCATAAGGCAAACATAATAAATTTCTGTTAAGTAATTGGATAAGCCAACAAGGGATTTAATTTTTCTACAGGTGGGCTCAGTAGATGTAATTTTAATAAAGACTGTAAATTGATTTTAATTAATGCTATTTACAACATGAAAGTTTATTGACAATGTTGAATAATAAAGTTACTAAAAACCATAATCCGAAGCAATATTAATAAAAATAGTCTAAGACACAATTTTATACAAGACTTCAATAAAACATTTTCTTACTAAGTGACATGATCAGGCTCAAATAGAGACCTAGCATGTGAAACCTGTGCCTGTTTTTTGCTGCACAAATACTCAATTCTGTGTTGAACTCGAGATAAGTGGCAGCAGCTGATTCTCAGCACATAAAAATTATTTCTTTAGATTGAAAATTTCCCTCCTATTTTCTACTACAGGGGTAGAGTTCGTTCACTCCTATAGGTCAGTTGGCGGCGCGGAAGGGTAAATTAGGGAGGTAACTCAAGAGGGAGAGGCTGATGTCACAGCTCAAGTTGGGCAAGTCCATTCAATGCTTGGAAAAAGCACTGCACACTCCTCTTCAGCCTACTGTCCTCCCCTCCACGCAATACAGCGCTCACCGAATATCAGCGGCCTCTCCTACCTCACGTCAAAAACTCAGCTTGGACTCAAGCAAGTAATTACGGTCTTACTGCTCACTGTCAGACCGAGCTAAGAAACCTCTAACGAGATTGCTAACTGGGCTGCTCGGTCACATTGCACAAAGTTCAAAAAACCATGTTTTTTTTTAAATCACAGCCACTCACAGAACCCTAGGGTTCCAGAGAATTCCAGTTGAGAAACCCTGCCCTACAGTGTCCTTTTGGTCTTTGGACATTGAAATCCATTTTGATAATCTTTTACATGTCTAATTCTTTTCAATACTGTAGTATAGAAAGATTTAGGTTAAGTGTAAAAACTTCATTATTTTGGTTTCAATGCCTTCTTCACCTCAAACTGCTTTATGGGTGCAAGGATCCTGTAGGTGCTGAGGTGACTGGTGAGGCAGGGTTCACCAAATGCCAGACCAGGGGCACCTAATGCTTAATTGGCCAAGCATCTAGATGTTTTAAGTGTTAAACTTCACAGCCATAGGGAGAAATAGACAAGATAGTCACGAGAATGAATTAAGTGGCTGCAACACAAGTAATTCATAAAATAGTTTTGATATTGACTTTAATATTCTCAGAATGATTCTCCATAAAAAAACACTAAAAATGCTAATCTCTGTCAAATGGGGTTTGTTTTTGTAGTGGTATACTATGGCATAATTGCATAAGTTAATGGCCAAATGAGTCATAGTTTATCCGTCCCTGCAAAACAATATTTGAATAAATGGTATCTAAATCCTTCAGAGAGATTATTTCAAAATTCCATTCATTTTTGTAAATTCACCTTTGTACGTTTGTTACCTTAATCCCCATTTTAAGTCCCATTCACTCTCTGTGAAATATTTTAGACATAAGACTTATAGATAAAAGCAGAAAGCACTAGGAATGTTGAATATTTCAAGCAGCTTCCTTGGTGAGAAGTGCCACCCTGAAACAATAAACCCATTTATTTCTCTTCAGCTGCTGTCTGACTTGCTGAGTACTTCAAGAGTTCTGTGCTTTTATTTCAGATTTCCAGAATTAATAATTTATTGAAATATAAATCAGAGATTTCCCCTTCCTTCCTTGTTATTCTTCAGATTAAGTGCTCGACCAGTTCATTGCCACTGTCTACATATGGTGCCTAATTATAACTTGCACAGGAAATGAGGCAGTCCATGCCACAGAAAATGCTGAGCCTTTGAGAGGAGAGCTAACATGATGTTGAATATTTTATTACACCTTACCATCCCAAAATGACTGACAGCCAGGGATCAATCCTAGTGTGAGGAACACAGCAGTCATAGGGGGTAGGTCAACCTCTCACTGCTCCACCGCTCTTGAGCCATGCACTCACACTCATGGCTGCCAACTTGCCCTCCTTCTGCCGCCTGTTTGGCCGCCTTCTTCCCCCTTCCTTTGCAGTCCTGAGGAAGGGTCTCAGCCTGAAACGTCAACTGTTTATTCATTTCAATAGATGCTGCCTGGCCTACTGAGCTCCTCCAGCACTTTACAGGATGTGCTTTGCTTTTCCATATAATCACCTTCAACTACACTTGTCTGAGGGATGAAGATTTAGCCAAGATACTCGGGGTAAACAAGGCCACAGCAGATTTTATGTCTACCTGAGTGGGTATGTTAGGTTACTGACAGATGGCACCTCCAGCATTGTAGCACTCCCTCTGAGTGCACAAAGGTGCAAGTCTGCATTTTTATGCTTAAACTTCTGGACTGGACCATATCATCTTCTGGCTCAAAGGCTCAATTGCTACAAAATGAACTGCAGGTCATTTTTTCATAGATGTGTTTCTTTAAGATTAATGGCTAGCACCTTGTCTTCCTTGCTGATTAGAAAATCTAAATCACCATCCATTACGAATGCTTGCAAACTGAGAGTCTTGGAACACTACAGCACAGAAACAGGCCCTTTGGTCCATCTAATCCCATGTTGCTCATATTATTCTGCCATCAATCTGCACCCAAACCACAGCACCCCCCCCCCATATCCCTCCCATCTGTGTACTTATTCAAATGTCTCTCAAATGTTGAAATCAAAACCATATCCATCACTTCTGCTGGCAGTTCATTCCACACCCTCACCACCCTCTCAGTGAAGAAGCTCCCCCTCATGTTTCCCTTAAACATTTCACCTTTCACCCTTAACCCATGACCTCTAGTTCTCGTCTTCCCCAACCTCAGCAGAAGCCTGCTTGCATTTACCCTATCTATACCCCTCATAATTTTGAATACCTCTATCAAATCTCCTCCCATTCCCCTACGCTCCAGGGAATAAAGTCTTATCCCATTCAACTTTTGCTGTAACTCAGGATTTCAAGTCCCGGCAATACCCTTGTAATTTTTATCTGCATTCTTTCAGTCTTACTGATAGTTTTGCTGCAGGTACTGTAGGAACTAATTATTGCTAGTTCCTCAAGAGCATTCCAAACTTATTATTGAAATATTACTTAAGTTTCATAGGCCCAACCCCCTGTAATTATTGATACTCTGTCAGGACAATCATCCAGCCCAGTGAGAACTACACCTGAGGTACCAAATGAAAAGAGCTTGTCTTCCAAATTGTAACAGGAACTCCTCAACTATTGCATATGTGAATCTGAAGGCTGCTCTTCAGCACTGCTTTGTAATGGAGTTGAGTTTTCTACTGCAGTTGTGAATGGATTCCCACTGGTCTGATTGTAAATTATAAATGCTCTAGAGTAGACCAAACTAATCCCATATGCAGCAGAAAGGAAGTTAATTATTCTGTGTGCCCAGAGGTGTTGATTCTGAAAACTGACTGTCCAAACTGATTTGTCTCCCATGTTTAATCACTGAACTAAGATATTGTGGTAAACTATGTATACCTGTCTGGGCACGCCCCTCTGCTGACTGCTCCTGTGGCTCCTCCCACAGACCCCTCAATAAAGGCAATTGGAGGCACTGCTCCTCCCTCAGTCTCCGAGATGCCGTGCTCCATTTTGCTGCTAGTAGAGCCTGTCGTTCACTTCCCATCTCCGAGAGTTATTGATGGTGCATCAGGTACAGAGAGCTAAGGACTGCTTCCTGTTTAACAGTTCAAATATAAATACTGCAAGATCCAGGGAAATGAAAAAATGATTATAGAGAAAAATAACCAAAAAATTATTTATTCCCATACTAAATTCAACTTACATGACTAGCATCAATTATTAGGAATGCACACTCCAAGAAAGTTCAAGGAAATCTGTGGTCTACAAACTTTGTAATGGGCTGCTGGACAAACTGCAATTTTTTTCCCCCAAATTTACTATTAAGCTATTTGAGGAGATTTTAAACTTGTTGTCCAGGATGCAAACTCACAAGAACATCAATGGAATATTCTTTAAAGTGGGGGAGAATTCCCACTCTCATACGTACTGCTATACGCTGGCAACCTGTCACTTTGCCTCTCCTATTAATTTCATAGTTGCTGCTTGATACATTGAATTCCTCCAGTACTCTGATTTTGTACAGCACCTGCAGCCTCCTGTCTTCATACTACCGACAATTTTCATGTAATTTCTTTAATGCACATTCAGCTGATTTGTTTCTGACCAGCGCCAGGTTCATCTTGCTAAAATCAGTCTTCCATGTGAATGCAGCCCTCGGTTAAGGGAATTAACAAATAAAGCGAGATCTCAATTTCTCTTCTACAGAGCAAATTGCATCAGTTACACTGTAGCTGCAATTCAAAGCCATTAGGATTGCAGAATCTGTAATGTAAGCCTGCAGAGCTAAACAATACTTTGATTGCACTGAATATAAATTTAAGATTTCCACCTACCTTCCTTGTGTTATGAAATTGCTTTCCTCTGTGTAATCTTGATGTGCCAGTTGTTTAGATGAATGGCAGTTATTTATATAGTATATGGCAAACTAGTTTCAAGTTTTCTCAGCCTTTTTAAGTAAATGGTTACACTCAGAAAAAGGGACTTCTAAATTTGCTGAAATGAACTAATAGCAATGATACATTCTACACATAGTAAATACTCAGCGGGGCAGGCAGCATCTATGGAAATTGATAAACAGGAGGTATTTTGGGCCAAGACCCTTCATCAGGACTGATATGGGTTCCAACTTCTGCAGAACCTCTTGTGTTGTACATATAATTCTTGCTGGCAAAACGATAATGGACAAAAATTCTGCGGTCCTAAATTTCAAGTATGAGAGTCATAGCACGTCACAAATCATGACTTGTTTATGACTATTGGCATGATTCTGAAACTGACTTGCTGTTTTCAACATTGATGTACATTATACTAATTATTGAATAGCAAATAAGGAAAAAATGCTTTTCTAACTGTCCTGTGGTGCACACATTGGAGATTGCTACAATTACAAGGTTTAGTTGAAAGAATATTAAAACTCCTTGTGATCTTAAACCACAAGGAATACAGTATCATATGTCATTTACAGTAGTAAAATAGAACTGTTTTAATCTTTGGGTAACAACAATGAATCCTTGAATTTATATTACTTGTGAATATTTACATCCCAAAATATTACCAGCTTGTTATGTCAGTGAATGGCCCAGAAAATACCCTCAGCTGTGAGAGACGGTATTAGTCAGTCTATGAAATCCAGAGTGTCATCACTCCTATCCAAATGGTTGCTTGTATATCTGTTTCCTCTCTTCTGCTGACATATCAGTTCTTGTCGGGGCTGTGATGCCACAGGCAAAAAGTCCCCTTCAGCAAATCACTTACACGAAGCACTGGCAGTAGCAAACACTCAAAAGATTCTCTGGGCCCACCCCTGAGTGTGGCTTGGTAGCATATCACTGGCTGGCTGGCCACAGCCAGGTCGGGTCTGCAGCAGGTGATCAGTAAACAAACACAAGGGAGAAGTGTGAGGAAGGCAGATGGCTTATTTGCCTTTATTGCATGAAGGTTAGAGTTTAAAAATAGGGAAGTAATGTTAAACTTATATCGGGTACTGATGAAGCCACACGTGGAACATTGTGCATAGTATTGATCCTGTTATTTAAGGAAGGACATATCAGCAATGAAGGCATTTGAAAAGTGATTCACCAAACTGGGAAAAGACAGTTATTCTATCACAAGCAGCTAAATAAGTTTTAGATCTATATTCTTTGGTTTTGGAAGAATGAAGGATGATCTTATTAAAGCATATAATATCCTGAGGGGCCTTTACTGGGTAGATGTTGAGATGCTTCCAGTAGTGGGAAAATCTTGAACAAGGGAGCGTTCTTACAAGACAAGTTAGCAGCCATCTAAATCTAAACTCCACTTCACAGAGGATGATGAATCTTTTGAGTTACCTCTTCACAGAGGATGATGAATCTTTTGAGTTACCTTTCCAAGAAGTTTGTGAATGCAGATCATTGGTGTTAATTAAAGAAGTGGCAGATAAATTTTGGAAGAGTGGGGAATTGAGGCTTATATATACAGGAGAAATTGGGCCCGGAACATTTTGGCAAGATTGTAATGAATGGCAGAGTGGTCTTAAGTGGCCTACTCCTCCTCTGATTTTCCTGTGAAGGTGTCGGCTTTCTTTTAATGCCCACATCTTCACAATTTCCTGTAACAATCAACCAACAACAATCAGATGTAGGAATTTTGGCTGTTGCTCAGTTAAATTGGTTTGACTTGTCAAAAAGCACTATCATAATTGCTGACATGATTAAGATTAAACTGATAGGAATTTGTCAAATCTTTAAGTATTAATGATTTGGTTGCACAATGAGTCATATGGGAAACTGCATTTTTCTTATGATGATCTGCACATTAAACTAATAAGTGATTTTATTTTGATTTTAATATTCTATATTTAATATAATAATAGTATAATAATATTTAATATTGGTACTTTCTTAATATTCCCCTGTCAAGTTAGTTGATGTAAAATGAGGTTATCTCAATCAATGGATTAATAAAGGTGTTAAATTGGGGTAAGTTCTGTCAGAGATAAAATGAAAGTTCATTTTGCACAAAGAAAGGGAATTACCTCTGCTACCCATATGAATATTTATCATAGTGTATTTAAGATCACTGAAACAAGCTATCTGGTAATTAAACCCTACCCTTTATAAATTAAAAGTTGCATTTCTAGTGTTACAACAAAAGATAATTCAAACGTACATAAAGCTGCAGTGTAGAAATAAATTATTACTCTCTTCATGGTTAAAACAACAGGTAACACTGTCTTGATATCATTTTTTTTTTGGCTCCAGATGTGATGTTCTAATTCTGTAATTTAATCTGTTTTCTGCCTAAATCCTTAATCCCAACATTCTCTCATAAGCCCTATATTTGAAGCATTTTCGTTGCCCACCAGGGACTCACAACTGGCAGTAAAGGTTTTGTTTGGGAAGATGTGAGTTAGGCCATGACTCATCTGCTGGTGTTGGTGTGGTTTTGTCAGGGTGGCGATGCTGTTCATGTCGGCCTCCTCCAGTACACTGGTATTAATAAATAAATAAATATTTATTTATTTATTTATTTATTTATTTATTTATTTATTTATTTCTACTTTTTTCCTCAATGATTTGTGATCTCTTCTGGGGAAGGTATGATCTGTACAAAAAGGACGGGTTACATCTGAACCCAAGAAGGACAGATATTCTTGTGGCAGGTTTGCTAGAGTTGAAATTAATTGGGCATAGGGATGAGAACTGGAGTGAATGGGCTGAGGGTGGAGATGTTGGTTTACAAGGTGAGGTGAAGATGAACAGACAGGTGATAGGGCAAAATTGCAGTCAGTAGGACGAATTTCCTCTGCTACCCATATGAATATTTATCATACTGCATTTAACATCACTGAAACAAACCAGGGGCAAAATTGAAAAGGGAGATGAATACACGACTGAAAGTGTTACATTTTAATGCATGCAGGTTATGGAATAAGGTAGATGATCTTGTAATGCAGTTAGAGATTGGCAGATATGCCATTGTGGACATCACTGAGTCACAGCTGAATGTATACCACAGTTGGGAACTTAACATCAAAAAGACAGGCAGGTAGGCAAAGGGGGTGGTGTGGCTTTATTGGTAAAACATGAAGTCGAAATGAAAATGCTTCAAATATAGGGCTTATGAGAGAATTTGGGATTAAGGATTTAGGCAGAAAACAGATTAAATTACAGGATAAGTAAATGAAACAAAATTAGAGCTTCACATCTGGAGCCAAAAAAAATTATATCAAGACAGTGTTACCTGGTGTTTTAACCATGAAGAGAGTAATAATTTATTTCTACACTGCAGCTTTATGTACGTTTGAATTATCTTTTGTTGTAACACTAGAAATGCAACTTTTAATTTGTAAAGGGTAGGGTTTAATTACCAGATAGCTTGTTTCAGTGATCTTAAATACACTATGATAAATATTCATATGGGTAGCAGAGGTAATTCCCTTTCTTTGTGCAAAATGAACTTTCATTTTATCTCTGACAGAACTTACCCCAATTTAACACCTTTATTAATCCATTGATTGAGATAACCTCATTTTACATCAACTAACTTGACAGGGGAATATTAAGAAAGTACCAATATTAAATATTATTATACTATTATTATATTAAATATAGAATATTAAAATCAAAATAAAATCACTGTCAGAGATGACAGTAGAGCAGTAATGGCTGGAGTTCCTGGGGGCAATTTGGATGGTGCGGGATAGATACATCTCAAAGATGAAGAAGTATTTAAAAGGGAGGATGAAGCAACAGTGGGTGACAAGGGAAGTTGAAGACTGCGTAAAAGCAAAAGCAGAGGCATATAATAGAGCAAAAATTAGTGGGAAGGTAGAGGATTGAGAAGCTTTTTTAAAAGAAACAACAGAAGGCAACTAAAAAAAATATAAGGACTGAAAAGTTGATTATGAAAGTAAGCTTCCAAGTAATATCAAAGAGGATACCAAAAGTTGTTTTTTTTTCCGATATATTCTTTCCCTGCAGTTTTGCAAGCTTCTTTTGCCTCCTTTTCAATTCTGGTGAAGAGTTTCTGACCTGAAACGTTTATCATTCTCTGCCAGCATTTTCTGTTTCTGTTTTAAATTTCGGTATCTGCAGGAGATTCTGCCACCTCCTAAAATGTGTAGTTTCACGTGTTATAATTAAAATCCTGTTATTCCTTTGTTTTTTTAACAGAATGGATGATAAAATGTGTGAATTAAAGTAACACAGTATTGTCGTTGCAGAACTACGAATTTGATTCCCACAGTACTCCCACCTAGCCATTCTAAAAACTAAGCATTTTCTAACACTGGCTAACTGGCGAATATGATAATGTGATGATAGTAACATGTAATAATTGCATTATAGTGTCATTATTCTTTTGAACAAATCAAATGATATAGTTATTAAGTTCTAAAGAGTAGTTTTTATTATAGATATAAATTAAATAATCTTAGTGCATTAAGTTATGATTGCCCAAGCGTGACCACGTTATTACTTTAAATAACTGAAAAGATTTTTCTGCAGCTGTTTACTACTATTTCAGTTGCAAACAAAAATCTAATTGAATCTCTAAGAACACTGGGAAAACGTAGCCCCAAATGGTCTGGTCCCACAGAAACGATAAAGCTTTTTTTTATTTCAGTAATACAAGTAGTTCTGGGTGCATTGAGCTGTGGAAGTGATTATTTTAATAGTGTGTTATACAAACCCAAGACACTAATTAAATTGTTTAGAGTTGTGTAGGTTAAGATGGGCCTGTTTCTGCCTTTTCCAGTTCTTTGCCGAAATCACTCTGCGGCCAATCTAAGAGATGGGTTAACAGTTATTTTTGGTCTTTCTTGAAACGGTGAACTAGCTGTCCAATGAACTACGCGGTTCTTGGAGCGCGAGATGTAATGTTTTGTAGTGCTTGAGCATGTATAATATGTATGAAAGCACTCGATACGTTCCTGACTCAATGGTATTTACAATGTATCAATTGCGCGCAGAAATCCGTATGTTTATCATTGTGGCAAAGTCAGGGAAAGAGAGAGAGAGAAAAAAACACAATGCCTGATTGATAGTGCTTTACGGTATTCTGTCTGGAAAAGTTCGATGACTCATTAACTAAGCCAGATGCAGTCTGTTCCATTTAATAGGTGAATGCGATAATAATTCTCTCATTCTCTTTGGAATTGTGGTCGGGTTTTTTTTTCAATTTCAAACGTGTACAGAATTAAAATAGCACAGGTTGAGCAACAATTGGGGAATTAAATTGGTACACTCTTTCATTTTCTGCTTTCAGTCAGAAATGCCATTAATGGCCTCGTATTTTAAACTATTCAGCCAAATGCCATTTTGATTTTGCATCCATCCTGTAAACAGAAAATAGTTCAGGTTTATAAACGGCGGCAAATCACTTCCGTAGCAACACGAGCTTTTTATATTGAATTTTAATGCAGGCATTTCCATGGACTCTTTAGACAGGTCTAAGTAGGAAAGGAATTAAATAAGAGGAGGAAAGTAATTGGCCATTGGAATTGGATCCGGCACAGTAAGCATCGGGAGTTTACACAAATGACCCAGTTCAAAACTCTGCTACCGACGATCGTACAAAACAGGAATAGTTGAAATCCAGAAGTGGTCGGACACAGGACCATAAGGGTATTTTTTCAGATACGTGACGGAAAATAAAGGTGTGCCTTTGAAAGCTGAAAAGTCATCGTAGAATTAATCTCCGTCTATAGTAACTCAATTCCCTCATTGTACACAAAGCTGACAGGACGGGATTAACGCTTTTGCTAAAACAAGAATAATATATTGTCGCTTCCGGAATATTTACCATCAAAATTTTACCATCAGTCAAATCGAGAAATGCATGAAGACTAATAATCTACTTGATGAATGACTATTTAGGTTGTTTCATCTTTAATGAAGGCCAGGGTGGTCTGGAAGTAAATCAGATTCGTCAGCGGGGATGGTCTTTAACTTTGTATTTTGAAAAATTCTCGTATGGCAGCTTCTTCGGGGAGTTTTTCTTACATCCAGGTTATGTGACCAGTGCCACCTGATAAAGTGAAATGTAACTCGCATTATTTCCTTTTTAACTGAATTACAACATTTGTGTAAAGGATTATAACATTTTAAGATTACCTACACGGATTAGGCACACGGAGCCTTGTCGCTGGAAATTAGATTCCATCATCAGGGACCACCACCGCCCGCGTCATGCTTTCCAATCAGGAAGAAAGTACAGGATCCTCAGGAATCTCACCACCAAGTTCAGGAGTAGTTTCTACGCCACGACCGTCAGGCTCCTGAACTAGTGGGATAACTTCACTCGCCCCATCACCGAACTGGACTCACTTTCAAGGACTCTTCATCTCAAGTTCTCGACATTTATTGCCTATTTATTATCATTATTTCTATTTTCAATTTATTTTTGTATTTGCGCAGTTTGTTGTCTTTGCACACAGGCTGTCCGCCCTGCTGGTGTGGACTTTCATTGATTATATTACGGTTATTGGATTTATTGAGTATGCCCGCAAGGAAATGAATCTTGGTGTTGTATATGACATATATGTACTTCGATAATAAATTTACCTTGAACTTTGAAGATTAGTATTTTTGAGTTCCTTGTTGATTATCCCTCTTCTTTATTGGTACTAACCTCTGACTTATCATGAAATGACCTTGAAGATCCCCTAACAGCAGTGCTTCACACGCGAAGGGTTTTGGTAAATAAAGGGTGTGTGTTTGTTGTTTATTTGCATTAATGAAAATTAGGGAAAGACCACATAAGCTGTTTCCAAGGTATGTTAATACCTTAAAAGATTGGGCATTGAAGCAATCGAATAAATTGGACTTCAAAGAGCGCCAGTTACATCTTCTGCTTAAAGTCACAAATCGCTTCACGGATCTCAGAAACTGAACCCTGTTTTACAGAGCTGAGGGGGAGAAAAGAAGTTATTTTAGGTCTCAGCACAAACCCATGTGGAGTTGTGCGGGAGTTGAGGAGGAGAGTGACGAGTGAGAAACAAAGTGAGATTTGTTTTTCTCCTCTTAAAAATAAGGATGCCTCTGCCAGACTCAGGCCAGGTCTGCCTGCGTTTTGCTTTGTGAGAGTAACTGTTAGGCCCTGTCATATGCGGCTAATTGAAATAATCAAATTTTAATCCATCAGAAAAACAAAGGGAAGATGTAGGAAAATATTGCCGCAACATATTCATAGCTTGAAATACGTATGACGAAAAGACCGATTAATGGCAAAGTTCGTGCTGGTTTTTGTTGCCTTAAATTACCAGGCTACATTTCATATTGTAAATCTGTAAACTTCCGAACACGGGCCCCTCTCAGCATTGAATCATCATATTCATCAAACAGGCCGACGCTGTGCCAAATTCTGTAATGTTTATATTGGCGTGGGCGACACTCTTTGCAGTGTGTCCCGCTCCACAGGCTAGTTTGCGCCATGTGCAAAGGGTTAAGAACCATCTTCAAATATTTCAAATACGTTTAAAATAAATAAATGTACAATATTCCAAATCGTTGTGTGGAGTCCGGCTACAGGGGGCGCTGTGGCGTGAAATGAATGAAAACGGTCGCTTCTGTTGAAATACAATGAAGAAAGTGCAATTTTGGAAGCACATTTTCCGTTTGATATACAAGCACTGAGCTAAGAAATTAATATTAATATTTTTATATTCTCTACGACAGTGCATCGTCGATAGTGAGGACAAAATATTAAATATTTACAGAATCGATCGTATAATTTGTGTTAAATGGAGTGGAAAAACTAAGGCACTAATTTGCTAAATATCGAGATTAACAATGTTAATACGCATGAGGACGCTATAACTGTTCGACCTTAATTTGAAATTGGTTGTTGGGAATTGTGTAACACAAAGAAGATATTTCCGTCTGTTATTTTAATTTGTGGTGTTGTGCATTTGGTAGAATATATTAGGGTACTTTTACGGCGATAAACATACTTTGATAGTAACAGTTCGGTTCCTGAAACTACTTGAAGCATGTCCGAATATGATTGTTCATTGGATAAAAAATGAACATTTCGCGTTAATGCATAACCGTAATTGCTGCAAATTAGGGAGGAGAGGCGGGAAGGCGCTAAATGTCACTCAAGCAAGAAAACGCGCGTTCAAATAGCATAATGTTTTGTTTATGCTGTGGTTTATTATGAAACTTCTGCAGAAGTGTTTTTGTTTTCAGAGAAAAACAACCTCAACTAGCAAAATAATATTCTAAGAAACTGATACTGAAATCGCAATTGACTGCAGTACTGGTGCATGCCGAACCAGCTGGAGTCTGTCTGAAGCATAAGTGAGACCTGAGGTCCTTCAAAATACCTTGCATAACGGTCGTTCTAAGCGGTCACATGCGCTCTGCCGAAAGCCTTAGGAAGCAATGACTGTAAAATGCGTTCAGTAGCCATTGCGTTTTCTCTTTCTGAGCGATAAGCAGGATTGAGTCCTGAATTACCAGGACTGGCAGGTGTATTTTTTTGTTTGTTTTGAAGAACTAGCTTGTCAAAAATGTACTTTAATTTTTTCTTCCAGCCTGTAGTCATATTAATTAATTCCCCTCCTCCATGCTGATACATTATACAGGAGTCATTTTGAAAAGGAAGTTAACAGGTCAAAAGGAAAGCCCGGCTCTATTTTAATCTAGCCATTGGTAATTTCAATTTCATGACATTATATACAATGTTAGGTAAGTAACCCCATTAAAATATTTATTTGAACAGTTGAATCGGTTGTTCGGACATCTGCATTTTCAACCAGCAGTCTTCATTTATAGGAAATTAGTATTCTTTTTCTCTCAAGCTACAATGAATTGCCAGAATACACGTTGGAATAAAGCTACCAGTTATTTGAGAAGATGTTTGTTTTCCCACACTCTGAATCCAATAATTCAACATGCCGTCTTTTTTTCTATCTAATTGCAAACTAAATTTAGTACATTTATTTTTATCTGCAGAAAATTATTTCCATGGAGATTAAATAACTTGCACTTTATTGTTATATCTTTAAAAGTAAGATTCACGGGCGCCTTTGACTGGTTTGCATACCCTGCAGCCTCCTCCTCACCGGCCGACTTGCTGAATTTATGTGTGTGTGTGTCCTGTAAGCGTAAACATACAATGCAGAAATTTGATGTTTTAGTCAGTTACTGAATAACAGAAGACGTGCTAATTTCCAAAAAGGTGGTTTCACACTCGAAACATGAATGCTAAATTAATACAAAATAACAGGGCGAACTTAACAGTCAGATGGAACCGGGAATTTGAACTATGGGAACGAATTCATCGCCATTCGGAAAAAGAAAAATAGGCCGAAACTCGATTTGCTTGAGAGTACTTCTCCCTAAAATACTGTACAATGCTCAATAATACTGGGCAAAGTCTGTGGTGCTGGGAGCAGCTTTTTTGATAAATTCACCAGTAATTCTCGATAATCTTTGTAGGAAGAAAGTGCGCCGTTTTTAGGAGTTAAGATTCAAAAAACATGAATTGACTGGTTTCCAGTTTTATTTTTAACTATTAACGATCAGATCTGAAGTGACTTCCTGAATCGACATCTGCTGTGGATCCACGATTTACTCCTGTTCCTGAGTTAGATGTGGCACTTGATGAAGCAGAGTCAGAGCCCGTTTACATTCCCGCTCCAAAAACAGCGCGTGGCCTTTTCCGACGCACGACTTTGGGCTGAAACAAATGAAAACCAGGAGTAAGACAAAAGTCTCTGATTTATCCTGTAAAACCAAGAGAAAAAAACAACAGAGAAAGCAGTAAAATCTGTTTAAAATTCTAATCAATAAAACTCGAGAAAGTCTAAAATGAAACGAATGTACACAAAACACTTGAAGCTGTCCATCAATCCTAAAAATCCGGCATTTTGTTAATGGAAGAATAATGGAAAATATTTATATTTCTCTCTGTAATTAAGATATTTGCAGTCTTAATCAATTTGTTCCTTTTTTTATTTTTTTGGAATGTGAGTATCACTGACGAGGCCATCATTTATCGCCTGTTCCTAACGGCCTGAAGAAGGTGATGCAGAGCGGACGTGTTGATCCCCCGCAGTCCTGCGGCTGCATCTCCCTTGCTGCCGCTGCGCCTTTGTGGATTACAGTTTTGTAACGGAGAAAAACTATTTAGAATTTTGATTGTATCAAAATTAATTTCATGCAGACTTTAGTAGTTTCTAACAAAAGCTCTTCATGAAAATTGATAAAGTTGATATTTTATAATGGAAAACTTGATATTTTATTTCTTGCAAGGTGATATGCAAACACTGGGCAAAGCAGCCGCTTTAGTTTGAGCTGGGTGATGTATGCGTATTTGTTGGTTGACGTTGTACTGCGATTACTTTTCATCAACTGAGGGCTCAGTCTTTGTGCGTTTGCGATAATCACACAGGCAGTTTCTGGCGAAATTCACACTCTGATTATTATTGTCTTCTGTGGTGTTCAAAGGTAGAAGAATTGCTGAATGTGACTACACGTGCGGCTTTGAGGCGTGTGCAATGGCAATCTCTGTGGAAAGAATCTATTTAATATTGATAAGCATTCAATAGTTCGGTGTGTAAGCACAGATTTTACCAGCCTTGATCTACCGCATCTGCTTCATTGATATTTTCACACACAGCGGGTGTTTATGTAGCATACAAGCACCAGGTGTGCTTGAAAACTTCGTTACTTCAGTCACACAACTTGTAGAGATGTCAAAACGGGAATCAATCCAAACAAGTGTATCGCGCCTTGTAGTTGTTCAGTATTAAAACGGGCCCTTCGGCCTACCTAGCAGCTTGTTTGCTATAAACCCATATCCCTCTATTCAAGAGCCTGTCCAGAGGCCTCTTAAATTTTGTTCCCGTTCCTGCCTCCAACGCCTGGCATCTCATTCCAGATATCAACTGCACTTAGTGTGAAGAATGTACCTGACAAAACTCCTTTAAACCTTCATGCTCAAAGTGGCAGACATTGACTATCTACCCTGTCTCTCTCTCTCATGATTTTATATAGTTTTATCGTGTCATGTCTCAACCTCCTTTGCCCCACAGCCGGTCTATCCAATCGCTCCTCACAGTTCAAGCCCTCCAGTCCAGGTAGTATCCTGGCGAACCTTTCTGCGCTGTTTCCAGCCCAATGAAGCTCTTCCCTGTAGTGTGGTCACAGAAATGCAGTGAGTACTCCAAGTGAGGCCTAGTTGTCATTTTGTACGTGACTTCCCGAATCCTATAGTCAGTGCTTCCGTCAGCGGAGTAAAGCATGCCTCTCTCACCGTGCTCCACCCTCCATCATGTCGATCTGAGTTTCCATTTTTCGGGAACTATGTATTTGCAATCTGTTCAGCAACACTCCGCAGGATCCTGCCTTTCACCGTGAACGTCCTGCCTTGATTTAATTGCATCACTTGGCACTTGTCCAAATTAAATCCCATCTGTAATTCCCTTGCCCACTCTGCTAATCTAGATCCTTCCACAACTCTGGCTTTCTTCACTGTATACTGTACCACCTATATTATCTGCTATCTTAATAACCATGCCAGCTACATTCTCATCTAAATGATTGCATATATACTGCATGAAAAATCACAGGGGCCCAGCACCTATCCCTTCAGCACACCGCTAGTATCAATCCTCCGATCTGAAACCGCTCCTCGCTCCCCGTCCCACAACCGCCTACCACTAAGTCAGTGTTGTATCCAATTTGCTACCTCGCCATGGATCGCGTGTGGCCTAGCCTACCGCGCGGGTATAACCCGACAGAAAAACGGTACATTTTAGCGAGTCTAATCCATGGTCAAGCAGCTGTTGAATTTAAGATACTGTAAAAAATATACAACTAAAACCTTCCAAGTTGTTAGGAAATATTTGGCAGTAGTAACTATTAACTTTATCCAGGCGTGCAGCTGAGTAAGTGAAAACTGTATTGATTGAATCTTCTATTGCAATCGGGACAAGAAACACGTCGTGTGGACCATATCCCGAGTACGGAACAGAAACGACGGAGGGAAGGCACAATCTCTGTCTTCCAGCCGCTGGTCTGTTACGTCGATGCGTTGTTATTAACATTTTCCATTCATCTCTGGATGCACTTTTAATTCCTTTTGGTCAAAGGACAGATTCTGATCCGAAACATTTTGAGAGATATTGTCTTAAATACCAACTGCCTTACTTTATCTGCGCACTAGCATCCGATAACATGGAATTATAGAGTAATCCAGCAAAAAGCATTCAGACCCCAGGTCCAGGAAGTCATCGCCAGACATTAAGCGCCCTTTACACGAATTTTAATTAAATTCTGTTCGCTTTACCACCAATTTCCCCCGGGATTCTATCATTCGTCCGTAGATATGGGATTATTTATAAGGGCTAATTTATTGAACAATTTTTGGTGATGTGGGAGGAAACGGGAGGAGCCGGGCAAACACCACTTAGTCACATGGAAAGTGAACAAATTTCATTGACAACGCCGGCGCCTGAGACTGCGTTCAGACCGCTGGTGTGGCACAGTGATTGGGATGTTTTGGTTTTCATAAGGCTATAACACATTGGAGCAGAATTAGGTCAATCGGCCCATCGAGACAGCAGAAGTTATAAATCAACGTAATAACCAGTTAAAAAAAAAGATCAAAGTGCGAATCGCAACCAGAAATAAAGGCAAGATGTGGAAGATGAATAGAAAGGAAACAATGGGTGTATTTTTCGGGGTGGGGAGAGAGAAATTGAGATCCGAACCTTCCCCGTACCCACTCACCCCCAAGCAATCGTTTGAAAATGGTCGCACTTTTGAGTGTGTAAAATGAATCGGTTTGGAGAACCCCAACCCAGGAAAAGCAGCTATATATAAATGTCTGCGCGCAAAAAGGAGGTAAAGAGCAGGGGAGTTACTGGGACTGTGAGGGAGGCTCTCAGATTCCGCACAGACCCACTTGCGCATCTGCAGGCTACAGGTCAGCTGAGTGACAATATCTAGGCACAGGATGTAATGGGACGGGTTAGGGAGAGAGGGAGCATATATCAGGGGGGAAGAAAGAAAGGTGAGGCTGATTGTCCCTTGCTTGCTAAATCTGATAAACTCAGCCAATCAACATTAGTCGGAGTGACTTTCACTTGCACACCCCCCACAGTTACAAAATTGCTTTCAGAACAATAATGAAGCCAAAAATGCAAGGGTTCAAAAACACAAAAAGTAGCTCACACAAAATGCTGGTGGAATGCAGCAGGCCAGGCGGCATCTATAGGGAGAAGTACAGTCGATGTTTCGGGCCGAGGCCCTTCGTCAGGAAAGTAGCTGTCGCGGCTAGTAGAACACTTTCTGACTAGGGGCTCAATACCTTTCTTGAAGGCATACGTAAATAAGACCGTTTTTCTTGGAATCCAATGATAAAATTCAGAGTTAGTTAGATGTGAAAAATATATGTTCCTTATTCACATTTTATCAAAAAGGAAAAGCGGTGCAGTTGTTTTGGCTTGATGGTATATTTTCTACTGAGTACAGTGAAATAGAAGCTAGAAATAGACTGGTTCGTTAAATTTACACTCAAAACTATAACCTTCACCTTGTAGCCAATCCATTCATTCACTATAGACATAAGATCATTCCAGTGTTTGAGGTGTTGCATTATGCCGGCTCAGAAGTTCAAGTGCATGCGGGGCTGCAGCAGCGATACACATGCAGCCGTTACTAGGACGCATGATAAAACGCAGTTGCCGGGATCTGCAGCAAAAGCAAACAGCTGAATGAAGCCAATGGGCCCAGCGGCATTTGCAGACCGGGAGCTGATGAGTCGGGTCCAGATTGAGTAAAGGGAATGTAGCCAGTATAAACAGGTGAGAGGGAGTGGTGAGACCGACACTGGAAAGTGATAGGTGAAACTGGATGGGAAGACGATAGACACAGGTGAGGGAGGAGGAAGAGGAAAGCCAATGATAAAGGTTAGTAAGTGAAGGTTTACCTGAAATTGCTGCCCATCACCCACACACCTATCCACCTGTGTTTCTTATCCTTTATTTTACCTTTCCGATCCCTTCTCCAGCTTGGAGTTATCTGCCCATCAACCCTCCGCCCTTCTTTATCTGATATGACCTATCATCCACCAGCCTTTATCTCTACACTTCCTTACTCGCCCCTATTGCTCACCCAGATCCATCTGACTACTTTTATCTTGTATTTCCACCTATCAGCTAGCACCCTCTGTCTCACTCATCCCTTTCCCTTCTACGTGCAGGCTACCTATGCTCTACACTCAATCCTATTACAGGGCTAGACTTGAAATGCCAACTATCCCTTTGATTCCATGGATGCTGCCTGACCTTCTGAATTTTCCCAACAATTTGTTTTTTCCCCCATGGTTCAGTGCATGTCTGAAACAATAGCAGGGTGCAGTGTGCCCCAATATGACTTACTATATTATCACTTGTGCACTACATGTAACTTCAAGAGTTTAGAGGAGAAGTGAAATATAGAAAGTGCCAATTGATGGCATTACTGTCCCTATAAATCAGGGGACCTGAACTTTGGGTCCATGGACCCATAATGCTCCATGGCCTTAAAACATGGTTGGGAACACCTGCTCTCAAGAAAAGGTGTGCATTGTCTGCTGTCATTGGTGGAAAGCATTGGATGCCATGAAAGATTGCCAGTTGAATTGACAGAACAGAGTAGGTTACAGTCAGATGGATTTTTTGATGTCAGTATTGATCAAAGAGATGTTGTTGCAGGGAGATCATCTTAATATATAAGAGTTCAGGAAGCCCTATGGACCAGCTTCACAGCTACAATTACAGAACATGTCTAAGGTGTCTATGCCAGGAATAAATCATCTACGACCAAATACAGTGATGTTAATATGTAAAACATTAGTATGGAAAGGTGTAAAAATATCAGGGTTGTTGAAACTGGTGACTTCAGCTTCCCTAAAACACACTGCAGCTTCCTTAATGAAAAAGGGTTGGACAGGGCAGAACTTGTGAGGTACATCCAGGTGTTTTCCTTCAATGAATTTGCAGATATCTGAACAGGAGGGAGAACCAAATTGGACTTAGTTTTGGTAATGAGCTTAGCCAGGTTACTGGCCTTTCAGTGGGAGAAATGTTAGGGAAAAGATATCACAACTCCTTAAGTTTTAAGATAGTTATAGATAAGAATGGACCTGTGGGAGAGTATTAAATCAGAACAGGGCAAATTATAAGAATATTAGACAGGAACAAGGGAAAATTGATGGGAAATTAATTGACTTCTAGGACAAATCCACATCTGACATGTAGAGGATCGTTAGAGACCAGCAGGACAGGTATGTTCCAGTAACAAGGAAAGACAAGGATGACAAGAGAACATTGCATATTTGAGAAAAGTGGTAAATTTGGTCAAGGAGGAAAAATAAGCATTTTGTGAGGATTAGGAAGCTAAAATTAAATGGAATTCTTGAGGATTATAAAGAAGACACAAAATAATTTGTGAAGGGAATTATGAGAGAGACGGGAGGGGACCATGGAAAGTCTGCAACAAGTAGGGTAAAAGTAACTCCCATGGTATTCTACATGTACATCATGCAAGGGGATGACTATGGAGTGAGTAGGACCACTCGGGATAAAGGAGGGAACATGTGCTTGGAGGCAGAAGATGTGAGTGAGATCTGAAATAATATTTATGTCAGTATTTATCAAGGAAAAGGATGTGGAGGATAGGGAGATTAGTGTGGAGTGTGCTAATATGCTAGTATATTCTGAGATAAAGAAGGAAGTAGGGTTTTCTGGAAGAACATTAAGGTTGATAAGTGTCCAGGGCCTGATGGGACATAACCCAGGTTATTAAGAGAGGCAAGAGATGAGACTGCTGGGGCCTTGACCAATATCTCCATGTCCTCTCTAAACACAGGAAAAGTTCACTACTTTAAAAGGAAATTAGGTATAATCTTAAAAACCATAGTCTGGTGAGCCTCACATCAGTGGTAGGAAAGTTACTAGTGAGGATTTCTAGGGATAGGATTTATGAACATTTGAAAAGCTGTGGCTTAATTAGAGACAGTTAGCAAGGCCTTGTACAGGGCAAGTTGTGTCTTACTAACCTGACAGTGATTTTTCAAGAGATGATGAAGATAATTGATGAAGGTAGGACTGTGGATGTTCTCTACATGGACTTTGCAAGGTTTACCACAGTAGACTCAACCGAAAGATTAAGAAGCATAGGTGTGTTCCTTTGCTGTCTTCTACTATGTCCTCTGTATTCTGAACTATATTGTACACTTACTCATTTCCCCATGCTGTATATATTCTCTTGTTCAATAAACAGTAATCTATAGCCATCACTGCAATCACATGCCCCACCAAGGCCTTATGTATTTACCACCAAACCAACACGTTTACATGTTTCACAAGTTACAAACTCCCTGTTATCAAAGCAAGGCAAACACACTCATTATTCCCATTTTCTTGCAGAAGGAACTATCATTTGACTATTTCCAGACATAAGTAGACTGATGACGGCCAGTCCATATTCACAGTGATCCTGAGGAGTGGGTGCCCTTGGCCTTTGGAAGGGCACTAGTTTTTGAGTAGTGGTGATGAAACAGTTGTTGGGGATATTTCTTTATTCAGATCTAGTTTTTCTTCTCTCAATTCACTTCCCTTCATCCCAAAATCTATTTTGGTTTGCAAAATGGTGATGATTGAAGACAATTTAAAACACTTCTTCCCTTCTTCTTCAGGCCTTCACAGCCAATGATGTCTTTGCCTTGAAGTGAAATGCTGCTCTTCATCTCAGTTTGAAATATTGCAAGAAATCCCAATATTATTTAACAGTCCTGTTCAGCTGGCCTCAATTTACAACAGATCTGCAAGTAATTGGACATCTATTTAAATATTGTGAATAACAGGAATCCTCCTGCTGTTGGCTTCATACATTCTCACAAGTGCTATTCATACATGGAATTAGATCTTGAGTTTGTGGGCTGCATGGCCATTCATCCTCTTGTGTTTGCCCGCTCAGCTCAGCTCCTTTATTTTATATGCAACTCCAAATTTTGTTTGCTTAATGCTTTATTTAGCTTTTTGAATTTATTCTCACTTGACTTCTGTTAAAGGGTGGTATTAAATTACTTACTTTTAGTGATACAGAAGGGAGCCATTCAGTTTGCTGGGTGCATGCCAGTTCTCAGCAGAGCAATCACATCAGTGCCATTTCCCCACCCCCGCACATTTTTCTCCCTTTCTCTGTCTCTACCCATTACTCACCAGCTGCTGGCTCCCAACTCCACCCTTCCGCCCTCCCCCACATGATTCCATCTGCCAAAATCCCTCTTCTCTCCTGGTTCTACCTATGAACTGTCTGCCCCTGCCTTATCCCTCCCACGCAATGGCGATCTCCCCTTTACACTGTCAGTCCTGACACAGAGTCTTGACCCAAAAAATCAACCATTACTTGGCCTCCGCAAATGCTGCTTGACCCACTGAGTTTGTCTACTACAAGGATTCCTGACCATGGACCCCTCGGTTAGGGGTAGACATCCAAGGCATAACAAAAGGTTGGGAACCCCTCCTCTGAAACCTTGTATGTTGCTCCAGATTCCAGCATCTGCAGTCTCTTGCACACTGTACAATCCTTGCTTGTCTGAAGACTAGGTGCTATGTGGGGTTTAGCTTTGCTTTGGGAATTAGGCGATAATTGTCATTAGGATTAGTTCATTTAGATTTTACACTGCCAAATTTAGAGCAAATATAATAAAAACACAGCATGAATATTTGCAGCATCAGCTACCTAACCTGCACAGTTCTGAAGTTTATGTGAGAAATACAGTGAGCTATACAATTCAATTTCAGAAATATAAAGAGGGATAATTCAATGTGACTAAAATTCCCTTTGAAAATTCTAATCAAATCAAGACATGCAGCCCCAAATAAAACTTAATGCACAATCAAAGTTCCAGGTACTGTCCCATGGAAAAGATGGTAAATATATGTTCTGTCTGTGGATGCAAAAGGTCATTCCACATGCTTTGACTGATGGTTCATTGCCTGTTGACGAAATTCTCCCTTTCACTAATCCAGCAAAGAGAAAATTATCAGGTTATTATCTAATTTAGAGTTTGTGTAACTATGTTGTTTCCAAATGCATTGCTGTATATGTCCTGATGAAATGAATTTACAGTAAACTTTAACTAGTCCTTTTGCAAGGGCATGATAAAATCCAAATTCTTTCTTCCTGTACACATGGCAACGCCAAAAGATAAGAACGGATGTGAAATCATTTAAAGCATTAAGTCAAAGTTCAAATTTATTGTCTTTCAACCAAATTCATGTACACTGTCAAATGAAATAACATTCCTCTGGACCATGATGCACTGCACAGTACATATAACTCATACACCAGACATAAAGCAATATTACTTCAAAAAAAATAAGAAAGCAAGTTTAAAAAGTAAGTGGTATAATGCTACTGGCACTTCATATATGATGAGAGGGAACTCAGTATATCTCATGGTCTGGGGTGAGAAGCAGTTTCCCATCCTAGCAGCCTTTGTTCCAATGTTATGGTACCTCCTGCCTGATGTTCAGGAGTCGACAAGCTTGCTGGATGGATGGGAGGGATCATTGACAATGGTAAGGGGCCTAAATATGCAGTGGTCCTGATAAATGTCTCTGATGGGTGGAAGAGAGACCCCAATGACCCTCTCAGCTGTCCTCGGAATCCCTTGTGATCAGATGCCTTGCAATTTCTGTACCAGACAGTGATGCAGCTAGACAGGACACTCTCACTGATGCTCCTGTAAAAATTGGTTAGAATGGGAAAGGCAGGGAGCCTCAGTCACCGTAATCTCCTCAGGAAGTGGAGACATTGCTGTGCTTTCCTGACTAAAGAGGTTGCGTTGAGGGACCAGGTGAGATTATTAACTATATCCCAATTAAAAAATGTCATGCTTATTGAATTGTTTAGGTATCACTACATTATGTGATGATTAATCTTGAGAACTTGCATACTAAACAAATTCTACATCAATTTACACACTTCAATGACACACAAAGTTACAGAATGGCTAAAAAAAATGTCCATTGTTGATCATAGCTGACCTGTGGCTTGTAACAATCAACAGATACTGCAGCTATGTGATCATAACGTGAAAACTGTCACGTTTCACAATCACAAGTCCGCCCATAAGATTGGTACAACAAATCTAAATAGATGTAGAGGAACATTATGTGTATGATAGGGAACGTTACATGTTAAATAGTTGATACTTGACTCAAAACCTTGTATCTTTTGGGCAGAACATAAATATCACTTGCAATAAACAAACTACATTTACCTTTGCTATGTTCTCAATGGATTGTTTCTTTTTCCACATTTTGAACTCTGATGAAACAGTTTTTGATCTGAATCTTTGAACCTGTGTCTCTCTTACTAAATGAGGTCTATGAAAAATACCAAACAGAGAATTGCTACAAGTTTCTACACATAAAAGTATGTTTATTTTATTCACTTGTATTGGCCTATAAAAATTAAATAGGGCAGACTATGTAGATTGCAGAACAGGTTTATCAGATGCCAATACTGCGCTGCTTTTTGTGATAAATTCAACTTGGCTACTCCATAATACAGAGCTACTGAACACAAAGTATTTATTATATTTCCAAAAGATATTTTAAGAGCTCAAATCGTAAAACCAAAGTAAATATTTTAAAGCAAAACACATAAAGTTCTGGAGGAACTCAGCAGGTCAGGTAGCATCGTAGCATCTATGGTCATGAATAAACAGGTGACATTTCTGGCTGAGACAGTTCATCAGGGAAGGAAGAGAGAAGATGACAGAATAAAAATGTGGGGGGAGGGAGAGTAGGACAAGCTAGAAAGCGATAATTGAAGCCAGATGGGTTGGGGGGAGGGTGAGGGTTGAAGAAACTGGGAGGTGATAGGTGGAAAAGAGATAGAAGAAGGGATCTGATAGGAGAGGAGATGGAACTATGGGAGAAAGAGGAGGAGGGGTGGGGGCACCAGAAGGTGGTGAGAGACAGGTGAGGAGAAGAGGTAAGGTGGGGTGGGGGAGAGCAGATTGGAAAATTGAAGAAGAGGGATGGGGGGGTGGACAAAAATGCCTGAAGGAGAAATTGACATTGATGCCACCAGTTTGGAGGCTAACTAGACAGAATAAGAGGTGTTGCTGCTCCACTCTGAGTGAGACCTCATCATGGCAGAAGAGGAGACCACAACAAATATGTGAAGATGGTAATGGGGATTGCAATTAAAGTGTGTGACCATCGGATGGAGCAGACATGCTCGACAAAGCAGTCCCCCAGTTTACATCGGGTCTCACTGATGCAGAGGAGGCCACATTGGGAGCACTGGACACAGTAGGTGACCCCAACAGATTTGCAGGTAAATGTTGCCTCATCTGGAAGGACTGCTTGGGGCCCTGAATGGAGATGATGGAGGTGTATGGGCAGGTGTTCTAAATATTTTAAAGCTGGTTTTAATGAACTTCTGAGAGATAGTAATATTATTTTACATTAAGATATAAGATAGCAGAAATAGTAACAACTCTGTTTCAGTTCGTACTCTGCTTCAATGAGGAGACAAATGTGATACCAGTAGGTGAAATTAAAGAGGTTTAACTAGATTTATTTAAAAAGGAACCCTTCAGAATAAATGTATCAGGCTCAAAGAGGACACAAACCCCTGTTGCATATGAATTACATCATTTTTTAAAAAGAATTTAGGTCAGAAACTGCAAAGTGATATTACACATATTTAACGATCTTCGGCAAAAAACAAGTGTTGTGGAAGGCCAATCTAATACCTATATTTAATAAAGGAGACAGCTGTGTAATGCATTAAAAGTGCCTGGTTAACACTGACAGTGGGGTAAAATCCTGGTATCTCTGTCACAGGCAAAAATGAGATGATGTAGGAGAAATGTAGAAGGCTAAAGACAAAGGCCAGAGAAGAATATGACAGGTGACTGAGAGCAAAAAGCTCCTTTGAAAAGCGAATGGAGGGGTTCTGTAGTTACCCAATCAGTGTTTGTAGAAGTAAAAAATTGCTTTACCGGGTAACAGCAAGTGAAAAGTGGGGTCTCTCAAAGATCAGTATTTAGATGTCCCACGATTAATAATTGATGTTTATCATTTGTATTTACAATTCTGGATTATGCCATACTTGGGGTGGGGAATCTTGTAAATTTCAAGAATATGATTTTAGATTTGTGGAATGGGTATATAATTGGAATTATAATAGAGATAAATGTGAAGTAGCATGTGTTCATAAGAAAAATGCTGAGGTCGCAAAATGAGATTATAAACAGCAGTATAATTGTAAACAGAAGAGGGAATTAAAATCTAAAAAATTATCAACGCAGATCAAGAGGAGTAGAAAGAAGACAACTAGACACTAAATTCTAGATGTAAACGAAAAGTAAAGAATTTACATTAAGCCTAACTCATGTACTTCGGCTAAACTTCATATTGTGAAGAGAAGAACCAGAAGCCTTGGCAGATACAGGGGGAAAAACGGAAATGCAGCAAATCTAAAATATAATAATAAATAGCTAACGTGAATTTCAAAGGGGAAATCTTCCTGGATCAGTCCCAATGAATTTTTTAAAGAGTTGTTGTAATGCAGCGTATACGTTTTATCTAAACGCAGGAGATATATTTTATCTAAATACGACACTACACAGTGGATAATAAGTTCACGGCATATAAGGAAAGATGACAAATAGCAGAACAGATAAGTTCTTGACTTAGAGTCTTAGCAAAAGGCGAAAACATAGTAGGGGCTGGAAAATTAAAACAAAACTAGAAAATGTTAAAAGCACTCAAAACGTCACCAAAGAACAAACGCAGGCTCGATTATTTTGTTTAGTCGGGACACAAAATGCGAGAAAGCAAGGTCTCATTTACACAGAAGAGGGTGGATGAAGAAAGATCTGTGAAATGGCGGACACGAAAGTTGTTGAAGTAACAATTACTAAACAATAGCAGATGGAAGGGGAAAAACAAACAAGAGAAAACCACAGAGTCACCGTGAAACTGAATGGAAAACTCAGAAGAAATGAAGAGCGGAGAGAAACGTGAAACCTGCTTCCGCGTTCAGAGCAGTCTAGATGAAGCGAGTAGGAGAGAAAAATTGAACAATATGCATAGAGTTTACTAAAGAAACTAGAATACTCTGGTGGGGGTCAAACGCTGCTAAAGCTGCAAACCCTTCCAGAAGTGACTGAGACCTGTAAATTGTCTAATTTCAAGTTAGAAATGAAAGCATTTAATGCCTGGAAACCGCGTGTGTTGTCAAAGAGCTGCTGAATTCAGCCCGTACTTGTTTTTAATTTTGCGGCATTGTAGCGATATCCTGCATGTTATTTCACCTTTCTCGTGTCTTCTTTTCTCTGAGTGCCCGCAGTGGACTCTGTTCCGTTCCATATTTGTCGCGTGTCGTTTGTATCGTTACTTTAATCAGCTCCAAGCACCGGAAGAGCATAATTCTCTTCATTCAGTTGTTGAAAATGAGAGAAATTCTTGTTAGGAAAATCAGGTGGTATTCCGGAGAGAAGATGAGGACCACATATTCATTTAGATCATAAATCATTTCATGCGCGTTTTCCAGTCATCAACACCTCTAACTTGAAATCGGATGTATTCATTTGACCGAGTTATTTCTCGGAGCGCTTGATCTTTATTGAACTATAAATTAATCAGGCGTGTCCTGAAAATCCTCGCACTTGCCACACGCTTCTTTCTACATAATTGGGTGATTGGTAATGATTAATATTCATAGCATTTTAATGATAAACTGAATGAACTGATCTGAATCTTCTCGCGACGCATGAAAGCGGGGTTGAGCAGATTTAAATGAGGCAATGAACAAATAGTTAAACAAGATAACTTAATAATTTGTTAGCGCCGAGTGTGACACACGAAGTAATACCTGACCGACCATATTGCCGACTCGCCGAATATTTGCATTAAATCTTTATTAATTTTGCACTTCGCGTTTGAAAATTACACTGTTGTTCTTATCCATGGCATCTCGCTGGGAGTTAACATTTTTTGTACTGTGAAATTGTATTTTCATTATTTTGTGAGCGATTTGTATGGCATTAATACTGTAAATATATTCTGGTTTGCCTCGGGTACTCCGGACGGCCGAACATGTAGTTCTTAGAATGCTATCAGTCTCGCCACTCTGTGTAGACAATACTAATCTCGTGAGTAAGGGAATTATGAGCACACTAAGTGTGACCTGCGGATTAAAATTTAAATTGATGTTCTATATTGTAATGCTGCCGATATGTTGCAGGCGATGGAAATGGAGCTACACATCAAACGAGTAAGCGAACGAAAAAAAATACTCCGGCAACTCAAAATGAAATTTCACAATTTTACTGTGTCGATTTTCGCTCTATTATGTTGAGCACTGGTAACAGAGGGATAAACGGTAAATACCCGTCACCTAACCACAAATGTTGACAAATGTGACTCTTCACTGATGCTCATTTCCAACTGCTACACGGTGGTAACTAATTACACTTCTTCCCCGGTCTACATAATTTACGATATTTAAATTGTAAAAGGTAAAAAGTATCAACACTGATATGTAAAAGCTTTTGATCGGATAACTTAAACTCGGTCCATTGCATCTGGCTAAACATCCCACTTTTCTGATAAAATTCTTCAATGTAAAAGAACAATTCATTATTTAATTATATTAATTGTGTGCTTGCAGATAATACTGCGTTTTATGGTTAAAATGTCTCCACCGTGTAGCTGTCATGGGGCATTAAATTGGACACCCTAATAGTTGCCAGTTTTTATTCCGAAGTTGCCACATGCTGAAATATTTTCAATTTCAATTCCCATTTGCAGTTCAATGCTGTTTCATTGAAAATAATTGCATATTGCATCCTCCATTTGGTGAGCTCATTGTTAATGCCATTACCAAAATGATCGCCAGATTGTTTTCATTGGATCAAATGATTGAAAATGGCAATTATCAAACTATTTTTATTATTTTAGAGGTATTCAAATACTAAGCGACAAAGGAGATGAACACAGAAGATGGTGGAAATACCGTAACATCTGTAAAATAAATGAAACAGCTAAGGTTTCAGAACAACAATCATTTATCTTCGACCAAAAAGGTGAGTTTGAAAAGGTGACTTGAAACGGTGCCTCTTTTTGTCTTTTACCTGATGTTCCCTGTCTTTCCAAAATGTTCAGCTTTTACTTCGATTTCCAACACCTGATTTGCCCTCCGCTGGCCAAGTACACCACCCTTTCAGTAGGCTTATGTGTTTTGTACTTAGATGAAAGGGAGTAAAGGGGATGTTGTTACATAAAAGAGCTCGGCAGTGGACTGTCTGACGCCCGGCTGGACTGGAAAAACCACAGAGCTGCAGAAACGCCAGCAGGAGCTCCAAAGACCGCAACCATGGAGAGAAAGGGGAAGATGGGCTCCACCTGGGATAACTTGAAAGACTGGCCCAGGTCAGGGAACACTGGTGAGCTGTTGTCGATGGTCAGGCCCGAATTGTAGTGATGGGCTCAAGCTAAGATTGTCTAAAAGCTAAACTGTTTGAAAAATGAAACCGCACAATATCACCATTTAAGAAGCTTAGCTTTAAATAACTGTACCCAGCAAGTCACAATGCCAAGTTATCAACGAACAACGGTCACATATAACAGTAAGAACAAAGATAAAACTTTAGAGGTACAGCACATTTTATCAAATAACATAAAATATCCCAGTAAATTTATTCGAAACCACTTTGAAAGTTACCCGCTCAGCTACTTGAATAATGCACACTTCAGAAGTGGAAATGCGAAATGCTAAGGAAAGGCGAGACAAAAAGCTAGTTGCAATATGCGCGCATGACCAACAGCTTTAGATATATTCTAATTTTAGGGGGAATTTAAATTATCAATATTGTTCGTTTTAAAAATCTAGTTTCTATCTTCGAGTATGGTAACATCAAAACTACCATCAGTATAAAATAAAGTTGCATTGTCTGCAAATGGTACATCTATGCACTGAAGAAAAGTTCTGGGTTGTTGAATAAAGAAAGAGCTGATGTAAAATCGGGCGGAGCAGGATCAATATCAAGCACGAGTGGAAATGGGCTATTTGTGTTTCAAAGCCATGGAAGCACTGACGTCCTTAATACATACAGCAAGACCGCTTCCCTTCTCCACCAATTTCCCAACCTCGCTCAGATTTGAAGGAACACATTTCTGGCTGGATTGCGGGTGCAAACCACATGAAACATAAAAAAACCTACAGCATAATACAGGCCCTTCGGCCCACAAAGTTGTGCCGAACATGCCCTTATCTTAGAATTACCTGGGATTACCTATTGACCTCCATTTTTCTAAGCTTCATGTACCTATCCAGGAGTCTCTTATAAGACCCTATCATTTCTACCTCCAACTCCACCGCCGGCAGCACATTCCACGCACTCACCACTCTCTGCGTAATAAAACTTACCACTGACATCTCCTTTGTACCCACTTCCAAGCACCTTAAAACTATGCCCTCTCGTGCTATCCATTTCAGCCCTGGGGGGGGGGGGGGGGGAAAGCCTCTGACTATCCACACGATCAATGCCTCTGATCATTTTATACACCTCTCTCAGGTCACCTCTCATCCTCTGTTGCTCCAAGGAAAAAAGGCCGAGTTCACTCAACCTGTTCTCATAAGGCATTCTCACCAATCCAGCCAACATCTTTGTAAATCTCCTCTGCACCCTTTCTATGGTTTCCACACTGAGAACTGAGCACAGTACTCCAAGTGGGGTCTGACCAGGGTCCTATATAGCTGCAATATTACCTCTCGGCTCTTAAACTCAATCCCATGGTTGATGAAGGCCAATGCACCGTATGCCTTCTTAACCACAGAGTCAACCTGCGCAGCAGCTTTGAGTGAAGAAGCATCAACAAATTTCATATAACATTCTTAAAAGCTGAAATAAACAAGAGATGATGTGAATGTAGGAAATCCAAAGAAAAACACACGAAATGCTGGATGAACTCAGCAGGTCAGTCTGCATCTACGGAAATTAATAAACAGTCGATGTTTCAGGCCTAGACCCTTCATCAGTACTGAAAAGGAAGGGGGAAGATGCCAGAATAAGAAGATGGAGCAAGGGGAAGCATTTTGTATGGGACAAGCTGGAAGGCGATAGGTCAAGCCAGGTGGGTGGGAAAGGAAAGCTAAAGTAAGACGCTGGAAGATGGAGGAGGAATAGGACTGAAGAAAAAGGAATCTGATAGAAGAAAGTGGACTGTGGGAGAAAGGAGGAGGGGCAGCAGGGGCGGTGATAGGCAGGTGAGAAGAGGTAAGAGGGGTCTACAGTGAGGTAACAGAAAAAGAGGGAAGGAAAAAGGGGGAATAATTACCAGAGGTTGGAGAAATCAATCGCCATATCATCAGGTCCAAGACTATCTGAATGGAATATGAGGTGTTGCTCCTCCAACTTAAGAGTGGCCTCATTGTGGCAGAAGAGGAGGCCAAGGACCCACATGTCAGAATGGGAGTTGGAATTAAATTGGTTGGCCACTTTGTCAAGCGCCTTCACTCCATCCACAAAAGGCAGGATTTTTTCTTCCTCTTCTATCCTTTAATGGTGGTTGGCAGTCCAACATTAAGGTAATTACCGCCACCAACTGGACTGGAGTATAGTGTAGAGAGTTGGGGAAATAAAACCCAGTCTAGTTCTTTATCAAATGAAAACTAAATTACCCCAACAAGCCCGACAGATTGTAAATAATGGAAGACAATATTGTGAGTGAATTAAATTAGTCACTTTCATAACTGAGTAGTGTTTAAATGAAAGTTATCAACCCATCAAAAATAATAGTGCAGCCTGAATTTGCTTTCTTTCAACCCTGTATATTTCACATTGTAAAAGAATATCTTCAATTGTTTCATAATGACAAAACCTACACACCCCAGAGTGATGTTCTCCAACAAGATACAAGGAATAACTAAGTATAGTATGCCCAATTCTCAGTCAAGTCAATTCCTTCCCTTCTTCTCTTACCCCCTTCTCTCACCAATCCAGCAGTTTTATGTTCTCTGTAAGTGTGTTTCCCCTCATTCCCATTATCCCACAAGTCTTGCCATAATCCCAATTCTTAGCCCCACCAGCTCCTGAGCTTTTAATTTGCTAAGTGGAAGGTTTATATCCACAGATGAACTGAGAACAGCTTTTTTTGGCCAAACAATCAACCCACTCATTCCCCTCAACACCTCGATGTGCAGGGACCCGTAAGAAAAAGACAAGTAAACTAATACTATGAATATGAAATAAAGTTTCAAGAACTTCCAGTAGTAAATCTGACCTACTGCAAGAACTACCTGTTTGAGACTCATCAAAAGCAAAAACGAATCTGAGCAAATTACAACTTTGCAAGGACAGACTGCCTCCACGCACTGTAAGCCCAAAATGATAGCAACCAATTATGCAGTATATACTGACAAAAGATCAGTAAGACGTTTCTTTATTGTTAAAAGCAGTGTCCCCCAATGTCCAACTACTCTAATCTGTACAACCTTTGGTTACTTTCTCTAAGCCCTTCCTTCTTCTTCAATTCCCCACTCTGCCCCTTACCACTTCTCCTCACCTGCCTATCGCCTCCCCAGTGCCCCCTCCTTTCCTTTCTCCAATGGTCATCTCCCCTCTCCTATAAGATTCCTTCTTCTTCAGCCCTTTGCCTTTTCCACCTATCACCTCCCAGCTTTTTACTTCATCTCCCCCCCCCCACCCACCCAGCTGGCTTCACCTATCACCTTCTAGTTTGTACTCCTTTCCAATCCCCCACAACATTCTTCAGGCATCTCCCCCCCCCCCCTCCAGCCGTGATGAAAGGAATTAGCTTGAAACATCGACTCATTCCTTTCCATAAATGCTGTCTGACCTGCTGAGTCCCTTCAGTTATATTCTACATCTGTTGGTTATCAACCGAAAGTGATCTTCTTCCCGTGAAGGACACGAACCAGCAAACCAGGTACTGATAATTTATTGTTGTTAAAACTTACAAAAAAAAACTGAATTTAAAGCGTTTACAGATCTGCTTTTGATTACTTTTCGCTCTTTTAAAGGGGAAAAACACAATCAGCTTCCCTGCACTGTTAATACCTGAGAGAAGTGAAAATTCAGAAAAACGCAGATTTCAACATAATTTATAAAGCATGCGTATAAAGAGGAGACATGATCACACTATTTCACTTTTAAAACTCGCTATAATCGTCATGAATTACCAGGAGTCATACTCCAGATAAAGCGATATTAACGTCACCTCAGCGAAGAGTTATCTATTTTACAGTCGCCTTCCTTAAAAGTATTGGTATCACAAATATCTTTCTATTTTTAGTTTTTTTTCCGTTTCTGAAAGCGAACTAGCACGAATCTGTATTTATTATAGCGCCTTTCGCAATCTCCGGTTATCATGGAGGGCAACGGATTATAAACTGGAGTGCGGTACCTCTGAAACCGTCGGAAACATCGATCCGTTTCTCCAATGTACGGGCATTTTAACCAGTTCAGGGCAGGGCTAACGTGTTCAAGTCTTCGGAAGGAATAAGCTGGGAAAAATAAATTGTATGCGCAATTACAGAATGGTTGGCGCAGGTGGGAGAGTCCCGATATAAAAGCTTTACAAATTACAACAGCACCCTAATTCTATAAGGAATTAAGAACTCAATATGTCAGCGGGATTCTATTTAGTAATCTGTTTAATGAAATTAAATTCGGTAAAAACTATGCTGCAAATAAAGCAAGTTTTTTTTCAAACTGCAGAAGGCGCCGACCGGAACCGCTTCTAACCTGAATCAATGCCCCCCCCCCCCCCCCAGCCCCGCTTCACCCCAAAAGTAGCCGCGAGTCCGGGGCCAGGTCCACATTCCACGGCCTTCGTGCCCCTGGTCCCCGGGCACTTTCCGCCAGAGCAGACCCCTGCAGCGGCTAACACCGACATTACTGGCCGTGTGTGTGCGCCGTTAACTGTAAAATTACTGCAACCGGCTCCCCGCAGCTCCGCTGTTCGCGCGCGCGCACGCGCACGCCGCCCGCCTCCAGGACGCGCCAGAGGGCTCGGCGCAAAGACGCCGCCTGCGTCATTGGGCAGCCGGCAGCCGGCCCTCAATGTGCGCAGGCGCCCTTCTCCGAGCTCCATGATGTCAGCACGCAGACAAGCCTGAACATATCGAGGCGGGTGGAAGTTCATTAGCCTGGGACCCCCACCCCATCCCCTCCCCATGTGAAAGGAGCCAGCGAGCTGCGGTCGTAACTCACCTCCTTCCTTTCCTTCAATGGTATCGCCCCATCTACCAAAAGTATAAAAATATACCAACCAGGGAGACCTGTCTCTTGGTGCTAAACAGGTTGGAAGAGTATCGAGCTTGAATCCATTGTCGCTCATTGAACTCATTATATTCTAAGCAGCTTAAAAGGAAAACGAATTAGCTGGACGTTATGGCTGATATCGAGAAACTTACAAGAGCAGCAGCCAGCGGGGACAGCAACAGGGTGAGGCAACTGTTGGAAGAAGGAGTAGACCCCAATGGTGTGAATACATTTGGCAGGACTGCTATACAGGTACATTTACCCAGTAAATAATATGGTTATTAATCTCTACCTGATTATTTCTTCTTGTTAGTCGCCTCACCGCCAGTTTTCATGTATTTTGCTGATTCAAAATTTGAAACGAAATTTTACAGGAGGGGCTGTGATTTCACGGCAAAAGTATACAGTATTTTTTAAAATATTAATGCAATAGTAGCCATGTTAAGTAATTTGACTACACTGGGGCATTTGAACGAGTCTCGCGTTTTTAAAGGGAAAAAAAGAGAACAAAGCTGAACATAAAAGCTCTAAAAACGACATGTTATTAATGCTGAATTCTTCTTCTTCTGGCGCCCTTAACTCCTGGTGGAGTCGTTGGGCGCCGTCATGACAAGATTTGCACCATTTTGGTGTGCTCGTCGTGCGGTGTGTTTTGGGCAATACCGAATTACAAACTTTAAAATATGAATTTTTGCAGCTTTTTAAAAAAAAAACGGATTGTAAAGCAAAGCTGTTGCTAACCGTTAATTTAAATGTATTTTATAAGGTTACTGTGTTTCGATATTTACTTGAATAGGGAGTAGATGTACAAGGTGAATTTACCCAAAACGCCTTCCAAAGTTTGTTGTGTTGCAAACTTGAAACAAAATTATAATTCGATGAAATCACTCAACTCGGTAGAGTTTAGTTTCTCTTGAAATGAACTAATAAGTTATACTAAACTCCAGCAAGGGGAATGTTACGGTATATTTCGTTTCATAATCTTTAATTTTCTATAAATGCTTACCGCCAATACTCTATAAGTTAAATGGTACATTTTATTCTTTAACTAGGATAATGGAAAATACTGTAACACTAAAGCGCTCTTTAACGGTAAAGATTTTTCCAAGGCTCGTTTCAGTTAGATTAGAAAGTTCGGCGCCCATAAGGGAATGCTGGTTGGGGGGGGGGGGTGTTCTTGCTGCAAATAGGACAATTAATCTCCATGTTATTCTATGTATGTTTGATGTTACAAATTCTAGATACAATTTCTTTGTGTATTAATTTTCTTTGGAATTTCAACAAAATATAAAAACATTGTTTTATTTCTGTAATTAAATTTGAAGTATGTGCGTGGATTGCAAGCAATTTCCACCAGAATAGATGTTTTAAATGACAAAAGTATGTAATTTTGTTGTCCAGTTTCTCTTTGAATTATGAATTAAGGTACATGAGTGCAAAAAAAAGCGAAATAAAAATAAGAAATTACCTCAACAGATTTTGATTTTTCTCGCAATCGGAACGCACCTCGGCGCTTTAAATACAATCCGGTCAATTTTATTTTTGGGGCAATTCCTTATCGTAAGTGGCATAGTTTTTAATTTTCCATTAGAGCTTTAGGAAACGTAATCAAGTTATAACAAAATTAACTGCAGGACATCAAACGAAAGAGGTAAGACTTAACATGTACCGTGCATACAGCATGGAAGCGAAACTATTCGGTTTTTTTTAAAAGGAGACATAAAATTAAATTACGAGTCTTCCGTATCCGTGTAGTTCATTCGTTATTAATACATGTTATTAATATTTATTAACACGGCATTGAAAATTTAATTCCGCCTTAACAAATATATACCAATAGCATGTTAATAAATTTCATAGAAATGAGGCAACCGATAGATTCCTGTACAGGGATATTTTGAGGTTTATTATATAAAACTGACACAAAACCTTAGATCTATTTCTTTCTCCGCAGAACTTGTCTGAGCAGCTGAGTATTTCCAGTTTTTTTTTATTTCACTTTCCACTTAAAGCAATGTTCTGTCCGCTTCCATCTCAGGTGATGAAAATGGGCTGTCCGGATATTTGCCGATCTCTGCTGAGTCGCGGAGCGAATCCTAACTTGCTGGACCGATGCGGCACCGCGCTCATCCACGATCTTGCTCGCGAAGGTCATCTGGATACGTTGATCGTCCTGGTAGAAGAAGGAAAGGCTGATATCAATCTCCGAGACCGAAACAATAAAACAGCTAAAGACTTGGCGGAAGAAAATAACTTCCCTAACGTAGTGAGCTATCTGGTTCAGCGACACCGAGCTACTTAAGTAGGTGTCTAATGGCGTACCATCTTGGCTATACTAGTCAGATTTACAGTAAAAGTTCACTGCAAAAGTTGTAAACGTCGCAATGTGAACATTCCAAATAAATACTGCAAATATATACATAAAAGGTTAGTTTATTAAAATATTGAATAAACTACTTAAAATATAATTTGGAAATGTGTTTATAAATCAATTGTTAACATTAACATAATTGCTCTAGCTCGTGATATCCGTAATATTCCAAAGTTTCCGCTGCCGCTTTTCCCTTTTTATCCCCGTTTCATAGACATTCGATGTTCTGCTGCCGAACCTTGAACGATTTTTGGACTGGTGTAGTTTTACAGTAAGTTTTTATATTGAGGGAATGGAACTGAGATCTTCTCCTGGTATCCCAGGCGATGATAGTCACGATTCCGTACGATTGACTGAACCAGATGTTCGACTTGGCCACAGGTATACTTGTTCCGTAGTAAAGTCCAGATACCGCTGACCTCTTCTTCATAGAAAATTCCAATGAAACTCTGATCGCTCCTTGATTTGTTTCTAATGCATACTTTTAGAAATTATTGAAACGAGAATCTGGAGAATTTGTACAACTATGTTTAACGCGGAGGAAAATATATTTGTTTAATCATAAAATGTTAGAAGAGAATTCTAACCAGCATTCTGGTTCTTCTGTGGTCTGGTTTAAAAAATAGGAGAGGAGGGGTGCTCCGTCCTTTAACCTGTTGCCTTCTCTCACGCTGCCGGGGTCTCCGTTAGAAGACAGTATGGAATACTGTACGTACAAGTTTTTAACTCTCACAGCTGAGCTAATGACGTTCAGCATCCAAACAGAATGAGCCTCGATGCAATTGGCGCATAAAACGGCATACACGAAGATGACACGGCGTTTAAAGATGGTCCGGTGGGTATTTCCGATTTATGTCGTTGAGAGATTAGCTGAAGGTTTTGTCAGTATTTCATAGATACTTTTAATAATTATAAGTACCACTGCTTCGACTGAATAGCAATTCATTCATAAAGACGAACGTTTTTTAATTGGATGTATAGGGTTGACAGTTTTAATTGGGTTATCTCGATAGCTCCCTATTTGAACAATACATATCTGTGGGAATTATTTTAAAAGAATAATATGAGTTTCAAAGAATATCTCAAATATCTACATTGTGCCCGAAATCCGCATCTTTCCATGTGGGTATTATTAATGTCCGGCAGAATTCGTGGAACATAAAGCTTTAAAACCGATCCATTAAATTCCGGTTCCAAGGGCCGGCCAAATGATCTTTAACACGCCTGCACGATACGATATAAAGACCAGCACGATACGATTGAGAAACACCTATAATTGTATAATTGTCGTATAATTGAAATTATTGTAATTCTTACTGTGTGCATTGTTTCAAAACTGCAATGTTTCCTCTGTGTATGTCGTTTTCAAATTCTATTACTGAACGGACATTTAAAAATTTAAATATTCCCCTGATAAGTTGTCTTGTGGGCTATCGCCAAACAAGTGAAAGAATAATGTAGGATTCTGAAGAAAAACGAAAATGCCGGAAGAACAGCAAAAAGAGGATATATGAAGGTTTGGCAAGAGATATTAGTCAGCACTGGTTTCATTAGCCTTCAGCCATCACATGAATCATAAAGTGTAGATTAGCGGGGGGAAATGTAAATGACACACTCCATAAATGAGAGAATCTTCAGATGCTGGAAATCCAAGCAACGCACACTCCACAGCAGGTTAAAAAGTAACTTAAATAACCAACTGCATATTACAAAATAATCACAAAACCAAATTCCTCACGAAGTGACAAAGCGGGTTTTCACTGCACAGGCATGGCAGCGGAATTAGGACAATCTGCTCACGGAGACTGCTCCGCCATTTCATCGTGGTTGATTCATTATCCCTCTTAGCTCCATTTCTTCTGCCTTCTTACTAGTATGGGATCTGTCAACCCCTGCTTTAAATATGCCCAATGACTTGGCCTCTGCGGCCGTGAATAGGAATTTGATTTTGCTCTTACAGTTAAAGACAGCAAACCACTGCGCCTTATCTTGAACTCGAAAGGTCATTGCTAAATAATTCATAACAAACAATCTAAATATCGTCGAGAATCATACTTATGTTAAGCAAGGTAAAAAAAAAAATCTGTCCAAACAGGCAGATGACAATTTTTATGTTCTGCAAGGAAGGCGACAGAAGAACGAGAAATAGGAATTAACATTTCTCGTCAATGACTTTTCATCAGAAATAAGATAAATAGATTTTAGCCTGCAGAGAAAGGGTAGTGGTGTGCAGGTTGGGTGGGAGGGTTGCAGAGGGTTTACAGAAAAGGACAAGGTCTGTGATAGGCTGCAAGACAGCTACGATGAAACGGCAGAAGAGGGTGATAGTGCAAGCTGAAAGCCTTTTTGGGACAAGAAAAAAACTGGCCACATAATCCGACCTGATGTCCACTCACCTCTCACTAGATAGGCTAGTAGCTTCACCAGTTAAGTTTGAGATGAAAGATTGTTCCACTCACCTCAACTCTGAACTGATTTCACAATCTATGGTCTCACTTTCAAGGACCTGAGTACTCATGTTCTCAGAATAATTTATTTACTTTTTTTATTTGCATAGCTTGTTAGTCTTTGTGTGTAGTATTTCCCTGCACTGTTTTGAATGCCTGCAAGACAATGATTCGCAAGGTAGTATACCGTGGCAGGTACATCAATAGATAATAAATTTAATTTCACTTTCACCTGATGTCCAGAAACGGAATCAGGTTTAATATCACTGGCATATAAAAGGGAATTTGTATTTTGTGACAGCAGTACATTACAATACATAATTTAAACTATAAATTACAATAAGTATATATAAAAATTTAATTAAATACGTAGTGCAAAAAGAGAGAGAAGTACTCAGTGTTCATGGGATCATTGTCCATTCAGAAATGTGATGGCAGAGGGGAAGAAGCTGTTCCTGAAACATTCAGTGTGTGACCTCCTCCTTGATGGTCATTATGTGCTGGGTAATGGGGGTCCTTAATGACAGATGTTGTCTTTTTGAAGCATCGCTCCTTGACGATGTACGAGATGTTGGAGAGGCTAATATCCATGATTGAGATGACAGAATTTACAACTTTTCCCAGCTTTTGCTGATCTTGTGCAGTGGTGCCTCCATATCAGACAGTGATGCAACCAGTTAGAATGCTCTCCGCTGTACATCTGTAAAAAAATAGTGAGTGTCTTTGGTGACATGCCAGTTCTCCTCAGACTCGTAATGAAGTTATGGACACTATTGTGCCTTTTTTGTATTGCTGTTGGGCCCAGGATAGATCCTTGGGATGGCGGTACCCAGGAACTTCAAATTGCTCCCTCTTTCCACTGCTGATCCCTCAATGAGGACTGGTGTGGGTTCCCTCAATTTCCCCCCTCCTTAAGTCCACAATCAATTCCTTGGTCTTATTGATGATGAGTGCAAGGTTGTTACTGCAACACCACTCAATCAGCTAATCTATCTTAGTGCTGTATGCTTCCTTGTTACCATCTGAAATTCTGCTATCAATAGTTGTATTGTTGGCAATTGAAGGCACTTGAGCTGTGCCTACCCACACAAATGAGGGCAAGAGAGAGTAAGTGCAGTGGGTTGAGCACACAACGTTGAGCTGTGCCAGTGTTGATTATCAGCAAGTAGATGGTATTTCCAATCCCCACAGACTGTGGAATGATCTAGTTGCAGAAGGAGGTACAGAAGCCCAGGTTTTGGAATCCTTTGATTAGAACTTCTATTCATCACATCCCAGGGGATATCAACGATTCTGCTGATCTCCTGTTCAAATTCACCTTCAGGAGCCAGTGAAAATTTCACATCACATTGGTCACACTAGTGAGTCAGGGAAGTCACAAAAATGCTGATGCAACTTCATGGATGATTAGTAAAGGAACCCTGGCTAAACGTTGCTTGGTTGTCTCCTATTTTGGGGTTGGATGGGGGGAAAGGGGTCGGACTTGTATATACTCAATTTTCCAAAAAGCCAACGACAAAGTCAAGAAAACAGAATCAATCAATCCTGTTGAACTGTGACTTGGTAATACAATGCTGGTCTTCCAAATTGAACAACTCATTTGAGTTGTGAAACGCGAATGGAAATATTGATTCCAAAAGCAATAGAAGGTGAAAACTATTGTGCGGTTATTAAGTTTGTTGTAGTTTAGAAAAACAACTATTTGAAAAACATACAAATTAAATTGCCCTTCCATTCTAATACTTTCCGGGTCACATTATCTCAACATGAACCATTGGGATATTGTTCTCAATTGCATAAGTTTAGAAACAGATTTATTTTCTACCATTATGGTTCAAAGGCATTCAGATGCTGAGTGTTAATCGCACTTGAAAGAAAAATCACAGAACCTGAAACTAAAATTTTCCTTGTGTCTCAGGTTCAATAAAAGCCAGTGCCTTCTGTCTCAATGGAATGCAAATGATCATGTTACACACTATATTGAACAAGTACATTGATATAAACATGATAACATTTTTGTAAGCTCTTCCAATAAACATCAATAGATCAGGTTGAATAAACTATTAAAATAATATGTGTTTACAGCTGATTATCCATAAAGCCGTAAAATATTCATAAATTTACTCCATTCATTTACCCCTCGCCCTGGAACGTATTATCAAGGCAACGGCGAAGTTTGCTCGTTAATAAAATGTCACTTCTGCAGCGTCGAACATTTTCAGGACTAGTTGCCACAACAAAGGTGTATGGAATGCAATTCTCACAAACTCACTTGTGATCAAGCTATCGTTCTCAATCCCATAAAGTGAATATCACTGACCCAGTAGGCCAGGACAACATCAATTATATATTCTTAACAATGCAGGATCCTTTATTAAGTACCCTGAGCATTGCTTGATGTGTCTGATTTTCATCCGCGCTGACATCTAAATTTACAAGGAATAATCATAACTGCTGGAGGATGCCACAAATTCGGATTTAAAAGCAGAATTAAAACATGTCGCTGATTCACTGCGCTTCGCCGCGGGATGCACGCTTGTCTTTCCACGCAAAGGTGAATGTCCAGTTTGGCTCCCCTTTAAAAAAATCTTTGTTCAAACTTTCGGAATTCTACTAGCGATTAAATGTGTACATTAAGGGCCGAACTTATAAAACGACATGGACTGAATGGGACACAACATATCTAAAGCAACAACATTTTCAAAGAGAAAACTGCACTTAACAAGAAATCGTTCAAAAGTAAATCGGCGCAGATGGTAATCTGATAGATAGTATAACTGTAACCCATACATACATAATTTCCGTTTCCTTCTGGACAAATGTTGGGGCGTGTCACACAAAAGGCTTGACATCCCGCTCATTCGTTATTAAACCGAAGGTGTAAACAGTAGAGGATAGCTCAAAAAAAAGAATAAGTTTAAATTAAACTTCTTTTCACACTCAGTTAATATTCGTCATTATTAATTGAGATCAACCTGGTCGTTCTATGATCAACTCTCTCAATTTCCTACAGTGTTAAGATATTGCGGCGAGTATTCGCACCCCTATTTTTATTGTGACAAGCGCCAAAACAGACCGGGCACTATGACCCGGGGAGAGAATTCACTCAATCACATACATCCGAGAGAGGTGATTATTACACACCCCGGTTACAGTCAGGGAGACCCAAAATCACACAAGCGAAAAACTGTATAACCCAAGCTAAAATGTAACATCCCACCGTAAACACACGAAAGCATTTTAACACAAGAACAATAAATAGCACCCGTCATTAGGAATGCTGGGGCGGGCAGTCGACCGTGCCCCTCCCCCACCGGAGCGCCACGATATGAGATCAGTTAATATGTAACTTTGGGCGCTCCGATCGTTTCAACCAACAAGTTTTCGTAGAAACTGGGCATAACGGAAAAGGGCAATTATCCAAATTTCACGTTGTAGGTCTCCTGAAAGCCGGCAATGGTCTGTAACTGTTTTTAATATTGCAAAGTCATTGTCATTATCTGGTTTATTTTGTCAGGGTTGTTTTTCCTTGACAATATCTTATCTAGAATCACTGTTAGGGCCAAATGTGTACCGACTTTCGCAGCAGAATTTACAGTTCCTCTCAAAAAAAAAATCAATTGCGATTTTACTGTTCCTGTTTCACATACGCTTCAGCATAATTTGTATTTCGGCGCAAGTGTAAGCAACATTGCTCTTGTATTGAAGTAAGCGCGTACTTACGATTCTGACAGGAAAGTTTGTTCCTGAATGCTTATAGAAAGAGCAATGAAAAAGTAGCGCAAACTGTAACAGAGTTCAAAGTACATTTATTGCCACTGTACATATATGTCACCATACAAAATCCTTAGATTCATTTTCTTGCGGGCATACACGGTAAGTCCATAAAATAATAATAAACATAACAGAATTAATGACAGGCCGCAAGAACTAGGGCGCTCAACCAGTGTGGAAAAGGCAACGCACGGTAAAAATACAAAAAGAAAGAAAGAATATAAATTAATAATTCAGCAATGAATATCGGGGACAAGAGATAAAGAATCATTGAAAGTGAGTCGGGGCAATGATGGGGACAAGTGAAGCGGAGTGACGTTATTCCCCTTGGTTCAAGACCCTGATCTTTGACTTTGATGTTCCTGAACCGGGTGGTGCGAGTCCTGGGGCTCCTGTACCCTCATCCTGCCGCACGTTTGGTGTAGATGTGCTCAGTGGTGGGGAGGGCTTTACGCGTGATCCACTATTTTTCGTAGGATCTTTCGTTCAAGCACATTGATGTTTCCATACCAGGCTGTGATGCAGCCAGTCAGTATACTCTCCACTACACATCTATAGAAGTTGATCAAAGTTTTAGATGTCATGCCGAATCTCATAAGGAAACTCATAAGGAAGTAGAGGCGCTGTCGGGCTTTGTTCGTAATTGCACTTAGTTGCCGGGCCCAAGACAGCTCCCCCGAAATAATAAAACTGAGGAATTTAAAGTTGCTGACCCTCTCCACTTCTGATTCTCCGATGAGGGCGGGCTCATCGGCCCCTGGTTTCCACCTCCTGAAGTCGATAATCTGCTGCTTGGTCTGGCTGACATCGAGTAACAGGTTGTTGTTTTGGCTCCACTCAGGCAGATTTTCTATCTCCCCCAATATGCTGATTCGTCACCATCTTTGACTTGGCCTTTTCTTTATTGATGAAAGTTAAGTAGTTATTTTGTATCGAATTGATGAAATTATTTGGGAAAACTGCCTATTGTTGTAAAATTAAGCCTTCCAACCTTACCTTGATAAAACATTTACTGAAACCTATGCAGACATTGTCTGTCTGTTCCTATTTACGTCCATTCATCCACTCTACTTTCGGAAGTTTGTCTTGTGTTTTTAATATTTCAGTAATATTGTGAAGATCGCTTGAGTAAGCATTCTCGTTCTTTTGAATGGTTCATTACGGATTACGTGAATACGTGATATGTGCGCGTCTTGCTTAAAGTAAAAAAATACACAAGTACACGAGTTTTTCCCGGGCACCCGGCTTTTACTTTCAACTAGATTAATGATTTGGCGTTACAAAATATAACAGCGGCGACTAGATATTTTTAAAATGAAACCCAGGCGGCTACCGAACTGTAAGAGCGCAGCGAGAAACGGTAGAGTTTAAAAAAAAGCAGTTCAGTACTTGCACAGGCAGTCGAGTTTAAAAAATGGGAGAAAACGGAAGAATTTACGGGCTCAAACAGTGAGTGCAGGGTAAAAAATAATCATACACAAAGAGGAGCAGAAATGGCTGGCTACATCGAAAAGACTGACTCGTTTGATTACAGAATAGATAACTTTATACACTGAACGGTTGAGCAGTATTTTAAAGCAAATGGAAAAGCCAATGAGAAACAAGTACCAATTTTGCTCAGAGCAATGGATTTAAAGGCAAAAAGTTTATTTTGAAATTTAACTGCAATGATCAAACCAGCCGAAACGAGCTTGGCTGATATGGTGAAAGCAACGCAGGAACATTTGGAACCAAAACCATTGTTGATTGCAAAATGCTTTAGGTTTCATAGGCAAAATCGAAAACAAGGGGGGTCTATTTCAGCATAAGTGGCTGAACTGAAGAGATTGTCTGAACATTGTCTGTTCGGTAATTAGTTTAACAATGTACTGAGAAACTGTTTAGTTTGTGGACACTTACAAGAAAGCTTTCAGAAGTGCTCCTAACAGAAGCCTAACTTACATTTAAAAGAGCAGTTGAAATAGCTGTATTGATGGAAACTGCAGACAGAGACACAATTGAGTTGCAGTCCAGAATAACAGAGAGTGTGAACAAAACTGCAGCATCTGGATGGAGGCCTACCCAGCAAACAAATTGAGTCACCATTGAGGCAGGGGCTCATATACACCCAACCAGTACAGGTTTAAAGGAAAAACTTGCAAAAAATGCAACGATAGTTCACATACAAACAGCAGGTCAGGCAGACAAAAATAAACAGACTCCACGGGGAAGAGATAAAGATAAAAAGTCAGGTTGCAGTTTCAAAAAGAGCACTAATCTGCATATTGTTGATGAAAATCTGACGATGATGAGAGTGACACAGGACTGGGTAGAGAGACCCAGATGGTATGTTGCCTCCGAGATGCCAGGGTCAAGGATGTCTTGGATCACGGCCACAACATTCCAAAGGGGGATGGTGAGTAGCCTGGCATCTTGGTACATAGGAATGATGAAGGAAAGAAAAGGGAGGAGGTCCCAAAGAGAGAATTTAGAGAGCTGGGTAGAAAACTGAAAAACAGGACCTCCGGGGTAACAATCTCTGGACTGCTGCCTGTGTCATGCACAAGTGAGGGCAAGAAGAGGATGAATGCATAGCTGAGGAACTGGTGCAAAGAGTATGGTTTCAGATTTATGGACTATTGGGACCCCTTCTGGGGAAGCAATGGGCTGCACCAAAACCTGAGGGGACCAATATCCTTGTGGGCAGGTTTTCTAGAGCTGTTTAGGAAGATTTAAACCAACTTGGTGGGGGGGGGGGGGTGGAGTGATAGGACGGAGGATAGGGATGTTGGTTTACAAGCAGAGGTAATGTATAGTGAGACTATCAGCAAGAACAGATAGATGATATGGCAAAATTGCAGTCAGTGGGATGGTTTGCAGTGTTAAAGGAGACCAAAACTGAAAATGGTTTCAAATACACAATTCAAGGTGCTATATTTGAATGCACTTAGTATACAGAAAAAGGTAGATGATCTTGTAGTGCAGTTAGAGATTGGCAGGTATGACGTTGTGGGTACCATGGAGTCATGGCTGGTGGATGATTGTATTTGGGAGCTTAATATCCAAGGATCCAGAATCTATGGAAAGGACAGGCAGGTAGGTAGAGGAGGAGGAGCGGCTCTGCTGGTAAAAATATGAAATCAAATCTTTAGAAAGAGGTGGATATACAATCAGAAGATATAGATTCATCATGGCTAGAGTTAAGAAACTGCAAGGGTAAGAAGACCCTGATGAGAGTTACTTATGGGCCTCTGAACAGTAACCAGGATGTGATCTACAAATTACAGTGGGAGATAGAAAATGCATGTCAAAATGGCAAATTACATTAGTCATGATAGATTTCAATATGCAGACAGATTGGGAAAATCAAGTTGATTCTGGAGCCCAAGAGAGAGAATTTGTGGAATAGCTCAGAGATGCCTTTTCGAGAAGCTAGTGGTTGAGCCCACTAGGAGATCAGCAATTCTGGATAGGGCATTGTGTAATGAACTGGATATGATTTGGGAGCTTAAGGTAAAGGAACCCTGAGGAAATAGTGATTTTAATATCCTAGAATTCACCCTGATATCTGAGAGGGAGAAGCTAAAGTCAAATGTATCAGTATTACAGTGGAGTAAAGGGAAGTACAGAGGCATGAGAGAGGAGTTGATTAGAAGGGGAGACTAGCAGGGATGATAGTAGGGCAGCAACAGCCAATGGTCAGAACCTCTGGGATCAATTCTGAAGGTGCAGAATAGATACATCCCAAAGAAGAGGAAGTATTCTAGAGGCAGCACGATGCAACTGTGTCTGAAAAGGGAAGTCAAAGCCAACATAAAAGCAAAGGGAGGGCAGACAGTAGAGCGAAAATTAGTAGGAAGTTAAAGGATTGGGAAATTTTTAAAAACCAACAGAAGGAAACTGAAAAAACCATAAGGGGAAAATTAATTAAGCTAGCCAATAATATCAAACATGATACCAACATTTTTTTCCAGATAAAAATATTGGAAAATGACACCTGAGAGATAGGGACAAGAAAATGGTGGAAGAATTGAATGAGTATTTTACATCAGTCTTCACCGTGAAAGACACAAGTAGCATGCCAGAAATTCAAGAGTGTTGGGGGCAGAAGTGAGTACAGTTGCTATTACTAGGGAGATGGTGTTTGGGCAACAGAAAGGTCTGAAGGTAAATAAGTCATCTAGACCTGATGAACTACATCCCAGGGTACTGAAATAAGTAGCTGAAGAGATTGTGGAAGCATTCGTAATGCTTTTTCAAGAATCAATTGATTCTAGCATGGTTCCGGAGGAATGGAACATTGTAAGTGTCATCCCACTCTTCAAGAAGGGAGAGAGCCAGAAGAAAGGAAAACATAGGCCAATTGGCCTGACCCCAGTGGTTGGGAAGATGTTACAGTCAATTGTTAAGGATGCAGTTTCAGGGTACATGGAGGCACAAGGTAAAATAGGCCATAGTCAGCATGTTTTCCCTTAAGGAAAAATCTTGCCTGCTAACATGTTGAAATTCTCTGAAGAAATAGCAAGCAGGACAGATGAAGGACAGTCGGTGTATGTTGTGTACAGGTGTTCCCCCCCCCCCACCCACTTTACAAAGGTAGAGCATTCCAATGAAACCTTTCTTAAGTGGAAATGGGAACATTTTCGTAAAAGCGAAAATCTTCTTTGTAATGCAAAAACAGGTTAATAATGTAGGTCTTTTATAAAAGTGAAGCAGCGTAAAGCGAGCATTCGTAAAGCGGGGGACACCTGTACTTAAATTTTCAGAAGGCCTTTCACAAGGTGCCACACACGCAATAAGAGCCCATGGTATTACAGGAAAGATACTAGCATGGATGGAGTATTGGCTGATTGGCAGAAGGCAAAGAGCAGAAATAAAGAGATCCTCTATGGATTGACTGCTGGTAACTTGTAGTGTTCTGTAGGGGTCTGTGTTGGGACCACTCCTTTTTATATTGTATGTCAATGATTTGGATGATGAAAATGATTGCTTTGTGGGCAAGTTTGTGGATGATTCAAAGATAGATGGAGGGGCAGATGGTGTTGAAGAAGCAGAGAAAATGTAGAAGAACTTGGACAGATTTGGAGAATGGGCAAAGGTAGCAGATGGAATACGGAATAGGGAAATGTATTGTAATGTACTTAGGTAGAAGGAATAAGAGCACAGACTATGTTCTAGACGGGGAGAAAATCTCAAAAATCTGAGGCGCAAAAGGATTTGGGAGTCCTCGCACAGGGTTCCCTAAAGGTTAATTTGCAAGTTGAATCAATGGTGAGGAAGGTGAATGCAATGTTAGCATTCATTTCAAGAAGACTAGAACATAAGAACAAGGATGTAATGCTGAAGAGGTTTGCAAGAATGATGCCGGGAATGAAAGAGTTATATGAGCAGCTATTGAAGGCTCAAGCTCCAATTTAGAATGATAGGAGTTTGAGTGAAGTTATAGAATGTTGAAAGGCCTAGATAGAGGGGATGTGAAAAGGATGTTTTCTTTGGTGGGGGGGTCTCAGATCAAAGGACACAACCTGTAAATAGAAGGACGTCCATTTAGAACAGTGCTGAGGAGGGTGGTGAATCTTGTGGAGTTCATTCCCACAAGATTCTGTGGACAACAGGTCACTGGGTGCATTTAAGGCAGAGGTTGAGAGGGAAATGGATCAGCCAGATTGAAATACAGGAGCAGAGTTGATGGGATGAAATGGTTTAATTCTGAAGTGATGTCTTACGGTCAAGCAGTTGGCTTACACAAGATGTGAACAGCAAATTTATTAAAATGGATTTGGACACTGGCTTAACTGTTTCAGTCATTCCGCAAAATAAGTTGCATTTCAAAGATACTACTAGACTGAAGCCTGCAGTTATCCAACTATGAATGTATACTGAAGAAAAGTTAACTCCTGTGGGCATGACATTTGTAACAGAGTGAAATACAACAACTAACAAGCCACAATGGGCTTGTATGTGGTGAAAACAGGAGGGCCAGAATTGTGGGGGCATGATTGGCTGAGACAACCACAACTTGATTTGAGATCCATCCGCTATTTGCATGCCACATCCCCTGTAATAGAGTCAACTGAAGGTGAATTAAGAAAGGTAGTGGATGATGCTAAAGCTATCCCCATGCTGTACACCATGAACCATGGCCCAACAGAGGACAAGCAGGTGCTGGTGCCAATGTCTGCTGCCTCTGGTTAGAAAGCATATTGGACCGTGCTGCTTGGAGGAATCATGAAAGTGCTGAAAGTAGTGATCCAACTATAACAGCTCTGAGAAAACCTCTAACATGTTAATCAGGCGGTTGCTTATTTCTTTCATTATTAAAGTACAAGCAACATTGAGAAATCGTGAAATGTGGATTGGTTTTGAACTGGAAAAAAGTACAAGGAGCTCCAGGAAAGTTGCAAGCATTCAGCTTTTGTGAGTAGTCGTTCATTATATGCTACGTTATATGACGTGGGCGATCAGGATCTTTCCATGACCATGATTGCTCGTGGCAAATTTTTCTACATTAGAGGTTTGTCATTGCCTTCTTCTGGCTTGTGAGTATAAAGAACCAAAATTTATTCTGCGTGCATAAGGTTATTGCATGAACTTCATGTGGGAAGCAAAGAGCTGCTTCTGAAAGTAGGTACAAGGTCTAAAGTCCAGCTGGATGAAGGGAAGGCCAAAAAGAAAGGAGTCAATGACAATGTGAAAATAGAAGATTCATCAGATGTTGTTGTGGAAACCAAGAGGATGATATGTTGCCTCCCAGGTGCCAGGGTCTCAGACATCTCAGATTGAGTCCTCAGCATTCTTAAGTGGGAGGATGAACAAACTCGTGGTCCATGTAGACACCAACGCCAGGCACAAAGAGTGATGAGGTTCTGCAAAGTAAGTTCAGGGAGTTAGGTGCTAAGTTAAAGGGCAGGACCTCCAAAAATGTGATCTCAGGATTGCTACCTGGGCCTTGTGCTAGTGAGGGCAGAAATAAGAAGATTATACAGTTCAACACATGGCTAAGGAGTTGGTGTAGGAAGGAGGGCATAAGATTTTTGGATCATTGGACTCTCTTCCAGGGAAGGTACAGAAGAGGTGGCTTACACCTGAACTGGATGGAGACTCCTAGCGGGAAGGTTTGTTAATGCTACACGGTGGGGTTTAAACTAGGGTTGCAGGGGGATGGGAACGAGAGTGCCAGAACAGTTAGTGGAGAGGTTGTAGAGACAGGTGTTCGTAAAACCTCAGACAAAGTCCAGGAAGCAAAAGGTTGAGCGTGTTACCACTAATATCCTGAACCATGTTGATTTCAATGCAAGAAGTATCGTGGGGAAGGTGGATGAGCTCCGACCATGGATTAACACCTGGAATTATGATATTGTAGCCATTGGTTGCAGGAGGGGCAGGACTGGCAGACTAATACTCTGAGGTTCCACTGTTTCAGATGTGACAGAGTGGCAGGGATTAGAGGAGGACGGGTGGCTTTAATAGTCGGGGAAATGTCACACCAGTGCTCAGTCAGGACAGACTGGAGAACTCATCTATGGGTGGACTTGAGAAATAAGAAAGGTATGAGCATATTAATGGGGCAATATTAAAGGCCACCAACCAATCTGCAGGACTTAGAGGAACACATTTGTAGAGAGATTGCAGACTGTTGAAAGAAACATATGGTTGTTATAGTAGGGGAATTTAACTTTCCACATATTGACTGGGTCTCCCAAACTGTAAAAGGACTAGATGGGAAAGAGCTTGTCAGATATGTCAGGAAAGTTTCCTTAATCAGTGCATAGAAGTCCCAACGAGAGAGTGTGTGATACTTGATCTCCTATTAGGGAATGAGACAAGGCAGGTGAGAGAAGTTTGTGTAGGGAAACGTTTTGCATCTAGTGATCATGCCATTAGTTTTAAAGTAAATATGGAAAAAGATAGGTCTGGTCTGTGGGTTGAGATTCTAAACTGGTGAAAGGCCAATTTTAAAGTTATCAGAAAGGATCTGGCAAGTGTGGATTGGGACAGGTTGTTTTCTATCAAAGGTGTCAGTGGTAAGTGGGAGGCCTTCAAAAGTGAAACTTTGGGAATGCAAAGCTTGTATGTGCCAGTCAGAATAAAAGGTAACAATAACAAGTATAGGGACCTTTGGTTTTCAAGAGATAGTGAGGCCCTGGTTAAGAAAAAAAGGAGGTGCATAGCAGGTATACGTAGGTAGGAACAAATGAGGTGATTATAGAGTATTAAGAATTGCAAGAGAAAACTTAAGAAAGAAATCAGGAAGGCTAAAAGAAGGCATGATGTTGCCCTAGCAGAGAAGGTGAAGGAGAATCCTAAGGGATTCTACAGATGTTTAGAGCAAAAGGATCGCAAGGTACAGAATTGGTCCTCCAGACAACCAGAATGGTAATCCATGTGGGAGCAAAAAGATAGGAAGAAGATCTTACATTTTCTTTTCCATCTGTATTTACTCGAGATGGACACAGAGTCTGTAGAAGTGAGGCACAACTGCATCGATAAAGATGTGAGTTGAGTTAAGAAACTGCAAGGGTAAAAGGACCCTGCTGGCAGTTATATACGGGGCTCCCAGCAGTAGCTGGGATGTGGACAATGGAAAATAGAAAAGGTGGATCAAAAGGGCAATCTTATGATAGTCACGGGAGATCGCAACATGCAGGTCAGTTGCAAAAATTAGGTTGGTAATGGATCTCAAGAGAGTGAGTTCATTTAATGCCTACTAGGTGGCTTTTTAGAGTAGTTTGTCATTGAGCCTCCTAGGGCATGGGCCCCCAAATCCTCAAGATCTTCTACAGGGGTACCATTAAGAGCATACTGACTGGGTGTATCACTGCCTGGTACGGGAACTGTACCAATCTTGATCACTGGGCACTGCAGAGTGGTACAGACAGCCCAGCACATCTGTGGATGTGAACTTCCCTCTATTGAGGATATTTATAGCAGCAGGTGCAGAAAGAAGGCCTGAAAGATCATCAGGGACATCAGTCACCCCAACCATAAACTGTTTTAGCTGTTTCCATCTGGCCAACGGTACCACAGCATTCAAGCCACGACCAACAGGGTACGGGACAGTTTCTTTCTACAAGCCGTTAGACTTTTAAATTAACATGTTTGTATGTTGCAATGAAGTCATAACACAAAGATTTTTACTCCCTCGCATTGTGGGATAGATGTAACATTTAAATAAATTCTGAATTCTGGGGGATCAGCTATTCTGGATTGGGTGTTATGTAATGAATCAGAGGTGATTAGGACATTTAAGGTAAAAGAAGCCTTAGGAGGCAGTGATCACAATATGATTGAGTTCAATTTGAAACTTGAAATGCCACTATGTCTAATGGACTTCATTAGACCCTGTGCCAATTTCACAGGAGGAGGTGTTTGCTCTCCTGAGGCAAATTAGGGTGGACAAATCCCCTTGGCCTGACAAGGTGTTCCCTTGGACCCTGTGGAAGACAACTGCAGAAATTACAGGGACCCTATCAGATATTTAAATTAACCTTAGCAGCAGTCAAGGTACCAGAGAACTGGAGAATAGCCAATGTCGTTCTGCTATTTGAGAAAGGCTCTAAACATAAACCAGGAAGTTATGGACCAGTGAGTCTGACATCAGAAGGGGAAAGTTATTGGACGGTATTCTAAGGGACCAGATACATAAGTATTTGGATAGGCATGGACTATTAAGGATAGTCAACATGGTTCTGTGTGTGGTAGGTCATGTCTGACCAATCTTGTAGTGTTTTTTGAGGAAGTTACCAGGAAAGTGGATGAAGGCAAGGCAGTGGATGTTGTCTACATAGACTTTGGTAAGTTATTTGACAAAGTCCTGCATGGGATGTTGGTTAAGAAAATTCAATCGCTTGGCATTCAGAATGAAGTAGTAAATTGGATTAGACAGTGGCTTTGTGGGAGAAGCCAGTGAGTGGTAGTAGATGGTTGCCTCTCTGACTGGAGACCTGTGACTAGTTGAGTACCACAGGGATTGGTGCTGGGTCCATTGTGTTTGTCACCTATATCAACAATCTGGATGATAATGTGATTAACTAGATCAGAAAATTTGCAGAAGACACCAAGTTTGGGTGTGTAGTGGACAGCGAGGATGCCTACCGTGGCAGTTAATTCTTAAACAGCAAAGTCAAGTTTTTCTTTCATTTAAACAACTTTACTTTCGCCGTCACTGATCAATGCATGAGGGCTGCCATATTAATACACACAATCCCCCTTCCACTCTCGTGCACATGCCCATAACAGGGTAAGTGTGCATGCCAACTAAATGCTTACAGAGCCGGAATGGACAGAATTCAACAATCTCCCATACTTTTTACGTGTATGTGAAAAATTTTTAAAAACGTCGATTTGGACATGGGAAAACCCTTGATGTTGGTACAGTTCTTAAGGTACCAGATGCTTTGACTAAGTGCTTTTAGCAGCACACAAATTGGCACTCCCTTCTTTGTGTGACATTCAGCTAGTTGGCCTTTGTAGTTGATCATAGCTCGTTAAGAATTTTCCGTGCTTAGGAGCGTTCCTTAATGCTGCTTCTCTCTAGGCAAAGCCTCTTCTCTGTAACTGACTTGGTGGATTTGATGGTATCAACCAGAGAGTAGTTGTCTGTGACAAAAGTTAGTTGTAGTCTGTTCTTCTTTGGGTCACCATGGACTAACTCAGAATAGAGTGTGGTCAGATAAACAGTGTTGTCAATACCTTCAGACACAGCAGGGGTTTCTCCTTCCAGTATATCGTTTACAACTCTTGGGGTCCTTTTTGATTGCCAGCAGACAGGTGAACATCCTCCCTGTTCTCCCATCAGTGCAATAAAATGTCCTACCTGTGTCCCTCCATCAGGAAGATTTCAAATAAGGTATCACTGAGCCTTTGTGAGCCAACCTGAAAGGCTGACTTCAGCTGAGGGATGATTGTTGTGGCAAAATGTTGTGAGCCTCCCATACGAAGTCATCTGCGTGACTGGCAAGTACTCCAATCACATGACATTCTGAATCCTGCCAGTAAAAACAGCTGGATCCACTTGTGACACCTTTCCGTCTGTTTTCAACATTATTTCCTTGACCTTTTTATAGCAGTGATACATATGCTAGACCATACACACACTTTTTGAGTTTCCACAGTGTTCCCAGGCCAGGGAAAGCCCCCAGACTTCAAGGGGCTAAATGTAAATGTCACATGACAGCTCCATCACCTGCAGGAATGCAGCTTTTTATGTCCATGGAATGGAATTGCCAATATTTTCACATATCACTGACAGACATAAACGGAGAGACTCTGATGCACACGTTGGTGAGTCCTTTTGGAGTTCCCCCATGTTCAGTTCCTCAAAACCTCTAGCCACCAGGCGTGCTTTTGGTATAATTCCTGTTGGGGATTCTTTCAGGGTGCACACCCATCTTGTAGACACTGTCTTTTGGCCAATGTCTCTGACCTCCTCAAACACTCCAGCTACGGATCTCATCCTGTTTTGCAGATTCAAGTGACACCTCTTTAGTTACTAGGACATCTTCATCTTGACATTTCTCAGATGGTTCTGCCAGATCTACACTTGGTTCAATATGCAGTCTATCTGCACGTGACATGTCGACTAACCCTGCAGTGCCAGCGACCGTGACTGGTTCTAGGTAATCCAAGTTGTACAGACATTTGTTTCTCCCGCTGGATTTACCCGCTCCTCCTAAGACTTCAGCTTTGTAAGAGATACCAATGTCGGTCTACAAATCTCACAGTTTGTACCGTCTTTGCACATGTGATGTTTTCTGTTCAAGCAGGTTTGTTGAGTCCCCAGTCCTACTGTTGAGCAACTCTGTGTGGTCCTCAGCCACCCTCTCCTCAGCACTGTCTGTGCTATGTGACACCTAATCAGATAAGTGCTTTTCATTCTTTGTCTCATTCTCCATGGAGTTCTGGTTGTCTTCTGTTTGCGCTTTACGTAGTCTGGAATAATGCACTCTCACATATGTACCTCAAATACTACAACTCCATCCCGACCAAAGACAACTCCAGGACCTTTCCATTCTGTGCAGTTTGCTCTTTTGTAATACATGTTGTCCCCGCTCTCATATTTCTCACCTGTAGGGTGGAGTTGTGCCCCCAGTGCTCTTCGAACTCTCTCTGAACACTCGGCTTCAGTGAAAGCCTTCCTTGATGCACGCAGTGCCAAAATGTTTCCCAACCCAGTACTCCTTGTGGTGCCCTCAAGTGCAGGTGGCTTGTCAATCAGTACAGTACGGATTCTGGCTGAACACAAGTCGATGCGGGCTATAGCATGGTATTCTTCCCCATAAAGGCCTAGTCTAGGGCTGTGCTCCAGTCACGGCCATTGCTTTTCTTTACCTTCAGCATGATTTCAGTAAGCAGTTGTTTGTAGTGCTCTGGAAGAGTTTACTGCTGCTTCTGTTTGTCACTGTTTCTGTGTGAAAAGGTATGAGTGTGAGCAGGTATAAGTGTAAGCAGGTACGACTGTGAGCAGGAATGAGTGCAAGCAGGTATTAGTGTGAGCAGGTATGAGTGTGAGCAGGTATGAGTGTGAGCAGGTATGAGTGTCAGCAGCATTGCAAATGGAAGGTGGGCTTAAGGAAGAGGAGTGGGTCGTTCTGAGGGGCAATGTTTTTGGAGAACCTGAGTGGCCAGAAGCTAAAACGTCTTCAAAATAAAAGCCTTCTCCCTGCCTGGAGGGTTCTCACAGTCGAGTGCGTGACAAGAGGCTACTCACAGATCCGTGAATGAGATTTGAACAGGAGCATTCACAGGTTTTTGACATCTTTCCATTAGCCCATGTGAATCGGGAACAGGAGAGGAGGCAGCTTACAGATCCGTGAGTGCATTCACCGGTTTCCGGCATTTTCTGCTGGCCCAATCACATCACGTTTCATTAGCAAGGGCAAATAAAAGTAAGGCAGAGACAAGCAGAGCAGCCATTACGTGAGTGGGGTGGCTTCGGTCCACTGGGCCGGTGAGAACAGGCTTCGGCAAGGTATGTATCTGGGAAGATCCCTCTTCATTCTTCCTCTTTAGTGCAGTCAGAGCAGTGAGGATGGCTCCAGGGGCTGTTTTGTGCTTTTGTGTGAGATGTGGGAATTCTGGGAGGCCTTCAGCCTCCCAGATGACCATATCTGCACCAGCTACACCAAGTGCATCTCTTCAGAGAACTTCTGAAGGCACTGGAGCTGCATCTCGATGACCTTCGGTTCATAGGGGCAGCTAAGGAAGTGATAGATACAGGGAGTTGGTCATACCTAAGCTGCAGGAGACAGATACCTGGGTGACTGTCAGGAGAAGGAAGGGGGATAGACAGCAGAAGCAGAGTACCCCAGAGCCTGTTCCCTTCGATAATAAGTACACCAGGTTGGATACTCCTGTGGCGGATGACCTAATGGGGAAAGCCTCAGTGTTGAGGTCACTGGTGCTCAGGAGTGTTGGGGGGGGGGGGGGGAGTGCTAGTAGAAGAGGACTACAGTCGTGATAGGGGATACACCAGTTAGAGGAGTAGAACATGAGATTGTTTAGATGCACCCTGATGGCATGTTGCCTCCCAGGTGCCAGGGTCAGGAAGGTCTTCGATCAGATCCACAACGTTCTAAAGGGGGAGGGTGAGCAGCCAGAAGTCTTGGTACATATTGGTACCAATGATGTAGGTGGGAAAAAAAAGGGATAAGGCTCTGAGGACAGAATTTAGTGAGCTAGGTAGAAAGCTGAAATGCAGGACCTCCAGGATAGTAATTACCAGTGAGAGTCGGAGTAGGATGATTTGGCAGATCACTGATGTAGAGGGCAGGATTTAGATTTTCGGACCATTGGGATCTCTTCTGAGGATCTGTACAAAAGGTACGGGTTACACCTGAACTCGAGGGAGACCAATATCTTTGTGGGCAGATTTGTTAGAACAATTAGGCAGGGTTTAAATTAATTTGGCAGGGGGATACAAAACTGGATGATAGGGCTGAGGATGGGGCAGTTGGTATACAAGCTGGGGCAGTGTTTAGTGAGACTGTCATGAAGGACAGGCAAATGATAGAGCAAGATTGCAGTCAGTGGAATGAGTTGCAATGTAACAGGAGGATCAAATCGAAAAGAGTAACAAATACAGGACTGATGGTGTTATATTTGAATGCTTGCAGTGTATGGAATAATGTAGATAAATTTGTAACACAGTTAGAGATTATCAGGTATGATGTTGTGCACATCACTGAGTCATGGCTGAAAGAAGATTATAGTTGGGAGCAAACATCCAAGGATACGCATTGTGTCGATAGGACTGGCAGGTAGACAGAGGGCGTGACATGGCTCTGTTGGTAAAAAGAATGAAATCAACTCCTTAGAAAGAGGTAACATAGGGCTGGACAATATAGAGTCCTTGAGAGTAGAGTTAAGGAATTACAAGGATCAAAGACTCTGATGAGTGTTGTATAAAGGCCTTTGAACAGTAGCCAGGATGTGGGCTACAAATTACAATGGGAGATAAAAAAAATGCATGTCAAAAGAGCAATGTTATGATAGTCATGGGGGATTTCAATATATGTGCACATTGGAAAAATCAGGTTGGTGCTGGATCCCAAGAGAGAATTTGTAGAATGCCTATGAACTGACTTTTTAGAGCAGCTTGTGGTTGAGCCCACTAGGGGATCTGCTATTCTGGATTGGGTGGTGTGCAATGAACCAGATTTGATTAGGGAGCTTAAGGTAAAGAAACCCTTAGACAATGATCATAATATGATTGAGTTCACCCTGCAAAATCTTGCCTGACAAATCTGTTTGAATTCTTTGAAGAAGTAACAAGCAGGAGAGACAAAGGAGAATCAGTAGAGGTGTGTACTTTGATTTGTAAAAGGCCTTTGACAAGGTTACTCATATGAGGCTGCTTAGCAAGGTAAGAGCCCATGGAATTATAGGGAAGATACTAGCGTGAATAGAGCTTTGGCTGATTGGCAGGAGGCAAAGTGTGAATAAAGGGAGCCCTTTCTGATTGGCTGCCAGTGACGAATGGTGTTCCATAGAGGTTGCTTTTGGGACCACTTCTCTTTATGTTGTATGCCAAAGAATCGGGCGATGAAATTGATGGCCATGTCAAGTTTGCAGACATTACGAAGATAGGTGGAACGATAAGTAGTTCTGAGGAAGCAAGGAGGCTGCGGAAGGACTTAGATAGTTTAGGGGAATAGACAAAAGTGTGGCAGATGGAATACAGTGTCAGGAAGTGTATGGTCATGCAATTTGGCAGAAGGAATAAAAGCTTTGCCTATTTTCTAAACAGGGATAAAATTTAAAAAATCTGAGGTGCAAAGGGACTTGGGTCCTTGTGCAGGATTTCCTAAAGGTTAGTTTGCAGGTGGTGAGGAAGGCAAATGCAATGTTAGCATTCATTTTGAGAACAGAAAAATATAAAAACAAGGAAGTAATGTTGAGGCTTTATAAGGCAGAAGTGAGGCCTCACTTGGAGTATTTTGAGCAGTTTTGGGCCCCTTATCTAAGAAAGGATGCACTGAAATTGGACAGGGTTCAAAGGATTTTCAGTTCTGATCACCGAATTATAGGAAAGATGTCAACAAAACAGGAGAGTACAGAGGAGATTTACTAGAATGTTACCTGGGTTTCAGCACCTAAGTTACAGAGGAAGGTTGAACAAGTTAGGTCTTTATTCTTTGGAGTGTAGAAGGTTGAGGGGGGACTTGATAGAGGTATTTAAAATTATGAGGGGGTTAGATAGAGTTGACGTTGATAGGCTTTTTCCATTGAGAGTAGGGGAAATTCAAACAAGAGGACATGAGTTGAGAGTTAGGGGGCAAAAGTTTAAGGGTAACACGAGGGGGAATTTCTTTACTCAGAGAGTGGTAGCTGCGTGGAACGAGCTTCCAGTAGAAGTGGTAGAGGCAGGTTCGATATTGTCATTAAAAGTAAAATTGGATAGGTGTAAGGACAGGAAAGGAATGGAGGGTTATGGGCTGAGTGCAGATCGGTGGGACTAGGTGAGAGTAAGCATTTGGCACGGACTAGAAGGGCCAAGACGGCCTGTTTCCATGCTGTAATTGTTATATGGTTATATGGACATTCATGATTTTCGGTTTGAAAGGCTTATCATCTGAGGAGCATTTGATGGCCCTAGGCGTTTACTCACTGGAATTTAGAAGAATGAGGGGGATCTCAATGAAACCTATTGAATGTTGAAAGGCCTAGATAGAGTGGATATGGAAAGGATGTTTTGTATAATGGGGAGTCTAGGACCAGAGGGCACAATATGAGAATAGAGGGAGTCTAGGACCAGAGGGCACAATGTGAGAATAGAGGGCATTCATTTAGAAAGGAAATGAAGAGGAATTTCTTTAGCCAGAAGTTGGTGTATCTGTGGAGTTCATTGCCATTCTGTGTATTTAGGAATCAGAATCAGGTTTATTATTGCTAGTATGTGTTGTGCAATTTGTTAACCTAGCAGCAGCAGTACAATTCAATAAATGATAATATAGAAAGAAAAAGATAAGTAAATCGATTACTGTATGTATATGTATGTATATTAAATAATTGGATTAAAAATAGTGCAAAATAGAAATGATATGAATAAAGTGAGGTAGTGTTCACGGGTTCAATGTCCATTAACGAATTGTATGGCAGATGGGAAGAAGCTGTTCCTGAATCTCTGAGAGTGTGCCTTCAGGCTTCTGTATCTCATTCTCATGGTAACAATGAGAAGTGGGCATGTCCTGGGTGATGGGGGATCTTAATAATGGACACCGCCTTTCTGAGGCACCACCCCTTGAAGATGTCTTCGATACTACGGAGGTGGAGCTGACTAATTTTACAACTTTCTGTAGCTTCTTTCAGTCCTGTGCAGTAGCCCCCTCCCCGCCCGTACAAACAGTAATGTAGCCTGTCAGAATGCTCTTCACGGTACATCTGTAGTAGTTTTCAAGTGCTTTAGGTGACAAACCAAATCTTTTCCAACTCCAGATGGAATATAACCACCGCCTTACCTTCTTTATAGCTGTATTGATATGTTGGGACTAGGTTAGATCCTCAGAGATATTGACATCAGGAATTTGAAGCTGCTCACTCTCTCCACTTCTGCTTCTTGTATGAGGATTGGTTTGTGTTCACTCATCATGCCCTTCCTGAGGTCCACAATCAGCTCTTCGGTCTTACTGATATTGAATGCAAGGTTGTTGCTGCGGCACCATTCCACTAGTTGGCATATCTCACTCCTGTACACCCCCTAATCTCCATCTGAGATTCTACCAACAATGGTTGTGTCATCAGCAAATTTATAGATGGTATTTGAGCTATGCCTGGCCACATGGTCATGTGTATACAGAGAGTAGAGCAGTGGGCTAAGTACACACCCCTGAGGTGCACTGGTGTTAATCGTCAGCGACGAGGAGATATTATCACCAATCCGCACAGCTATGAAGTCAAGGATCCAATTGCAAAGGGAGGTACAGGGCCCAGGTTCTATAACTTCTCAATCAGGACTGTGGGAATGATGGTGTTAAATTCTGAGCTATAGTCAACAAACAGCATCCTGACATAGACGTCTGTGTTGTCCAGATGATCTAAAGCCGTGTGAAGAACCATTGAGATTGCATTTACCATAGACCTACTGCGGCAGTGGGTCCAGTTCCTTGCTGAGACAGGAGTTGATTCTAGCCATGAACAACCTCTCAAAGCATTTCATCACCATAGACGTGAATGCTACTGGACGATAGTCATTAAGGCAGCGCATGCTATTCTTCCTGGGCACTGATATCATTGTTGCCTTTTTGAAGCAGGTGAGAGTTTCCGACCATAGTAGTGAGAGTTTGAAAATGTCCTTGAATACGCCCGCCTCATGGCTGGCAGAAGTTTTCAGAGCCTGCCAGGGCCTGCTGCCTTGTGAGGTTCACGCTCCTGAAAGACAGTCTGACATCAACCTGTAATACAGAGATCGCAGGGTCACCAGTTGCAGCAGGGATCTTCACAGCTGTAGTAATATTCTCTCTTTCAAAGCAGGCTTAGAAGGTGTTGAGCTCATCTGGTAGTGGAATCTTGCTGCCATTCATGATGTTGGGCTTCATTTTCTAGGAAGTAATATCCTGCAAATCCTGCCAGAGTTGACGTGCATCTGGTGTCATGTCCAATCTCACTCAGAATTGTTTCTTCACGCTTAAAATAACCCTCCGCAAGTCATATCTGGTATTCTTGTACAGACCTGGATCACCAAAGGCGGAGATTGATATATTCTTGATTAATCAGGGCATGAAAGGTTACGGGGAGAAGACAGGAGATTGGGGTTGAGAGGGAATTGTGTTGGCCATGATCAACTTGGAGGGCACACTCAATGGGCCAAATGGCCTAATTCTGCTCCAACGTCTGATGGCTATATGGTCAAATGTTGTGAGGGTGCCCAACATTTCTTAAATGCTACAATGTCAGAAGAATCAATTTCAAACAAATGGGGCACAGCTGCAGTTCCCTACAGCTACATTCAGAAGCTAGAGCCTAATTTAAACAATGATAGCATTGTAATTCATCTGTTGCAGTCGTAATATATTGGTTTGTTGGTTTTTTTTGGGTGGGGTGAGTCCTGCCTATTGTATGAAAATGATTCTGGGAGTCTGATAAATTCCAGTGCTTGGTTTCCTTGGGATGGGCACCCTCTCACCTCCAGACAAGGACTGGAATCAGAATCGGCTAGTTTGCAACTGAAATGTACCGTTCAAGAAAAATCACAGAGGATGATTTGAGCCCATGGGACAAATCTACAACAAAACTGAGTCCATTCACCAGAGGAGAGAACTGTAAATTGAAAATGATTACACTATTATCATTTGATCATATATAATTGGAGCTGTTCAGACCAGCTGAACTGTATTTGACCTTGGGCTGCTCCACTACTGGGCAAGCTATTCTTTTAGTCGATTTAACCCAACCTGAAGTGACCAAAATGGAAAATGAGTCATAATTGCATTTTAATGCTTTGGAATGAAGTTTTGCATGTTTTTCTGTCTGGAATATGATCAATTAAACACAACCACCTGGACTGGAGCTCTGCAAATCCCCAAACAGAAAGCAAAATTGTAGATGGACACATGAGTCTGAGTGGCATTACACACAGTGTTACCGTGTCAGCAGCATTCCAAGTGTCACATAATGTTCAGCACTTGTGACTGACACTGGGGGCTACCACAGAGATTAATGTTGGACCCTAGCTATTCATTATTATTATTTTTTAAAAAAACAGAATGTAGTGTACTCAAATTTTATGGCGATGCAAAGTGATCTGAAATTGAACTGTAAGGAAGTTGTAGAGAGTCTCCAAAACATTATGTACAGATTATGTGAGTGGGAAATAAAGTTACAGGTGGATGATAATGGGGGGAAATATGAGGTTATAATGAGGGAATATGAGGGAAATGTAACTTGATAAATCCTTAAAAAACAATATTTATTGCATTGGTGGGGAGATGTGACTGGTGTACAAAGGATCTTGTTGTGTTGGTTCATGACACAGAACATAAACATTCAGATACAGCAAGGAATTAAGCAGGCCTTAATTTTTGGCCTTTATTTTAAGCAGAAAAGGAAGGAAATCTTGCTGAGATTATGAAGGCTTTGGTGAGACTTCATGAGAGACAGTCTGTGACTTTGGCTCTGCACTTAAAAGAGGATATCCTCTTTGGCATGGGACAGATTGAATAGGTTGATCCCTGGGATGGAGGTGTGAAGAGGGTGACGTTTGAGGCTTACCAGTGCTCTCAGGAATGTAGAAGAATAGGAGATAATTGCATTCATGCGTACAAAATTCTGTGAGGTATTGAGAGGCCAGACAACAAGGGTCTTCTTAAGTAGAAGAATGCAAACACAAGGGCTCAGTCTTCTTAAGAGATACATATAGGAATGAGATAGAAAAGGTTTTTCTTTTATGGAGTCTATTCCTTTTGATTTCTACCTAGTTATGAGTACACTCAAGACTGAACTTGATAGATTTCACAATCAGAACCAGAATCAAGTTTATTATCACCGACATATATAGTGAAATTTGTTGTTTTGCAGCAGTAGTACAGTGCAAGGGATAAAAATTACTATGCTACAAACACAAACAAATAGTGGAAACAATGAATAATGAAGGGGTGTTCATGGCAAAGAGTGGGAATTAAGGTTGACTGCTGGTGACCAGTGGGGTTTCGCAGGGATTGCTGTTGGATCGCTTCATTAACATTATATCTTAATGATTTGGATGACGGAATTGATGGCCTTGTGGTCAAGTTTGCAGATGATGCAAAGATTGGTGGAGGGGCAGGTAGTGTTGAGAAAGCAGGGTGTCAGGGAGACTTAGACAGATTAGGAGAATGGGCAAAAAAGTGGCAGATGGAACATGGTGTTGGGAAGTGTATGGTCATGCACTTTTATAGAAAGAGATCAATGCGTAAACTAGTTTCTAAATATCTGAGATGCAAAGGGAGCCCTCATGCAGGAAACCCTAAAGGTTAACTCACAGTTTGAGTTGGTTGTGAAGAAGGCAAATGCAAAGTTAATATTGGTTTCAAGAGGACTAGATTATAAAAGCAGGGATGTGATGCTGAGGCTTTATAAGGCACTGGTAAGGCCTCACTTGGATTATTGTGAGCAGTTTTGGATCCCTTATCTACAAAAGGATGTGCTGACATTGGAGAGGGTTCAGACAAGGTTCATGAGAATAATTCAGGGAATGAAAGGGTTACCATATGAGAACCAATTGACGGCTCTGGGCCTGTACTCACTGAAATTCAGAAGAATGAGGGGGCATCTCATTGAAACAGATGACAAGCAGCAACAGTTGGAGTTACTGGGAGCAATTCAGAAGGCACAGGAAAGATACTTCCCAAACAATTATTCTAAAGGCAGGATGATGCAACTGTGGCTGACAAGAGAAGTCAAGCCAAAAGAGCAAAGAGTTAAATTGTACCACAGAGGCAAAGTTCAAAAGGGTGAGGAATGCAGGACCAAAGGTGCTGTATTTAAATGCGCATAGCATTCAGAATAAGGTGGGCAAACACATGGCGCAATTAGAAATTTTGCGTTCTGCAGTTTGAGAGAGTGAAGCACAGATCACACATATCAATATCACAATGGATCAAGGGGGATTACAGAGGCACGAGAGAGGAGCTTTCCCAGGTAGTTTGGAGGACTTAGGAGTTCTCATGTAAGACTCCCAAGAGGTTAATTTACAGGTTGAGTCTGCGGTAGAGAAGGCAAATGCAATGTTGGCATTTATTTCAAGGAGAGTAGAATATAAAAGCAAGGAGATAATGTTAAGACTTTATAATACTCTGGTCAGGCCGCACTTGGAGTATTGTCAACAGTTTTGGGCCCCATATTTCAGAAAAGATGTGTTGTCATTGGAGAGAGTCCAGAGGAGGTTCACAAGGATGAAGGGGTTGACATATGAGGAGCATTTGGCAAATTTGGGCCTATACTCACTGGAATTTAGAAGAATGCATGGGGGGGGGGGGGATTTGTAATCTCATTGAAACCAACAGAATGTTGACAGGACTAGATAGGATGAATGTGGAGATGATGGTTCCTATGGGGGGGGGCATTCAGAACCAGAGGGCACAGCCTCAAAACTGAGGGGCGACCTTTTAGAACTGAGGAAAGGAGGGTTTTTTTTAGCCAGAGTAGTGAATCTGTGGAATGCTCTGTCACAGACTGTGCTGGAGGCCATGTCCGTGGGTATACATCGTTTCCTGATCAGTTAGAACATCAAAGGATATGGCGAGAAGGCGGGTGTATGGAATTGAGTGGATCTGAGTTCAGCTATGATGGAATGGCAGAGCAGACTCGATGGACTGAATGGCCCAATTCTGCTCCTATGCCTTATGATCTTGTGATATTGAATGGTGAACCTGGCTCGAGGGTTGTATTGCTGTCTGCCACCTTTCCTTTACATATTTAAAGAGGATGGATATTGCTTGTTGTTCTAGCTTGTCTCCAGAATTCAAAGAACGACATTACGTATTTTGGATTACCATCTTCCTGGAGTAACACCTCAACAACTAACTTGACATAAAACTTGCCACATACTGTAGGACTATTATTAATAGTTATATTTATTTGGCACCTGACTAGATACCATGAACTCAGTAAAACTGTCTACACTTCAGTTGCTTCCTCCTCTATTTTTCTGCCTCTGCTGTGGTCTCACGTTGACCTTTTCACCATTTTTTGCATGAGTAACATTTCAAGGATGATTTAATCCAGTGATGATTAAAACAGCAGAAATTACATAACCATTGGATCATTACTAGCTTTTTTAAAGAGTATTTTTAAAAATTTCCATTCACTTTTTCTAGTCAGACTCCTGAAAATTTCCACTTCAAATACAAATACTTTTTAGGGGATACTATCAGTCTGTTTTCTTACTGATTATTGGAGGGTACATTCTGAATCCTCACCACTTATGTAAAACAAAAGGAATCTTCATGTTTTCTGTGGTTCTTTTGTAAAGCATCTTGAACATGGACTTGCTGGTGATAATTTGGTTAGGAACATGGAGTCTTTATTTACACTAACAAAATATTCTATTGCTTAAAAGACTCTTAGCCTTCCTCCTCTTTAGGGATTGAATCTAACTTCTCCAGTCTGTCCTTTCCATTTGGCATTTGCCCATCCCAAGACCATTCTAGTGAATCTCTTTCATATTTTTTCCAATGTCTTCATTATAGCCAAAAATATAGTGCCCAATATCCCAGCTAAGGAAATCTGTGTCTTATACAATCTGAAGTACAACTCTGTAACTTTTGTACATTATTTGGACAATATGCAGATCTAATGGACCTGGGGGTTATTCTTCAAAATGAGATTAGCACAAAGGAGCATCTGAAGGAGAAATCCATTGTAAGCAAATCAGAGTGCAGTACTGAGAGATTTTTGAGGTCTACTCTCCAGCTAACACCCTATTTTAATCTTACACATCTGAATACATATTCAGTACAGTAAATACTTTTGTTAATCCAGTTTGCATAAATCTTGCCAAACTGGTAGATTATCCAGACTATAGAATGTTGTTCATATTAATACTCCTGCAAGTAACAAAATATAACTTTTAAAAAAAAATTCACAGATGCAACTTGACATGCTGACATTCCATTAATTTTATTGACTAGAGTATTAGCACTTTTATTTCATGTTTCAAATGTTACACAGTAATACATTTCTGATTTGTTGAATGGGGCCGTATGAGTTGGGAACCAAATATGTTAAGTAAGGATTTTCCAAATAACAGGATAGCCGATTATTGGAGTTTTGTGTACCAGGAAGCATTGCTGACCAATGGAATTTAAAGTAGGTGGCATTTTGTGCTTGTGATTTGAATACAATGTGTTTGGAACTGTTTATCTAAAATGTTGCAGAAGTGTAAATGGAATAATATTAGTGTTGCTACAAGATTTTTCTTCATTACAAAACTTCTGCACAATCTGGTTGTTCCAGCTACAACTACCTAAGAGGACTTCCCTCTTGGAATATGCATTTCTGAAAAAATAAGCAGAGACACTTATTTATTTGAAGACTCCACCCAGTACCAGGCCTTTCTGGCAAAGCAAACAGGAACACTCTACAGAAAGTTGCACTACAAGTTCCTTAGCGAGGAATAAAGATTGCACTTCAATTTAGACATCCTCGTTGAAAATGTGTCACCCACACTATCCACATTTCCCACCGGAAATGGGGCAAGGGCCCATATTTCTCCTTGATGGGTATTTTTGCCATTTCGCTCACACTCAACCAATCTACTGTGATCAAGAACAGCTTCTCTTTACCCAGCCTTCCTTATTTCTTTCACTGTCGCCCTCTGTCCATGCATCAGTCATGTTTACTTTTAATCCAACTGTCCATTCCAGCAGATTTCCTCTTCTTCTCTCTACTCAATTTTAACTAGCTCAGTATTTGTTTAAAATATGTTGTTCATATTAATACTCCTGCAAGTAATTTAAAATATAACTTTATAAAAAAATTTTCACAGATGCAACTTGATTTTATGAAAAACATGAAATGCTGTCAGAACTGAGCAGGCCAGACAGCATCTATGGGAGGAAGTAATAACGATGTTTCAGGCCGAAACCCTTCATCAGGAGATGCTGTCTGGCCTGCTGAGTTCTGCCAGCATTTCGTGTTTTTTGTTTATTTCCAGCATCTGCAGATTCACTCGTGTTGCCTTTGGTTTTGTGATTTCTTTGCTTGATGCATGTTCATCTTGAAATACTAGATTTTATTTCCAGATACAACCTGACATATTGATTCTCCATTAAAATTTATAGTATATTTTAAATTTCACACACGTTTGCTTTAGCTCTGCCTGTTGTTTAATGAAGAGAACGTTTACATTATTGGTCTACAGAACCTTGAAAAATATTTTGAAAGCAGAGATTGGGGGTTTGGGGGGGGGGGGTTACTGAAGATATCAGGAAATTTGTCAGTGAAGCTATGAAGAATATCTTCCTTAGTATTGACAGCTACTGTTGAGGGCTCAACAAGTAGATCAACTGAAGCCCTTCACTTTTGAAGATGGGTTCAGTGAAGCAGAATTGTATCAATAAAATGTGTTCTAAGAATTAAGCGCTATTGAAAAGAATATTGATTAAAATAATCCAGAATGATGGAAGATGCCATTTTTGCGAGATCTGGAACGCAATGTCTATAATATAATTTAGAAACTGCCGTGTGACATCACCTACGGCTGACTTTTGTCCTGTAGTTGCATTACTCTATATTCAGTGTTGAGTTGAAATAATTATTTATAGGTGCCTTTAGATCGCACACAAAATAAACACCCAGAATTGCACTTTCTTTTCTGTATAATTAAATATTTCTTCAAAGTGTACTTCCTTAATCCATCATACAAGTTAAAAACATTAAATCTTATTTTATGGAGTTGTACTGCTAGCATAAAACTACTCAGTAAAAGGATGAGTATATTGTGCAGACATGAGGAAATCTGCAGATGCTGGAAATTCAAACAACACACACAAAATGCTTCAAAGGGTCTTGGCCTGAAACGTCAACAGTGCTTCTTCCTATAGATGCTGCCTGGCCTGCTGTGTTCCATCAGCATTTTGTGTGTGTTGTTTGAGTATATTGTGCTTAGTTTTAGATACAAACATGTAACTGGAAAATTAAAAGTCAGAGGAAGTTTATTCTCAGTTTCCTAAATGCCTTTCTATTTTCACAAAGTCAGCCCCAAAGTAACAATTAAATATGTTTAGAGATTACAAGGTGGAACTGTTGTCAGTTAATCACTGGGTTAATTTTCATTCAGAGCATTAATGATGTGGTTCCCTCACTAATACAGTTCATACACTTGTGAACTGTTTGTAAGCTGTGAGGAGTTTCATTTATTTCAGAATCAGGTTTATTATCACTGAACATGTGTCGTGAAATTTGTATTTGATCTGCAGGCATCCTTGAATCATCAGTCTAAGCTGACATAGATTCCCAAAGAGTGGTGATGATTGATTTATTTTAAGGCAAATTTTCTGGATTCAAATCATCAAAGCTTGATTTGATGTATGTTGTTTTCGATCAGAACAAATATCAGTTATCTGCAGCTACCACACAGCCCAAGTAACTTTTTAGATATTTGTAGATAAGAAAACTGCATGACAATACAGCCTTGCCACAATCTTTGAAGACCAAATTATATTTGAACTGCATTCTTCAGGCAAGGGCAGGAAAAAAACACAATATAATTGTCCCTAAGATATTCTTGTTGACAATTCTTTACAGCTACAAGATTATCAGTGTTTCATCAATGGGAAATTGAATAAACTGATCCATCGAGTTTATTGTTTGGGGGTCAATACGCCTGATGGGTTAAATAGCTTCTGTCTACACCGTAATGGTCCTATAATTCTACTTCCATCCAAAGTCCCAACCCTTTTGTCTCCTTTATATTTCAATATTCTGAGCAACACATTAACTCACCAAACATTGCTTGCTATTCTGTCTATTCATAATACAGTCTACATTAATGCTTTGATAATTTCACTGCTTGTTAGCCCTGATAATCCACCCACTTAATTCCTGAGCGTCATTTCCTGTTTTTAAGGAATCCATTACATGCTTATCACAGAGGAGAATGTACGCCTCAGATGCTGCTTCATCTTCACCAGCTGGCTCACACTTCCAGAGCGGGAGAAACCACAACTGCTTAACATAAAGAGAGAGGCAATGTTCTCATGTATAATAAATAATTAGTCATCAAGAATTTATGCAATGATCTGGAGAGTTCAATATTTCGGAGCACTGGACAGATTGTACAACATGCAATCATGTTAATGAGTTTTGACACCAGAGGCAGAGCATAACCGTGTTGCCATCAACCTTCAAAGTGAGAGGGGCTTCACTGTGACAAGGATGGCTTCGCATTGCTTCTGCTTCTCTTGTCAACTGGAAAAGAGTTCAAGTTGCTGCTTAAGTAGTGGAATCACTATTTCACCAAGTCATCATAAACCACAGTCAAATTTTAGTTAATGTAGGTAAGGGAAAAAGGGAATAATTAATTTCAAACATCTAGAAATTGAGATCTAGAAATATGATATTGGAATTGGAGAAAGGTCACTGTGCTTACTGCTCATTTGGTTGAACAAGATCTGCAATATTTGAAAACTGGCTGAAAAGGCTTGTGCCCATGTTTGCTAATGTATGGGGGTTAATTGAAATCCAAGCAGAATCAGGTTTAATATCTCTGGTGTATGTCATGAAATTTGCTAATTTAGTGGCAGTAGTACAATGCGATACATGCTAAATATTGAAAATAAATCAAAGTATATATGTATATTAAATAGTTAGATTAAAAATAATGCAAAAACAGAAAAAAGTGAGTAGTGTTCATTGGTTCAATGTCCATTCAGAAATCAGATGGCAGAGGGGAAGAACCTGTTCCTGAATTGCTGAGTGTGCGCCTTCAGACTCCTGTACCTCCTTTCTGTTGGTAACAATGAGAAGTCCTGGGTGACGAGGGTCCTTAATGATAGATGCCATGATAGAGCAGACTAATTTTACAACTCTGCACGAGTCCTCCCCCAGCCCCCACACCAGACAGTGATGCAGCCTGTCAGATTGTTCTCCATGGTACATCAGTAGAGGTTTTGAGTGTTTTAGGTGACAAATCAAATCTCCTCAAACTCCTAATGAAATATAGCCACTGTCCAATAGATTTTGCCAAGATGAACGACAAATGACTGTCATCTCAGTTAAATGACTTTGTCTTTAAGTGCAATAAATTAATTGAATAACTTGTGTAAAGTAATTTAGAGATGAGGTTACTTTGTATTTAGCATCTATTCTAGATCAATGGTTCTCAGCCTTTTTCAGCTCATGGCCCACTTGTAATTTTCATTTCCCACAGTGCTCCACACCCTCCATAGTCTCTGTTAAAGTTATTTTTGCTCAACTGTAGTGAATATTCTAATATGCTGCTACTACTACTATGTCAACTCAGGCCTAGTGGGCCAGCGTTGGGCGCAATGACGGAGTCGCCACTCCTCTCTCTCCCTCGTCAATGTGTTGAGTTCAGTGAATATTCTAAAATGCAGTTAATATTTATGTCTTATATACATGGGATGTATGAAGCATCCAGGGAGGTGTAGCTCTTCTGGTGAAGGGGCTTGTCATGTTCTATTCCAGAGCAACTCACTCACCTTGGGTTCCCACCAGACACTCAGCCCTCACCTGTAGCTCCATGTAGCTGTTAGCCTGCGACAGTGGTCACACCCTGGTACATCCACTTCAACAGGCGGGCTAAACCAGGTGAGTGTAGCCGGTGGCTTTATAACACCATGAGATAGCGACAAGCTTCTCCAAGCCTGCAAAGTCCGCTCCGGTGCACTGTGTGGATGAGGTCTACAGTGAGATCCAGCAGCTAGGGAGGCAGAGCTGCAATGCACTGTGGAGAGCGAAGGACATGACAAGGTACAGAAGATGTCATGGTCATCTGTCACAACCAAGGAAGACATATATGGGCCAGCCAGTGGTGTCGTGGCAGCACAGGACTTTGAGGTGGAAGATCTCAAGTTTGAATCTGGCCAGATCCCAACCTGGGCAGCTGCAGTATGTATGCAGAAGGAAGGCTAGGATAAAGGAGGATGGGGACTTGGAAGTGTCTTGGAAGAAGTGTGAAACATCCAGCAGGCAGGAGATATGGAAGTGGGTGAAGCAGAACCAGAGGCCATGGCAGGACAAGCCACTGCACAGGATGTCCCATCGCCAGATATCAGAGGCGGCTGACATATGGAAGCCCTACCAATGGCTGGAAATGGCGGGGCTGAGGGACAGCACAGACGCACTGCTCATGGCTGCACACAAACAGGCACTTGAGCACAACAGCAAAAGAAGCAGGCAGGGGGTCTATCACACCAGACAAGACCCAACCTGCAGACTGCGCAAGGAATCGGCTGAAACTATCCATCAAGTGGCAGGGAGTATGATGCAGGCAGGCACAGCACTGAACAGTGCAGCCAAGTTGCAGGAATTGTGTACAGGAACATCTGTGCTGAGTATGGATCGGACACTCCCAAATCCAAGTGGGAAACACTCGAGTAGGTAGTGGAGACTGACAGAGCCAAGGTCTTGTGGGACTTCCAAATACAGACTGAAAAGCAGATACTGTACTGGCCAACCAACCAGACATAGTAATATTGGACAAGGAACAGAAGAAAGCAATAGTAATAGATGTGGCAATCCTGAATGACAGTGACATCGGGAAGAAAGCATATGAGAAGTTGGAGAAATACCAGAACACGAAAGAGCAGATAAGAAGGATGTGGAAGGTTGAAGCCAGTGGTGATAGGAACACTTGGAGCTGTGACACCTGGACTGGGAGAATAGCTCTAACAAATTCTGGGAACAACATCTGAGATCTTGGTCCAGAAGGCACACTGCTAGGAACAGCAAGGATACTGTGCTGAATCCTCAAGCTCCCAGGCCCCAAGATTGATGGAAAAATGCACATACACAGCCCCCATAAGGCTTTCTCCTAGAGCTGTGGAAACTTATTTTGACCATCACTAATTATTCAAAAATTTTGCTTGTGCTGTTACATCTCTCTGCAGCTCAATAAGACATGCCTGTGATGTGGTGTCACCATTTACATTCACGGCAATGGATCCACCACCCAGTCTGGAATGTGCAAACCCAGCAGGTCAATGAACTGAAATTCCTTATCAGTGTGCAGTTGCTTCAAGTGATCAAGACACACAATCAGATCATCATCTTGCAATTCTATTTTAAGAGGGACCGGTGAAGGAAATTGCATAAACTCTCGAGGTCCATTATTGCTGCTGGAAAGTTCGAGTTCCCCAAGGAAAACAGTAATAACCTCTTTGCATGATATGAGATTGTAGCTTTTCTTCCCCTTTTGTATTATTAGTTTAATAAATTAAATGTTCGAATATATCCAGGTAAAATATGTCAGACAAGAGCAACAATTTGTTCTTCAAGCTGCTTATCACTGAGAAATGCCACAATGCTATCCCCAACTGCAACAAAGTGACCAAGGCACCCTGTTGATAACCACTAGATGCATTAGTAGCCATTGAAAATCCTCTCGGTTTTCCTCACGAAATTGTCCAAAACGACGAATTTGAAGTACCTTTAATTTGATGAAACTGACAACCATTATTGGAGCAGCAGGGTGTCATACAAAAGTCCTCCAATTATGCTGACAGTGCGCAGTACGCAAAAACAAACTCGGCGCAGCATTTCTTAAATGAGCAATAAATCCTCCGTACCTACCATCGGGCGAAAAAGCATTTCCTCACGGGCCTGAACATCATTCAAAAACTTAACATATGTTATCATTTTTTAAATTGCTATTTTGTATGCAAATTCTATGTGACAATAAAGAGTATGTACTCTTAAAGAAAAGCGAATTGGACTTCATTTCAAACAATGATATGGATAATGGAATGGTAGATAGTGATGCAGTGCTCGGTACACTTTACGCGTTCTCGTTTCTCTCAGATGACCTCCGCAGCCTTCAAGCCGCGTTGAGCACAAGTACCGGGCATCTGAACGCAGACAAAACCAGCCTCCTCGCTGCAGACAGCCCCGCCCAATCTTCAGTTTGTTCGTGATATTCATAACCGTTTTAATTAGATTACTACAACACGGGCCACGCCAGGTTTTCTATAGTAATCCCCTTTTATAAGGGCTTTGAAATGGAAAACCTGGCCACCTCTGACAATCTTTCAGTTGGAATTAGATGCGAATGTTTCCCTGTTAAGGTGTAATTATCTATAACAAAGTAATCACAATCGCTAGCCGCCGGAACACGTTGTAGGCTGCCTGCTGACTGCACGCTCAGTGATCTGGGGGTGGATGTAAGGCGGCGCTCAGCGGGACCGCCGTGCAGGGAGAGAGCGGTCACTCGCGTGTGGTGAAGCGAGAGCCGAGAAAATGATTAACGTCCCGCCCAATAAACACACAAACACGCGCGCTAAGCTGATCTGCTGCCTCATTTGCATCGTCTAGCATATTTTCCCATTCATTTCATTCAGGGCTCCAATTAAATTAGATATATTCATTTTTTATTTATATGTTTTAGTAATATTTCATTAAAACAGTAAACTTATCGTGGCCCATTCAGAAACTCCTGAGGGGTGGTAAGTGTTACAGAGTGGATAGTTGATATCTGGAACATACTATTAGAAAAGGTTATCAAGCCAGATACAGTCACTGTAATTAAGACCATAATATATAGGAGCAGAATGAGGCCATTTGGCCCATCGAGTTGGCTCTGCCATTTCAACATGGCTGATCCATTTTCCCTCACAGCCCCAGTTTCCTGCCTTCACCTGTATCTCTTCATGCCCTGACCAATCAAGAATATATCAACCTCTGCCTTACATATACATAAAGACTTGGCCACCACAGCTGCCTGTGGTAAAGAATTCCACAGATTCAGCACTAAAGAAATATTTCCTCATCTCCATTTTAAGAGGATGCTCCTCTATTCTGAGGCTGTGTCCTCTGGTCTTAGACACTACCACCATAGGAAACGTCCTCTCCACATCAAGGCCTTTCATCTTTCAATGGGTTTCAATAAGATCACCCCCCATTCTTCTGAATTCTGGTGAATACAGGCCCAGAGCTATCAAATGACAGGCCATTTAATCCTGGAATCATTTTTGTGAACCTACTTTGAGAGAACCACTCCAGTTTCAGCACATCCTTTCTAAGATAAAGGGCCCCAATCTGCTCACAATACACCAAGTGAGGCCTCACCAGTGCTTAATAAAGTCTCAACATTACATCTTTGGTTTTATATTCTAGTCGTATTGTAATAAATGCTAACATCACATTTGCCTACCTCATCAAAGACTCAACCAGCAAATTAATGCTTTAGGGAATCATGAGTTAGGACTCCCAAGTCACTTTGTGCCTCAGATTTTTGTATTTTCTCTACATTTAGAAAATAGTCAACCCTTTCATTTCTTCTATCAAAGTGCGTGACCATACACTTCCCAACACTGCTGTCTATCTGCCACTTCTTTGACTATTGTCCTAATCAGTCTAAGTTCTTCCATTGGCTCCCTATTTCCTCAAAACTATCTGCCCCTCCACCTATCTTTGTATCATCTGCAAACTTTGCAACAAAGCCATCAACTCCTTCATCCAAATCATTGGCATACAATGTGAAAAGAATCAGTCCTATCACAGACCCCTGAGGAACACAACTAGTCACTGGCAGCCCACCAGAAAAGGCTCCCTTTATTCCCAATCTTTGCCTCCTGCTAATCAGCCACTGCTTTATCTATGCTAGAATCTTTCCTGTAATACCATGGGCTCACAGCTTGTTAAGCAGCCTCATGTGTGGCACCTTGTCAAAAGACACTTAAATAGGCAAGGCATAAAGGGATATGTACGGTAGGTGTAATGCTGGCAACTAATTACTGTAGGATGGGTAACAAGGTCAGAATAGACATGGTGGCCATAACAGCTTGCTCTGTACTGGGCAACTCTGTCATTCCATGACTATATGGATATTGTGACCGGAAAGGCCTGTTTCCGTACTGAACAATCACCATATGGGGTCTGTGACCCAAAGGGGCCTGTTTTTGTACCAACAACTCTCAAACTCCATCACTATATAGACATTGTGACCCAAAGGGCCTGTCTGAGTACTGGACAGCTCTATCATTCCAAGGCCATATGGGTATGCTGACTGGACAGGCATGTTTCAGTGCTGGACAACTCTGTAACTCCATCACTATACACATTTTGTATTTGTCACTTCTTTATGGCAACAATTATGAAATGAGCAACACCTTGAGAAGGTAGAGAGAGAGAAGTCAAATGATCATTGTTGTCACGTGAACTAGAAAAAGGATACTGAAATGTCAAAAACACTTGTATGGGCCAGAGCTAACTTTGGATGGGGTATGAAACTGCTTGCTCACTGACCATAAAAGGTGAGAAACTGAACTGAAATATCAAACAGACTAAGGTTTTGAGGTGTAGGTTCAACTGAGAGCTAATCACAACCGGTGAGGTGTTTGTGGTTTCTTCCGGGTATTCTGACTTCTACGTCACGCTGGGTGCTCAGACATCTATCTTTCCCCAAGGACGTACTGATTGGTAGCTTAGTTGTATATTCTCCCTGAAGTACATGGGTGGTAGGAAAGTCAATTGGTAGAGGAGAGAAGGGGCAATAGTGAAATTAATGTTCGAAATGCATTTTTCATCAAGTATGTATACCATTTTCAGCCTTGAGATTCGTCCCCTTACAGGAAGGCACGATACAAAGAAACCAAATACAACCCATAAAAAAAACGTCAAAAACCCAATGTGAGAGAGAAAAAAAAAGTGTAAACTTTAAAAGTAGGTAAAAGCATTCAGAACTGAAGTTCATGAAAGTGAGTCCACAGCCACAAAGCCAGTCATCACTACAGCCAATCCAGGAGGCTGTTATTGGCAGGCCACAACCTCAGTTCAGTGCAGAGATGAGTAAACCTCACAGAGCAGTGAGCTGAATCAGCCAACCCTTGCCTCTGGCCTCGACACCCTTGACCTTCTCAGTCTGGCCTGGCGCTTGTATCAGCCAGACCTTGCTCTCGAACCCAGGCTCTGTAAGCTCTCTACACCAAGGCCCCTACTCAACCTTTCCAATTTGAACCGGTGTTTAAACTGATCAAACCTCTTCCCTCAGTCCCAGGCACGGGATCCATCTCATCTCCACCCCACCTCAGTTTCAGAAGTGTGAGTTAGAGTGAAAAACTTTGTTTTGCCTGCCGTCCATACAGACCATTTCATCAGATCAGCACCTTGAGGTAGCACAAGGGTAAATGGTAACAGAATGGAGAATGAGGTGTTACAACTTGTCAACATTAGAATCATTGAACAATACAGCACGAGCTGGCCCTTCAGCCCTAATGCTGTATGCTGAGAACAGCATCCTCCCTGCAAGTCCCAATTGCTTACCTTGGCCCAGACACTTCCAAGCCCCTCCCCTCAATGTAGCTATACAAATTCCTCTTAAATGTAATTGAACCTGTCTGGATTGCTTTCTCTGCCAACCCATTCCAGGTATTCACTATCCTTTGTGCAAAGAAGATACATTTCAGGGCTCTTTTAAATCTCTCCCCTGTAATGTTATATCTCTGCCCTCTAATTTTGGACTCCCCAACCCTTTGGAAAAGTCTACAGCCATCCAGCTTATCCATCCCCATCATGAACTTCTATGAGGACACCCCTCATTCTCCTGCTCTCCAGGGAATAAAGATCCAGTGTGGTCGACCTCTCCCTATAACTCAGGCCCTCAAGTCCAGGCAGTGTCCTTGTAAATCTATTCTGCCTCCTCTCCCATCATGGCTAATCTCTGTGCTTCAGGACTGTTTCAAATGGCCTAGCTGGCAGAATTTCAAAGGAGACTGCTGCATACGGGGAAGACACAGACCTGGAGGAATATGCAAATGTTGCTGGCTCCATCTGTAAGTGTAGGTGATGTTGGTACTTCAAGGCCAGTCATCTCACTGCCCAACCAGAAGCCCTGGCTGAACACGGAGCTGCACCCCCTAATAAAATCCAGGGCACTGCCTTTCACTCTGGAGACAGAACAGCTCTCAGGGCAGCTAGGACAACATTTTATCTCAGGCATCAAAATGGCAAAGATCATCTATACACACAAATTTCAAGAACATCGCCATTTTGGATACTGTTGGTGGGGATGACCTACCAGGGACAAGTTGCAGTGGTCGTGTCTCTGGCACCCATACTGGACCCTCAGCTCAGAAGGGAAGGAGGAAAAAGAGGAGAGCAGTAGTGATAGGGGATTCAGTAGTTAGGGGGACAGATAGGAGGTTCTATGGAAGAGATCAAGAATCCCAGAAGGCCTGTTGCCTCCCTAGTGCCAGGGTCCAAGTTATCTCAGATCGAGTTCTCAGTATTCTCAAGAGGGAGGGTGAGCAGCCGGATGTCGTGGTCCATGTAGGGACCAATGATGTGGGTAGGAAGAGTGAGGAGGTCCTGAAAGGTGAGTTTAGGGAGCTAGGTGCCAAGTTGAAGGGCAGGACCTCCAGGATAGCAATCTCAGGATTGTTACCAGTGCCACAAGCAGGTGGGTTTAGAAATAGTAAGATAGTGCAGATCAACACGTGGCTGAAGACATGGTGCAGGAGGGAGGGCTTCAGATTTATAGATAACTGGGCGGTTTTCCAGGGAAGGTGGGACCTGTTCTGGCAGGACGGTTTACATCTGAACTGGAGGGGGACAAATATTCTTACAGGTAGGTTTGCTAGAGAGGCTCCAGTGTATTTAAACTAGATACAAGGGGGGAGGGGAACCAGAGTGTAGGAACAAATGTATGGGAGAAGGAAGAAAAAGAAGACAGTAAAGTTTTTTGTACTGTTAGAGATAAACAGAGAGGAAGAGGTGGAGAATTTCTGAAATGCATTTATTTTAATGCTAGGAGCATTGTAAGAAAGGTGGATGAGCTTAGAGCATGGATTGATACCTGGAAGTATGATGTTGTAGCTATTAGTGAAACATGGTTGCAGGAAGGGTGTGATTGGCAACTAAATATTCCTGGATTTTGTTGCTTCAGGTGTGATAGAATCGGAGGGACAAGAGGGGGAGGTGTTTCGTTGCTTGTCAGAGAAAATATTACAGCGGTGCTCTAGCAGGATAGATTAGAGGGCTCATATAGGGAGACGCTTTGGGTGGAATTGAGGAATGGGAAAGGTGTAGTAACACTTATAGGGGTGTGTTATAGACCACCTAATGGGGAGTGAGAATTGGAGGAGCAAATTTGCAAGGAGATAGCAGATATTTGTAGTAAGCACAGGGTTGTGATTGTCGGAGATATTAATTTTCCACACATAGACTGGGAAGCCCATACTGTAAAAGGACTGGATGGTTTGCAGTTTGTGAAATGTGTGCAGGATAGTTTTTTGCAGCAATACATAGAGGTACCAACTAGAGAAGGGGCAGTGTTAGGGAATGAAATAGGTCAGGTGACAGAGGTATGTGTTGGGGAGGTCTTTGGGTCCAGTGATCACAATGCTATTAGTTTCAATATAATTATGAAGAAAGATATGGAGAACTGGACCCAGGGTTGAGATTTTTGATTGGAGAAAGGTTAACTTTGAGGAGATGCAAAAGAATTTAGAAGGAGTGGATTGGGACCATTTGTTTTATGGGAAGGATGTAATAGAGAAATGGAGGTCATTTAAAGGTGAAATTTTGAGGGTACAGAATCTTTACGTTCCTGTTAGATTGAAAGGAAAGGTTAAAAGTTATAGAGAGCCATGGCTTTCAAGAGATATTGGAAACTTGGTTAGGAAAAGGAGAGATAACTACAATAAATATAGGCAGCATGGAGTAAATGAGGTGCTCAAGGAATATAAAGAATGTAAGAAGAATCTTAAGAAAGAAATTAGAAAAGCTAAAAGAAGATACGAGGTTGCTTTGGCAAGTAAGGTGAAGATAAATCTGAAGGGTTTCTACAGTTATATTAATAGCAAAAGAATAGTGAGGGATAAAATTGGTCCCTTAGAGAATCAGACTGGACAGCTATGTGTGGAGCCAAAAGAGATGGGGGAGATTTTGAACAATTTTTTTTCTTTGGTATTCACTAAGGAGAAGGATATAGAATTGTGAAAGGTAAGGGAAACAAGTAGGGAAGTTATGGAAACTATGATGATTAAAGAGGAGGAAGGACTGGTGCTTTTAAGGAATATAACAATGGATAAATCTCCGGATCCTGACAGGATATTCCCTAGTACTTTGAGGGAAGTAAGTGTGGAAATAGCAGGGGCTCTGACAGAAATATTTCAAATGTCATTAGAAATGGGGATGGTGCTGGAGGATTGGTGTATTGCTCATGTGGTTCCATTGTTTAAAAAGGGTTCTTAAAGTAAACCTAGCAATTATAGGCCTGTCAGTTTGACATCAGAGGTGGGTAAGTTAATGGAAAGTATTCTTAGAGATGGTATATATAATTATCTGGACAGACAGGGTCTGATTAGCAACAGTCAACATGGATTTGTGCGTGGAAGGTCATGTTTGACAAATCTTATTGAATTTTTTGAAGAGATTACTAGGAAAGTTGACGAGGGTAAAGCAGTGGATGTTGCCTATATGGACTTCAGTAAGGCCTTTGACAAGGTTCCGCACAGAAGGTTAGTTAGGAAGGTACAATCGTTAGTTATTAATATTGAAGTAGTAAAATGGATTCAACAGTGGCTGGATGGGAGATGCTAGAGTTGTGGTGGATAACTGTTTGTCAGATTGGAGGCTGGTGACTAGTGGTGTGCCTCAGGGATCTGTACTGGGTCCAATGTTGTTTGTCATATACATTAATGATCTAGATGATGAGGTGGTAAATTGGATTAGTAAGTATGCAGATGATACTAAGGTAGGTGGCGTTGTAGATAATGAAGTAGATTTTCAAAGCTTGCAGAGAGATTTAGGCCAGTTAGAAGAGTGGGCTGAATGATGGCAGATGGTGTTTAATGCTGATGTGTGAGGTGCTACATTTTGGTAGGAATAATCCAAATAGGACAAACATGGTAAATGGTAGGGCATTGAAGAATGCAGTAGAACAGAGTGATCTAGGAATAATGGTGCATAGTTCCCTGAAGGTGGAATCTCAAGTGGATAGGGTGGTGAAGAAAGCTTTGGTATGTTTGCCTTTATAAATCAAAGCATTGAGAATAGGAGTTGGGATGTAATGTTAAAATTGTACAAGGCATTGGTAAGGCCGAATTTGGAGTATTGTGTACAGTTTTGGTCACCGAATTATAGGAAAGATGTCAACAAAATAGAGAGTGTACAGAGAAGATTTACTAGAATGTTACCTGGGTTTCAGCACCTAAGTTACAGAGAAAGGTTGAACAAGTTAGGTCTTTATTCTTTGGAGCGTAGAAGGTTGAGGGGGGACTTGATAGAGGTATTTAAAATTATGAGGGGGATAGATAGAGTTGACATAGATAGGCTTTTTCCATTGAGAGCAGGGGAGATTCAATCAAGAGGACATGAGTTGAGAGTTAGGGGGCAAAAGTTTAGGGGTAACACGAGGAGGAATTTCTTTACTCAGAGTGTGATAGCTGTGTGGAACGAGCTTCCAGTAGAAGTGGTAGAGGCAGGTTCGGTATTGTCATTTAAAGTAAAATTGGATAGGTATATGGACAGGAAAGGAATGGAAGGTTATGGGCTGAGTGCGAGTCAGTGGGACTAGGTGAGCATAAGCATTCGGCATGGACTAGAAGGGCCATGATGGCCTGTTTCCGTGCTGTAATTGTTATATGGTTATAACTATCCCCAGCATGTGTGGCTGGAGTCTCACACAAGGAAAAACAACAGTGCCCTTTCTCATTGACTTTCTAAACAGTTGTAATACTACTTTGAGGCATGGAAAACAGGCTAGCCATGAAAGCTCCTCCCGCACCCCTCCCCCCCGGGTGAGTAGCCACTGTCCGTAACAGCAGCAGCTGTGAGTAGGACTCTGCAGAGTCAACTAGGTCAGCCAACATCCCAGACTGAGTACTCAGGGAGTGTGCACATCAGCTCACGGACATCATCAGCACATCACTGATCCAGGCTGCTATTCCCACATGCAGCTGCCATCATTTGCACCAAAGAACTTTACATTACTGTGTATCTGGGTATTGGACTTCCTCGCCAACAGACCTCAGATTGTCAGGATTTACAAAACCACTCCTCCCTTGGATATCCCCCGGGGCCGTGTGCTAAACTCATTACTGCACACTTTGTTCACATTTGTCTGCATTACCAAATCCCCGAGCAATCACATCGTCACATTTTCTGATAATGCGGGGCTCATCGCCAACAGCAATGAGACAGCCTACAGAGAGGGGCCGGGTGCCAGGCAAATAACCTCTTCCTCAATATCAACAAGACAAAGGTTATTATCAACTTCAGGAGAGCTCGCACCACTCTTTGCATTGGCAGCACAGCAGTGCAACAGCGTTCAATACTCACAACTTCTACAGTAGAGTGTATCCTAGCACACTGCAATACTGCATGGTACAAAAACCACACTGCAGCAGACTGGAAGGATCTGCAATAGGTATGCAAAACTGCCCAACGCACCACTGGCACCAGCCTACCCGCCATCAAGGACATAGATACAGAAAGGTGTTGGTGAAAGGCCAGCAATATCATCAACCTAGCCTGCCTGTGGACTGTTTGTCTCACTCCCATCAGGGAGGAAGCTATGTAGCATCCACGCCAGTTTCAAAAACAGTTACAATACTTTCCACAAGCAATAAGGCTGATTAACACCTCCACCCACTAACCCACCCCATCACAACCCCCACCACCACTACTTTATCATTTCCTATCAGGGTCACCTTATATATAAACACTCCTGTGCCAGGTATTACTAATGACCATACAATCAATTTACGCATATTAGCTTTCTTGCGTATTTATATGTATTCTACTTTTTATTATTACACTATTTATCTTATTGTGGTTTTTCATGCTGTATCAGATCAGGAGTAACAATTATTTCATTCTCCTTTACACTTGTGTACTCAAAATGACGTTAAATAATCTAGAATCTTGAACCCAGCTTGACAATATCTTTCCTATAAAAAGGTGGCTAAAACTCTACACAACACTCCAAGTGTAGCCTTGCCAACAATTTACATGCTTGTAGCATAAGGTTCGTATTACTGAATTTGATGCCCTGACTGCTGCCAAGTGGCCTTTTCATCATCTTTTCTACTTGGGCGGTCATTTTCAACAAATGGTGCACTTCTCCCAGGTTCCTCTGTTCCACAACACTTGTGAATGTCTTGCCATTCACTGTAATAATGCTACCCTGGATTAACTGTGGAAAATACATTGCCTAAGTACTTAAGTTGAATTCCATTTGCCATTTCTAAGCACATCTCCTGAAATGATCAAGACCTCTTTGCAGTTCATTGTAACCTGCTTCACTGTCAACAAGACTCCAGCAACTTTCTTAACAACAGAGGTCCCAACACTGAATCCTGGGGCACCCCATTAATCACAGGCCTCCAGACGGCAAAATATTACGCACTGCTTCCTTTCATCAGCCAATTCTGAATCTCTCCCTGATTCCCATGTGATGGAAACTTCCAGATCAGCATGCCACAAGGAATGAGGGACCTTGTCAATGATCCTATTAAAGTCCATTTAGATAACATCTACTGCCCTATCTTCAGCTATCCCCTTAATTACAACTTTAAAAAAACTCCCAAAGCTTCACTGGATATGGCATCCCACATACAAAACTATGCTGACCATAACTGATCAGGCCTTAACTATTCAAGTGTAATGGTAAATCTTGTCCCTCAGAAATCTGGTAACTTTCCTCAACTGAAGTCAGACTCACAGGCTTGTAATTCTCCTAACCTATACTTGCTACCCCTCTTGAACAATGGAATAATATTAACTACTTTTTAGTTTTATGGAATTTTGTCAGTGACTAATGATGTAGCAAATATCTCTACAAGGGCCGCTACGATTTATTTCCTGGCATCCCATAAGGTTCTGGGCGCCCTTCATCAGGCCCTAGATATTTGCTCGCCTTATTGTGCTTTAAGGCTGCAAATACCGTTTGTCTTTCCTTGTACGATTCAAGTATTTAGCACCCTAATTTCTTTGGCATCCATGAGATTCTCCTTGGTGAACTCCCAGGAGAAATAGACCTTACATCTCTCAGTCATGATCTGTGGTTTCACAGGTAGGAGGCCCTGATGGTCTTTGAGAGGGCATAGTCACATTTCTGCTGTTAATATAACTGAAGAACCTCATGGGATTATCTTTTATTTTGCCTGCTATATTCATCTCATACCCTCTTTTTTGCACACCTGATTTCTGTCTTAAGGTTAGTCTTGTACTTTTTATACTCATCAAGGGGTTCATTCATACTGAGCTCTCTAAACACAATGTGTCCTTCCTTCTTTGTCCTTACCTTGATATTCTCATCAGCCACGATACCCTGAATTTGGTATGTCTACCCTTCACACTGCCTCTCTCCTCTTACATTGACCCTTTTAAAAGACACCCACTTCCCAGTTGTCCCTTTGCCCTTAAATAGACCCTTGCTAGATCCTACCTAATGCCTTCAAAGTTGGCCTTGCTCCAGTTCAGAACTTTAACCCATGGGCCCATTTCGTCTTTTACCATACCTATTTTAAAACTAATAGAATTGTGATCACTGGACCAAAAGTGCTCCTCAACTTTTGGTTACTTGCTCCATCTTGTTCCTTAAGAGGAGGTCCAGTATTGCTCCTTCCTGAGTAGGTTCTAGAGCATGCATGAGAAAACTGTCCAGGATGCACTGCACAAATTCTGCTCCATCAAGGCCTTGAGCACTCTAGTTGGGCCAGTCAATACTAGAACATTGAAATCTCCCACTAACACTACCCTATTAAAATCACAACAGTGTCTAATCTGCTCCAAGTTCCTGCTGATTATTGGGTGTCGATAATATAGTGCTACCAAAGCGTCTATTCCTTCTTTATTTCAAAGTTCTGTCCAAAATGGCCTTGTTAGATGATATCTCAGAACTGTGTCCTCTAAACTCTGTTTCCCTTATTAATCACTGAACTTTAATGACCTTTCCTAATCTATAAAACAGAATGCTTCAATATTTTCAACAACACCAATTTATCACACATCCCTTTCTTTCAAATGATTTTTAAACCAATGTAGGCAAGATTCAAATTACCTAGCATTGAGGGCAGACTTACTTACATGAAAGAAATGGAACTATGATATACCACACATCATATACTCAAAGGGTGGAAGAGGAAAGCTATGTGGCAACTTTGAGTATGGGGAGCAGAGTCCTGAGACCTGATTGTGTGTTCTGTGCTCATTCCAAGTAGGACCACACACTAAGAGCTCTATGCAACATATATGGTAACATTGTGATGTAGATCCTTGCTGGCATATGATTGGTTCTGCCTCTTTGTGATATCACCTGGATACTAAATTAAAAACTAGTTACCCTCAAATGTAAATCATACGATCACGTGGTGTTCCCTGCAGAACCGTTCTATTGTCTACCAATTACTGATCTAGTGTTAGCATTATTCAGATTTATTAAAATACTGAAGTGACCATTATTTATAGAGTCATTATTACATAGGCTGTGTGTGGAGAATGAGAACCTGATTCCCTTACCAGGAAATTCCTTGCTTCAGAGTTCTCTTGTCTAGGGAATTCCAAAGATTCCCTATACGAGGAATTAAGAGAATTTATTTCTTGCTGAAACCTTTGGTTCCAAATGCTTCATTCTGGCATCCTTTCAGGGGTCTAAGCAGATAACACCTACACTGTTATCTACTCAGTAGTTACCTTAAAGTTTGAACAGACCTATAAAACATGTTATTTTCCTCTCATAAACCATGTTTTCTGATTGCTCTGCAAAGACTTCACTGACAGTAGATCACAATATTTTCCCCATCACTTAAGTCTAACCTGTCTGTAATTGCTGTATTCCCTCTCCTTCATTTCTTAAAAATGACAGTGTTTTATTTGCCACTTTCCAATATGTGGAAATAGTTCAAGAATCTGTGGAATTTTGGGAGTCAACAATCGCTGCATCCACAGACTCCATCATCAAAACCTCAGAATGCAGTCATCTGATCTTTAGAGATTTGTTGGCTTTCAGCTGATTAAGTTCTGCATTATATTATTTGCACAGATGCCAATTCTTTTAGTTGATTATTTACTGTTGTTCTTAACCAATAATTGGATATTTTTTCAGCGCCTTCTTCTGTAAAGACAAAAAAAAAGCATTTGTTTAAACTATAAACAAGAAAAATTCTGCAGATGCTGGAAATCCAAGCAACACACACACAGTGCTGGAGGAGCTCAGCAGGCCAGGCAGCATCTATGGAAAAAGAGTACAGTTGACATTTCGGGCTGAGACCCTTCTGCAGGACTAGAGAAAAAAAGATGAGGAATAGATTTAAAGGGGGGGGGGGCAGAGAGAAACACAAGGTGATAGGTGAGATTGGGAAGGAGAGGGATGAAGTAAAGAGCTGGGAAGTTGGTGAAAGAGATACAGGGCTGGAGAAGGGGGAATCTAATAGGAGAGGACAGAAGGCCATGGAAGAAAGAAAGTGGGGGAGGAGCACCAGAGGGGGGCGACAGGCTGGGAAGGAGATAAGGTGAGAGAGGGGGAAAAAGGATGGGGAATGGTGAAAGGGACGTGGCATAACCAGAAATTCGAGGACATTCAATGTTCATACCATCACGTTGGAGGCTACCCAGAGGGAATATAAGATGTTGCTCCTCCAACCTGAGTGTGGCCTCATCACAACAGTAGAGGAGGCCTTGGATAGACATATCTAAATGGGAATGGGAAGTGGAATTAAAGTGGGTGGTCACTGGGAGATCCTGCTTCCTCAGAGCCAAGGGCACTCAAATGAGTCCTAACTATGCCTGCCCTTTTGTTGTCTACATGGAATAGTCTGTGTTCCAAGCCTGCACTGGTGGCTGGCCCACTTTTACTATGCTACATCAACAACTGTATTGGTGCTGCTTCCTGCAGCTCTTTCCCCTTTCTCGGTCTTTCTGTGTCTCTGTCTAGAAACAGGTTACCTTCTGATGTCTATTATAAACCCATGAACTCTCACAGCTACCTGGACTATACCTCTTCCCACCCTATTACTTGTAAAAATGCCCTCCTCTCAATTCCTCTCTCTATGCTGCATCTGCTCTCAGGATGAGGCTTTTCATTCCAGAACAAAAGAAATGTCCCACTTTTTCAAAGCTTCTCTTCCTCCACCATCAACACTGCCTTCAACCACATCTCTTCCATTTCACGTGCATCTGCTCTCACCCCAACCTCCTGCCATACAACCAGGGATGAGGTTCCTCTCGCCGTCACCTACCACCCCATCAGCCACCGTGTCCAGCACATAATTCTCCTCAGCTTCCGCCACCTCCAACAGGATCCCACCATCCTGTCCTCTCCCCCGATTTCTGCTTTCTGCATGGATTGCTCCCTACACAACTATCATGTCCATTCGTCCCTCCTCACTGATCTCCCTAGTAGCACTTATCTTGCAAGCAGAACAAGTGCTACACCTGCCCCTACACCTCTGCTCTCACTACCATTCACGGTCCCAAACAGTCCTTCCAGGTGAGGCAACACTTTACCTGTGAGTCTGCTGGGGTCATTTACTGTGTCCGGTGCTCCCGGTGTAGCCTCCTGTACATCAGTGAGACCCGACGTAGATTGGGAAACCACTTTGCCGAGCACCTATGCTCTGTCTGCCAGAAAAAGCAGGATCTCCCAGTGGCCTCCCATTTCAATTCCACTTCCCATTCTCACATGACTATCCATGATCATGTCCACAGTCAAGATGAGGCCACACTCAGGTTGGAGGAACAACACCTTATATTCTGTCTGGGTAGCCTCCAATCCGATGGCATGAACATCAGTTTCTCTAACTTTCGCTAATGCCCCACTCTTTTCACCATTCCGCATCCCCTTTTCCCGCTTACACCTTATCGCCTTGCCTGCCCATCGCCTCCCCCTGGTGCTCCTCCCCCATTTTCTTTCTTCCATGGCCGTCTGTCCTCTCCTATTGGACTCCCCCTCGTCCAGCCCTGTATCTCATTCACCAATCTACTTCCCAGCTCTTCATCTCTCCCACTTCCTGGTTTCACCTATCACTTTGTTTTTCTTTCTCCCCTCCCCCACCTTTAAAACCTACACCTTGTCTTTTCTTCTTCAGTCCTGCTGAAAGGCCTCGGCCTAAAATATCCTGGGCTCCCAGGCTCCCATTTTTCTCCCCCTTCAGTTAGCTTTATGTTTTAGAGTTACAACCATAACACATACCAGGGAAGGTGATGAAGGAAAGGCAGTGGAAATTGTCTGTGTGGACTTTAGCAAGGCCTTTGACAAAGTCCCATATGGGAGGCTGGACCAGACAGTTCAGTCACTTGACATTCATGATGAAGTAGTAAATTGGATTGAACATTGGCTTAGTGGGAGAAGCCAGAGAGTGGTAGAAGATGGTTGCCTCTCTAAGTGGAGGCTTGAGATTAGTACTGTGCCAGAGGGATTGGTGTTGGGTCTGTTGTTCTTAGTCACCTGTAATGATCTGAATGATATTGTGGAAAACTGGATCAGCAGATTTGCAGATGACACCAAGATTGGTGACACAGTGGACAGCGACAAAGGTAATCAAAGTTTGCAGTGGGATATAAAATAGCAGGAAATATGGGCTCTAAAATGACAGATGGATTTTAATGCAGACAAGTGTGAGTTGTTGCATTTTGGGAGGACAAACTGGGGTAGGACTTACACAGTGAATGGTAGGCCACTGTGAAGTGTGGCAGAACAAAGGGATCTGGAAATACAGATCCATAATTCCTTGGAGGTGGTGTCACAGGTAGACAGGGTCATAAAGAGAGCTTTTATATCTTCTCATCCTTTTTTCTCCAGTCTTGCTGAAGGGTTTCAGCCCGAAACATCGACTGTACTCCTTTCCATAGATGCTGCCTGCTGAGTTCCTCCAGCATTTTGTGTGTGTTGCTTTGTTTAATTTACGTGTAGTTTTTTAAATTTCCAATATATTTGTTCCTTTTTTGAACTGTAAGGGACCCATATTAACTTCATTTTCATTTCCGATTTACCCATATCTATAGAACCTTTTTACTCTTCTACTTTCCCCTTTCTAATGATTTTCTTTTGTGGAATTCTTTAAGGTTACAACCTTTTACATTTAACAAAGTTTTTAATTTCGCTCATTAGCCACTGTCGGCCCAATCACCATTGGGGTTTTGTGGCTTGAAGGGATATGTTTGTTGTAAACTATGGATTAATCGATTAAATGTTGGCCTGTTTACTGTCATACTCTTTAATGCACTGTCCTAACATACTCTAGCAAACCCATAGGATGAGAATATCACAGAAATAAAACAGCATTTATTGATCATCCCAGTCAGGTAAAAGCCAGTAACATTAATGGATCTGGAGCCCAATGAAGCCAGACAAACGCATTGGGCTTTCTTATCTGAAAGGTATTAGCAAACCAAATAGGTTTTTGTAGTCTTGCATGAAAGTATTTATGGAGGCTAATTTTTCTTTAAAAAAATTTGCTGAATTAATTGAACTCAAATTCTCAATTCAAAGTTGTGTTATTGAATCGATGTTCCAGAAACCTAGCTGTATGCTTTAGTAAACCTCATTTGAAAATGGAAGGCTAGACTTGATCTTGTTGCAGATGGGGGTGTTCGTGCGGGTGCTAGTCAAGCCTGAGGGTGGTGGTGAGCTGCACATTTCTCACATATGGAGTTTTGTAGACACTGCTGTTTTTTTTGGGGGGGGGGGGTAATCATTTTCTCCTGCCTCCTTTTGAATTACTATTGTATCTTTTATCTCATGGACTCCTGGAATTTGTTTGGAGTAGCAACTTGGCTGATGGAGAGGAAAGTAATGAATAAGAAACTGTAATCTGGAAAGGAGTGATTAAAGGAGCAGAGGCAGTTGATCCTAAACAAGATGTGTGTGTTGCGGGGTGGAGGGGGGGGGGGGAACGATTCTGAAACAGGTAGAGTAACCAAACTGGAAAGGAAAAAGAGGTGAAGCAACTGTAAGTAGATGAAGGTGAGCACAATTACAGAAATGCCAAAATGAACGATGAGTGGTGGAAGATTTGTGACAGGAAACAGACAGGACAAGAAAAGCTGGAAGTTAAAAACTTCAAGAAATGGGAATGTACTGGTGAGGAAATGGTGACTTGGACATGAGAAGATTGACAAATTTTTATAACAACCAAAAAGTTCAAATAAAGTGAACAGTATTACGCAAGATATGAACTGTGAATGAGAAAAAATAAAAATGGAGGAAGCTGAGAAATCGTTTAATAAAATCATACCAAAGCTGTTTGTACAGTGATATAAAATACTGAAGATAAATTAGTCCTCTTAGCTAATGGAACATCATTTTGTTGAATAGAAATACAGTTGGGAGACATGTTCACTATGAGTGCTGTTTTCAGTAGAGGTAATGTCATGTGATTCAATAGTATTTCATGGCTTATTAGCATAAAGGAGTTGTGAACTCAATATTGCCCTCATGCTCAGATCTTCCCCTCGAGATGAAGAAGCTTCATTGATGACAGAAAACAAGAGCCATTCCATAGGTTGTGGGACCATTTCAATGATGCAACAAGTAAAGTTGAGTAAACTTATCCCCTTTGGTTCAAGAGCCTAATGGTTGAGGGGTAGCAACTGTTTTCAAACCCGGTGCTGTGAGACCCTGATGATAAATGCTGCTTTCCTGTGACAATGCTTTGTGTAGATGTGCTCAGTGATGGGGAAGGCTTTACCCATTTTAGGACTGGCCATAACCACTACTATTTGTAGGATTGAACAGGAGATCAACAGGAAGATTAAAACTTACAAACAAGCTGGAGGAACTCAGCAGGTTGGGCAGCATCTGTGGAAATGAGCAGTCAACATTTTGGGCCGAGACCCTTCGCCCTCCAGCTTGTTTTATGTGTTGCTTTGACCACAGCATCTGCAGTGTACTTTGAGATTAAAATAGTGCCTTTTGAAAAGATGTGTCCAGTCCAGGAATTCCAAATCTGTAAACAAATTACTGTAGACGCTGGAAATACTAAATAAGAACAGAAATAGTTAATGTTCCATGTTGATAAAGGATTTCTGTTTTCACAAATGCCGAGCATTTCCAGCCTTTTTTAAAATTAAAGGTAAGCAAACATTACCAAGTAGTTAATATTGACAAAGTTTGCTTATCTTTAAGTAAACATGAACTCATGATAAATTTTTATCATGATTCATAATAAATTTTAAACACTGTACAGGTTATAAGTACCTGAATTATATACAACGTATCTATCTATCTATCTATCTATCTATCTATATATATATATATGAGTTGGGAGACCAGCGAGATGGATTTGCTGGCCGCTACAGGTTTGCAGGTAACTTCTGATTTGAAAGAACTCAGTTGACAGCCACATTTCTGACTTGAGAATTGTTCGTGTTACGAACATTTCACAGGAACAGAATCTGCCATAACCATACCTGGGGAGAACTTGTACTGAGGAATAAATATACATACCAGCACAATATTTTAGAAGGTTTAAGAATATTTTACTTATTTTTTTTTTGCTGTTCTGTTTTCACTGAACACTACTTCATTTCATTTACAATTGGAAGTTGGGCATTCTGAATAACTGAGTCAGCAATGGCCTTGGCTAAGTCCACAACTGTATCTGGTGCTTGATTGCAACACATTACAATTAGCACCTGATGGCTTTTTATTTATCCTTTTTGACTAATTGTTTAGCTGTCCTTATCTTGCAGGATTTTTGAGAGCCCTGTACAGAAAATTATCTCTTAAATGTGAAGTAACTTTCACATTGCAAGGCAACTATCAAGCCTGTATATATAAGGGACACTACTGTATTATCACAATACAAGTGGTAAAGGACTTTGATTAGTTATTTCAATGACATTCAGAAAACATCAGGATTTACATCATGCTGAGAGGGGGAGGGTAAAGGTTGAATGTAAATTTTGAGGTCTACACATTAAAATATATACTTAGTGCTATTTCATGGACACATCTCAGGGGGAAATGATTTTAAAATTGATTTTCCAATTTTTTTCCCCACAAAGCTTTTTGGTACTAGGGAAAATATGGAAGCTGAACATAAGAGATTTTTGCAAATGTTGTAAATCCAGAGCAACACACGCAAGAATCTGGAGGAACTCAGCAGGCCAAGCCAAATCTAAGGAAAGGAATAAACAATGTTTTGGGCCCAGACCCTTTATTAGGACTGGGGAAATGGAATGAGTTAGTTAGTCACCTAGTGAAGCTTGGCAGTGCGGCCACTTGAAGGGTTTCCTATCTAAATTCTAACTTTTTCAAATCCATTTGTCCAAATACCAATGAATTGAAATTACATTCTTTCAATAATACCCATTATGTTAATGTTGGATTTGCAATAAAGGTGGTGTGATATGACAGTTAAGGCAGGACCATTGGTTTATGAACAGCACCATAAAACTCCAATGTGTAACACGACAGTAAACACCAGAACGTAGATTTTAACAGTGTCATTAGTATAGCAACAAGTGTGGAACAGAAAGTAACACCATCAGCATGGTGGATGGGGAAGCAATTGTTAACAGTCAATGAGACTACAGATCGTGGTTTAACAGTAGACAGAAAGTCGGTAACTGTATTAGTGAAAAGTACAAAGGAGCATAATAGGATATGTAGGATATAGAATATGTAGAATTAGCTTGTAGTTTTGCAGTCTCCTGAACATTAAATGTATCAAAGATCTTTAAGTTGCTACTCCACATATTAGTTGCACTTCAAGTCAATTAATCTTCAATTGCTAATGGACTAATGACTAACATTAAGTTCTTCAGGATTAAGTGCTTCAGAGAAGATTTTGCAGATTGCAGTGTTTAATTGGAAAATAACCTCGGTTTTATGGACAGAGGTGAGATGACCCATATCAGGCACCATCTTGGGGACTAAGCTTCTATTTGCTTTATGAGCATATTCTGTAGAAACATTCTGATAAGGTGCAAAAGATTGGCAGGGTGAAGAAATTTAGATGCTATTATGGCAGAAGAGGAAGAAGCAGGATTAAATAAACCATAAAATGGAACTGCTGAAAGCAATTTGACTGCTTTCCAAAACAATTAATAATCAATCAAACTACTGAAAAACCTTTAAAATTTAAATAATTGATAAAACATTTAAAATATCAATAAACATTTATTTTACCCCCTTGTAGCTGTTCTCTAGTGGATTCAATGGAGAATTCCCTATGCCAGGTATATCAAGATGCAGGCTCTCCAAGCAGATCTTTGGTGAGGTATTGGCTGTGACTTTGCACTCTTCTACTAAGAAATGTATGTGAACAATGAGAAGTCTGGAACTTCAGTCTTTGTGCATGTAGGTGCAACAAACCTGGACTTTCTGGCACTTGCAGAGAGAAATATAGGGAATGGGGAATCAGCTTACTACTTCACTGTCCTTGCAACTCCCTGTCACTCATCCTCTCATTTCTGTTTCATGCTGCCTCTTAGTGACATAATATATATTTTTAGGTTTCACATGTACTCTAAACAGCACTACCCTCGACTATTTTAGAGTACATTATCACAGACCTTTGTGCTCCCTTTGGAGGTGCTGACTCTCAAGATGATGTTTTAAACTAAAGTCCCATTTTACCAAGTAGAATGACTGGACATTGTCACATTTTATCAGTGCACAAGGTGCCAGTTCCTTTGTTACATTCGGGATCACACTCCCAAAAGCACTTAATTGAGTTAAAATTAACGGAACATTTCAAGTCCTTTTTATTTCTAATTCCCTTTGGAATGATCAAAAATGCAGTGAAGGTCAGTTACTGTCTTCAGTGCCTGCTACATACTCTATTTTTTATTCTCTCATTCCATTCCAAATGTCCCCATAAGGCTGGTACAGATCATTCCTAATTAATGCTGTTGAGCTTCCTATCCAATATACTATCATCAAGACTGCCTAGTTCTTCATTGATTCAACAGTGGCTGGATGGGAGATGCCAGAGAGTAGTGGTGGATAACTGTTTGTCAGGTTGGAGGCCGGTGACTAGTGGTGTGCCTCAGGGATCTGTACTGGGTCCAATGTTGTTTGTCATATATATTAATGATCTGGATGATGGGGTGGTAAATTGGATTAGTAAGTATGCAGATGATACTCAGGTAGGTGGCACTGTGGATAATGAAATAGGTTTTCAAAGCTTGCAGAGAGATTTAGGCCAGTTAGAAGAGTGGACTGAACGATGGCAGATGGAATTTAATGCTGATAAGTGTGAGGTGCTACATTTTGGTAGGAATAATCCAAATAGGACATACATGGTAAATGGTAGGGCATTGAAGAATGCAGTAGAACAGAGTGATCTAGGAATAATGGTGCATAGTTCCCTGAAGGTGGGATCTCACGTGGATAGGGTGGTGAAGAAAGCTTTTGGTATGCTGGCCTTTATAAATCAGAGTATTGAGTATAGGAGTTGGGATGTAATGTTAAAATTGTACAAGGCATTGCTAAGGCCGAATTTGGAGTATTGTGTACAGTTCTGGTCACCGAATTATAAGACCATAAGACAGAGGAGCAGAAGTCGGCCATTCAGCACATCAAGTCTGCTCCGCCATTTCATCATGAGCTGATCCAATCTCCCCTTTAGTCCCATTACGCCGCCTTCTCACCATGACCTTTGATGCCCTGAATACTCAGATATCTATCAATCTCTGCCTTAAATACACCCAATGACTTGGCCTCCACTGCCACCCGTGGCAACAAATTCCATTGATTCACCACCCTCTGGCTAAAATTTTTTTTCGCATCTCTGTTCTGAATGGGCACCCTGCAATCCGCAAGTCATGTCCTCTCGTACTAGACTCCCCCACCATGGGAAACAACTTTGCCACATCCACTCTGTCCATGCCTTTCAACATTCAAAATGTTTCTATGAGGTCCCCCCTCATTCTTCTAAATTCCAAGGAGTACAGTCCATGAGCGGTCAAACGTTCCTCATATGCTAACCCTTTCATTCCCTGAATCATTCTAGTGAATCTTCTCTGAACCCTCTCCAACATCAGCACATCCTTTCTTAAATAAGGAGCCCAAAACTGCACACAGTATTCCAAGTGTGGTCTTACCAGTGCCTTATAGAGCCTCAACATCACATCCCCGCCCCTATACTCTATTCCTCTAGAAATGAATGCCAACATTGCATTCGCCCTCTTCACCACCAACTCAACCTGGAGGTTAACCTTAAGGGTATCCTGCATGAGGACTCCCAAGTCCCGTTGCATCTCAGAACTTTGAATTCTCTCCCCATTTAAATAATAGTCTGCTCATTTATTTTTTCTGCCAAAGTGCATGACTGTACACTTTCCAACATTGTAATTCATGTGCCACTTCTTTACCCATTCCCCCAATCTATCCAAGTCTCTCTGCAGACTCTGTTTCCTCAGCACTACCTTTCTTTGTATCATCAGCAAACTTAGCCACAAAGCCATTGATTCCATAATCCAAATCATTGATATACAACGTAAACTAGCAGCCCCAACATGGACCCCTGTGGAACACCACTAGTAACCAGCAGCCAACCAGAATGGGATCCCTTTATTCCCACTGTTTCCTGCCAATCAACCAAGGCTCTAGCCACGTGTGTAACTTTCCCATAATTCCATGGGCTCTTATCTTGTTTAGCAGCCTCATGTGCGGCACCTTGTCAAAGGCCTTCTGAAAATCCAAATACACAACATCCACTGCATCTCCCTTGTCTAGCCTACTTGTAATTTCCTCAAAAAATTGCACTAGGTTTGTCAGGCAGGATTTTCCTTTAAGGAAACCATGCTGAATTCTGCCTACCTTGTCACATGCCTCCAGGTACTCTGTAATCTCACCCTTGACAATTGACTCCAACAACTTCCCAACCACCGATGTCAAGCTAACAGGTCTATAATTTCCCTTTTGCTTCCTTGCCCCCTTCTTAAATAGCAGAGTTACATTTGCAATCTACCAGTCCTCCGGAACAAAACCAGTATCCATCGACTTTTGAAAGATCATTGCTAATGCCTCCACAATCTCCACTGCCACTTCCTTCAGAACATGAGAGTGCATTCCATTTGGTCCAGGAGATTTATCTACCCTTAGACTATTCAGCTTCCTGAGTACTTTTTCTGTGGTAATTGTGACTGCACATATTTCTCTTCCCTGACACCCTTGACTATCCAGTATATTGCTGATGTCTTCCTCAGTGAAGACTGATGCAAAATATTATTTCAGTTCCTCCGCCATCTCCTCATCTCCCATTACAATTTCTCCATCATCATTTTCTATCGGTCCTATATCTACTCTCACCTGTCTTTTACTCTTTATATACTTGAAAAAGCTTTTAGTATCCTCTTTGATATTATTTGCTAGCTTCCTTTCATAATTTATCTTTTCTCTCTTAATGACCTTCTTAGTTTACTTTTGTAAGCTTTTAAAAACTTCCCAATCCTCTGTCTTCCCACTAATTTTTGCTTCCTTGTATGCCCTCTGCTTTGCTTTTACTTTGGCTTTGACTTCTCATCAGCCATGGTTGCATCCTTTTTCCGTTCGAAAATTTCTTCTTCTTTGGAATAGGAAAGATGTCAACAAAATAGTGAGAGTACAGAGAAGATTTACTAGAATGTTACTTGGGATTCAGCACCTAAGTTACAGGGAAAGGTTGAACAAGTTAGGTCTTTATTCTTTGTAGCATAGAAGGCTGAGGGGGGACTTGATAGGGGTATTTTAAATTATGAGGGGGATAGATAGAGTTGACATGGATAGGCTTTTTTCATTGAGAGTAGGAGATTCAAACAAGAGGACATGAGTTGAGAGTTAGGGGGCAAAAGTTTAAGGGTAACACGAGGGGGAATTTCTTTACTCAGAGAGTGGTAGCTGTGTGGAATGAGCTTCCAGTAGAAGTGGTAGAGGCAGGTTCGGTATTGTCATTTAAAGTAAAATTGGATAGGTATATGGACAGGAAAGGAATGGAGGGTTATGGGCTGAGTGCAGGCCAGTGGGACTAGGTGAGAGTAAGTGTTCGGCACGGACTAGAAAGGCCAAAATGGCCTGTTTCTGTGCTGTAATTGTTATATGGTTAATATGGTTATAGTTCCACCTGTCTTCACTCTTGCCTCAGTTCCTCTGGGCTTTTCCTATACTTAGGAAGAAGCCTTTCTGACCACACACTCTCAACCAAAACATTGTTGTCTTACCTTCACTGACATCATGTTCCATTTATATATCACCCCTGGTTCCTGGTCCAGGAATGCCTGATTATAAATTTCAACTTGCTCTGTGATGTCTCTTGGTTTTTTCAGGTTCCCCCTTCACTAATATCTCCAAATTGGATCTTTTGCTTTCAGCATTTGGAGGCCCATGCCATCTGCTGCTTCCAAGCTCTGAAATCATCTCGACTTTATCCTCCTCTTACTTCTCTTTTAAAACTTACCTTCATGACCAAATTCCTATTCGCCTATTTTAATTTGTCCTTAGTTAAACTTTGTCTGATAACGTTCTGGTGAAACACTTTGAAGTTTCTGAAGAGATACATAAAAACAAACATGCAAGAGATTCTGCAGATGCTGGAAATCTAGAGCAACACACACAAGATGCTCGAGGAGCTCAACAGGTCAGGCAACATCTGATAAAAACAAGCAGTTGATTTGCATTTCTCTCTGCAAATAATAAAATAGCTTGTGGCTCCTGAGAAGCAAATGTGGTTTGTTTTACTTTGAAAAGATTTGAAATTTCATTGAGTTGTTCCAGGTGAAAGACTTGTCACCTGGCAAAGCTGCAAACTGCCATTCAGAATTTCTTGGAGAACCACTTATCATACAATGCTAGTATACAGCTGGTGTGAACATGCACCATATATCCATGAATTCTGTTGTTAAAGCTGCTAAAGCTCCACTAAGATAGTTCATGACATTACTTGCCTGTTGCAGGGTGGGAGCTTCAGATTCACAATTTACATATGATTTTTAAACTATTTTCCTTCTATTACTTCTTTCTCGGTGATTTACAGGGAACACAATAAATAACAAGATGCTCTCTTAAAATGCAAAAATGATGCTTATTGATACATCTGTCAGATCTTGAAAGTAATTAAGTTTTTTGATGACTTTTGAATAGACCTGCAATGTGTAGGATGTCAATGACAATGGAGGTAAATGTTCCTCTGATCACTGGGTTTAGCATTGCATGAATCTCTTCATGGCTTCTGGAAAAAATGGAGCAAAAGAGAGGAAATAAATGCAGCAAAAGTTTTTCAGATTAGAAAATAAATTATGATGTAAATGATAATCACAATGATCTTTAAACATTTATTTTGCCTTGCTTTAAGTGTACATCAGAAGTTGTAACAGAAAGAGTTTATCTATACAAGCACAACAAAGCAAATAATAGATCAAGGCGGATAAAATACCACAAACATTAACGTATTATATTAAGAACAATTCTAAAAATGATAATGAAAATGCAAAAGATAAAAAAATGTAAGAGTGGAGTGAAGAAAAGTCAAGTGCAAGAGTAAAAGATTACAAGATTTTAAAAGCACAATGACTGTAAGGACACTTTATTTGAATGCCTGTGGTATTCGAAACTAAGTCAGTGAACTTGTGGAAAAAAATCAGTACAAAAGGGTATGATTTAGTGGCCATTACGGAGTTGTGGTTGTAGGTTGGAGAGGATTGGGAATTAAATATCTCAGGATATCAGGTAATACAGAAGGATAGGCAGGAAGATAAGGGAGGTGGGGTAGCGCTCTTAATTAAAGATGAGTTCAAGGCAATAGTGAGAGATGATATAAGATCTAAGGAGCATAATGTTGAATCCATCTGGGTAGAGACTAGGAATAGTAAAGGGAAAAAAATCACTGGTGGGAATTGTCTGTTGGCCATCGAATAATAACATTACACTGATACAGGCAATAAACAGAGAAGTATCTGAAGCACGTAAGAATGGAACAGCAATTATCATGGGGGACTTTAACTTGCACATACATTGGGTGAATCAAGTTGGTCGAGGCAGTCTTGAAGAGGACTTCATGGAATGCATTTGTGATGGGCTACAAGGGAATGTGTATCTTAGATCTGGTCCTGTGCAATGAGACAGGAAAAATTAGTGATCTTGTGTAGTTAGGGATCCTCTCGGAAAGAGTAATCACAGTAGGATTGAATTTCTCATACAAATGGAGGATGTAATAATTCGATCTAAAATCAGTGTATTATGCCTAAAAATGGAGACTACAATGGGATGAGGCAGGATTTGGTTTGTGTAGACTGGGAACACAGGGTATATGGTGGGACGGTTGAGGAACTGTGGGAAACTTTCAAAGAGATTTATTATGGTGCTCAACAAATGTATATCCCAGTTAAAAGTAAGGACAATAAGGGTGGGGAGAGCCAGCCATGGATAACTAAGGAAATAAAAGAAGGCATCAAGCCAAAAGCTCATGCATACAAAGTCACCAAGAGTAGTGGGAAAATGGAAGATTGGGAAACTTTAAAAAGCAACAAAGAACCACTAAGCCAGCAATACAGAAAGGGAAGCTAGATATTGAAAATAAACTAGCACAAAATATAAAAATGGATAGTAAAAGTTTTTGTAATTATATTAAGTGGAAAACGGTGCCTAAAGTGAACATGGGTCCCTTGAAAGATGAGAAGGGAGAATTGATAATGGGTAATGAGAAAATGACAGAGGCTTTGAATGACTATTTTGTGTTGGTCTTCACAGTGGAGGATATGTCTAATATGCAAAAGTGAGATGTTATGGATGTGATGGAAGGAGAGGACTTCGATGCAATAGCTATTGCTATTGCTGAGTAAACTTGTGGGCCTGAAGATAGATAAGTCTTCTGGACCTGATGGAATGCATTTCAGGGTACTGAAAGAAATGGCAGAAGTTATATAGTAGAGGATTTAGTGATAATTTAACAAAATTATCTGGACTTTGGCAGGTCCCAGTGGACTGGAAGATGATGACTATCACGCCACTGTTCAAAAAAGGATGTAGACAAAAGGCAGGTAATTATAGGCCAATTAGTTAAAATCTGTAGTTGGGAAAATGCTTAAAGCTACCATAAGAAATAGCGAGGCACCTGGAAAGAAATGGATCCATTAGGCAGATGCAACATGGATTCAGCAAAGGCAGATCCTGTTTGACAAACTTACTAGAGTTCTTTTGAGGATATAATGAGGGCAGTGGATAGGGGGGAACAGATGGATGTTATTTAGTTGGATTTCTAGAAAGCATTCAATAAGGTGCCGCATAAAAGACTTATCTATAAGATAAGGTTGCATAGAGTTGGGATTAATGGGTGTTACTCTGGTTGGCAATCAGTGATGAGTGGTGTGCCGCAGGGGCTGGTTCTGGGCCTGCAACTGTTCATGATATACATTAATGATCTGGAAGAGGGGACTGAGTCTACTGCATCTGAGTTTGCTGATGATAATAAGTTGAGTGGAAAAGCAAATTGTGCAGATGTGGAGAGTCTGCAGAGAGGTATAGAAAGGTTAAATGAGTGGGCAAGGGTCTGGCAGATAGAGTACAATGTTGGTAAATGCGAGGTCATCCACTTTGGAAGGAAAAATTAAAAAGCAGATTATTATTTAAATGGTAAAAAATCGCAGCATGCTGCTGTGCAGAGGGGCTTGGGAGTGCTGGTGCATGAATCACAAAAGGTTGGTTTGCAGGTGGAGCTGGCTATCAAGAAGGCAAATGGAATGTTGGCCTTCATTGCTGGAGGGATTGAATTTAAGAGCAGGTAGGTTATGCTGCAACTATACAGGGTACTGGTGAGACCACATCTGGAGTACTGTGCGCAGTTCTGGTCTCCTTATTTGAGGAAGGATATACTGGCTTTGGAGGCGATGCAGTGGAGGTTCACCAGGTTGATTCCAGAGATGAGGGTTAGACTATGAGGAGAAATTAAGTTGCCTGGGACTGTACTAGCTGGAATTCAGAAGAATGAGAGGAGATCTTATAGAAACATATAAAATTATAAAAGGGATAGTTAAGATAGAGGCAGGAAAGTTGTTTCCACTGGTAGCTGACACTAGAACTAAGGGACATAGCCTCAACATTTGGGGGAGTAGATTTAGGACAGAGATGAGGAAGAACTGCTTTTCCCAGAGAGTGGTGAATCTGTGAATTCTCTGCCAAATGAAGCAGTGAAGGCTGCGTCAGTAAATATATTTAAGACAAGGTTGGATAGATTTTTGCATAGTAGGGGACTTTTTAAAAAAATTATTTATTAAATTTTTAGAAAATTACGAAGAATAAATGTAATGAAAAATTAGTAAGAAAAAGAAAAATAATATTAATCCTCCCCCCCTTAACCCATATCTAAAGAAAGAAAAAAAAAGAAAGAAAGAAAGAAAGAAGAAAAAGATTACCTGGATATCGGAGGATCCCCACATGCTCCATGGAGTTCAAAATAATTTTAATATTTATTTTTACTTTCCCCAATTACTTTATAATTTTATCTTCAAAGGACCTATATATTTAATCCCATTTTTTGTAGGTGTGGGAGCCAAATTTTCAAAAATATATCATATTCATTTCTTAGATTATATGTAATTTTTTCAAGTGGAATACAACTATATATTTCATTATTCCAACGATCCATAGTTAAATATAAATCAGATTTCCAAGTAACTGCGATAACTTTTTTAGCTACTGCCAATGCAATTTTTATAAATTTTTTCTGATACTTATTCAAGTTTCGGTATTGTCCCTTCAATATCTCCTAATAAAAATAATATTGGACTATGTGGGAGTTGTACTCCAGTAATTTAAGTAGGGGACTTAAGGGTTTTGGAGAAAAGGCAGGTAGGTGGAGATGAGTCCATGGTCAGACCAGCCATGATCTTATTGAATGGTGGAGCAGGCTTGACAGGCCAAATGGCCGACTCCTGCTTCTACTCTAATTTCTGCTCCCTACCTATAAAACCAATGGCATTACGTTGGAAAGAGTGTAGGAAATATTGCCAAAAATTTTGCTCGGACTAGTGGGATTGAGTCATGAAGGGACTGGATAGGTAGAGACAGTAAACACAAGAGATTCTGAAGATGCTGGAAATCCAGAGTAACACATACAAAATGCTGGATGAGCTCAGCAGGCCAGGCACAATCTGTGGAAAGGCATGGTACATCGGCTGCTTATTCCTTTCTACAGATGCTGCCTGACCTACTGAGTTATTGATTCTATATCCTTCTTAAATATGTATAAGTGTAGTTTTTCTCTTTGATTATTACTGCTGGACTTGTTTCCACCACCTTCTCAGGTAACAGTCTAGATCCTCTCAGCTCGCTGAGTTAAAATCCTCATCTCCATTTCAAATTAACACCAAAATTATGCTCGACAATACTAAAGGAAACTTGAGATTTGAAGGTAAAAATTCTATGTTTCTTGGTGTCGCTGAACACAGCCTATGGATTCACTTTCAAGGACTCAACAACTCATATTTTCAGTATTTATTGATTGACATTGATTAATTGCAGTTGCACAGTTTGTTTTCTTTTGCACAGTGATTGCTTGCCAGTCCACGTTTGAGTGGATTTTCATTGATTATATCGCATTTCTTTCTTCTTCTGTGAATGCCTGCAAGAAAATGAACTTCAAAGTAGTATTTGGTGAAATATACATACTTTGATAAAATTTACTTTATATTTTCATGAGAGATTGTGACCAGGGAATTGAAAGTTATCAAAGATATATATTGATGACATTTTACGTATTCCTTAGCTGTAATTTAAAACAAAAAAATACATCATTAAATGTGTTTAGTAATTACTAAACAAAAACTGGAAGCAACTTATGATAGCTGTTGGAAGTTAACAAAATCTGGAGACATAAGAAACTAGCATTTTGTGTGTAGATCCTCACACAAGCTTTACTTTAGCTGGTTGCATTTTACATTACTGCCGCTCTCTGCCACATCACATTAATTATTTCACAATTTACTTTTTTAGCTTAATATTGTGATATCCTTCCTCTATGGGGATGTGTTTCTTTTCTGTTTATTGCACTTGTATTTCACGTGTTTCCAGCTTTCAAAGACCAGCATACAGATTCACTTGCAAACTTACTTCACAACAATTTCCTCCAAATATCTGTCATCCCATGAGGTCTAGTGCTCACTCTCACTGGCACTTGTGTCTGCAGATATCCGTGGTGCACCAATGCCTTGGGAGATGGGCAGACAGTGAAAAACTGCACCATGCTAGAGACAAATTGCCCAGTCCAGGGTGCAGATGATCAGCAGGCTGTTAATTATCCAATCTCAGATTTATGTTGGATCCAGTTTGGTGTTTAGCCTTTTTTTGCAGTCCAGATCTAATACTTTTTACACAGGATGTTGCTTTTACAATCAATTGATATAGGACAAATGGACTGTTACTAAGCAGATTCCACCAATAGTAGGTGAAATTGATCCATAACAGTGGAAAACAATGGGAGTAAGTGACTGATATCATTTCAACAGGTTAGAAAATTGATGGTCTGTTTCTTATCATCCTCAATTTAATGTAAAGCAGTCAACTTTTCTAACCTGCTGACTGATAACAAAACTGTTCTGTGGTGTGGGTCAGGAAACGATAAGTTGGAACATGTTTTATTACACAACAAAAGGACAAACAGATAAGGGGAAGTGACTTTAGAACTTTTTTTTAATTCAGAGTTTCTGTTTAATAATGCAGTCCCTAAAGGAGGTCACAACAGCAGTACCTCCTAAAATCTAGATCAAGTAATTAATGTGAACAGTTTGTAGTGTGAATTTGAAAGGACTGATGGTTTACTTATTATTGTAATTTAGAATGGGCTGAGAATGAAACTGCTGTCACACTCAACTAACTTGCATTTCATGTACAATAACCAAATCAGTTATCAAGAGCATATCTGAAAATTACTGGTAAAATAGGCTTTAGCAGTAATTGACAAATAGAAAATTTGGCCTTGCCATTAAGATGGTGTCACAAAATCACCTGCTGTCATTTAGTATTGTTGTGCAATATATCTGTGTACCCTTATCTTGGTGAGCAATACCCAATGCGGACTAAAGGATCTTATCATACTCTCACCATTACCAATCTATATTGAAGTATTGTATCCAAAAGGTATTGGACAAAGTTTGACATAAAAGCAAATTAGCTATACTCAAAACTGTTTTTTTAAATCTTCAATTCTCAGTGTTTTGCTGGGAAAATTCTGTTTGCTCCCAGGTCAGCCCCAACTAGGAAACACAGTGCCTTGAAAAAGTATCCAGTCACCCACCACAATTTTCACATTTTACTGTTTCATTTTCTAAATTTAAAATATACTGAAGTAGGATTTTTTAAATCTTATCTACAATACACATCATGTCAAATGAAAGAAAAATTCTAAAGCCTGTCAACAATTTACTAAGAATTAAAAACCAAAATTGTGAGGCTGAAAAGGTATTCATCCCCTTTGTAATTACTACACTGTCTTTCCTCAGATGCAATACTGTATATTACCTTAGCAACTCCCCCAATTTGTTGATGTAGAAAATTGGAAGATCACCAAATTTCAATGAATTCATAAGAGAAATTAAACGCCTCTCTGCAAGGTCCAAAAGTATGGTAGATATTCATAATGAAGACAAAAGAGCATTCAAGACAAGTCAGAGAAATGATAACGAAGAAGCACAAATCTGGGTAAGGGTTCCAGACCATCTCAAAGGCACTTAACATACTTTGGAGCTCAGTGCAGTCCATCGTGAAAAAGTGGAAAAAATATGAAACTACTGCCACACTGCTTAGGTCATGTAGACTTGTAAACTTAGCTGGAGAAGAGTGGCACTTGTAAGAGAAGTTACTGTGACATCAATAGTCACTCTGAGTGAGCTGCAGATGTCAATGGCCTTGAGTGGAGAAAAAGTTTATGGCTCCACAATCTTGGAGGCCTTGCACAAAAAGGGTATTAATGGAATAGTGACAAGGAAGAACCCCTGGCTGACAAAAAAGCATATCCTTGCTCGTAAAGACTTTGCAAAGTGTCACTTAGAAGATGGTGTAAAGATGCAGACGGTTTCGTGGTCAGATGAGGCTTAAGTGGAACTCTGGGCTCAACACTGAGCGGTACATACGGTGTAAATCTAATACTGCACATCAGCCAGGTAACACCATCCCCACTGTACAATATGATGGAAGTAGCATCATGCTTTTCAACAGGACAGATAGGAAATTTGGTCAGGATTGATGGGAAGATGAATGCTGCTAAGAAGAGAGATCTTGGATAAAAACTGATAGCCTCTGCCAAAAAGCTTAAACTGTGAGGAAGCTTGTCTTTCAGCAGGACAACAACGCAAAGCACACTGCCAGAGCAACCACGGAATGGCTTCAAATTAAGAAAATTGATGTCCTTGAGTGGGGCAGCTGAGTCTTGACCTTAAACTGATTGAACATCTCTGGCAAGACCTCAAGGCTGCTGTTCATTGCCACTTCCAAATTTGCAAGGAAGAATGGGTAAATCTTGCTCCATCACATTGTGTTTAGCTAACAGAGACTTGTCCAAAAAGACTACTAGCTGTAACAGCTGTGAGAGGTAGTTCAATTAAGTTCTGTACGAAGGCGAATGGAGACTTTTGAACAGCTGACGTATCAGTTTTTGAAGTTTTAGTTATTCAGGCTTTACAATTTTCCTTGTTTTTTTTGGCACAACTGTGAAAAAAGGAGCATATGGTGCACAAGTAAAAATTCTCAGTAAAATTTATGAAAATCCCTGACTCTAATAATTTATGAGAACAAAGATTTGGGGGCTAAGTAGTCTTACGAGACACTGTAATTAGAGTACATATGAAACTGCACCATGTTGACTCCACTCTTACTCTTTTTCCCCTTGAAAAGGTTATTAACTTCATCAATCCTCGTTAAAAATTGATTCTACTTCATGCATATTTGCTAACCTTCTGTCCAATTACAGTGACAATATTGCAACAGTTACAATCCATCTATTAACAGCTGAACTCTAGTCCTGATGTCCAGATATTTTATTAATGTAACATCAAGCAGGAAGATTTTAGTGAAATATATCATCAGGGTTACCAACTATTCTTGACTTTCTTCGGTCACTGGAGTTTCAATACTTTGGCAGCATAACTGAAGCTTCTTGAGCAGCCTAGAAATCAAAGATGATGCTCATGAAAACACATTCTTTGAACTGAATGATAGCACAATTGTCTAATGTTGTAACTGCAATCAGAGGGAACATTGAACTTTACTGGGAACAGATATGTACATTATTGCATCTTCCTACATAATTGATTAGGATGTGTATCATGCGGTTAATCCTACCCTGCTAAATTTCTGTGTTGGTGGTAACTGAAAATTACACTAGTCCTTTGTATCCTGGAAAAGACCACAGTGTCAGCACGAAACTTGCCAATGGTTTTTGGACCACTGTCAGGTGAGAGTAAAATTATATTGATAAAATTAAAGCTGTATTATGAAAGATCAGTCACGAGTCAGTGAAAACTGAAAGGGCTATGTTCCTCATTCTCCCTCTATTTATTATGTCCTATTCTAACAGATCAAAAGCAGATTCAGGGTCACTTTAACATTATAAATCAGGGCAGATGAGTGAATATAATTGCTTAGGTTCTGCGGCTGAAAAGAGCATGCAGTTCTATATTTTAAATTGCTCATTTTAACATGCAACACCAAGAACTCCTCAAAGTTGATGGGCTGATTGCAGAAACCCAACTGCAGTTTTTAGGAGAAGGTCTAGCAGGAAATAGCAGTGAGCAGTCAGAGGTCAAGTAAGTAAGTAAGTTTTTAAAATAAGATGATGAAAAACTATTCCTTCATGCACAGCTGATTATTAAAAAAGTTTTTTCCTTTTTTATGTAGGCAAAATAGCAGATATTATAGACAAATACTATAAAATCTGGTCAATGGAGAAAGAGGTATCAGCCATTTATCTTTTTTTAAATTTATAGTGCTGGTAGCTAGTCTTGTCACATTGCGTCACAGTATCATTAGAATTAGACAACAAAGATTTTGTTTAAAAAGTTTCTGATGGATAATACCTTTGACAATGGAGCATTTGTTCATTTCTGCGTTAGGGTGTCCTCCTTGCAATAGGGAATGTTAATTGAAAACTATTGGAGGTTTTCAATATGGTGAGAAGGTAAGATAGTATGGACATAAAATAATTCCCTCTGGTGAGAGGGTTTACATTTGATATCACTGGAAAGTATCTTGGAGGGACAAGGGGAAACTGAAGAAAATTATTTTCACTGCACCACTGCAATTTGAAGTACTCAACCGAAAAAAGCTGGTGGAACCGGAATCTATATACAGTTTTAAGAGGGAGTCAGATGGTACACGAGAATGAGGAACTTTACAGATTTACAGACAAAAAGATATGGAAGTGTCTTCCTTCTCTTTTAAAGCAGAGGGATGAAGGACCTGACATTTTCCAAGTGTGCTGTGAGTTTCCATGGCTCAATTCTGTAGTATCATGATCCTTTGGCACTTCGTGGCTTTTCTCATCTGAGAGTCTTGATGGATGCATGTGGAGATGAATTAAATAATGCAGAGGCCATCATTATTTGTGTAGATAAGTGATAACAAAAAGATTCAAATGAGAATTGGTTTGAAAATCTGTTCAGTTTTTTTAATCAATATTTTACTTGGGATAGAAACCTGTCCTTTAGACTATTTGCTCGAAATACATGGTGATGATAAATTAGAAAAAAATATTACTGGATTTGTGAGACTTGGAAAATATTTTGGAAACAATGTATAATGATACTAAAATAGGTGGTGTTGTGGATAATGAAGTAGGATTTCAAAGCTTGCAGAGAGATTTAGGCCAGTTAGAAGAGTGGGCTGAAAGATGGCAGATGGAGTTTAATGCTGATAAGTGTGAGGTGCTACATTTTGGTAAGACTAATCAAAATAGGACATACATGGTAAATGGTAGGGCATTGAGGAATGCAGTAGAACAGAGTGATCTAGGAATAATGGTGCATAATTCCCTGAAGGTGGAATCTCATGTGGATAGAGTGGTGAAGAAAGCTTTTGGTATGCTGGCCTTTATAAATCAGAGCATTGAGTATAGGAGTTGGGATGTAATGTTAAAATTGTACAAGGCATTGGTGAGGCCAAATTTGGAGTATTGTGTAAAGTTCTGGACACTGAATTATAGGACAGATGTCAACAAGATAGAGAGAGTACAGAGGAGATTTACTAGAATGTTACCTGGACTTCAGCACCTAAGTTACAGAGAAAGGTTGAACAAGTTAGGTCTTTATTCTATGGAGCATAGAAGGTTGAGGGGGGACTAGATAGAGGTATTTAAAATTATGAGGGGAATCGATAGAGTTGACGTGGATAGGCTTTTTCCACTGTGAATAGGGGAGATTCAAACAAGAGGATATGAGTTGAGAGTTAAGGGGCAAAAGTTTAGGGGTAACAAGAGGGCGAACCTCTTTACTCAGAGAGTGGTAGCTGTGTGGAATGAGCTTCCAGTAGATGTGGTAGGTCCAGGATCGATATTGTCATTTAAAAAAAATTGGATAGGTATATGGACACGAAAGGAATGGAGGGGTTATGGGCTGATTGCAGGTCGGTGGGACTAGGTGAGAGTAAGCATTCGGCACGGACTAGGACCAAGACGGCCTGTTTCCGTGCTGTAATTGTTATATGGTTATGTAATAGTAATTACTTAAGTAGTGGATGGGTGTATTGAGCTGTGGTCCAGTTGGGACATTTTAATAGATATGATGTAACACTAATCATACATGAAGTCTTTGGAGAAGAGGTCTATTGTGATAATCTGTACTGTGAATAAATACTGTAGAGTTCAAAACACTATAAAGTTTAAATTATGGAGTAGTAGTTGACTGAAATATCAATAGATTCATTTGGCTAAATTTCTAGTTGATATCTAAGTCTTTATAAAATAACTAACTATAATTTTACATGTTTGCTGAATATACTGGTGGGAAAGTTGAGTAGTATATGAGTGTGCATATATATCTTTAAAAAACCGATTACCCCATGTGGTATGACTCTTCAATATGCTAGCTTCTGCTACTGGTTGAGTGTTAACTATCTTAAATAGAGATTATAATAAAAACCCTTTATTTTGTCATTTGCCTCACCAAAAAGAATTACACAACACTCTACACAGGAATTGCAGTTTTTCAATCTTTTAAAATCAGCAACGGACAATTAGCCAATTGCTACCCACTGAGTTACATTGTCATTTTATATGCTCTGTGTGCAGTGTAGGTAGACACATACTAATGGACTTCCCCTAACTTAAATGTTTGTGTCAATAAATGGCTCTGTTCTAAAGATTTCCTGCTACGTTCAAACAGGGAAATTCCAAATTTTGCAAAGACTTCTCAACTGGGACAGCCTTAAGCTTTGCTCTGGTTTTGGTCTAAAGATGTGAATAAAGAAAATTAGAAAATAAAGGGCTGATTAAAAATGCACAGGAAAAAAAATCAGCTTTGAATGTTTGATAAGGAGCCTCACCAAACCAGTTTACTGAGGGTGGAGGATTTTGGGGGTTGCGAATTTTGTTTCTTTTTCATGCTGGGGGGGGAGGTAGTTGATGTCTTTTCTTCCAACAACTCCCACAGTCTTTCTTTATTTTATGACTATCTAGAGAAGACAAGTATCAGAGTTGTATTGGACATGTATACTTTGACAATAAAATTAACCTGTGAACCTCTGAATTAAATGGCTCAAGATTTTTAATACAATGGTTAAATAATTGTGGCTGGTGTGCTGAATTTCATTTGAATCACAAACTTAAAAATACTCTTTTCTGACGTAGAACAAAGAGGTTACCAGTTGAGAAATATCGATAGAGTTAATGCCACCTCCTGGAAGCTTTACTCATTCTTCTGTAGAAATTGTATTGATTTCTCTCTCCATTCAAACTAGATTTCAGAGGTGGCGTACAACCAGCAGCCATTATTATATACAGTACTGCGCAAAAGGCTTAAAAAATTACTATAAAGAGCAATGAACAGTAAAAAACTAAATCAAATTAATATTTGCTTTAAAACTGCATTAATTCTCTTAGGTACATTGTTGTGCAGTTTTATATAAGAAAATCAGCTGGTAGGTTGTTTCCAGCATCTTGAAAAACTTGCCACAGTTCTGCAAAAGTTGCTGTCTCGCTTGCTCCTGTCTCTCCAGGTAATCCCAGACAGGCTCAATAATGTTGAGATCAGGGCTCTGTGGATGCTATACCATTTGAAACCATATAAAAATCTATGGTGCCTAGACTTTTGCACAGTATTGTATGTACAGTTGCAAGTAAAAGCTTGTGAACTCTCTGCAATTAATTGGTTTTCTGCATTAATTACTCATAAACTGTGGTCTGATCTTCATCTAAGTCACAATAATAGACAAACACAGTCTGCCTAAACTAATAACACACAAACAATTGCATTTTTCATGCATGTCTTTGTTGAAAACATTGTTTAATCATTCACAGGCCAGGCTGGAATTAGTATGTTAACCCTTGTATTTAATAAATAGTAGAGCCTCCTTTAGCAGCAATAACCTCCACCAAACAATTCCTGTAACTACCAATAAGACTTACACAATAGTGAGGAGGAATATTAGACCATCCCTCCATACAAAACTGTTTCAGTTCATCAGTATTTCGGGGATACCTTGCACGAACAGGCCTCTTCAGGTTATGCCTCAGATGTAGACAATTTCTCTTACTGTGGACTGTAGAAATCAAGACTTTAGAAATGCTTTTGTAGCCTTTTCCAGCTTCATGCATCTCTACAATTCTTCTTCTAGATTCCTCTGAGAGTTGTTTTGATCGAGGCACAGTACACATATACAGATCTTTCTGGAGAAGATCAGGTTCTGTCAATAACCTGACTTTGTCTTTTTTATAGGCCAGGGCATCTCTGCAACCCACACCTCCAATCTCATCCCTTTGATTGGAACACCTGACTGCAAATAGCTTTTAGAAGGCATTACCCTAGAGGTTCACATACTTTCTTGAACCTAGACTGTGATTGTTTAAAACGTGTACTCAGTATTGACGAGAAGTACAAATGTTTGTGTTTTATTAGTTTAGGTAGATTGTGTTTGTCTATTATTGTGACTTAGATGAAGATCAGACTATACTTTATGAGTAATTAATGCAGAAAACCAGGTAACTGCAAAGGGTTCACAAACTTTTTCTTGCAACTGTATATACTTTTAATACAAACAATGAAGGACTAATTTCTACCATGCTTCAGACAATGTCAGGTGAAGGCACTTGGTTAACAATTGGGAATTTGTATTAACACCCAGCACAATACATCAAACCAAAGGTGTTTTGGTTGAGGTTCTTCCAAAATGCTGTTATGTTTTATTTTCAAACTTACTTTCAAATTCTTGATGCTTTCACACCAATCCATGGATGCAATTTGTTGAACTGCAGCAAGAATTATTGTCAATGCTTTGTTTGCATTCTCCTTCATTATTTTGAGAACCTTTTCAACAGATACCTGGAAAGTTAAAGAAAACACTTTATTAATATATTCATCTTTTGTGTAAACAGAACAGTGACAACATTGAAAACCTGTACTTGATAAAATGCATTTTAAGACTTTCCATAAAATTGTTCTCACTTTCACAGTCCTTCTTTCCCTCATATTCAAATATGTCCTCCAGTAAAACACAAATTGCTCAAGTATTACAAAGACTGAGATATAGATATTTCTGTCAACAAACAACATCATGACGTGTAACACTGTGAAAAATGAAAGATCCATGAGATTACACCATGATCATATGATGTCAATGTCAAACATTTACAATAGACTTTAGGGATTAGTTTGGTTTAATTAAAATTCCTTCAGCTATAAGTCAGAAATGCTTATTCAAGCTACATTTAAGGACTTGAGCACACAGTCAGATACATTGGTGTCATGCCTACAAAGTGTTCATTGCTTGGCATATTATTTCCTTTCAAATTAGATGCCAATGCAAGGACCAATCTTCTCCTGTAGTTCAGGAAGAATCAAGTAACCCCATACACTTGAAGGCAGGAGGATGATCCAAATTACATAATTTGTCTCCATGCCGCTTCACCAATTACCTCTTTAAATTACCGATCCTCCCTTCAAAACCTCCCAAAGGCCAAACAACACTAACTCTAGCAGGATTCATACCTTTTCCTACTATACCATTGTACCATGAACCACAGTCTTACAACCTCCAGTGGATGTGGTACTTAATTTTCACAATCCTCAAATCCTTCCTCAGCTCTTATTCCACTAAATTCTTTATCTGGCTAATTACCTGTCTCATAATTGTTGGCTGTAATAAGCACATCTTCTGTTTCCATAGGCAGAAAAGGCTCAACTTTCCTTTGGTACTCCTTCAAATAAAAAATGTGAAATAACTCGAGGGATTGTATTGACATATTTAGTCAAGAAAAAAGTTGAATGCATTTTTAACAGGATCCAGGTAACAGTTAAGAAAAAAAAACACCCCAGGTTGGCATGTAAGCACTGTTGCAGTTCTATGTAAAACATGTTGATTACTATGAAATAAAATACACTCAGTGACTACTTTATCAGGCGCTTGTACACCTGCTCATTAATGCAAATATCTAATCAGCCAATAATGTGGCAGGAACTCAATGCATAAGCGCCTGCAGATGTGGTCAGGAAGTTCAGTTGTTGTTCAGAACAAACATTAGAATGGGGAAGAAATAATAATTGTTGGTGCCAATTGGGTAGTTTGAATATCTCAGAACCTTGATATCCTGGGATATTCACGCACATCAATCTCTAGAGTTTAAAGAGAAGGGTGCAATAAACAATCAAAAAAATCCAGTGATCTGCAGTTCTGCGGAAGAAAATACCTTGTTAATGAGAGAGGTTAGAGAAGACTGGCCAGACTGATTCAAGTTGACAGGAAGTAGACGGTAACTCAAATAGTCAAAAGCTCCAAAGTTCCCTTCCCTAACTTTTCTACTTTACTTTCCTCTTTTAGGATGCTGTTTTGAACAAGGACTTCAGCAATTGCTTCATTACTTGTTTGTCTGAAGTGCTTTTCATGCTGTAAAAATATGAGTATGCAGGCAGAATGAACCCTTTGACAGCGGTGATCATGGAGACCTGTCCAATACGATGCAGAGTAAACCAGTTAAAGAGAACTATTAATGTGGCGGTATCTGCATCAGATCAGATACAATGGAGTGGGTGAAACTGGGAGAATGTTATAGCATCCTTACAGAGATAGGATGGGAGGACATATACTTAAGGTAGCTATTAGTGTCTATGGGATTGTAGTGGATTTGGGTCGCTAACAGATCCCCTGAGATAGAAACAGAGGTCAGAGAATGGAAGAGCCAGACATAGACAATATGAAAATCAGCATGGTGGAAACTGGCAGCAATGGTGATGAAACTTTCATGTTGTGAATGACATCAGAAAGTAATGCCAATGTGATAGACAAAGAGGAGAGGACAGGGCTCTCAGTAAAACTAAAACACGATTAATATCCCATATCTTACAGAAAGGCGGGTACAACATGGATCCATGCAAGGATCTGGAGTGAGTGGGGTTAAATGGAAATTCGTTCAAGGTGAATGCACATTTGCCAGGCAAAGGTTTTGGCGGGTGATTGGTTGCTCCTCTGTTAAAAGGAGTGAGGGGTTACCTGGCATTCTGGAGTGGGACAGAAAAACCAAATACGCATGATGAAAATGAGTTGTTTGGGATCAAGAATATATAAACAGTTTGAGTGGGAGACAGCATCATGGATCTAAATGGAAAAGACTGGACAGGGGATCAAGAATAGCACAGGATAGTAAAATGTCATTACTATGGGTAAAGAAGAGGCTTAAACAATAAGTCTAACACAACAAACATGAAGAAATCTGCAGATGCTGGAAATCCAAGCAACATGCATAAAATGCTGGAGCAACTGAGCAGGCCAGGCAGCATCTATGAAGGCTCTTGGTCCAAAACGTCGACTGTTTACTTTTTTCCATAGATGCTGCCTGGCATATTGAGTTCTTCCAGCATTTTGAGTCTAACATGAATTTTCATTTGTGTTCTTAAATGCCAGCTTTGCAATGGAAGGGACGGTTCCATAAACAATTTGATTTTTTTTCCACATTTTCCTTTGAATAAGGTATAGTGGCAATCCAAAAATAGCAGACAGTACTGGTGGTCTCCAGCGAACATACAAAATGCATGAGAAAGTCAGCAGGTCAGGCAGCATCTATGGAAAGAAATGAATAATTAAGCATTCAGGCCAAGACCCCTCAACTTCTAGAAAGGTATGGGCCAGCAGCTGGAATAAAAAGACGGGATGGAGAGGAGCTCAATTTAGCAGACGATGGGTGAGTCCAGGTGAAAGGGAAGTTAGGTGGGTAGTGAAAAGGGGGATGAAAGGGAATGATGTGAGAAGCTAGTAGATGACAGGTTGAAGAGCGAAGGGATGAATCTGATATAAGAGGACAGTAGACCATGGGACAGAGGGAAGGAGGTGGGGAACCAGAAGGAGGTAATGAATAAGGGTGAAGGAGGGGAAGCGAAGTGATGAGAGGACCACTAGAACGAGGGGTCGGGGAAGAGGATAAAGAGAGTGGAGTGGTTACTAGAAGTTAAAGAATTGATATTCAAGCTGTCATGTTGGAGACTACCACGATGAAATATGAGATGTTGCTTTTCCATCCTGTGCTTGGCCTCATCGTGACCGTAGAGAAGGCTGTGGACATGCATGTTGGTGTGGGAATGAGAAGTTGAACTAATATGGGCGGCCACTGGAGATCCTGGCTATAGCAGTATACGGAGGGAAAGTACACAACAAAGTAGTTCCCCAATCTGTATCAGATCTTACCAATGTAGGGACTGTACCAGGAGCACCAGGTACAACAAATTCTACCTACAAACTTGCAGGTGAAGTGCCACCTCACCTGGATGGACTGATCAGGGCTAAACTGATGGTCTTCAAATCTAATTGCCACAGGACTTTATCAAACCAGGGGCATCTCTGATTGCAGAGACTAGCTGGAGTTAATGCTGAATGGAGTGAATAAACACAAACACACAGGCACAACACAGCACATCAAGTACTGTGCACACACTCAGCAAGGCACATATATCTCACACACACACTCTGATAATACTCTCAGCACAGTGCTTGACCACATATGCACTTGCATACTCAGTAGAAAAGGGGAGTTTGAGCAGTCTTTTTTTTTCAGATGTCTCTTTCAGCAGTTTCTTGCTCTAAGCAGCCTTCCCCATGTCCATGACACTACTCCGATCCTTGCCACAGAGAATGGAATGGCACATCCCTGCAGGTTTTTACAATGGAATACACAAAAAGGGCGGGTGTGATTTTATTGCACAAGGCAGGGGTGAATTCAGGTGATTGATTTGCTATTAAATATCAGCTGCTCCTTTCCAATTCTATCCCCAAATATATAATTCTGCAACTTGATGCTGCTTACATTTCTGTAATGGACAGTGAAAGGATGGGTATCAGTAAAGCATATAAGAGGTAGAGGGAAGTCTTGGTGGCACTTGGAGCCAAAACCAAAAGTTATATCTCCATAAAGAGCCTCAAAAAGCAGGATGAACAACATTTCTCAGTAATCAAGAAATTTAAATACTATTTATTGGATATTTAAATTGTCTGATTTTCACTTGAAGTACAGAACTACAGATATCTGTTCTGCACTCCACAGGAATGATTCACAAAATAAAATTGGGTAATAATTGCTCAGCTGTGCCACAACACTCTGCAGTTTCTTGCGGCCATGAACAGCACAGCTGGATAAACAAGCTATGACATCTGCATGCTCAGTAAACTTTGGACCCCTGAAGTGAGAAATTCAAATGACACTGGGCTTATTGAAAATGTTAGTGATGAACAATCCAAGACTTTCTGCTGTTGCAGAAATGCAGTTTAGGAACAAGTACTGTCAGATAAGAAACACCAACAGTGTTAAAGGCAAATGTACTTCTAATTGGGCCTATCAGTGCTGCAGCCAGTTTAGAAAGTCTTTGTTAGTCCAACGGCTTTCACAGTTTCATGAAGTTCTGCCCAATTGTCTTTGTGTTGTGTGGTTACAATTAATAACTGAAGTTCCCAAGACACGAATTCTGACTGAGTGATTCTGCTACAAGTCCCTCAGGTAACTCTCATGCAAACATAACGTGCTCATACTATGGACTGCACATCCAAGTATTGATTGAATAATTTTTCTGTAGTACCAAGAAGATGATGGGAGCAAAACCTGTTCACGATAAAAACATCATTTCATTTTAATGTGTTTATGTTTTTCTTATGTCTAACTATGGCCGATGTTCCAGTCTGCTGGGATCAGAGCACCAGACTATGATCACTTGGCTATGTCTCCACGGTACCCTGGCCTCATTTTGGCCAACAGGAACCAGAAAAACTGCTTCATGTATAGAACAAAGGTGCTAAAACACACTCATCATTTCCCTTCTCCTATACCCCTGTAAGGTTTCTTGGTCCTTGATAAATAATCAAAAAAGTTCAAATTTCTTAGAATTTTTGCCTGTGGAAAATGCCACAATTAGAAAAAACGTGACTTTTCTTTTAAAAAAACAAGAACTGGACTTTTCAGTGGAAAGTCAACTTCCAATTAAGCTGACAGCTGAACAGACTCCACAACCTTTTGATTCACTTTCAGGACTCTACAACTCTATTACCTATTTACTTTTTAAAAGATATTTGCATGAGTTGTTTTCTTTTGCATATTGGTTGTTTGTCAGTCTTTGCTATCACAGTTTTTCATTAATTCTAGTGTATTTCTTTATTCCTGTATATGCTTGCAAGAAGTCAAATCTCAAGGTAGCATATGGTGACATTACACTACATTTACTGTAGTGTAGACAGAGTCTGAGGGGGGGACACCAGTTTCTGTGGGGTGCTGAGCTGTGCCACAATTCAATGTAGTTTCTTGCAGTCATTACCAGACAGAGCAGCTGGATAAAAAATCTAAAACATCTGCATTCAGTAAACTTTGCACTCTCGAAGTGAGAAATTCAAGTGACATTGGACTATTAAAATTGTTAGTGATGAACAATCCCAGACTTCTTGCTATTGCAGGTAATGAAGTTTAGGATTAGGTACTATCAGATAAGAAACACCACAGGTGTTAAAGGCAAATGAACTTTTATTTATGAAATTTATTTGATAATAAATTTACTTTGTACTTTGAATTATTATTAATCTGGCTGGTCTTGCTTCATCAAGGGTACAGATGCACACATATGTGTTGCAATCAAGTTTAGTCTATTGGTCAAAAGCTGGCTTGTGAAGCGTTTGCTTAAACCCCTTACTGGGGGTGAATTTCACTGATGTGTGCCTGCTCTGACATTAGGCTGTTACTTTGCCTTGGGCCAATTTGTAGATCATGGATCTATCACTAGGAAATTGAACAGATACATGCTTGTGCACTTCTGAACAGAACTTGCAAAAGGCGAGGTCTTTCATCTGCACTTCCTGGTAAATACAAAGGAAATGAGTTATAATTGCGACTAGATCCAGGGTCACTAGAAGAGGCTGGTGGGGAAACAAGGTCAGGGTATAGCCATGAAAAAACAAGGCCAGATTTTCGAGAGGTTGCCAGGGACTAAAAGAAAGGGGAAGGAATTCAAATAGAGGACTTCAGTGGATGAATGGACAAGGAGTTCTGTCAGGGTAGTATGATCCTCTTTTGGGTGGAAGTTCAGGTTTTGGATGGATGAATTCTGGCGAGAATAAGGTTCACACCTTGGTTTGGTGTGAGAAGTGGGTAAGCAAATTTATCAAGGGGATTTTTTGGAGTAGGGTTCCAATGCCAGCCTGCATCTGCACAAGAAGACCCCCCCCTTTAAGTTCTTTTTAAGATTTACTCATATTTTGGGATTTGGACATCACAAGCAATGACATGTGAACCAGCCTTAAAATAGGTGAGAGAGTGCTATCATCTTAAAACACTCTTTTCCTTCGAATGAAGCTTGGTGCACAATGCTGTTAGGTACACAGCTTCAGGATTTACTCAGCATTAATGAAGGAATAGTGACAAATGTCCAAGATGAGAAGGTGCTTGACTGAGAGACCTGAAGATGGAAGTGTCCATTTGCATTCACATATTTCCTAACTGGAGGGGTCACTGCTATGGGCAGGTGCTGTCACTGAGACCAGGTGAACACTGTCCTGCATTTTGTAGGTGCTACACATTGCATTGATGATAAAGGAAAAAGATGAATCAGTGTCAGAGTAAATAGGCTGGGAACAGACCCATTGGCTCAACTCATCCAATGCTGACCATCTAAGCTGGTTCCGTTTGCCCACATCTCTCCAAACTTTTCCCGTCAGTGTACTTATCCATGCGTCATATAAATGTTGGTATGGTATCTTCCTCAATTACTGGGTGCCAAATATGCAAGCTGTTTTGTCCTGCTTGAGCTTCCTGCTTTGTTGGAGTTGCACTGAGCCAGGTGGGAAGGCAGTATCCCATCACACTCCCGAATTGTGCCTTGTAGATGGTGGAAAGACTTTGAAGTGTCAGGAAGTGAGTCACTTGTCACAGCAGCAAGTCACGTAGCAACTGGCTTCAGAGTGCAGAAAACCTACGTCTGCTGGAGTGGCCCGTATTCCACATACAGCAATAAGATCATAGTTGTAGCATTCTGATCCACTATGCGTTTTGCATTAGATGCACAGAAGATCCGAGAACAAACAAAAGCTTTGTAATCCACCTGATAAATAAATACATGATGAAGGAAAATCTACTTTTTACAAAAATTGAGAGTGTGTGGTGTACAAAAACGAAGCACCATGCAATGTAGTTCCCAGAAGTAAGCATTGGGATCTTTAATGCAGGAATGTGAGAAGTAAGAATGGGGCCAAATCCTCCACTGCACATGCTGATTTGCCAGTGTATTCATGCACAAACCACACTTTGGACTTTGCTCCTCAAAGCGTTTATTTTCACATAGCAGACAGACACTTCCAGTTTGTGGGGAGGGGTGAGAAAAAGAAATCAGAGGGTTGCGTGGAGAAATTTTCAGGTTGGGTGGAATGATTGCAGTGTCTGACTGGGGATGAGGTCACTGGGGATTATCAGGATGGGCCAGGGAAATTTAGGATGAGAAGATTGTACACGGACTACAACTTGCTATAGGCATGCTTAGCACCCAAGAAGATAAACTGAAGTTATCTAGGCAACTACCTTAGCCACAGAATATTGCTGCAGGAATTCAGTACACTGTATACATTCATCTTATTTCAGCTGCTTCACCAATGAAGGTCTGAGGCGGAACAGTTTGCTGCCAACTGGTAGGACACAGAACAAATATTGCATTTTTTGCTAGGTGCAGTAGTGTTTCTGTGTTCAGTTTCACAAACAAATCCTCAGACAATGAATCAGTCCTTTGCTAAATACATCAAAAACCTCAACCTGTTCAGAACCACTAATTTAGAATCTTTTGACTTGTTCAGGCTAGCTGTTTTTTTAAAATCTTGGGCAATAAACATTTATTTACATCTAGGCTCTAGTTCTCTGGGGCACTGTGAATACCCCCAAAAAAAACTGGGTAGGTTCCTTGCAAGAATTTGATCCAGCATGTGTGACCTTCCTTGTAGTTTAACTTATCAAGTAAGAATTGTTTCAAGGTTAAAACACTGGAACTTGAGGGCAGATCCTCAGTTTACATTTAGATTAGAGCCACTCTTCATAAAATAGTTAATCATTGAAATGATCTGGCCCTTCTACACAAACCTAATGTTTAGTATCACTGATGCAATATCTTTTGCTTTGCACAGCCAAGTTTGATATTTCAAGCTGGAGAAGTCATGTATACTGGATCACCTGAGAACAGGAAATGCCTGAATACTAGGCAGCTTCTATAACTTTCCAGGGTGATTCATGATTATGAATAAAATATTTTCAAATAAAATATGACACTCCACCCTTATTCTGGTCCTCATACCAAGCTCAACTGGTAGGACACAGAACAAATATTGCAATTTTTTGCTAGGTGCAGTAGTGTTTCTTCAACCAATCATCTGTAGCACCCTGTTCAGCACGTAAGCTCATAGAATTTCTGGTTACCTTTGTTGAGCAGAATAATCATTTCATTGTGAATGCAGTGTACTGGTGGAAGACGAAAAAGTAAAGAAATGGGCAACCCTGTCTTGGCTGACATTGTGTTTATCCAAGCAAATGAAGAGGCCTTGACAAGAATTTGAGTTAAAAAAAAGAGTCACCTGCCACAAAAATCTCCGACTTTAACATTCTCCTGATGCCACTGCTGGATGTGGTCGGTCATGTGGAGCTCCAAAATCCTGATGTTGGGAGTACAGTGGATTCTGGTTATTGTGACCACAGTACATTTTGCCCCAGTAGTTCTGTATTTTAGATCCTAATAGTAATAGACAGAGGAATTCATCCAATGTATGCTGCCATGTTCTTTTGATTGATTGTAAATGAACAAAACAGCACAGTGCTGATAATGGACTGCCTTCAGACAATGCTTTTAACAACTGCATTCTTCAAATATTCATTTTCAGTGTAGCATTCATGGTGATTGTTGATACCCACAAATCCATTGCAGTTCTTAATTCGTTGAAGGAGTGAAATTGTTTCATTTTCACTCCCGACCATTTCTGGCAGCACCAAGCCTGAATGCTTGAAACCACAGTAGGCAAAACAGATCTGAATTGTCTTACTGCTTATTTCTTGCAAACTATCAAGGACAAAAATCACTGCCTTTTGAACACTGACGCTATTTAAAAACTGCTCTAGGCATGTCGTAGTGTCTAATGCTACCCAAGTGCACGCAACTGACACAAGTTAGAAACTGTTCCGATTAAGTGGCATAGTGTCCCAAATAAACAAAGGGAATCATGGCTATTTTCTCTCTAAGTTTTTGTTCTTTAAGAGTTGTCCCAAATAAACACTGCCCCAATAAACTTATGGCTATTTAACCTGAATCCCCTGTATTTACAATGATAAGGCAACTGAATGTTGAGGGAATGTTATTAATCACCTGTTGATGTTAACCTGATGCTTATGAACATAACAGAAAGTCTGTTTATCTCATGCTGCATCTCATTAAGAACCAATTCATTGTCTGGGGAATTGGAAACAAAACTGAACACAGCAACCAACAGCAAACAGCCTTCCTCAGATCTCTTTGGAGAAGACACTGAAGAAGGCTGGACATAGCACAACACAACAACTCGTGCTGTTACGTTCTACAGCTGAAAAGATTTGCCTTCAACAGCCACAATTAATCTTAGGCATTAGGAGCTAGCAAAGAAAGCTTCCCCTTGTCATTATCAATATTATGAGAGTCAAAAAGAAAAAAAAAACCTACAGATGCTGAAAATCTAAAAAGAAAATGTTGGAAGCACTCAGCAGGTCAGGCTGCAATTGTGATAACATTGCTGGAGCAATATCATTGACATCAGAATGTTACTGGCAATCCCTATGTTGAGTGTTGTTTGTTTAAGGCAGACAGAATTCATGGACTTTTAAATTTTTAACTTTTTTTCTCTATTTTTCTTTATATGCACATTTATCAAATTGTTGCATATACTATAACTGAGGTAATCTCTTCCTGTTATAATGTGTATTTACTTCTAGCCTTCTCACTGAAATCACTACTTCCACTTGAAGGCACTGGAACAAATGATACAAGCATTGACAGGTCCATGACAATTTGCAATTTTTCACCAAACAAAATGATTCCCACTGTCTGGCTCTGTACACTCTCTGCACACTACTATCAACACTTTGGAATTTGAATTATGTAGAACAGTGGAATAATTGACATAAACTGTTGAATTGCTGACTCCATCACAGAAAAAAAATTAATATAAGTCCTTCCCAGGTTAGGGCAGGGTTCTGTTCCAGAAACTGTATGTTAACAATTCAGAAGTTGGAAAGGCTGCCGCCTGGGAACATACTTAAATAAAAACAAAGGCCAACCAAGGGTAGTGTAGAGCTTATCCATAACATTTAATTCAACCATTCAGATTTCTCTGCAAGATGCAATGATATTGCTGCAGACCAGGTTTCCACACAGCAGAATGCCTGCAACCCCATGGCAGCCGGCAAAACCATCCTGCTGGTCTCCCAAGCACTTGTTCATATGTATGAGTGTGTGCAACCGGGGAAGACCAGTGGCAGTACATCAATCCTCCGAAGATTAAATGTCCCAGTTAACTGCAACAGCTTTGTCGCTGAGAAGAATTGCTCTGAGACAGATTATGGAATCTGATAAGCAAAGTGATCATTGAAACCAGATAAGGATAGGATCTAGGTAGATCTTTGATCAAATTCCATATTCTGCTAAGCTTAGTTGTCTCCAATCACCTCCCACTTCTGTTGCTGTCCCACTCCGCCTTCCCCCACCTGGCCACCTGGATCAACCTGTCCCTCAACCCGTTCTTACCTGGACTTCCCCAATCTCTTGCCAGCTCCTGCCTCAACACTCCCCTTATCTCCTTATACTGGCTATTTCCCTTCTACACCCTCAGTTCTGTTGCAGAGTCCTGTTGTCTCTGCAGACCCTGCCTGACATGCTAAGTTCCTCCAGCAGTTTCGTGTTTTATTTTTGCTCTAGATTCCAGCGTCTGCAGTCTCTCATGTCACCAAGGTGCACCTGCGGAACAGGATAACCTGTGACAGAGCATGAGAAAAGCAACCAGGACTTCATCAAGCAGAAAGTGAAAGTCAGAAATAAACACAATATTTAAAGTAAAAGGCCAAGGGCTTTCATTTGTGTGCCCAAAACCCGTCTGCTTTGTCTTCTTTGATCTGATGTTCCAGAGCTGTGTAAAGAGCCAATGAAATGGCATCAGTTATTGACTTGTTGTGACAGTAGGCAAATTGGAACAGATCAAGAACATTGTTCAGCCAGGAGTTGATATGCTTCATGATCAACCTCTCAAAGCACTTTTGGATTATAGCAATTGAAGAAGGTTAACACGTTCTTTTTGGGCACTGGTATGATTGAAGCCTGCTTGAAGCAAGTTGGTACCTTAGACTGTCAAAGCGAGTGGTAGAAGATGTCCATAAACACTCCAGGCAACTGATTAACACAGATCTTCAATTCTTTTTTAGCTCTGTTGTATGGGCCAGGTATTTTCTACTGACTCACCCTCCTAAAGGCCTCTGGGAGAAGCATTCAAACTTGCAACTTACCAGTAAGAAGCATTTGAACTGAGCGAAATTTCAGAGAAATATAAAATTTTCATTACTTCTTCAGAGTGTAACATGCTGAAAGGTTTCACTGATAATGTAATGGTTTCTCTGTAGCAGCAATATTTGGGTTATGACTAGAGATAATGGGGCTTGGAATGCTGTTGTTCTTTCTCGTGAGTCTGGAAGAGAGATTTTCGCTGTCTTTTGCTGGGGAGGGATGAGGAGAGAAGACGTGAATGGAAAGAGTTGGCAGACCACCAGATGGTGAGGACTTGGAGCGAGGGTATGAAGGGCAGTGAGGAGGAGGTCAATGGTGGATGATTGGCTTATCAGTGAGCTCCAAAATTGTGCAATAGACTGTTTCATAAGATTGGGCCCTTTTTCTTTTTTTCCCCCATTTTCTTTACTAACCATATAGTCAAAGTAAGAATTATAAAGCTTAATTGTTTAATTGCATATTGTATGCTGTTTGTTATTTTGGGGTACTGATTTGTAACAGGGGACACCATGCGCAGCATCCACACAAACGAGATTTCTTAAGTTTGGCCAGGCTGGGGTCTATCACCCCCTATATTAAGCTGCTAGCCGAAGCGAGAGTTCTTTAGATAGTTATCTGAAAATTCTTTTGGAGATAGGATTGGTTTTTAAGTAGTTTCCATATTTATCCATGTAGCTGGTGTTAATCAGAAGTGATCAAGTTGATTTCAGTGGGAAATACAGTTCAATTTTCTATGATTTAGAAAAGGTGAGAAATAAAAAAAACTGACCAGATTTCTGTCTCCCTGAATGGGATTTCCTTCAGAGTTCAGTACATGCTGAGCAGCTATTCCATTGTATTAGGCCAGCAGGTTTTGTTTGAAGCTCTGAGTAAGTTTGTGGGCTACAGTCAAATCAAGTGGTTTTTTGCCATTTAACTATATACATATATATAATGTATATAGAAACAAGACAAAGTTTCTTTGAACCAGGGTGTAAAGCACATAAAACATGTTAACTTAAGAAGGTAAGGATAAAATCTACAGATGAATCACACATAATTAATGAACTAAACAGCATTAATATTTAATATTGTAAGATACGGAACAGATTAACCAGTGACATTTCGAATAGGATGCGTCAGGGAGTTCAAAAGATTAACGGCCTGGGGGAGCTAACTTTATCAACTTGACCGTTCTTGTTTACATTGTAGTCTCCTGCCAGATGGTAGAAACTCAAAGAGGACGCTAGATGGATGGGATCATTAATAATACTAAGGGTCTTGCATATGCAGCGCTCCTGATGAACATCCCCTATGAATGGTAGGGAAACCCCCACAATCCTCTCAGCTGCTTTTACAGTCCTTTGTGGGGACTTCAGGTCCAATGCGAGGCTGCTCTCGTAGCAGATGGAGATGCAACTTGTCAGGATGCTCTCAAAGATGCTCCTATAAAATGCAGTTAAAATGGTTGGGGGGGGATGGGGGAACCTTGCTTGCCTCAATCTTCTTAGGAAGTGGAGGCACTGCTGTGCCTTTGTGTTCAGCGAGGTAATAATCTCTGAACCTGAAAATCTCTGACATCAGGAGGAGGGGTAGGAGTTGATTATCATACTGCCAGTGGCTTGGCCTGATATGAGATCTCTGATATGCAGTACGGCTTCTCTCTGCATTTCAATATTGAAGAGAAACTTAACTTTTGGTTCTCCTTAGCCAGACAGCTACGCAATCTTTGATTAGAGAGTACACAACCCAGACTACACCCAGTTCAGTCCAAAAATGGTAATCAAGTCATACTTTTCATTTTAAATAGGCCAATTATGGTTAGTGATGCTGCAGACCCATTGATGGGAGTAACAAAGAACAAGTTATTCATATTCATTTTTGAGACAAAGAACTAAAATTTAGCCCTTAGTTACCACTATGGTTTCCTGCTAAATACTGAATGAGAGCTGGAAGAACATAAAGGTGTTCCATTGGTTTGACTGAGAAATGAAAACAAAAACTTCATAATTTTACTACCTAGGCTCACAAATGGATGAGGTGGCACACCATTCAGGTAAAAGGGTGGTAATTTTGAACTTGCAAAATTGGTGAAACATTAAAAAAAATAAGCTAAGCCTCCTCACATCAGCCTTTAAATGACAATTAAGGTCTAGAAAGAACAGAAGTGTTTTTCTTTCTATCTTAACAGTAAAATCCCCCCTGCAATCTCACTAATCCCACAGCACTCCTACAAGTTCCCGTGGTGTCCTCCTACTAGATGCTTCGTTCACTAATTTCTTGATGACAACAATGTAATCCAACAAAGAACCTTAGAAAAATATGTGATACAGCAACTTATTGAACTGCAGCAATCCTCCTCAAGTCTGATACAAGACTCCCTATTTTGTTGTATCTTACTTCTATGCATCTTGTATTTTAAGATCCGTAAAACTGGCAGTTCCAGGTTACGGCCGCCAAGGTAGCTTAGTGATTAGCACAACGCTATTACAGCTCAGGGCGTTGGAGCTCAATTCTGACCTCAAATGTAAGGAGTGAATGGGTGAGTTTTTTCCAGGTGCTCCAGTTTCCTCCCACACATTGGTCATTGTAAACTGTCCCATGATCAAGCTAGTGTTAAATCAGTGGGTTGCTGGCAGCTGGGCTCGAAGGGCCAGAAGTGTTTATTCTACATTGTGTACCTAAATAAATAACTTTCAGGCATGGGAAGATTTTTCTTTACCTTGAACTCCTTAATCATTTAGGAGTCTTTCTTAGATGTCTCCTATTGCACTGATACAGCTATATTTTGTTTCTACTTGTGCTAGTTCACTTCTCAACCTAGTAAAATTGGTTTTCTTCTAATTCAGAATTATTACTCCCTTTTTAATTTTGTTTTTGTAAACAACTGCACTAAACATAATAAACATAATAGAGTCAAAATCTCAAACCAAGTGTCTTCTGCCCCATGTTCCTTCCACCTGCCAGCCTCATTCTATTGAAGTAAATCAGGTTACTCCTTATGCAATTTAGGAGTTCTGTGCCTCTATACCTATTGCTGATTGTATGCCAGATTTTCATCAGGATAATTAAAACAGCTTAGTGCTTTTGTATTTGTCAGCTATTTTCCACCAAATCTGTACTTCAATCTCCTTCAGATTGTTTGAAGATATCCCAATAAAATGACCAAGCTATTTCTGTTTTCAGTTTAACCCACATCCTCCTCTTTTGATCTTTCTAACATATTGCCCTATTCAGCAGCAGTGATAATTTCCTGAAATATGTCCTTCTACTGAGACCTATCTGCCCTGTCAATCAAGCCAGGTGTTCAGTGAGACACCATTGAAGAAAAAATAAAGTGCACCCTCCAGTTTTTAATAACTCCTTGTGTCCAAATCCAATGTACCTTGCAATTACAAGGGCAGGAAAGGGTGCTATGAAAGGGTTTTTTCGGGAGATGAATGTAACTAGCATTAAAATAACTTAGACGATACTTGTAGATAGAGTGTGCGGGTGAAAGTCTGGCAAATGGGATTAAATGTTGGAATATATAAAGTCATGTGTTTGATGGGAAGAATCTAAAGACAGATTACCTTTAATCCCATAAAATAGAAAGGGACTGCAAATGAGTGAAGTACAGAAGTATCCTTGTACGGTGACACTAGAGGCAGGACCTGCAAGTAGTTAACAAGGTAGATAGCATGTTGGCCTTTATTGTAAAGGAATTCAAGTTTAAAGAGAGGAAAATTGTGCAGGGTATACCATTAGAAATTTATTTATTTGTTTATTTATGGAGATACACTGTGGAGTAGGCCCTTCCAGTCAGTTTGCCAAGCAACTGATTTAACCCTAGCCTAATCATGAAACAATTTACAATGACCAATTAACCTTCCAACCAGTACATCTTTGGAATGTTGGATGAAACCAGAGCACCAGATGAGACCCATGCAGTCACGGGGAGAACATACAAACTCCTTCAGTGGGAATATTTGAAGGGAGATGAATCGATTTTTGAAAGACTGGGAGATTAAGGTTTATGAGCATAAAACAAGGGAGAAGAGGTGTAGATCAGCCATGATCATATTAAAGACAGGCCAGGAACCCTACTCCTGTTCCTGCTTTCTTGTACTTACGATGCCCAAGGACCCATAATGTGTGAAATAATCCCAAAGAACCTAACTAACCTGTATAAAAGAGATTTACAGATGACTATCCGGTGTTGGTATGTCAGACTTAGTTAGGAAGGAAATGGAACTTCTCACGTTGCCCAGCACTGTGACCAGCTAAAACTGCTCCCTTACACTTCCTCCTTCAAAAAGAGATTCAGACCGAACAGAAAATGATATTGATGTCCTCCAGTTTCTCTCAAGATATTGAACCTTCTGTCAGTTTAAGTCTGCAGTCAACTGCCAAAGGAACTTTCAGTATTTAATGTTCTGTACAACAAAATAAAATCATTTACACAGCACTTGCATTGTTGGATGCATCCTAACACTCTTTACAGGAGGGTGAAGATGTAAACCAATATGAAGTCATGGAATATATTTTAGTATGGAGGTCGACTAAGTGTTGCAGATTAAGGAGACACTTAACAACAGTGTAAAGATATAGTAAGGGAATTTTAGAACTTTGGGCCAAAATGGAAGAGAAGACTATCAAGTACTTTTGTGATAATGTGGATATTTTGTTGAGGTGTTATGGGGACATGTGGACTCTTAAAATTATTTCACATTTGATCAATTTAGATTCAGGCAGCGATTAAGACATTTTACCTTTCACATACATGCAGGGCTCTGTACTCAACATTCAGTAGTAACGTTAAACTACAAAAGAATCATCATCTTGTAAAGCAATACCAATCATTTCTAATCCACGTTCTAATCTGTATTACTTAACATATGAAAAAGAAAACAATTATTTTGTCCAGTTTCTTATGCACATACCCAAGCAGATATTCTCTCCCATAATGCACCCCTTCTGCGAGCTGCACAATTCTTACCTAACCCCATTACTAAATATACTGTTTGAAGTTGGGTCTGAAATTGCTTTACCCCACATGTATTGGAAGATCATTAACACATGTGTTATGAATGTACCACAGCTCTGAGGGGCCGAAGGGGCGGGAGCAGCCCCCTCCTTCCGGAGAATCGCAAGATTGCTATTAATTTGGGTCTCGGACCCAGGAAGTGAGAGACAATGCAACGGTTTTGGCCATTGTTCTTAGAGGCACCTGTGTGACATGCATGTCCCTGCTACGTGACAGCTACCATGGATATGGACACCCTCGGGCAATGTGGGGGTGGAGATTGCATCACCCTACTTTGATGGACATCTATAACTCTGCAGGTCAAGATAAAAGGGGACTGCAGGAGGCAGTACCCCAGCGGCGCACCAGAAGGACACCCTCGCTCAGTGCTCCGGTAAAAGCTGGAAGCCACTCAACGCCACGTGCATTCCTAACTCCTTTGCCTGGGGAGTGGGTGGCTGATAATACCGAGAAGGACTTCGAACTAACAATGGGGAAACAACGTTCCCCTGATTTTACGGAATGGCTTCATAAAGACCCGGGCAAGTTTTTTTTTGTTTTTCACCAATCCCTCTAAAACACGTGAAACCCAGCGATTCCCCGAAAGGCTAAAGTCTGCAGACTTCTGAGTGACTTTTATATTTCCAATGGACAATATATTATCCCCTAGACAACAGTCGAGATTACTTCTTAATGATGATTATTACTATACCCGCGCTTTAGATTGGAGTATTGACGACGTGCATTATCTGAATGTTTGTATTAACCTTACTTTTATGCCCCTTTATAAATAAAAACGTTTGAAAATAGTGACATCAGACTTCAACGGACCTCTCTATCTTTGCTGGTAAGTTATCCAGTTACGGGATATGTAACACATGTAAGGTCCAAGAACAGCATGGGCCACTCACACAGAAATGGGGCTTGACTGCGTAGTTGAGGCTACTTCACAATAAGTCAGAGAGTAGCCTTAATTGCTCTTGCAGTCCATGAGTCAATGACTTTGACCTTCTCTAAGGCAGTCCATCTTTAAGAATTTGGTTTAGTGCTTTCTCCCACCATCCCATTACTGCGACTTTTATTCAGACTTCCTATTTAAATCAAAGGCTCCTTCCCAAATTAGATTTGTGCCTAATCATGTTCCAACAGTCCACTGTCGGAAGCAGACCAGATTCTGCCTCTGACCCTTAATACCCTGATCCATAAGAGATATTGACAGGCTCCCACCCACTGATCTCACCCCTCTGGACTTCTCAACTGTGGAGGAGATGAGAGGTTTTTGTTACAGCTTGCACAGTGGGTTTTGTCTATTGTTAATGATACCTCGGTCTTAAGCACGACAGAAGGTGGCTGCTGGGTGGGGCCTCGTATGGACTCTCGCACATGATCAGTTTTACACAGACTTTGAGGCACAAGTTAAACATTCATATAGAGAACCACTTCATTGGTTGGTATTCCCAGTGTTCTGCTGCACAAAAGATTAAAAATGAATGGATGTGCCAAACCACTAGTGTGATTCAACAATTATTGCCCCTTCCAGCAGTACTATTTCTGGCACCCTGCAAGGAGAACAATGTTAAACAACACCCATGATGTTAAATTACTCTATAACATTTACAGCAGAAATTCATGTCCTGATTTCTTTTCAGCCATCTTTACATCCAATTCATCCTGTATCTTTCCTGACAAGCGAGTTCAAGCGGTCACTCTCAATCTAAACTATCAACAATACTTGATGGCTCAAGAGTTCTGCTGATATCCGGAAAGCGGAACACTGCCACTATAATTCCGGGGATGACTAAGCCTTTTCTGGCAAGCAGCTCACCAGCAGCTGGCTTAGCAAATACTCAGGTACAGGAAGTGAAAAGGATGTGGTATCGTTAGTGATAAAAAAACTCAGCGCCTGGGGACTGATCTCCTGGGTCAGTCACAGGAACTGCAGAAACTATCCTTCCCTAACAAACAAAGTTTCAGTATATACCACTCATGTTTCACTCATAGTGGACACAAACACATTTTAATTCATTAGACACATAACCACATTGAATCACCACTGGAATAACCATGCAGATTTCTTACAGGACGAAACCTTATGTGAGAAACAGCTTTCTGTTATTTGTTTTCCTCTGTTTCAGCTGGAAATGCTGTTGCCTCCATAACAAATGGAGGTAGTGTTTTGACATGCCAGTGTCCTGAGCACAGATTCTGAGGGAGTGCTGCTCAATTGAAGTTATCAAGTTGAGAGCCCATCTGCTCTTTTGTATGGGCATAACATCCCAATTGTGCTGGTGTTGGTCAATAATATTCCCTCGAGTAATGTTACTAAATATCTTAGCTTATTGCTTATCACTTTATAATTGTGGAAATCTGTTCAATGCAAAATCATTGCTTGGTTTTTCCACATTCTAATGACCATACTTCAAGCATATTTCAGTTATGGCAAAACATACAGTTTGGCAATTAACACTGGAAAGTTTACCACAAAAATGTATGCCTACTTCTGAAACCTCTTGATAAATGAACATTTCATGCAGTGTTTTTCCTATTCATTCATAGGATGCAGATATTGCTAGCTGTAATTATATTGTGTCCCAACTTGCCCCTGAATTAACAAGGAAGTTAAGAGTTAACCACATTAGTGGGTCACAAATAGGCTGGATGAAGTAAGGATGTCAGATTACATTCTTATAGGAATTTGGCAAACCACAGTGGTTTATACAACACTCCATAACCTTAGCGATCAACTTTAAGATAAATCATTCCAACATTTATTATTTGAATTTAAATTTCCAAACACCACAATGGGCTTGGAAATCACATTTCAAAATCTATAATCCAGATCTCCGGTTGCAAGTCCAGCAGTTTAAATGCAACACAGCCATGTTACAAATAAAACATTCCAGTGATTAATGTATTATCCTCATTCCACTCTTTAGTTCAAGTGATGTTAACCGTAACTATAAGCTTTGGTTTAAAGTGCTTGTTCCCAGCCCAGATGGCAACTGTAATGCAAATACTGATGGTTATCCCAAACCATCAGCAGGTCAAACAGTGTCTGTGGGTGCAACTTGGGCCAAGATCCTACAGCAGGAAGTGATCATAGACGCTTCTTGACCAGTTGAGTTCTACCAGCAATTTGTTTTTTGCTCCAGGTTTGAGCACCAGCAGTCTCTGTCTCCACTCAGATCTACCCAATGGCAGTCTCCTTGGTTTGAAGAAAGAAGGCAAGGGCAAATTTTTTGCTTTGCCTCTCTATCCGATTCCTACTGAAAAGTAAGTGAATGGGCATCAGTCCCAGGATGAGGTGTGATGCCAGTTGTGATGGCCTATTTCATACTTATCTGCTGATTTCATGTGAGCAGTTGACATTTAGCTGAGATACCAGAAGGCTGGTACCCTTCCATAAAATTATTCCCATTGGAGAGAAAAGATTAAAAAAAATATTTTGCAGCATTTTCCAGTACTGTTACATTTTGAGCATTCCAGCTGAATACTATAATGATGGAAGTGGTTGATTCCATTTAAACTCTACAAAGTTACCAGATTAAAGCTAACACTCAATGATTGCAGACTGATTAAGGCCTTATGTGTAGAAGATGGTGATGGTGACAGGAGTGGGAAGGTGTGGGGAATTATCATTGTTCTTGCTCTCCCATTCTGTTTTCTTGCAGGAGATGCTATTACAAGAACTGGAGATAATGGGCCTTCCCAATTACCAGACTACACCCAGCCATTCCGCCAATAAAATCTTGCTATAAATAATTCTGCACCACTTCAATTAGTTATCACAGATTTCCTGATTGGCCACTCTTAGAAGATCTATGGCACATGTATGAAATTGAGTTATGTCTCCAAGATCTTCCCTCTTTAATTTTCTTGCAAAGACATTGGAGTGGGAAGTTGTCACATACATTAGAGGTACACAATTCAATAGTGTATAGTTCCTACATGTGTTGCACCATGGGATACAAAATTTCTTATTTTAATGCTTGTGAGCATTATCCATATCAGAAGACACCAGGATGAAATAAGTTTTTCTTTTCAAAAATTTGTCTTGATTTTTAAAAAAATATAATTAATTTTCAAGAAAGGAATCAAATCAGAATCAGGTTTAATATCATCAGGATATGTAATGAATATTCTTTTACATTTAAACATAATTACACCTAAAACAATTACGTCTAAAACGTACAAATAATTACAATACAATTAATAAATCAGTGGACATATGTAATTTGAACTGTGCAGGTTACATTTATATATGACCATAGAACATAGGAACAGAATTAGGGCATTTGGCCCAACAAGTCTGCTCCACTATTCCATCATGGCTAATTTACTATCCCTCACAACCCTAATATTCTGCCTTCTTCTGTAACCTTTGACACCCTTACTCATCAAAAACCCATCAACCACCACTTTAAATATAGTGGAGCCTGGTTAATTGGACCGTACATTTTTGTCCAATTAAGCAGCTGGCCCAATTAGCTGAAATTTCATGGAAATAGTTAAAAACATATAAAAGAGACAGACTACCATTTAACTGAGTAACAAATGATGTATTCAAGTGAAATACAGAACAAATTAGAGCACTATTAATGCTACTACAGTACTACGAAACTGTATTTGTACCTAATAGTTATTGTCCAAGTAATTTATCCAGAGTAAGCGCCACAAACTTTTGATTGACAGTACATGAGCACCTAATGCCTTAATGCTGTCATATAATGCCATCGACAACTGCATCCTCCAAATCTTCATTTTCATTGTAATATTGAAGGTGATTGCTGTTACCTTCAAATTCTTCATACTACCTAACTTGTTGAAGTAGTGAAATAGTTTCATTTTCATTTTCGGCTGTTTCTGGCATCTCGAAGCCTGATGCTTAAAACCACAGTGAGCAAAACAGTTCTGAATTGTCTAACTGTTCATTTGTCAACTATCAGTGACAAAAATCCATGCATTTTGAACACAACCACACACAACTGGCACCACTTAAAAACTGCTCACTCTAAGCATAGTGTAGTGTCTAAAAGCCAGACAAGTGCACACATCTGACACTAGTTAGAAACTCTACGCAACAGTCTCCTGTCCCAATAGAGTCCTAAATAAATGAAGGGAATTCCAACTATTTTCTCAATTAGTTTTGTCCAAAATAAATGGCTGCTCCAATTAAAAGTAATACTCAATGAAAAAGAACTTGGCCTTTTCACCTTGGAGTGAAGGAGGATGAGAGGTGACCTGATAGAGGTGTACAAGATGATGAGAGGCGTTGATTGTGTGGATAGTCAGAGGTTTTTTCCCAGGGCTGAAATGGTTGCCACAAGAGGACACAGGTTTAAGGTGCTGGGGAGCAGGTACAGAGGAGATGTCAGGGGTAAGTTTGAGCGCGTGGAATGGTTGCCAGCAACGGTGGTGGAGGCGGATACGATAGGGTCTTTTAAGAGACTTTTAGATAGGTACATGGAGCTTAGTAAAATAGAGGGCTATAGGTAAGCCTAGTAATTTCTAAGGTAGGGATATTTTTGGCACAACCTTGTGGGCCAAAGGACCTGTATTGTACTGTAGGCTTTCTATGTTTCTATATGTCATTAAAGGTGTTGTTTTTGCAGCAGCAGTACATTGCAATACATAATAATAAAAATTGAATTATGGTGAAAAAAAAATATATATAATACTTAAATGGAGTTAAAAAAAGTAGTGAGCTATCAACATCTATTCAGAAATCTGATGGCAGAAGAGAAGAAGTTGTTCCTGAATCGTTAAGCATGTGCCTTCAGGCTTTCAGCCTCCTGTACCTCCTTCCTCATGGTAGCAAAGAGAAGAGTGATCTGGGTCTTAGTGATGGATACAGTCTTTTTGAGGCATCACTCCTTAAAAATGTCCTGGATGCTACAGAGGTGCGTGCCTATGATGGAGCTGACTGAATTCACAACTTTCTGCAACTTCTTTCAATCCTGTGCAGTGCCCTCTCCCCATACCAGATGGTGGTGCACCCAGTTAGAATTTTCTTCACAGGACATAAGTCAAAATTTGCAAGTGTCTTTGGTGACATTACAAATCCCCTCAAACATCAATATTTTGGGCCCAGGATAGATCCTCAGAGATAATAACACCCAGGAACTTGAAATTGCTCACTCCTTCCACTTTTGAGCCCTCTATGAAGACTGGTGAGCTCCCTTGTCTTTCCCTTTCTGAAGTCCACAATCAGTTCTTTGGTCTTACTGGCGTTGAGTACAAGGTTGTTGCTACGATACCACTGAAGTAGCTGATGTGCCTCGCTCCTGAATACTTCCTTGGGTGTAAAGAGAGTAGTGTAGTGGGCTAAGCACACTTCCTTGTGGTGAGCCAGTGTTAATTGTCAGTGAAGTGGAGATGTTATTTCCAATCCACAGAGACTGTAGCCTTCTAGTAAAGAAGTCGGAGATCCAGTTGCAGAGGAAGGTACACAGGCCCAGATTTTGGAGCTTTTAATCAGAACTGTTGGAATGATAGTGTTAAACACTGAGCTGTAGTCAATAAACAACATCCTGATTAGTATTGTCCAGTTGATCCAAGGCTGCATGAAGAGCCACTGAGATCGCATTGCTATAGACCTAATGTGGCAATAGGCACAATAGGCCTACAGTGGATCAAATGCAGTAACTAGAAGATTATTTTTTTCTGTTATTTGCCACAGATAAAATCATTGCCAGGGTCCTAAGTCACCTTTTCCCAATAACCAAATTGCAGTGCAGATTTTGTCCAACAAGAGGTACAATGGATATGATCTTCAATTTGTGATAAATCCAAGAACACCAACAGTGGCAAAAATCACTCTACACTCAGGAACTATTTCAGCTTTACAAATATAGAGAATACCTTTCAAACTCAGAAGCTAGATATTTGTATCCATTCTATGTCACATGATAGCATGCAAACCATATTTTAATTATAGAGCCTCCATACATCTTTGATGAACAAATCCAATGCAACGATTTGAAAAATTATGAAACCAATGTGACCTAAGGCCATCAGCTTTCTATTTATTTGACTTTCCAAAGTCACCCTTATAGCATCAGAATCAGAATCACTTTATGGCCAGTATGTGAAGCATACCAGAATTGATTGTGGTTTGGTGCCAAGCATAAAACACAGGATAGCAACCATCAGTTTATGAGACAATAGTGCAAACATCAATAATCAATATAAAAACAGACTCAATAATTATCAACAAAACAAGGAGAGCAGGAAAGACCATTTACAGGGACATTGTGCAGGGACAGTTAGGGTATTGCATCTGAGTGAGTTTAGTTGAGAAGCAGAATAGCTACAGGAAAGAAGCTTCGGAAATGACGTGTAGTCTTGGTGGCACTGGACTTGTAGTGTTAGTTGAGTTGGCTGTAGTTTTTTCAGCTCTTTCTTTGCTCTCGCAATGAATAGGTCTTTTAACGTCAGTAGCTGACAGGCATATTTATCATGCACTGGACTGCAATGCTGCTGCAAAGTTAACAAATTTCACGACATATTCTGGTGATATTGACCCTGATTCTGATTCTGATCTTCTCTGGTGAGTAGACCATTTGCTGCAACCTGGGCTTGGAGCAGGAGGTGGCTGTGGGAAACTAAACCGTGATGGAGGTGGTCACAGCACTCTGAATGATGGTTGAATAAAAATTCACCAGGATACACAATGAGATGCAAGCGTAGGAAACACTTGGCTTTCCTAGTGAGGTGCATGATGTGCTTGTCTCACTTCACTGTACTGTTAATGGTAGTCCTCAGGAATTTGAATAACTTGACCAGAGAGACAGCCTGACCATCAATTTCCAAGCGGGGAAATTTACAGAAGTCAATCCTCATTTCCACAGTCTAGATAGCATTAGGCTCCAAGTTGTTATAAGCACACCACGTTGCAAGATGCGCTACTGCTCTTTGATACCAGGTGACATTATTATTTGCGACAAGACCAACTACAGTTGTATCATCTGCGAACTAAGATGTTAAATATTTGTCTATGGAGGTAAAGTCATTTGTATAAAGTGAGAACAGGAGGGGTGAAAGAACACCATCTGGAGAGGGCCTGTGCTTAAAGACATTGGGATTAGACAAGTACGAGCCCAGCCCTACATACTGCTTCCTTCTGACAGATAATGTAGGGGGCAGCTAGCTGGGTTAGTTCTGTGGAGCAACTTTGACCAACAGAGGTGGAGCTAAAATCCACAGACAAGATCCTCACATATGTGTTGGGGGAGTCCAAATGTGAATAATGTAAAGAAGGCACAAGTTAACTGCATCCTCAACTGAGCGATTTGCTCTATAAGCAAACTGTGGTGGGTTAAGAAGAGGATCAGTGATGGGTTAAACAGGGTCAACTACAACATTTATTTAATATTTCACTCATCTCTTTATTTTTGAAAATATTTTGAGCTTAACAACTTTTATTTGTTTCTTTTATATAGGAAATGCCACAAAAAAAGAGATATGAAGTTCCAATGGCTTTTGAGAAGTACTTTTTAAAACACAGATCATAGAAAACACTACAGGACACTATCAGCACTTGGCCCCACGATCTTTTAACCTTTTAACTTTCCCTCTTGTGTAGCCCTTGATTTTTCTATCATCCATGATTTACAGAGAAAATTATGCTCAAGGTAGAACAGCGGATAGGAAGTCACTGGCAAAAGTTAAACAAAGGTTTTCAACAAGGAACAACAGCTCATTTCCCACTCTGGACATGCTACAACCTTCAGGATTTAACATCAAATTCAATATTTTTAGATAGCCTGTTATCCTGTTTACAATAGCACTGGCTGATTTTAATATAAAATTATCCCTCTGTAACATTACTCTTACTATAGAAACTGTTCTGCTTTGCTGGACATTTCCAGCATTATTATCCTTTGGTTTCAGTTTTCAGCAATTAGTCTGACATGAATATCAGTTCTAACACCTATCTTTGTTTTTCTGCTTTCATTAGTCAATTAAGCAGAGGACTCTGTAAAAATTGGTGTCATGTGAGCAACTCTGGCCTCACCCCAACAACATTCCTTCATTTCATCCAACCCTCCCAAGTTCTAACTCTGACATAAAGCCAACTTACTTTCTCACTTCCCAATTCTGTGCTGAAATTTAACTCTATTTCTCTTTCCATAGGTGCTGCTGAGTATTTCCAGCATTTTCTGTTGTTATTTTTGAATAGCTACTGTTCAGATAGGAAGATGATTGAAGGTCATGTGCCTGAGGTAACTGTGAGACCTTTTCTTACTGAAACCACAAATTTGGACTTTAGCACTGGTGTGAATTATCAAGAGATAAAGCATGATAGACATGGACTGTAAAGGAGTTAGGGAAGAAAAGAAGTTGCTCAAGGAATGGACAAAAAAGTGGCAGATACATTTCACAGAAACAAAGAAAAGATATTGCACTTTTGATTAAAAAAAGAAAATGTATATTCAATGGAAAGATACTGAAGGATGAGGATGTTCAGAAGAACCTAGGAATTCAAATGTTTAATACTTTCAAAAGGTAAATGCAGACCAGTCAACAGAATTTTTAGTTCATAATTAATGGCTGAAATATGGAGGAATCATTTAAAAATGCTCAAGTACAGTTAGTTGGCAACAAGCAATTTTGATTTTAAAAAAGCAAGAATAATCCTTTCCAGTTGGAGAATCAGAAATTAAGGTTATCGTCGTACTGACAGCAAAGTTTGGGACAAATTCTTCATGAAGGGATTTGTTGAGAAGTTAAAATACATATGTCACTACAATTAACTACATTGTGTTCTGCTAGGATAAAAATTCTGAAGATTTCTGAACAACTGGATATGATAATGACAGAATTTAAAGATAAAAAGGAAGTTATTTGATCAACCGTGTCTGAGCAGTCACTTTTACCAGAGCAATTGCTCTTAAAAGTGTGAAAATGTTTTTTTTTGTTTTAATTTACAAAGTAGAATACTTGCTAAATCAGGTCACAGAACAGCTGCTAGAATACTTATAAATGTATGAGCTGTAAATGGAACCATGATGAGATATCTAACATGTGAAATACTGAAGTAATATGTGAGGTACTGAATGAGTGTAGTTAATTCCCTACTAGTGGCAAAGATGAGCAAAATCAGTACAATTTCAAAATGACTCCATTTCTGTAGAAATGCAAAAGATCACTTTCAGTGTCATAGAACATAGAAATCTGTAGCACATTACAGGCCCTTCGGCCCACAGGGTTGTGTCAACTATGTAACCTACTGTAGAAACTGCCTAGAATTTCCCTACCGCGTAGTTCTCTATTTTTCTAAGCTCCGTGTAAGAGTCTCATAAAAGACCCTATTGCATCCACCTCCACCATCATCACTGGCAGTGCATTCCATGCATTCACCACTCTCTGTGTGAAAAACTTACCCCGACAGCCCCTCTGTACCTACTTCCAAGCACCAAGGAGCTGGTGGTGGACCTGAAGAGGGCTAAGGCACCGGTGACCCCTGTTTCCATCCAAGGGGTCAGTGTGGACATAGTGGAGGATTACAAATACCTGGGGATACGAATGGATAATAAACTGGACTGGTCAAAGAACACTGAGGCTGTCTGCAAGAAGGGTCAGAGCCGTCTCTATTTCCTGAGGAGACTGAGGTCCTTTAACATCTGCTGGACGATACTGAGGATATTCTACGAGGCTGTGGTGGCCAGTGCTATCATGTTTGCTGTTGTGTGCGGGGGCAGCAGGCTGAGGGTAGCAGACACCAACAGAATCAACGAACTCATTCGTAAGGCCAGTGATGTTGTGGGGGTGGAACTGGACTCTCTGACGGTGGTGTCTGAAAAGAGGATGCTGTCCAAGTTGCACGCCATCTCGGACAATGTCTCCCATCCACTCCATAATGTACTGGTTAGGCACAGGAGTATATTCAGCCAGAGACTCATTCCACTGAGATGTAACACTGAGTGTCATAGGAAGTCATTCCTGCCTGTGGCCATGAAACTTTACAACTCCTCCCTTGGAGTGTCAGACACCCTGAGCCAATAGGCTGGTCCTGGACTTATTTCCACTTGGTATGATTAACTTATTATTATTTAATTATTTATGGTTTTATATTGCTATATTTTTTCAATATCCTTGGTTGGTGCGGCTGTAACAAAACCCAATTTCACTTGGGATCAATAAAGTATATCTGTCTGTCTGTCTGTAAAACTATGCCCTCTCGTGTTAGCCATTTCAGCCCTGGGAAAAAGCCTCTGGCTATCCACACAATCAACGCCTCAACTGACAAAAAGAGCGCCTCCCGCGCTCCCCCACCCCCACCAGGTGATCAGTGCTAGACCAGTGGGAATGCAGCCTGTGAAGCCACAGCAAATTCACGATGAAGCTTTAATTACTGGTATATTATAGTCAAATGTATCAAAATACAGTGGAAAGCTTGCTTGCACATTATTTATAAGGATCAAATCATTACATGGTGCATTGAGCTAGAATGAAGTAAATCAGTAACAATGCAAAATAAAGTATAAAAGCTACCAAAATAATGCAGTGCAGAAGCAAGACCATAACAAGATAGAGCCATCTTATCCTACAAGAGACCTGTTCTAGAGCCTATTAACAATGGGATAGAAGTAGTCCTTGAGCTGGTGGTACATGCTTCTGTATCTGCTGCCTGATGGGAGGGGTGGGAGAGGGAATGTCTGGGGAGGGTGGGGTCATTGATTATGCTGGCTGTTTTACTGAGGCAATGGGAAGTATTGACAGAGAACATATAGGGGAGGGTTTTCATGATGTGCTGTGCAGTGTCCACAACTTTATGGCTTTTTGTGGTCACCTCCTGAGCAGCTGCTATACCAGGGTGTCAAGCAACAGGGAGAATACTTTCTATTGTGCATTGAAAGATATGGCAAGAGCCATCAAAGACATGCCGAATTTCTTCAGCCTCCTGAGGAACCAGTGGTATCGGTGAGTTTTCTTAGCTGTGATATTAATGAGGTTGGACTAGGAAAGGTTATTGATGTTCACACTTGGAAAAATGAAGCTCTCTACCCTCTCATCCTCAACACCATTGATGTAAACAGGACCACATTCATCACCCCACCCCATTTCTGAAGTCAACAACCAGTTATTTTGTTTTGTTGGCATTGAGGTAGTTGTCATGATACCTTGTCACTAAGCTCTCGATTTCCTTCCTGTTTAAGATGAAGCCCACTAAAGTGGTATCACTTGCAAACTTGTAGATGGAGGTAGAGCAGAATCTGGCCACACAGTCAAAAGGGTACAGGGAGTTAAGTAGGGGGCTGAGGATGTAACTTTGTGCAGTGTCAGTGTTTAGATTAATCGTGGCAGAGGTGCTGCTGCCTTTCCTTAATGATTGTGGTCTGTTGTCACAAAGTCAAGGATCTAGTTCCAGAGGGAGGCATTAACTCCCAGGGTCTGATGTTTGGTGATCAGTTTGCTGGGAATAATAATATTGAAGGCAGATCTGTAGTCAGATTTCATGTAGGTTGAAGGGTGGTGAATCATGTACATATACCAATGCTTGCTAAATAGTGTTAAGTGTCTGGTCATTTGTAAAAAGAAACCACTGTTCAGTTCAGACTGAATTTTGACTATCCAGAATCTATGTTCAATACACATTTAAAGAACATAAAATGATGGCACAGAAGCTGCAAATAGATAATTTGTTCTATATTATGAAATCTGGGCTTGGTTATTGAATCAACACGAGATCAGAAGGAAAAATAAACTGCAGATGTCAGAAATCTGAGATAGGAAGTAGAAAATGCTGGAAATACTCAGCAAGTCAGATAACAATTTACAAAAGAGTGCTAACGTTTTAGGCTGATGACCTTTCATCAATATTACAAATCAAGGATGTTTTAAATTTCAGAATGAGGGGTGTGGAGAACAAATGGAATATCTCTGACAAGGTAGAGGCTGAGTTGATGCTGACTTAGTGAGGGAGGTGAAAACTTATTAACTGCAACTGGTCAGTCTAAAGAATTTGAAACTAAAAGTAAATGAGTACATAGCATAGCAAACAAAGAATAGTGCTGGAACTGTGAGATAGTGATCACTGCAGAAATGGCCCCTGCACACGAAGCACACCGATCCACTGGTGTGCAGACACACCCTGGTGCTCATGAACCAGGTCTCCAGCTATGGGTAAGTAGCCCCACTGCTTTGTGGGCAGCCTCGGAAGAGCTGAAGGCTACGGGAGTAAACCCAGACAGCAAATTTGGATTGGAGCCCCTAAGGCAGTTGGACATCATCGAACATCCTTCTGGTAGTACCTGCAGCTAAGCCAGTGCCAAACGTTAGCTTTTCTTTGGACTACACCAGTGAAGCCGGGAGGGGGATCTCAGGATCTCCACGCCTTCTGCCCAGGCTTGTGATGACGATGATCATCAATCCATTGTCCTTCGAGAAAGACGGATGCCAACCAACCAACATTGTACAAAAGAGGCCTCAGCTTCATCCTCATTTGACTCAATCTCAATTTGATCTTCCTCTGACCTTTCCCCCTTCCTAGATCTATTCATCACTAACAGCCAATGTCACATTAGCTGTCTCAGTTTTTCCACCGGTCTTCTTTTCTCCCAACCAACCCTCCTGAATTTGCAGGACTAAGCTTACAAGCGGCTAACCCCAACTTGCAAAGATTTATGGACAACCAGGGTCTTTTGTGGATAAACAAGTTCATATTCTCATCAGTGTTCATGCTGAGATTTGTTTTTGAGCTGCAAAGGATGTGATGTTCTGAATTGAATGTAATTTTGTATAGAATGAGAATTTTGTAAAAATGGCTTTAATATCTGTGTCACTGGAAATGACAGCAGGATCCTCCTAATCACTAAAGGAATTAGATTTCAGCCGATAGCATAGATTCAGACTTAATTACATCAGTTTTTTATTGCAGTATTTCTCTTACTGTAGGCTTTATTCTTAGGCTTTCTCTTAGGCTTTATTTTTGTTTCATTTCATAGGAGACTGTATATGACATTGGCCCTTGTATATTTTTAACACATCTGTACATGAAGTAAATTCCTCCCTGGTAGTTAATATTTCAAAACAACCTATTTGACTGAGTCAGTGAAAAACAAAACAATGAAACCAATTTCCTGAACTGCTTCTGTATATCTCACAGTGATATGATCCAATATAACTCAAAGACGGCTAAGTTACTATTTTCAAAAACAAAGGAGAGATTTTCAAAAACTACAGGGGAAGTAGTTGTTTAAGGTTCTGGTTATCTATTCCCCCCTCCCCCATCCCCGTTGTGAAAAAAGTAATAGTAATCATGCAGCAGCCATCAAAACTAGTTAATTTAACATTAGGCAATGATATTAAATAAGAAATATTGAATTGGTTTCTCATCATACACCTGGCCTACTCTTCCTTTTCTTGAAGCGTTGAGAAGAGTTAAAAGAAGATTGTGATCCAATATTCCATCCCACATTGACATCAAGCATAGTTTTCCATTGGGAACAGAAGGTTGACAAACAATCCTTTATCTACCCAAACTGATAAAGGTTTTATTAGATTAAATGAAACTACTATGGTGGTATTACTATACATAGAAGATCCATCTATGACACAGATAGTATTCAGGACATCTTCCAGGAGCGATGCCTCAAAATGGCATTAAGAATCCCATCACCCAGGACATGCCCTCTTCTTAATGCTATCATCAGGAAGGAAGTCTGAGGGCACACAGTTATATACTCTAATTCACAGTTTCCCCCCTCTACAGTATCATGTATTGCATTGTTCGGCTGCTGCAAACCTAACAACTTCACAACATTTGCCAGTGATATTAAATCTGATTCTGATAGATGGGAAGAATGTTCTACTCCTTCATATTCGCACTGGAAATGACAAAAAGTTAGAAGGGTGAAATCTCAGATTTGGAATAATGCTATATACAAAAATATTGATACACAATTCTTAAATACATGTTAACTCTAGAATAGCCTCATTGTTTTTATGCTGCATTGGTTAGTTGCCAAATGGAGTGGTAACAATTGTACAGAAATGGATGTGGTTCTCTCATGAAGGCCAAACACGTGAATTTAATATACTGCATAATACTACACACGAAAGTGTGCATTATTTTTAGAATGCTAATTAATAGATGCTTTAAATTTCAGTAATCACAATTGAGCACAATTATTAAAATAATTAAATATGTTGATATGATAAAATAGTTAAATGGAAACTTAAATAGCATGTCAACTAATCTTCTAAAAGCTGTCCTGAAGCCAAAAAATCCTTTCTTTATGCCAGATTGACTTATATTGGTTTATCAGCTCTGAAGTTGAAGAGTATATCCTACCGAAGTGAATCAAAAGAAAATTGAACTGAATATAAATTAGGTAACAGGTTCAATACCACAAAAGATCCCAGAGACTCTGGAAATCCAGAGCAATACACACAAAATGCTGGAGGAACTCAGCAGGCCAGGCAATATCTATGGAAGTTAATAAACAGCTGACGTTTCAGGCTGAGACCATTTATCAGGACTATAAAGTAAAGGGAAAAAAGCCAAAATAAGAAGGTGAGAGGAGGAGGTTGAAGTCAAACCAGAAGGTGGCAGGTGAAACCAGGTGGGTGGGGGATAAGGGAGAAAGTAAGGAGCTGGAAGATGATTTGGAAAAGGCAAAGGGCTGGAAAAGGAGGAATCTGATAGGAGAGGAGAGTGGATCAAGGGAGATAGGGAAGGAGGAGGGGCACCAGGAGGAGATGATCGGCAGGTGAGGAGAAGTAAGAGGCAGAATGTGAAAATGGAAGGGTAGGGGCAAAAGAGAATGGGCAGGGGCAAAAATGACCAGAATTTGGAGAAATTGATGCTCATGCTATCAGGTTGGAGGCTACCTAGACAGATATGAGGTGTTGCTCCTCCAGCCTGAGAGTGGCCTCATCATGGCAGAACAGAAGGGTACAGGCTGACACATCAGAACAGTAACAGTGAAAGGTATTGAAATGGTCACCCATAGGGAAATTTCATTTGTTGCACATAGAGCTCAGGTGCTTGACAAAGCGGTCCCACAATCTACGTTAGGTCTCAGCAATGTAGAGGAGGTCACACAGGGAGGATCAGATACAGCAGACGACCCCAGTCGATTCGCAGGTGCAGTGTTGCCTCACTGGGAAGGACTGTTTGGGGCTCAGAATGGAGGTGAGGGTGGAGGTGTGGCACTTCCACGCTTGCATAGTTAAGTGCCAGGAGGGAGATCAATAGGGAAGTGTGAATGGACAAGGGAATCCTAGAGGGAATAATCCCTGTAGAAGGTGGAAAGTGGATGGGGGGCGGGGGTGGAATGCCTGACCTGCTCAATTCTGCCAGCATTTTATGTGTCTTGCACAGATTCAATACCAAATGTTTTGTACTCCAGATGTAACAATGGATTTAACACTGTATACTGTTGCTACCATTTCAGTAGACCAGGGAATGCTCAATCAACTTGCCAACTTTACTCTTAATAATTCCCCATAACCTCTCCCCACAAAACTGCAAATGTACAAATATTGCAATAACAATACCTCTTAAATTCTCCACCAAAACACATTTTTGTTCGGATATTCCATCTATTATCACTGTTGCAGCACCGTCTCTCTGGATTACAGTGGTTTGGGAAATAGCCCACAGGTATCTTTTCTGGGCAAGCAGAAATGAGCAACAGATGGAGCCTTCCCAAGTTCCCTCACAACCAATGAAAAACTCTGGAACACAATGCTTCCTTTAGCAAAATACCTAGCAAATGGTTCGCAAAATATTTGCTGACATGCTTGATGTGATAGACTAGAAACAAGATTATACTTAGTTAATGCTGTCCTCCCTGTATTTTGGACAGTTGTAAGTAGTAATAGATAGAAAGCAAGGTAGGTTTTTATTAACCAAATTAAGGAAGTGAATTTATTCTGGAGCTTGAAAATAATTCCAAGAAACTTCAATCTGCACTGGCTCATCATTCAGTTCTGTTACAAAGCAATATACTGACCATTCATCCCAGTTAAAGACATCAAATATATCTACTGACTCACATATAAAGAAATCATATATTGCTCTACTATACTTACTGACCAAAAGGCTTTCACTTCCTCCTTCTGGGCCACTGACAAGACATTTCCTACTTTTCCCCATAACCTTTGATGATTCTTATGCTGACTTGGAATAGGTCACAAGGAATACTGGCAATGCTTTTCTTCCCAGCTGGTAGTAGTCCCTGGTCAGACAGAAACTGTTTTCAGCTCTCCCTCCATTAGTTTTCATTTAACACTTCCCCTTCTGGTCTTAAACTTGTTGAATGTTACTGACTTACTGCTTTGTAGTTCAAAGTTCATTTGTTATCAAAGCCTGTATACTATATATAACCTTGAGATTTGCCTCCTTAGAGGCAGCCACACAACAAAGAGACAAATAGAACCCATTAAAAAAAGACAATCAAACACCCAATGTGCAGAAAACAAATTGTGCAAACAATGCAAATAACATTCAGAACTTAAGTTCACAAAAGTGAGTCCACAGCCACAAGGCCAGTCATCACTGCAGCCGATCAAAGAACCCATTGATTGCAGGCCACAGCCTCAGTTCAGTGCAGAGACAAGTAATGACCTTGCGGAGTAGCAGCTTGTCTCATTCCTCCAGCACCAACACCCTAACCTCTTCAATCTGGGCCTGGCGTTTAAATCAGCCAAACCTCAGCTTCTTCTTCGCTATCAGGCCCGGGCACTCCCGCTTCACCTCTGCATTGTCTCCACTCAACTCACCTCGGTTCTGCGAAATCAAATTGTCTCTGATTGCACTCCAGCAATGGCCAAACACTGGCTCATATCACGTGTTAGAAAACAAAAAAAAAGTTAACCTTGTGGTAATTGCAAATATGCATTGTTTAAAAATACTCAGCAGTTAACATAATTTTACATAGTGTGGACCGGCAGGGGACAAGTGGTACCCATTATTGAAAGTTAAAAGTATACCAACCAGAGAAATTCATTATCAACATTTCAGCCTTAACTGAAACATCAGTGAGTTGCATACTTACAATGGCAGGACAGTGAAAGGCAACTTCAAGAAATGCAAAACATTAAACAGAGAAACCACTATAACTAAAGACCGTTCTGGAATAAGCTGATGACTATCACAAGTTCTGAATAACAATTCTAAACAGCAAAACTCCAATAATTTAGCATCCTTACGACTTTGCTGGACTAATTATCGCTCCAGACTATTGGATTTTACTTCATTTACAACACTAATGAACTTCTAATACACCTTCTTTCAAACATTACACAGTAGCATAATAAATTTTCTATGGAAGCAGGTAAGTTTAATAGTGGGAAATAGGGCCCAAGTTTGAAAGGAATGCAGTAAACGGGGCCTTGTTGAGTTTATAGAGATTGCAGGGAACAAAGCCCCCATGAGTTTAAAGGAAACGCAGAAACTGGGCCATAGGGAGCACGGAAAATAGAAACAGGCTTAACCAGATGCCAAACCAATGGTATTTCTGAAAAATCATACAATATCAGAGATTTCCAGTAATATAAAATATTAGCATTGTACAGCAACAATAAAGAAAATATCTTGATTAATAATAATTAATAAAACATCATCATTATTATGTGCTGTGTTGTATGACTTTGGCAATTATGGTCTCATGACCATGATTGTTCTTGACAAATTTCTCTACAGAAGTGCTTTGCCATTGCCTTCTTCTGGGCAGTGCCTTTACAAAATGCACGACTCCAGCCACTATCAATACTCTTCAGAGATTGTCTGCCTGGCATCAGTGGTTGCATAACCAGGACTTGTAATATGTACCAGCTACTTGTATGACCATCCGCCACCTGCTCTCATGGCTTCATATGGTCCTGATCAGGGGTCTAAGCAGGTGCTACATCTTGCTCAAGGGTGACCTGCAGGCTAGTGGAGGGAAAGAGTGCCTTAAACTTCCTTTGATAGAGATGTACCTCCACCACAACACTCAAATTAATAAATAATAAGTATTCCTGCAATAACATTCTAAAATTGGTAGTTCATTATAGTATTTCTACTGACACCACACAATTAGTATAATAATTCTTACATATTCTATCTGGAAGCTTCTGGTAAAGGCAAGTGTTCTCAGTGTTAATTTCTTGTTAGCCTCAATTGTTATAAATAAGCCCAGGGGATCATTAAAAAAAAGTAAATGTATATCCAGTTGTGCTCCAATCATAAATATACTGCTGATTCTTACAGGTTAGTATAATAGTAGAATGGGTAGTCATCAAATGGCTTAAACATCCCTCCAATTAATTTCTGGTTAGTTACGTAACTTCATCAAGCTGGTGTACACCAGGCAGGTCTTGATGAAAGCTAATTTCTTTACTGCAGTAAAATGCTCATCCTATTTTTAAACATCTTTTAAGTTATAAATTTCCTTAACCACACACACTGTGGATACTTCTAGCTGATGGAATCAATTGAACAATATAATCCACCAACGAAGTATTCAACAAGAAGTATTTACTGATTAATACATGATTCAGTTGCCAGACAGTTAAGCAATCTATAGTCCACATCTCGCAGGTATATTAGACTACACTTTAAGATGATTTGTTATTGTCTAAACAAGATACCTTACAAATACTGAAAAGTAACCACATATTCTATGATTTACAACTATACCCACAGATCCAAAGTCTTCAGCCAGATTTTGCAACTGTTCAATTAACTGATGATCCAATAAGGACACCACAGGTGCATTTTTGAGAGCCTATACAAAAAGGGAAGAATGAAGCATTCTGGAGCCCTGCTCTTCACCATTACTGTAAAATGCCCTTGTATGTAATGCAGGTAAGAACCAAAACAAGATTTGCTGTAATGACCTCAGTTGAAAAAAGGGACAAAGTAACACACACAAAATGCTGGAGGTCAAAATTTGCTGACAATATGTAGAATATTTTGAAACACAGAAAAGGGGTGGAACTTAGGAGGAATGATGGCGCCTAACAGTGACTCCTTTGCTTGCATCTTCAGAAACAGCTTTATTTCCACCTTTAATAGTTTGATTTTTCCCTTTCAGGGTTCTTTTGAAGACGCTGATCTGCAGTTACACTCAGGCTTCGGATCTTTGCGGGAATGGGACCCATTCTCGGGTTCCATGACTGGCCGCTATTCAGCATGCCAAGGGTTTGGCCTGAGAATCTGGATCGTGTTTGAAAGCCAAAGATCTCAGGGCTCTAGAGACGGGTGGATCGAGGGTTGGTGTCACGGCAGGAGACACGTGTGACATCTGGGAGGCCGGAAAATCTTTCGCTGTGGGCACAAAGACCCAAGGTCTTTGTGTTCTTTGGACACAGAGCTCAAAAAAAGCAACAAAACAGACTTGTAACATCATAAACCAGTAGGTTTTTGTTATGTTTCCCACTCACTGTGAAAATGGGGGACACCTCCCTCTCCCTTGCCATTGAGAAAGAGAGAGAACCTGTGGGTTGTCGAATTTCGAATGAAATGCAAAGCCGTTGGGTTTAACTTTGGTCGGTGTCTTTGCTATTGCTTAGCACACACTTGGGCTCTGTGATAGTACTGATGTGCGTTTTTTTTTGCTGGTGGGGGGAGAGCTGGGGGGGACTTTGGGGCTTTCACGTTTAACTGTTGTTCATTCTTTGGGGCACTTCTCTGTTTTCGTGGATGTTTGCAAAGAAAAAGCATTTCAGGATGTATATTATACAGTCAGTCCTCCTTATCCGCAAGGGATTGGTTCCGGGACCCCTCGCAGATACCAAAAAACGCGGATGCTCAAGTCCCTTATTCAACCTGTCTCAATGCTGTGGACCTTAGGACCCTGCAGAACCCCAGACCTTATTTAACCCGTCCCAGTGCAGTGGACATTAAGACCCTGCGGCGGAGCTCTGAATCCGCAGTGTTTCTGTTCACGAAAATAATCACGATCACGATTGAAAATAAAGTGGAAATAGTAAAGCGATCAGAAAGAGGTGAAACACCAGCAGTCATCAGAGAAGCGTTAGGCTACAGTCCATCAACGATCGGAACAATTTTAAAGTATAAAGTGAGAAAGGCCCTGCCCCAATGAAAGTAGTGGTTTAATTATTGGGTTTTGGGGTTTAGGTTTTTGATCCTCCCGGCACTGAAACATAAGTTCTTAAGTGTTTTATAATATGCACAGAAAGGTAAAATATATACTATACACTAAGACAAACGTTTGACTAACTGATGCTAAATAATACCGGATGTACCTGTTCTGACTTACTTAGTAAGAGAACTTCTGATTTTTTTCATCCCCGATCCACAATAACCCATGTACATCCTCCCATACACTTTAAATCATCCCTAGATTACTTATAATACAATGTAAATGCTATGAAAAATAGTTATTATACTGCATTGTTTAGGGAATAATGACAAGAAAAAAAAGTCTGCACATGCTTGAACAACAAGTGCTGGAAGAGCACTTCTGGGTTTTCGCGATTTGCGGTTGGTTAAATTTGCGCATGTGGAATTCGCAGATAAGGAGGGCCGACTGTATACATTTCTCTGACATTAAATTTGACCTTTGAACACTATTAGACCTGTGGTGTAAACATTAACACCTTCAATAAAGGAAGGACAAAAATAAATCAAAAATGAATTTAATTCCACATTCTAGATCATCTACAAATGTCACAACAAAATTGATACGGGCAGCATGGTAGCATAGTAGCTAGTATAATGTTTTACAATGCCAGTGACCAAGGTTCAGTTCTGCCACTATCTGTAAGGAATCAGTACATTCTCCCTGTGACCAGATGGGTTTCTTCCCAAATTCCAAAGACATAATTAATTTCCAAAGGACAAGTAAGGGCTAGTAAATTGTGAGCATTCTAGGGAAGCATGGCAACTCAAGGGCTACCTCCAGCACATACTTAGACCATGTTGGTCGTTGACACAAACAATGCATTTCACTGTATGTATCAATGTACACATGACAAATAAAGCTTACCTTTAAGATCTTTTATCTTTAACACTCCAGATTGCTATGGAGTGCAATGTACTTTAAGACAGCGTATTTAACAGGTATTTATAAACTTCTGGCTGTGTTTAGAAAGAACAATGCATATGGGACTCCATTTAGCATTCATCATCAAACAGGAGCAGCACTCATTTAGAAGATATCCCTTGACTTAAGACTGAAGAATGCAGAAGTCCTGCATTAGGACAGAATACTGAAACTTTAACAACAGCTTCAAGAGACATCTCATCTGCATAAAGTTCAGAAATGTAAAACGGTGAACTATTTCCAGAAATCATTCTATAACTGATATACATATTTTCTCTCCCACCTGTAAATCTGTTTGCAGTAAGGTTATTTTGCGCCACAACAGCATTGACTAATGTGCTTATTAATTGAAAATTTCAAGGAAACAGAACACAGTACTAACCGCCTCTTCATTTTCCTTCCAGCAGTCATAGTCAGTGGCCATGGCAATGCTAACATAACTAATGGCCGCTTCGTTAGCCAGCACAACTTCAGGAACTGTGGTCATGTTGATCACATCACCATGCCACTGACGGAACATTTGGCTCTCAGCTCGAGAGGAGAAACGGGGTCCTTCAATGGTAACCACTGTTCCCTTTGCATGGTGCTTAATACCCAGTTTTTTTACAACGTCTATCAACACCTTTAAATGGAAATAATAAAGAAATTAGAAATTCTAATAAAAACATAACATTTTTTAAGAGTTCAAAACACTTCCCAGAATATTATCAGCAATAGATACAAATGAATTTTACATGAGCACAGACAGGACTCTATTTTCAAATTTCCATTTTTTATTGAGGGTGCAAGCTTGAGAACAAGGTAGAAGTTGTTACACTGGGAAGATTCTTTTGGGAATTTAACTGTTTCTCTGATAAATCCAATGGACCTGGAGTTTGTCATGGGAATGCTGTGCAAAGGAAACAAGCTCAATCACTACAATGGCATCAGAAGATCTTCCTAGTCCCAGCATTCGAACTATCCTTTTGTGGAGTCTTCTGTAGATTAACAGCTGTGGCTTGGTCAATGTATGGCCAGATTGTTAGTTCACAGCTGGAACTATGTTTACACATGTTCCAGAGTTTTGTCATTAAGGGAAATAAGATGAAAAAGATCCTATAGCATTTAGTCAAAGAACAGTTGGCCAATATAAATTTTGCTTCGATCAGCACCATATTGCAGTTTGCACTAATCCACAAAATCCACATAGTAAATGCACAGTGTTGTTTTATTTAGATCATATGATGAATATTGGAAGTACCTATTTATTCCTACCTTCAAAACTGAGCCTTTAAGCTGTTGCAGGAATGTCCTTGAATGAGTAAGATTTCAAAATTGCTGGAGGGCATCAGTAAAATTTTTCACTTGAAATATTTTTGCATTGTAAACTATTGAAACTGCCAGTTGATGGAACACAATGGAAGCTTAGTGGACATTTGGGCAAATAACTCGTCACATCTACTAATGACATTTAAAATTGAGACAAAAATGAGATGAGGAAAAGTGAATTAAAATCAAATTATGTATAGAAACAGATAACACAGAAAGAAGCAAAAAATTTCAACAATTTATTATTGCACCACTGACTATGAGTTTAAATATTTCCTTTTTCATTATAGAGACCAAAAAGCATCAAAAGAACATGAATCCTTTTATTAAAAGGTTAAGTACCTATCTTTTATCTCACAAATCCAGCAATTATTTGAAATTCAGAAGGAAGTTGTTAGCAATCTGCTATTGTGGCAAATCTAGCGGAAGAGTGGTACAAATTAATGATTTACTCTTTCTGAGGGCAGTGCAGCTTGAAGGGCCTGAAAGGCCTATTCTGTGCTGTATATCAATAAGTAAGTAAAATACAAACTGCTGATTGCTTCAAGATTGCCATTTAGTTCCTACCTACTTTTCTTAACATGGTATGCACATGCATGTATGTGATTCAGTTCAAGCATGAGAGTGCTCTGTCTGATGAGGAAAAGGGAAATGCCTCACTAAGTATCATCAGCAAAACCAGATTGCGGTACTGTGGGTATAATGTTTAAATGCTGAAGAGGATAAGCAAGAAAAATGCTATTAAAGTAAAGATTTTTTAAATGGGAAAGCCAATGAGCTATCCAATACTTTTTTTTTCTGGATTATATTCTTTTATTGCAACAATTTTCCATCTGGTCACATTTTTGTTCATTATACTATATATTTAAAACCAAAAATAAGTGAATCTTTCCAGGACACTTTTGTGAAGCCAGTTCCATGTCAAGAAAGTGATAACACCCCATAATTTTTTTATAAACACTTGTTAAAGTAAAACACACAAGTTATGTTTATTGAACAGAGATATTTTAGACCAAGTAACAAATAATACACACAAAATGCTGGTGGAACGCAGCAGGCCAGGCAGCATCTATAGGAAGAAGTACAGTCGACATTTCGGGCTGAGACCCTTTGTCTATACAAGGCCTATATACATACAGGTTTGCTTAGACGACACCTTGAAGACTAGGTTCTGTTATGGGCACCACAATCTGTGCTGGAAATTACCCTTGGAGAAAGAGTACAGTGCATATTCATCAAGATTAAAATGCTTAAGTTATGAGGAGGGTTTGCATAGACAAGGTTTCAGTTCTCACTTAATGGAAAAATTGAAGAGGCCTCAAATGAAGGTGCTTGTGAGCAAAGGTAGTTTTTTTTAAAGGGAACAGCACATGGAGAGAAACTATTTTATCTGGTGTGGGAGTCCAGACTGGGGGGGTACAACATTATGATTAGATCTATGTTGCTTAGAGTTGCTATTAGGAATCATTTCATCTCACTTGAATATAGCTGGAATAGTCTTCCCCAAAAATATGTCAAGGGTGGGTTAATAGAAAATGCCACAACTGGGTTGCTAAGTTTTTGTTCGTAGGGGCATTAAGGAGCACAAAACCAAAGTGAGTGGTTGAGCTTTTGGCTTTATAGTACAGCTCTGGTGCACTTGGACAGTGAAATGATTTAATCCTGTTCCCATGTATCCCTATGTTTCTAAAACCAGTAAGTTAAATCTACCATTTTGTTTAAGAAACACCTAGGAAAATTATTACTTTGCATCAAATGCTCCTTTGCTTTTAACTATACATATCATTTTAAACGAGCCTGCAAATTTATTGTTTGTGACATTCAAGTGGCCAGCCTGAAGGAAGATAAGAATTGGCCATATTGGTGTCTGACTGGAGTAAATAAGGCCCAAAGTAGTTAAGAACAGCAAATTTCCTTCTTTTCCAGGATTCATTGTCACTTTGACTAAAACCAGCTATTTGTCCTTATTTTTAAAATATTAATACAAATTTTCAAAGTGGCATGATGAAATTTCAACCCAGATTCTTTGAATTGTTACACCGTGTTATTGTATCTAGATTGAATGTTTAAACAGGTTCTGCAAGGTCAGAGTTCCATTGAAGGAGCTACCAATAAAAATCTTGAGCCACCTTTCTATGACTGGAAATTGTGTGGAATAAAGATGATGTCGTGGGTAAATTGTAGCTATTTGCGATTCATATTAATGACTGTCTTATTGCATGACACTTACCTCTCTACTTCTCTTACAGAATGGGTCTGCCATTGAAATGTGACAAATTCCAGTGGGACTAGTTGGATTCCCATCATAAAATGTCTGATGCCTCTTTGCTGTTCTGCAATTGAATAAAAACATGTTTTATTAATTTATGCAGAAGGCATGCTATATTGATTAACATTTAATTGAACAAAATTATAATTGCTAGTTTTCAAGAAAAAGTTGTGAGAATACTCTGGGCAAAAAAAAATTGTTGCCTAGAAACTGATCAATGTTATTAAAAGAATGTTAGCTGGACAATTTGTAGAATAACATTTCCAAAGACCCACAAGTAATAAATTCAGTAGCAGACAAGACTGGTCCTGAGGTGCTACTGAATCATTCTTGGATGATACACAGCATTTCCTTCATCGCTTCTGTCAGTACTGAGAATGCAAAAGTCATACCTGTCCCAGAGAAGGGACACATGGCAGGGTAGAAAGGGTTAGAGTCTGGAATCAGGTCCAAACCAATATGGTTGATGGGTGATCAGAAGGAAGGGGGCCAGAAATCCTGAGAATAGTTGAGTTTGGATTAGCTGAATGATGAGAGGGTTGGGGGTGGTTGGGGGCATATTGAGCAAGGTTTGTCATCTTAATGGGAAAGGATAGGAGGAGAGGAAAATGTGTGGGACCCCATGGAAAGTAAGGTAAGTACTAATCTCACAAGGGAATCCAGACAGTGTTAGCTCCAGTGAAATCACATGGAAAGATGCTTCACATGTGCAGTTAAAGCCACCTCTGCATTAAATTACAGAATTGCACAGGATGCACAGAAAATCCAAAACAACAAAGGTAGACTTTGCACTACCTGTATGGAAAGCCTCAATTCACTTTAACATTTGCTTTAACAGTGGATTGTTCAGTACACAAAATCGTGACACGACACAGTTCAGTCTTTAGATACTTGTGGCTGTAAATAATTCTGTTTCCTCTTGTACTGAATTCCCGCAGTGGATATTAAGTAATCATTTTCCAGAATGTTATATCAGTTCATGGCCTCCAACTTTGGTTTCCCAACTATAATTTGACTCTTTACCCTCCTTGCTGAACTTGCCAGTATCTTGACCAACTTCTGTTTCAACATTAGTCATAATCTCCAGATAAAGTGTGATGATAATGGAACCTAACCATGCCTTATTTTTGCTGGATACATTCAAATATGTTTATTCCAGTCCTGTTTCGACTTTTTTCCTCAACCTCCTTTCCTATTAAAATTTGGAGCTGTTTCCTTCCTCACCCTGATCTGAGAAATTATTTGAACCTAGTTTCAAATTCCCACCCATCCTTTAATTTGATACGTGCTCCACCTCTTCCCTTTTCTTTCCCTCCCTAGACTTCGCCTACCATCTGTAAGAAAACTAATTCATTGTTGTTTATTTTAAAATTATCCACAACTACTAAGGCAATTCTTCCTGCCTTGCAATCCTTTCATCTGGTACATCCATCTCCAGCACAACTGCTCTAATAATACCATTTTCTGCACAACAGCTTTCAGAAAGCCCTTTTCCCATAGACAAGATGCTTAATATCATCTTACACAAGACCACTGTTCAGTACAATCAAATGCAGCTCTCACTCTTTCTTTATTCCATAATGTGATGAGGTCCTTCTGATCTCACCCATCACCACCACATTCTCTATGTCTCAGATTATTTAAAATCTATGGCTTCCAGTACAATTATCATCCACTCCTTTCCCTGATCCACCCTTTAAAACTATCAGGATACTAAAAGACTGCTCAAAAGTGGGGCTATTTCAGAACTTATAAGAAGAATTCAAGTAATTTGCTGGAAATGCTAACTGAATGTTAATAAAAAGGACGAATTTAAGGAAAATGACATTAGTAAAAAAATATACTGGAGGTACTAAAAGGGGTAGCCATGGAAATTGAGCATGGCAAATGTAAGGGAGAAAGGGAGATGGAGAGGGGGAGAGGGAAAGGCCAAGGGAGAACAAAGAAAGTCCATACGGATTTGTGAAAGGAAAACTATTTTTAACAAGCTTATTTAAGTTTTTTTTTAGGACAAACTGATAGAATAGGTAAGTGAAAACTAGTGAATTTTCAGGAGTCCCCTAATAAACTTGGATACCTAGCATATCTCAGTGATGAAATGATAGAGAAGCTTGATAATGGTAATACACTTTTCCTTATCAATTTCATTTGGGCATTGTTAAGATACTTGTTACCAAACTGATCTAGTGATCTACTGGACTACTTGAGATGGCCAATGAGAGTCCATCATATTGCTATGCATCAGGGGGTCTAATAAGGACCCACAGAGATGTCAGACTTCCTTTCTGATGGATGTTAGTGAACAAGGATTTTTACAATAATCGAGAGATTTTGTGATCAACGTCAATACTAGCTTTACAATTTGGATAAATTTAATTTCCCAGTTGTGCTATAAATTTACGTATCTCTAGGTCTTAGGTTTACTATTCTAGTTAAACAGAATTAGAGGCCTCAGCTATTTTGGAAAGATGTAGGTGGGAGCAGATTACCTAAACAGGCAGAAGTAAAGCCATGGAAGTATTTGAAAACAAAGATATGACATTTAAAATTGGGCACTGCTGCAAGTTAGGATATGGATGAACCTAATTTAGGGGAAACAAAACGTGAGACATAACAAGAGTTCTTGTGAACAAAATAGAAAAGATACTGATGAGGGTCTCAGCTGAGGCAAAGGTGAGTCATGTGGTCACACAATATTTAGGAAAATGCTAGCAAACTGTACATATATATGTCCGCATATATGCACAAACAGTGTCTACGGTCTATCAGAAGGCAGCGCACCCAAGATGGGACTAGGAGGAAGCAAGGTGTCCATAACTGAGATTGATGAAGGCTTGAGTTCATTTGGAAAATGAGATACCTAAAGCTGTAGCAGCGCTTTTTAAACCATTGTGGTGGCTCTGTGTGAATGAGTTGGTTGCTACTGGATGGCCTGGCCTGGTTCCCTTGGCTCTTCTGACCATACGATGTTAAATGCCCATATCAGACGCCTGCTGTTTTATTATTGCTGTTGTTTCTGCACTGTTTCCACAGCGCCCATGTTTTCTGAGGACCAGCTCTGTTCCCAGGTCAATGGTTGTATGTTACTAGTGCCAGTTACCGGTGCTGCCTCTTGACAAGCCAGTACCCAAGCACATCCTGAGCCGCTGAAGGGCCAATTAGTTTCAGCTCAAGCTCGTCTCTCTTCGGCTCTGCCAACCCGACGCTCGTCACCGATAAGAGGAGACCATCCTCAACTTGCACCCAGCACCATGTTTCTCCACCAGAGATCTGGATGAATTGATGCAGTATATCTCGTAATGGTAAACACCATTAAGATGGGCCAGTGATGGAGATTGTTCTGGGTAGAGTTAAGATTGCTTCATGCTGTTGGAATTACATTTTTCCAAGTCTGTTGGGGTAAATAATCAGTTATCCTTTTTGTATTTGTCTTGTAGAAGATAATAAGACTTGGACAATTCAGGATCAACTCATCACTGAATATCCAACATCTGGGTATCCTTTATAGCCACAACTTTGTGACCAATTCAGTTCAATTTCTGGTCGGGATATTGATGATGGAATTCTTAGTATTAACTATCTTGCTTTCCTTTCAAGGCCATTTCTCTTGTTGAGAATAACTTTTCCCTGATACTTGATACTTAACAGCTCACACCTGAATTTCCTCCAAGTCCTGCAGTAAAAGAATGATATCAGAAGCTAGAACCCTTTTGTTCAATATTTTTCCATCTCTTTTAGTAGGACACGTGGCTCACTGCAGTTCCAGTAATACTGTCCCATTTCAGAAAGGCGAACTCAGTACAATATGGCATTTTGCCATTGTTGCACTCTGCATATTTTGGACAGAAACAGGTGTTTACTCTGGCTCGTATCTGGTTAATCATTTGTAACTGGCGTGGGTTGTTGCTTGTATTATGTAGTAGTGACTACAATAACAAATGTATTCAAAGTGTAAATTACACCGTATTACATCCAACATGTGAATCCAGAATAAATGGTGTGTTACAGCAGAATGTAGGCCCGAATATTCTAGTGTACCCAAAAGATGACCTACTGCAGAGAGACACCAATGAGTCTGATTGCCTGTTCTGAGACTGCTTTTCAAGACAAGAAATTATGGTTTAGTAGAATATTTTATCATGCTTTGGAAGGTAGGAATGGTGTCAGTGCAAGGTTGCAACATATGGAGCCATTTTGTTGTGCTGGATTATAATAGGAGAGAGAACAAGTGTCTGTTTTGCGATGGTAGAATCAGTTGAGTCATTTAGGAAAGTTGGGCTCCAACCACTACTCACTCAGCTAATTTCTAAATATCCATTTAGAACTTTCTGCGCTGAACTGCATTCTTTGCTCTGCCACCAGAAAGTTCTATCAGCTGATTTTGTTTCTTTGCTGCCCACCTGCTAAGCATAGTTGACACAATGCCTCTACCATTCTACTCTTCTATTTGTCCGGCGTCCCAAATAGCATGTGGGATCTACAACTGCAAGACTAAGCAAGGTTTAGAAGGTGTTACTTTGTGGGCTTGTTGTGCATCTTAAGCCTCTCATGATGACCTCCGTCTTTGCCTTTCTGCAGTTTCACTGACACACAATGGTAGGGAAATAAAAGCCATTTTCCTTTGTACAGGGTCCTCCACTGTTTTGTTCCTCAGTATAAGTTTATCTTGTTCTTGGGCATTACGCATGTCAGACCAGCAGATGGTGAAAATGTTAATTTGGTGTGTTGAATATTTCCCTGAGAGCACAGGGAAGAGATACAGATTTTCATTCTGGTTAGGGCTTTAGGCAGGGGAATCTGTAACCACTTTACAGCCTGTTTTGTAGCTCTTTTCACACTGCTACGCTTTTTTCATTTTTGCTAGCTTTACATTTTTTCATTACAGGCCTGTCTTATCCTATATTTCTTTAGTCACTTATGCACACATATTCCTAACAGCCCTCAGCCAGGACCTTTCACCCATTAGTTCAAGCACTAAGTCATCCTTTCACTTTCTGTCTGAGTCTTTTCTCTCCTCTGCATTTGCCCTCATCTTTTCAAGACCCTATCCCTCTCCTCAACGAAGCTGTAGAATTTCCAATTTGCAGGCTTTCAAATTTTATCAATACTGGGATACATAACACTTTACAAGTTGTAGTTTCAGATTAATTCAACAGGCTGATGTGAAAAGAGTGGCTTAGAAGTGTCAAAAACACCCAAGGTGGAATTGTTATCTTAAACACAAGATACCTTCAAACTATAATAAAGAAAATAATTTGTCAACGGCAATATTCTATCTGATAAGCAAGGCCAGACATTCAATTCCAATTCCCATTAGAACATGTCAGTCCATGGCTTCCTCTTGATGAGGCCATCTCAGGGTGGAGCAGCAGTACCTTATATTCCATCTAGGTAGCCTCCAGCCTGATGACATGAATACTGATTTCTTCTTCCAGTAAAAAAATTTCCTTCTCCTCCCCTCTCTGGTCTCTTACCTCTTCTCACCTGCCTATCACTTCCCTGAGTCCCTTCCTCATTCCCTTTCTCCTACTGTCTACATTCCACTCCTATCAGATTCCTTCTCGTCCAACCCTTTATCTTTTCTACCTATCGAGCTTTACCTGTCACCTTTTAGGTACCCTCCTTCCTCTCCTTCCACTTCTTTATTCTGGTGTCTTCCCCCTTCCTTTCAGTCCCAAAGACAGTCTTGGCCTGAAATGTTGGCTGTTTATTTATTTCCATAGATGCTGCCCGACCATTTGAGTTCCTCAAGCATTTTGTGTGTGTTGCTTTAGATTTCCAGCATCTGCAGAATTTCTTGTCAATAGGTGGATAGCTAGTAAGGGGATTGTTAATGTTTGGATCTTCCAAAGGGCTTTCATTAATAATGACCCAAATCTGGTCCATCTTGCAGTTCATTTGAGACTTCACAAGTAAATGTGTATTTTCCTAAGCATTACCTGAGTGGACCTGTATAGACTTGCGTTAGGAGCTGTTTTTCATCGCACGGTTCATATTATTTTCTCATTGCAACTGTACAAAACAATGTAGCAGTGATACAGACAGATAAACGCATGATGATTCATATCTCCAGTACAGGACTTTCAGTGTACTTCATTTAGAATCACATAGCATGGATACAGGCCAACCAAATCTATGCCAGCCATCAATCACCCATTTGTTTGAATTCTATCATTTGTTTGCACATAGGAACAATATAATATGCTTTGTGTACTAAAGTGCCTATAGGGCATTATTGTTTCTGGTACTTTAATAAATACATTTCTCCAACAATCAACTATACACAACTCTTTTAGGCATACACAGAATTAATTTCTATACTATGCAAGGCACAGTCTGTTTAAAAACATATGTACAGTGCAATTAATTTTTGATGTTAAGATTACTATGAAACTGCAATAGTTCATAGCTGAAGTAACTAATAATATAAAATAATATTCATTGATATTTTTCCGATATACTTGGAGCTTAGAAATCAGCTTAGCCCAGACTTGTTTCCATCTGTAATCCAATTAGATGTTTCAAAATGAAAAGCTTGCCTCTGTTTCTTAGTTTTTATTTGAATACTAAAGAAAAGTGACAAGTTACAACACAGCCCCAATCCCACTTTTCACCATTATCATCCTCTCTTCCCCCCAGCTCAGTGCAACATTTCTCTCCAAGTTTTATCATACCATTTCTTTTCAGCACTGTCTCAACAATCCAGTTCAACCTCCATCTTAAATTCAGTCTGCAGCCCGGGGTTGTACCAACTTAGGTTTTCAGATTATACCTGCTTTTACACTTTGCTTGGACTGATTATGATAGGATAGTATAATTGTTTGTTTTTTTATTATTCCATCCTATCCCCAACCGAATGAAGTCATTATCCACAGCACTCGATGAGATATCATTCCTGAACCGCATAACCTAAAAGTGAGCTGCAATATGCACTGGGGAAGACTACTGAGTAGTAAACATACTCCCTCTTAAATTGGAAAATAAGTTGACTTCTGTTGGTGTTGAACCAAGCCAGGACCAATAGCAGTAATGAAAGACTTTAATTTTGCAATTATTTTGCAGAAGCCTTTAATTTCTTTGAAATAAGACTGTATCAATTGTGAATGTTTCATCCTTTTCACTGGTGAACACATCAATCTGATATTTTTAACAAATGCAAACCAATTGGGAAACTTGTTTAATATTGCAACAAGAGCTTCATTAGAGGTTAATATGACCAACTCATTAAAAAAATTCTTTAAAAAGTTAAAAGTACTAAGAAGATGAAGTGCTTGTATCACACCATTTACATTCCTTTTCAGACTTTCCAAAATGTTTTACAGTCAACAAAATGAAATATTTCTTCAGCATATTCAACAAAGCAACTAGCTCTCACATATCGCAAATAGTATGGACCAACTGCTTTGAAGAGATATAGATATTTTATTGATACCAAGAATTACAGTGTCACAATAGCATTAGCGTACAAGCACACAGGATATACAAATATTAGAAGAGAAGTAAGAAAGAATAAAAGTAAGTTACTTTAAAAATCAGCTGTACAAGATATGCAAGTCAAAGATGACAGACAAGATCACTTTCCCAGCTCATTATAAAGCCTGATGGCCCAGGGTAAGAATGAGGAACAGTACAGTTGTCTTAGTCTATTACTGAAAGAAGTGTTTTGAGAAGTAAGCATCGGTCTGAACATCAAGAACAACTCCTCCCTGGAATGTCAGTCACCCTGAGCCAATAGGCTGGTCCTGGACTAATTTCCACTTGGCATAATTTACTTATTATTATTTAATTATTTATGTTTTTTTATATTGCTATATTTCTACACTATTCTTGGTTGGTGCAACTGTAACAAATGTCCTCCCTGGAATTGTCCTCCCTAAAAAACTGGTGCAACTATAACAAAACCCAATTTTCCTTGGGATCAATAAAGTATGTCTGTCTGTCTATCTGTAATAACGCCTTTCTATTGTTTGAAAATGTGCCACAAACTTCCATCATATCCAGAGGAGAGATGGGGATTCAAGTTAACATTTCAGTTGAAAGACTGCTGTTGTAACAGAACAGCACATTCCTAGTACTTGTGTATTATGCATAATTTTCTTTGGAGGTTCTAACTGCAAAGATTTTCCTTTTAGCTTTCATTAAGCAAGAGTAATTTTGGGAGTTGATTCAGCTACAAACTAACTTATGCAGATTGCCATTTTGCTTACACTGATCCAACCACCTCTAGAAGTTATTGTCCACTGGGGAACATTGATCATACCATGGGCATCTTGTTTTACCAATCTAGACCTGTATGCCGTGATACATGAGGTGCTAGATGTCAGGAACCTAACATAAATTATCAGTGGGAAGAAATACATGAAAAAACTGCTGACGCTAGATACATTAAACAGGTCACACAACAGAAATTATGACGTCTTCAACCTTAATTCTGTTTTGCTTTCCACAGATATTGCACTGAATGTTTCTAGTAGTTTCTATTTTTAGATTGGGTTGAAATTATTAGGATGAATGATTCCAGGAATGACGTCCCAGCATTTGGCATGAATCATTCAATGACCTCTTGTGCATTTGAAGTGTGCAAAGGTTGTAGTGTTTCATAAACTGGCACAATACTAACATCACAATCAATGCACCCAGCCATTCAGCCACAGCAGTCACTTCACACACATGTATGCAAACACTTTCACTAACCCTCCTCCCTCATAAGAAAGTGCTTATAACCGTCAAATGAAGCAACGGACCAAATAAAGCCATGACTCTGCCCAGTCTGCTTAATGGCTTCTATTGGCACAATGTCTTTGATCATGGATAGTTTTCAGAATATTGAGGATGACAGTATGCTCACATTTAATCTGGACGTCCCATCTCTTTCTCAATTGCCCCTATTCCAGCAATCACTTCTCCTTGAGAGCATTTAGATCACGGGACAATAATACATAGGAGAACTAGGCCATTCGGTCCATCAAGTCTGCTCTGCCATTCTATCATATCTGATGTATTTTCCCACCCAAACCACATTATCCTGCCTTTGCCCTGTAACCTTTGAGCCCCTACTAATGAAGAACCAATCAAGCTCCACTTTATCTCCACAGATTCACCACCCTCGGGCTAAAGAAATTCCTTTTCATCTCTGTTCTATTCTGAGATTCTACTCTCTGGTCCTACCCCCCCCCCCCCCCCTCCTTTTACAGGAAACATCCTCTCCACATCAACTTTATCTAGGCTTTTCAATATTCGATAGGTTTCTTCTAAATCCAGCAAGTACAGGCCCAGAGCCATCAAGTGCTTCTCACACATTAACCCTTTCAATCTGGCATCATTCTTACCCTCTCCAGTCTCAACTTCCTTACCCTCTCCAATGGCAACACATCCTTTCTTAGATCAGGGACTCAATACTGTTCACAATTCTCTATGTTCGGTCTGACTAGTGCCTTATAAACTCCCAGTATTACAGTCTTGGTTTTGCATATCAGTCCTCTTGAAATGAATGCTAACAGTGCATTTGCCTTCCTTACCACCAACTCATACTGCAAATTAATCTTCAGGATGTCCTGCACAAGGAGTCCCAAGTCCCTTTGCACCTCTGTTTTTTAAATTTTCTCCTGTATAGAAAATAGTCTATGATTTATTCCTTCTACCAAAATGCATGATCCCTGCACTTCCCTGCACTGTTATTCCATCTCACTCTTTGTTGCCCATTCTCCTAATCTGTCAAAGTCCTTCTGCAGACTTCCTGCTTCCTCAACATTAACTGCTCCTCCACCTATCTTTGTATCATTTGTAAACTTGCTCACAAAGCCATTAATTCTGTCATCTAAATCATTGACATATAACGTGAAAAGAAGTGGTCCCAATACTGATGCCTGTGAAGCACCAAGTTACCAGAAGCCAACCAGAAAAGGACCCTTTATTACCACTCTTTCCCTCCTGCCAGTCAGACAGTCTTCTATCCATGTTAGTATATTTCCTTTTATCTTGTATACTAGCCTCATGTGTGACACCTTGTCAAAAAGCTTTCTGAAAATCCAAGCAAACAACATGGGTGGCGATGGAGCTGAGCTCCACCAAAGAATTATCTATCTCTGCACTTCTTGGCTCTGCACTCCCTAGTAGTCTGCCCAGATCAATAGCTAATTTTCTTGTTAGACACACTTTGCGTATATGGGCTCAGATCAGGAAATGCTATGGTTTCCAGGGGTTTTCCGTTTCCAGCCCTATTGCTCATAATCACCTTTTTTTACCTACTACATACGATTCAGCATTCCAGGTTTGGTATAGGAAGGGCATTAGACATTTTGAAGATCTTTTCATTGATAATCGCTTCGCTTCTTTTCAGCAGCTCTCTGTTAAGTTCAATCTGCCCAATGCTTATTTTTTCAGATATCTCCAAATCCGACACTTTATTGCTCCTTTAATTCCTAACTTCCCTGAAATGCCTGCGAAAAATGCTATGGACCTATTTCTTTCCATGAATCCACTAGGTAAAGGCTTAATATCAATCATCCGAGATAAACTAGCGGCCTTACGATGGGCCCCCATGGATAAAATCAAAATGGCCTGGGAGCAGGATTTAAATATCTCCTTATCTGAGGAGAGCTGGGATTCAGTTCTCAAATCGGTTAACTCAACCTCTCTTTGTGCTCGCCACTGCCTTTTACAGTTTAAGATTGTTCATAGAGCCCATATGTCTAAATCTAAACTATCTCGATTCTACCCTAGCGTTAGTCCGCTCTGTGATAAATGCAAGAGGGGCGTGGCCTCTCTCATCCATATGTACTGGTTCTGTCCTAGCTTGGAGAAATTCTGGAAAGATGTCTTCACTACGTTATCGTGTATTCTGAATCAGCACCTAGAACCAAACCCCTTAATTGCTCTGTTCGGTTTTTGGGGCGAGACAGATTTATGTCTGGGTCCGACCAAATGCCGAATACTATCCTTTGCCTCTCTTCTGGCTAGACGCTTGATCCTCCTCAGATGGAGAGATGCTGCCCCGCCCACTCATGCTCAATGGCTTAACAACATCATGGCTTGTTTGGACCTCGAAATAATTCATTATTCAGTTCTCAATTCGGATCTAAATTTCCATAAGGTCTGGGGACCTTTTATCGAGTACTTTCATAACCTTCCTCTTGACTAGGGTTTTATTTTTCTTTTCGGTCCCTTGCTTTCAGCTCCTTTTTTTTCTGGTAGAAGTCATTATTATCCTCTGTTGCTGAGTGTATTCACAGTCTGGGAGCTTGGCTGTCCTGACTTATACTCTCTATATTGTGTTGTGGTTGGTCTGGAGTTGCTGTTGTTTTTTCTTGTGTTGTGGGGCTTGGGGAGGACACTAAGCTTACTTGTCTTTAATTTAGGTGCTTTTTTTTTGCTAAATTCTCTTCCTTTGTAGCATATTGTAATTGTATGCTTAATTTTGCACTGTTTTAATGTTCCTCATTGGGATTTGGGGTTTTTAATTTGTAAAATGTTTTGAAAAACTAATAAATTTTTTTTTAAAAAAACAACATGTACTGACTCTCCTTTGTCTTTCCCACCTGTTATTTCCCCAAAGAATTTGAACAGATTTATCAGGCAACACTTCCCCTTAAGAAAACCATGCTAACTTCAGCCGAAAAATATCATGTGCCTCCAAGTACTCCAAAACCTCATCCCTAACAATGGATTCCATCATCTTCCCAATCACTAAAGTCAGACTAACTGGTCTATAACTTGCCTTCCTCCCTTCTTAAAGAATGGAGTGACACTTGCAATCTTCCAGTCCTCCAGAACAATAGCAGAATCTGGTGATTTTTGAACAATCACTATTAATGCCTCTACAAGCTCTTCAGCTAGCTCTTTTAGATCACCTTCTCCTTAGTAATAGCAACTACATTCACTTCTGCCTGCTGACACTCTTGAATTTCTGGCATACTGCTGATGTCTTCCACATTAAAGACTGATGCCAAATACCTATTGAGTTCATCTGCCATTTCTTTGTCCCCCATTAATATCTATCCAGTGGTCTGATATCCACTCTCACATCTCTTTTACTCTTTTTACTTTATATCTGAAAAAAACTTCTGTATCCTCTTTATAATATTGAGTAGCTTACCTTCATATTTCATCTTTTCTTGCCTTATGTTTCCTTGTTGCCTTCCATTGGTTTTAAAAGCTTCCCAAACCTCTACCTTCTCACTAATATTTGCTCTAAGTCCTCCCTTTTGCTTTGATGTTGTATTTGTTCCCTTGTCAGCCACAGTTGCCCTATTCTCCACTTACAAATACTTCTTTGGGATTAATGTATCCTTCACTTTCCAAATTGCTCCTAGAAACTCGAGACATTGCAGTTCGGCGACCATCCCTATGGTGTCCCTTTCCAATTAACTTTGGCCAGCTCCTCTCTCATGCCTCTGTAGTTTCCTTTGCTCCACTGTAAATCTGATATATCTGATTTTAGCTTCTCCTATTATACTATGATCACTGCCTCCTCTGAGTTTGTTTTACCCTAAGCTCCCAAATCAAATCTAGTTCATTAAACAACACCCAATCCAAAATTGCCTTTCCTTAGTAGGCTCAACCACAAGCTGCTCCAAAAAGCCATCTTGTAGGCATTCTACAAACTCCTTCTCTTGGGATCCAACACCAACCTGATTTTCCCAATCTATCTGCATATAGACTATCATAACATTGTCCATTCTATTTCTCATTGTAATTTGTACCCCACATCCTATCTACTGTTCAGAGGCCTCTATATAAACTGCCATCAGTGTCTTTTTACCCTCGCATTTTCTTAACTCTACCCACAAGGATTCTACATCTTCCAATCCTATGCCACCTCTTTCTAAGGATTTGATTCTTTTTTTTTATCAACAAAGCCATCCTGCCCCTCAGCCTACCTGCCTGTCCTTTCAATAGAATGTGTATCCTTGGATGTTACGCTCTGAATCATACTTTTCTTTCAAATATATTAACAGTGATGCCCATAACATGATACCTGCCAATTTCTAACGGTACTATGTACAAAATCATCTACCTTATTCTATATGCCACATGCTTTCAAATGTAACACCTTCAGTCCCTTTTTAATTTTGCCCCCATGTTACTGTATATTAAATTCTTATCCCTTTCTGGACTTCTTTGTCTTTTTTTATTTCTTCTGGAGACTTTCCTAACCTCTCCTGCACTCTCCTTCCCTTTTACTTTATCCTCACTTTTCAAAACTGTTGAACTTACAGCTTAGCTTAAAGACACATTTCAACCCATCCCACACTGCAACTTTGCCTCTATCATCTGCCTATCCTCAAACACTCTACACACTGCATACCAGCTGCCTTATCTCCAGTTCCCATCCCACTACAAAATTAGTTTAACCCCTTTCCAACAACTCTAGCAAACCTGTCTGCAAGGATATTTGTCAAGTTCAGGCGTAATCTGCCCTTCTTATACAGGTCATGCCTTCCTCAGAAGATATCCCAATGATCTAGAAATCTGAAATGCTGCCCCTTGCACCAATTCCTCAGCCATGCATTCATCTGTAAAATCATCTATGGGACAGGCTGCAATCCAGATTACTCCCACTGAGATCCTGCTTTTCAGTTTCTACCTATATCCCTATATTCTCTTCAGGATCTCATCCCGTTCACTATCTATGTCATCCCCTATCACTACTGAATTCCTCTTATTCCTCCCTTCCCTTCTGAGCCACATAGCCAGAATTAGTACCAGAGACCTGGTCGCTACAACATTCCACTGGTAGCTCATGACCCCCATCCCCCAAACAGTATCAAAAGTGGTATACTTATTGAAGGAAATGGCCACAGGGGTAGTCTGCATTGGCTGCCTATTCCCTTTCTCTCTCTTGACAGTCACCTAGCTACCTGCCTCCTGCAATTTGGGCTACTAATCTCTCCGCAGCTCTTATATATCACCTCCTCATTTTCCAGTATAATCAGGTCATCCAGCTGCAGCTCCAGTTCCCAAACACAGTTTGTAAGGAGTTGCAGCTGTGTGCACCTTGTGCAAATGTAGTTATCAAGGAGACTGGAGACATCTCTGTGTTCCCATATCTCACATGAAGAACACACCACTGACCCTGGATCCATTCTCACTGTGTTAGCTATGTACCAGTAGGCAAAGAAAGAAACTTAACAGGAACTTACCTCAGCCTTCGTCTCTTCTTGTTTGTGCCTTTAGAGCCAAAGCCTGAAACGAAGCATTCTAACATTGTTCCACTCCAACAATGACTACTCTGCTAAATACTAACTTCTTTTTATTGGCCTTTGCAAGACTCAAGTTTCTAACAGATTGTAATGATCGAAGCCCGCCGAAAAGCCCCAAAATGCCCCGAGGTCTTTTAAAATCTCAGATCGCCTCACCAACAAAGACTGCTCATGATTGAAGCTCACCAAGAAGACCCAAAAGGCCCCAAGCTCTTTTTAAATTTCACCAACAAGCAAATGATCATGATGATTGACACCCACCGAAAAGTCCCAAAAGGTCCCTGGTTCATTTTAAATCTCATGCCACCTCACCGACAAGTGATAGTTCACAATGATTGAAGCCTGCCCAATCATTTGGTTCAAACATGTATTCCTCTTACCAAACGCTCCTTGCCAGATAACATCTTTATACCAATCTTATTCCAGGTACACAGCAATGACCACCTGGCCAGATTCCAGCCGATTACCTTGAGTTTGAGAGGAGGAGGAAGAAAACATATCATCACAGCATCTGCCATTTCAATTGTGTACAACAGAGTGAAACCTACAGATGGAGTTGCCACAGGGTGAATCAGCAGGCCAAAGAACACGGGGAGATTCCTGAACACTGCAGTGCAATGTCACACATCAGTTCTGAGTGGGAGGATTCATTTGAAGATTTCAATGGAGTAAGCCAACAAAAATGGCCATCATTCCATCGAGGCATTATTCAAACTGTCCAAAGCCAATGTAAGAAGAATCAGAGCATGAGGAAGTCCACACCCACCATTATGGAATTTATATGGAACTGATCCTCACAGAATCAGAATCAGGTTTATCATCACTGAGGTAGTGTTCATGGTTTTATGAACTGTTCAGAAATCTGATGGTAATAGGATATGGAAGTGACACCCACCCCTACATCAATAATTGTGAGACTAGTAATGGTCAGCAATCTTCTTTCAATACATTGTCAACAGAAACCACTTGATGTCTGAATAGTGGAGACTGTGATGCAAGCTGAGACTGCCATTTCATGGTTCTGCGTTCTACAGTTAAGAGCTTCAAAGCAGTGACAAGAAGCACGCCCAGCAATCTGTTCTCCAACAAGTTGCTGGGTCAGCTGATATCCCATCCATGGGGAAATTTACAAGGATGTTGCAGAGGTTTAATTGAGGCAAGTAAAATAATAAGGACCTACATAGGACAACTCTATTCCAAAAACCAGGGGACAGAGATATAATTGGTAGAGGGATTAGAGAAAAAATAAGCAGTAAGTTTTTATACACGGAGTAAGTGTTGGCCAACAACTGGCACGTGAAAGGATGATAGAAGCGTAATTGCTGATTACATTAAACAGTACTTGGGTTTTTGTACTTAAAGACCTAAATAGTGAGCTGCAAATCAAGTGCTTGAAGTTGGTATTAGGTTGAATCATTCTTTTTTGCCTGGCATGAACATGATATCCTAATTGGCCTCCATCTGCATCATAACTTTTTTAGTGATGCTACTATACAAGTACTTCTTTGTGGTTAGGCCTGTGCTTAAACAGGCTGGGCTAAACCACAGATCCCCTTGACACACAGATGATTAAGTCTGATCCTCAAGTGAATCTCAGATGATATCCAGAGAAGATCTCTCTTTGTTGTCTTCTGTGATGTAATGATTGCCAGATGATGTAGTCTAGCAAAGATGGTTAAGGGCAAGACTCCCTTCCAAAGAATATTCCAGAGAGAATACTCAAGCTTCTTCAGATACATAAAGTGTAAAAGTGAGGTGAGAGTGGATATTGGACCTCTGGAAAATGATGCTGGAGAGGTATTAATGGGGACAAGGAAATGGCGGACCAACTCAATAAGTATTTTGCAGTCTTCACTGTGGAAGAGACTAGCAGGATTGCGGAAGTTCCAGATGACAGAGGTCATAAATGTGTGAAGTTATCATTTCTAGAGAGAAGGTTCTTGGGAAGCTTAAAAGATTTGAAGGTAGATAAGTCACCTGGACTGGATGCTGTACATGCCAGGGTTCTGAAAGAGGTGGCTGAAGAGATTGTGGAGGCACTTGTAATGATCTTCCAGGAATCACTAGATTCTGGAATGGTTCCAGAAGACTGGAAAATTACAAATGTCACTCCACTCTTGAAAAAGGGAGAGAGGCAGAAGAAAGGAAACTACAGGCCAGTTACTCCGACTTCAGTGGTTGGAAGATGTTGGAGCCGATTATTAAGGATGACTACTTGGAGGCACATGATAAAATAGGGCTCAGTCAGCATGGTTTCCTCAAGGGAAAATCTTGTCCGGCAGATCTGTTAGAATTCTTTGAAGGAGTAACAAGCAGGTTAGACAAAGGAGAATTGGTTGATGTTGTGTACTTGGATGTTCAGAAGGCCCTTGGCAAGGTGCCACACATGAAGCTGGTTAACAAGCTACGAGCCCAAGGTAGTACAGGAAAGATTCCAGCATGGATAAAGCTGTGGTTGATTGGCAGGAGGCAATGAGTGGGAATAAAGGGAGTCTTTTCTGGCTGGCTACCAGTGACTAGTGCTGTTCCACAGGGGTCTGTGTTGGAACCAATTCTTTTTACCTTATATGCCAATGATTTAGATGAAGGAATTGATGGTTTTGTTGCAAACGATATAAAGACAGGTGGAGGAGCAGGTAATTTACAGGAAGTAGTGTGGCTACAGAAGGACTTAGACAGATAGATTTAGAGGATGGGCAAAGAAATGGCAGATGGAATACAGTATCGGGAGGTGCATGGTCATGCACTTTGGTAGAAGAAATGAAAGGGTAAACTATTTTCTAAATAGAGAGAAAATACAAAAAATGAAGGCACAAAGGGACTTGAGAGTCCTTGTGCAGGATTCCCTCAAGGTTAATTTGCAGCTCGAGTCTGTGGTGAGGAAGGCAAATGCAATGCTAGCATTCATTTCATGAGGGCTAGAATATAAAAACAAGGATGTAATATTGAAACTTTATAAAGCACCTGTGAGCAGTTTTGGGCCCCTTATCTAAGAAGGCTGAGCTCAAACTGGAGAGGGTTCAAAGGAGGTTCACGAAAATAATTCCGGGATTGAATCACTAATCATATGAAAAGCGTTTCATGTTTCTGGGCCTGTATTCAGCAGTAGAATTCAGAAGAATGAAGGGTGACCTCATTGTAAACTATCAAGTGGTGAAAGGCCTTGATTGAATGGATGTGGAGAAGACGTTTCCTATGGTGGGAGTATCTAAGACAAAGGATACAGCCTCAGTATAGAGGGGCATCCTTTTAGAATGGAGATGAGGAGGAATTTCTTTAGCCATAGAGTGATGAATCTGGAATTTTTTGCCAGAGGCAGCTGTGGAGGCCAAGTCTTTATGTATATTTAAGGCAGAGGTTGACAGATATTTGATTGGTATGAAGGGATACAGGGAAAAGGCAAGAAATTGAGGCCGAGGAAAATTGGATCAACCACAATTAAATAGTGGAGCAATCTTGATGGGCCAAATGGCCTAATTCTGCTCCTATATTTTATGGTCTAAAATGCCTTAAAAAATTCAGACTAAAGAATGTCATTTCAAAACTCCAGTAGCACTCTCCAACATGCTCCTTATGGCTATAATTGTAATTGTGCTCACCATTGCAACCAGGACTAGAGGGATGAGCCACAGTTAACAGGAATAACAATAGACCCAAAGAACCATCCACTCACATCGCATCATGAGCAAAATATCACTGGCAACGCTGAATGGTTCAGGATTAAATGTCACGTACTGCCTGAATATGTGGCATTGGTCATTAGGTGGCCAATGACTAGTTCTATGTTCACTGAACGATGGTACTTGTGAGTTTTAGGTTCATAAACTGAGCTTGCAGTCTTACAGATATGTGGTTTATTGCTCCTTTTGAGCCTTCCAAAGCTTTTAATTTTGAGACACTAATGTGCCTGCTGCTCTCTATTGAAGTAGATGAATTCCTCTCCCCTTGAGCAGAGATCTGCAGTATTTGCAGAGCATGTAGGCTGGAAACTATTAATTATGGCAGGGAGGGTGGGGCCATTGAAACAGTGACCTGATAGCCTTGGTTGCAACTATTGCCATGTTTTCCTGGGTTTATCTGGTCAGAAATATACACCTCTGCAACCCAGTCTGCAGCTTAACAGGCTTCTTTTGTCCCCTTCCCAGTTGTATTGGAGTGTCTTTGACCTGAAATGCTAACTCTGTTTCTTTCCTCACAGATGAGGAGTACTTCCAGCATTTCCTGCTTCTAGAATAAACTGGGATGTGCTCCAAGGTACTAGCAAGGAAACTGATGGTCCCTTCAAAAGATGCAGGCAGTGGATACATCTCCATATTATTACTTGCTTTCTTTTATGTGGTTCCAACTAAGTGCTAATTACATTTCAAATTTTGACTGGGCACTTGATGCTTTCTTGTGGGTGCTGTACATGAGTTTCCATGCTGTTGGTTTTTCTTGCTAACAGAAGCTGCTCTTTGAAATCACCATGTAGGTCTGTGAGTGCAATTAATTGACAATTGTGTTTCACTTGATGCTGTCAAAAACATCTCATAACACTTAAAAACATGCTCTATCTGAACAAATTTCCAGGTCACTGTCTTCAATATTTAGCAGCAAAAGGCCTACAGAGAAATGGGTGGTTCACTTGTTTCTGCTTTTTACAATGAATCAGGTCATAAACAGCCACACCACTTGCTAAAAACAGATCTTCAACTTCACATACTGTTTCCAAGGGTGTCAGCTATGTGAAATCACCACTATCTACTTTACTTTCTATATTAGGAATAATGCACATTCAAAAGTGTTTGGGGAGTTATTAGAGCAAAATGGTCTGATTCTCAACTGCTCAATTTAGACAGAGAATACAAGTTACAGGCTAGAAAAGGTGATCAGCTCCTCAAGTGAGCACAACCATTTAAGGAGATCAGGGTTGATCCAACTGTAACCTTATTGCTGCACAGCCTTCTAGCCGCAGTAATATTTCACTCCCTTGCTTATAGGACATACGACATAGGAACAGAATTAGGCGTTTTGGCCCATCCAGACAGCATCTATCTCTGTTACAAATCTGTTTTAAGATCCAACTTCCATTGTACTGTGAGGAAAAAAAGTTCCAGGGTCTCATAACTGTCAAAGAAATAAATAATCACCCACAGTATGGTCAATTTTTAAAACAATTATCCTCTAATTCTGGATTCATCTAGAGGAAGCAGCCTGAGTAAGATCCCTTGAGATCCTACATGCTTGATTTACCTTTTCTGAATTCCAGCAAGTCTATACAATCATTTCTTATAAGAACCAGCTTAGAATTGCATCTGACATCCTTCCTTAAATAAGGAGGCTAAAATTACACACACATGTACTTCGAATGCAGTCTCATTTATGGCATATACAACTGATGCATATGCTTTTAGTTGATGTTTTTCTTTTATACTTCCCTCAAAAATGGACAATTTCACTTTTCCCCACACATCATATAAAGTTTGCTACCGCCTTGCCTACTGAAATGACCTATCTGTATGACTTCAAATTCAACTAATCCCTTCTTCACAACTTTCCTACTTATCTTCAGCCACTTCAGCAAACATGCCTTCAGTACTTGCATCCAGTATATAATGTTGAGACCGTGGAACCAATCCAGGTGGTGTACCACTTTTCACACCTTATCAACCAGGGAAAAGAATACTTATGCCTACTCCCTAATAACCTTTTATTGATGGTAATACATTGGCTCTAAGTAATGAGTTTTTACTTTCTTCATTGACGTTTGATCACGCCCTCTTGCAACCAACAACTTTCCCTTTATCCATAGCACATTTCTTCCAAGAACCCTAGTAAACTGGTCAAACAGAATTTTGCTGACTTTGCTTCAGTAGCCTCAAGTTTCTGCTATAATTAAATAAAACTATGAGGCTGAAAAAGTATACAACTCCTTTGTAATTACTACACAAACTCTCCTCAGGAGGAGAAAATGGCGGCGCGACACAGAGCGCGCGGCCTCTCTGGAGATGGATATCTGTTACTTGTTAAGTAGGGATCCGTGCACAATCCTGATTTGATGGAGACAGACGTGAAAGTGCGGAGGAACTTCTGAAATGCCCACTTCGCTGCCACTGCTACGGTGCGGTCCGGAATCTCTGGAGGAGAAAGCCTCCGAGACCTCGGCTTTGCTTGTTTCGGCAGCTGGGACGAGGTCGAAGGCACTTGGCAGAGGATGGCGCTCGGGAGACTGTATCGGAGGGGCTGGTCGGAGGCTCGAAGTTTTCGGACGGACTCGGAGTCTGCTGTCATCGGGTGCTTCCAAGGGCTTTGGTTGTCAGTGCCTGGAAGTTTATGCCAGGGAGTTTCTCCCTTTTGCTGCCTGATCTCGGGACTATTGGAAGCGATCGGGACTTGAGACTTTTTTTTCAAACCGTGCCCATGGTCTGCTTTTATCAAATTATGGTATTGCTTTGCACTGCCGTAACGATATGCTATAATTATGTGGTTTTGTCAGTGTGAGTCTTTGGCTTGTCCTTTTTTTATTTTGTGATATCACTCTGGAGGAACATTGTATCATTTCTTAATACATGCATGCATTTCTAAATGACAATAAATGAGGACTAAGTGTCCTCATAATCTATTCTAGACTAATATTTTACTTTGTTAACTCACCAAATTTGTCGATGTAGAAAATTGGAGGATTACCAGTTTTCAATGAATTCCTAAGAATAGATAGATAGATAGATAGATACTTTATTAATCCTAAAGGAAACTACTGTGTCACAGTAGCATTACAAATGCAGATATACAAGGGGTGATTGATAAGTTCGTGGCTTAAGGTAGATGGAGATGAGTTCATTATTTCCCTGACTCTATGCTGGATTATGGCCTTAGCTTTGGAGTGGGCTTCTCTTTTTGCCTTGCAGTTGATGTCTTTCTGTCAGGCAAAGAAAGCTTTCCTTTTGTTGTAGATTATCTCTTCTATTTCATTGTCACTTTCATCAAACCAATCTTTGTTTTTCCTGGTCTTGTATCCAATAATATTTTTACAAGTTTCAAGGATTGTGGTCTTCAGTGTGGTTCAGTTTGCTTCAATGTCCTCCAGATATTGCTTTGAGAGTCTTTCAGGAAGAACATTGTGTCTTTTAGGATCTCGATGTTGAACCTGGGATGGCTCAGCTTCTTTTGCACTCTGCTATTCCGCATGATTTTGGTGGTCATTTGAGAGTGAATAAGCCGACGGTCTGTCCAGGCATCATCAGCACTGGTCATGGTTCTTGAAGTCTTTACGTCTCTGTGATCCCGCTTCTGACAATGACATAATCTATAAGATGCCAAGTCTTTGAATGGGTTTGCATCCACGAAGTTTCCACCTTATTTTTTGGGCGGTACAATGTGTTGGTGATAATCAGGTCATGCTCAGCACACTTGGAGAATAAGAGTACTCCATTGGAGTTGATGTTGTTAACACCTTCCTTCGCAATTGTGCTTTTCCAGGAGTCACTGTTCCTGCCAACTCTAGCATTGAAGTTTTTAGTCCCTTTTTAGTCCCTTCCCCATGTGGGGTGAGCAGAGTGGGTCCTGAATCGGGCTGGTCAGTCATACGTGCAGCTGCTGAGAAGCTCTATCTGTCTCAGCGCAAAAGTAAGATGGTTGTATCTACCACCCATCACCTATGTGCCAGGTTGTGGCTGGGAGCTCCCAGATTTCACTATCCCGCTCCTGATACCATTTCCTGATAACCACAGGGCTTTGTCCAAGTTGGTCAATAGGATTACCAAACCAGGAGAAATGCTTGTGTATGAGGTCTTTAACATGGGGATCCTGATGCGCAAGCAACCACCACAAGGTCCTTGACAGAGAAAGGGCCAGAATCCAAAGGCACAGAGACCAAAATGATTGGGGACCCTCTTCTGCTGCACCTTTCCCTCCACCTTTGCAGCTACTGTGGTGGTCCTCATAGTTTCGAGATTCCAGAGACTCTAATTTACCATCATCTTCCGCCCGCTCAGCCATTGTTGAACCATGTTTCATCTGGATTCTCCCCCTTGACCTTACCACCATGGGTGGCCCTACCAGGAGCTAAGCTCCAGGTAACATCGCTCTCAAGCTCTCAGGATCACACAAGCCTCTCCACCATGACAAGCAGAGAATTAAAAACAAATTATCTTAAACAGTCTAACAGGAGGGTGTCATCACTTCCCCAATGATAGGTTGACTCATTTTAGAGCCTAATGGCTTTGGGCAAGAATGACCTCATAGAGCAATCTTTAGAGCAGCACAGTTGTCTTAGTCTATTACTAAAAGTGCTCCACTGTTCAGTGAAGGTGGGATGCAGAGGGTGAGAAATATTGCCCACAATTGCCAGAATTTTCCATAGGATCCTTTGTTCTATGATAGCCTCCAGTGTGTCCAGTTTGACTCCGATAACAGGGCCAGCCTTTCTAATCAGTTTACCGAGCCTGTTGGCACCATCCATGTTGATGCCGTTGCTCCAGCAATACTCCCCTTTCTCTGTAAGGTCCAACAGTATGGTAGATGATCAACAGACCAAACCAAAGTGAAGACAAAAAAACATTTGAGACAAGTCAGGGAAGTCAGACAATAGAGAAGCACAAGTCTGGGGAAGGGTACAAGATAATCTCAAAGGCACTGAACACACCCCTCGACTCAGTGCAGTCCATCATGAAAAAGTGGAAAAAATATGAAACCCCAACCACACTGCCTAAGTCAGGCCACCCCTCTAAGCTTAGTCACCGGAGAGAGGCTCTTGTAAGAGAGGCTATGATGATGCTAATAGTTACTCTGAGTAAGCTGCTGAAGTCAGTGGCTGCAACTAGAGATGAAGTTCTTGACTCCACAATTTCTAAGGCCTAGCACAAAAAAGGTATATATGGAAGAGTGGGAACAAAGAAGCCCTGACTGATTAAAAAGTACATTTTTGCCCATAAAGACTTAGAAGATACTGTAAATATGTGTTAACACGAGGAAATCTGCAGATGCTGGAAATTCAAACAACAACACACACAAAATGCTGGTGGAACACAGCAGGCCAGGCAGCATCTATAGGGAGAAGTGCTGTCGACGTTTCGGGCTGAGACCCTTCGTCAGGACTAACCGAAAGGAAAGATAGTAAGAGATTTGAAAGTAGTGGGGAGAGGGGGAAATGCAAAATGATAGGAGTAGACCGGAGGGGGTGGGATGAAGCTAACAGCTGGAAAGGTGATAGGCGAAAGTGATACAGAGCTGGAGAAGGGAAAGGATCATGGGACGGGAGGCCTCAGGAGAAAGAAAGGAGGTGGGAGGGAAGCACCAGAGGGAGGTGGAGAACAGGTAAAAAACAAAATATGTCAGGAATGGGGTAAGAAGGGGAGCAGGGGCATTAACGTAAGTTAGAGAAGTTAATGTTCATGCCATCAGGTTGGAGGCTACCCAGCCGTATATAAGGTGTTGTTCCTCCAACCTGAGATGGCCTCCTCTATTGTCAAAATAAATCCAAACTCCAAATAAAATGGTCTTCTCCTATCATTTCGCATTTCCCCCTTCCCCCCATTACTTTCAAATCTCTTATCTTTCCTTTCGGTTAGTCCTGACGAAGGGTCTCGGCCCAAAACGTCGACAGCGCTTCTCCCTATAGAAGCATTTTGTGTAAATATGTGTTAGAAGGTCTTGTGGACAGAGGGACTACAGTGGAACTTTTTGGCCTCAACACTAAGTGGTACGTGTGGTATAAATCTAATACTGCACCATCTGCCAGGTAACACCATTCCTACTGTAAAGTATGGTGGAGGTAGCATCATGCTATAGGGGTGCTTCTCAGCAGCAGGGACTGGAAATGTGGTCAGGACTGATCAGAAGATGAATGCTGCTAAATACGGAGAGGTCCTGGATAAAAACACTAGCCTCTGCCAGAAAGCTTAAACTGGGGAGGAAGCTCCATCTTTCAGCAGGACAATAGCCCACTGCCAGAGCAACCATGGAGTAGCTTCAAATGAAGAAAACTGATGTCCTTATAGTGGCCCTGTCAGAATCTTGATCTTAACCAGATCGAACATCTCTGGCAAGACCTCAAGATTGCTGTCCACCACTGCTCCCCAACTAACCTGGTACAGCTTGAGAAATTTTGCAAGGAGGAATGGACAAAACTTGTTCCATCAAGTTCTACAAAGCTACTAGAGATTTACCCAAAAGACTACCTGCTATAATAGCCGCAAAAGGAGGTTCAACTAAGTACTGAGCAAAATAGGATGAGTACTTGTGAACTGCTGTCATTCGAGTTTTTGAATTCTTAGTTTTTCATGCTTTACAATTTTCCCTGTATTTTAGGCTCTACATTGAAAAAAAGAGAATGTGATTCACGAATAAAAATTCTCAGTTAAACTGATCAAAATCCCCGGTTTTAATACAAAGGGTGGGAGGGGGGTGTATACATTTACAAGGCATTTTAAATGCCATGGCTACAAGACCAAGCCAGAGGTTGGTTATCCTTCAGTGAACACCTCAAGGCACAAGTCATGAATATGACAGAATACTCTGTCTTTGTGCAAGCAAATACAGCACTAGCTTTTCTCAAAAAGCTTAACACTATCCAAAACAAAGTAGCCCATCAACTTCCAAGTGCCCTAGCATTTCACAAACTTATGTTCTTTACAGTCAAGAATGGTTACAGGCCTACGGCAATGCCTCAGCCTATGTTTTTAGTTAAGACATTGAAATACACCCAGTGACCACTTTATGAGGTACCACCTGTACGTTTGTGGTCTTCCGCTGCTGTAGGCCAACCATTTCAAGATTTGATGTGTGGTCAGAGATGCTTTTCTGTGTACCACTGTTGTAACACATGGTTTTTCGAGTTATTGTCACCTTCCTGTTAGCTTGAACAAGTCTGGCCATTCTTCTCTGACCTCTCTCATTAACAAGGCCTCCTTGCCCGCAGAACTACCATGTACTGGATATTTTTCCTTTATCACACCAATCTCTGTAAATTGTAGAGACTATTGTGTATGAAAATCCCAGGAATTCAGCAGTTTCTGATATATTCAATCCACTCCCTCCTGACACCAACAATCATTCTAGGGTCAAAGTCACTTAGATCACATTTCTTCCCCATTCTGATACCTGGTCTGAACAACTAAACCTCTTGATCATGTCTGCATGCTTCTATGCTGCTACACGACTGGCTGATTAGATACTTGCATTTACGAGCAGGTGTAGAGATGTCCCTAATAAATTGGCCACCGAGTATATATTGCTGTTTATCAACTATAGGTGGAAGAAGCGCAAGTTCATGAGCTAGTTCTCATCACGGGATTGGCAGTGGTGTGGGTCAGTTGCTTTAGATACCTCACGTTATCATATCAGAGGGTCTGTCTTGGGAAGAGCAAGCGTCACATTAAGACAGCACAACAGCAATTCTACTTCTCAGAAGTTTACATAGATTTGTCATGTCACCAAAAACTGTGACAGATTTCTATAGATGCCCAGTGGAGAGAATCCTAACTGGTTAAATCATGGTCTGGTATGGAAACATCAATGCCCAGGAATTGAAATACTTAACAGAAAATGGTGCGTACAACCCAGCCCAACACAGGCAAAGCCCTCCCCGTCACTGAGCACATTTCCATAGAGAGCTGCCACAAGAAAGCACCATTCACCTTCATGGAGTCCCATCATCCAGGTCATCCTCACTTCTCGCTTCTTCCATCGGGCAGGAGGCATAAAAGACACCATTAAAGATCTGACACCAACAGGTCCAGGAAGTTATTACCCAACAACCATCAGGCTCCTGAACCAATGTGGATCACTTCACTCATTGCAACTCAATACAACTTCATCTATAAACTCACTCTCAGACTTTTCTCAAGTCATGCTCTCAGTATTTTTTTATATTTGCACTATTTGTCTTCTGTTACATGTTGGTTGGCAGTCAGTCTTTGTTTATGTATAGTTTTTCGTAAATTCTATTGTACTTCTCCATTTTCCTGTACATACCTGCAAGACAATGAACCTCCAGGTTGTATATGGTAACATATATGTACTTTGTTAATACATTTTACATTGACTTTATTTCTCCAAGGGTCACTGCGTATAAATCCAGAATTCCCTACCCTGGAGCACTGGGAAAGAGGGCTGCAGAGGGTGAAGAAAGAAGTTGCCCATCAACAACCTGAGTGCAATAAATGCAGGCCATACAAGTGACATCCAGATCCAAAGATTCTATTTCCTTTTTATAAATCTGTTAAACAAACACCAATCATTCTGATGGATTCCAGAGGTTAAAAAAAGATTGGACTTAGTCCTCTAATAAAGCTGTACTGCCGCATCTAGAGAAAAATTTGAAAATTTAATGAAGGCTTTATTTTTAAAAAGCTAAAATGCAGTCTTTAGAGAGTAGTTCAGTTGAAATTAGATTGTGTGACCTTCATCCTTAGCTTCTTGCTATTCTAACCTCAGGGCTAATGATGTCATTTCTAACATGCCTGGGCATGTTTTATTGCATTAATAATTTATGTCTGGGCTTGTTGAGTTTTGCTGGCCTTTACAGTTTGCTGTCCTCAGAGGTTTAAAACGGAAGTGTTTGATGTGCTTCAAAACAAACATTCAAGCAGCTGCCTACGGTGGATTTGGATGAGCAGTTTTTGCATGTTGGGATGGCAACTGAGCCACTATTAATGACGTTGGAGTTGGTGTATATAATTTGATAATTGTATTTTTTTTCTGGAACGTGTTTCAACATATGAAGGACTTCAGATTTGCAGACTTTTAGCTTGACTTGTACATACAAACTTGCTATTGAGTGAATGTTAGTACTAATGGGGGTGGGTGGGAGAGAAGAGAGGCTGTAGCTCTCAATGTAACCATTTCCACAACTATCCTATCCCCTCCACATCTTCTTGACCTCATTTCAGCTGGATCCTGGAATGACCTTACATTGCTGATATTTCATTATAGTACTTGGAAAATCTGTCTGTTAGAGTCATAGAAGCAATACAGAACAGATCCAGGCTCTTCAGCCCAACAAGCCCATGCTGACCACAGTTCCCATCGAGCTAGTCCCAATTAACTGCATTTCTCCTAAATCCTTCCAAGTAGGTTCTACAAAGATTGGTAGAAGAGCAGGTAGTGTTGAGGAAACAGGTAGGCTGCAGAAGGACTTAGATTAGGAGAATGGGCAAGAAAGTGGCAAATGAAATGTAATGTTGGAAAATGCATGGTCAATCACTTTGGTAGTAGAAAAACGGTAAATGTGCAGACTATTTTCTAAATGGGGAGAAAATCCAATAATCTGAAATGCAAAGGAACTTGGGAGTCCTTGTGCAGAACATCCTAAAGGTTAACTTGCAGGTAGAGTCGGTGGTGAGGAAGGCAAATGCAATGTTAGCATTCATTTCAAGAGGTCTAGAATACAAGAGCAGGGATGTGATGCTGAAGCTTTACCAATGATTATACAACTGCAAAATATTGTCCCCCCCAACTCCTATACTCAATTTCTGATGAAGGCCAGCAAACTAACAGCATTTGCCTATGATGCCACTTTCAATGAACTCTGTATTTGTACTCCTACATGCATTGGTTCCACAACACTGCCAGGGTCTGACCATTCATTTTACATGTCCCAAACTGCTTTGACTTTTCAGAATGCAAATCTCATTCTTATCTATATTGAAATCCATTTGCCACTCCTCAGCCATTTCCCTAAGTGATGAAGAACCCCCTATATTTTACGATAGCTCATACTATCTAATCCAGTCAACATCCTGGTAAACGTCTTTTGCACACTCTCCCTGTCTCCATATCCTTCCTATAGTAGGGCAACCAGAACCACACACAATACTTCAAGTGCAGTCTGACTAAAGGTTTTATGTAGCATGATTTCCTTATCCTTACATGCAACATCCCTAACAATAACACTATCCACTTTCAGTGATTGATGGACCAGGACTCAAAGATCCAAATGTACTCAGTACCATTAAGGGATCTACCATTAACTGTATACTTGTTCCTTTCATTTGACCTCCCAAAGTGCAACACCTCACACCTCCTTGGATAAAACACCATTTGCCACTACTTTGCCCATATGTACCACTGATTTACTGTACTCTTTGATAGTCCTTTACACTGACCACAACTTCAGCAATCTTGATGTCCACCTGAAAATTTACTAATCTACCCATCTACATTTTCATTCAAGTCATTGATCTAGATTACAAACAGTAGAGGTCGCAGCACCGATATTTACAAAACACCACTGGTAACAGATCTCCAACAAGAATAACAACCTTGCTCCCCATCCTCTGTCTTCTATGGGCAAGTAGGTTTCAAATCCAAACTTGCAATTCATACTCAATCTCAGACATCTTTCTCTTTTGAATCAACCACTGATCTGAGGCTCTCTGGCCTGTAATTGCCTGGATTATCCCCATTTCCCTTCCTGAACAAAAGTAGATTATTTGCTGTTCTCCAATCCTCTGAGACCTCATGTTGCTAGTGAAGACCATAAGGTTCTTCTCAAGCCCCAGCAATCTCCTCACTTGCTACTTTCAATAATCTGGGACATATACCAGCAGGCCCTGGGGACTTATCCAATTGGAAACAACTTAGAAAATATGTAACTTGGATTGTTCATGGTTGGATTGAGTTGTTGTCTGGTCTTGGCAATTTACTTGCTAACGTTTCATCACCATACTAGGAGACATCATCAGCGCGACGTTAACTCTGAATGCTTGGCCTTTCACAGTTTTATTATGTATTGCAATGAGGATGAGACCTCCATTGTGAATCAGAATCAGGTTATTATCACTGACATATGTCATCAAGTTTGTAGTATTGTGGTAGCAGTAGAGTGCTAGATATAAAAGTTGTTATAAGTTACAAAATAACTAGTGTAAAAGACAAACAATAAGGTAGTGTTCATGGTTTCACGGATCATTCAGAAATCTGATGGTGGAGGGGAAGAAGCTGTATTTAAAACATTGAGTAAGGACTCTTGTAACCTCCTCTCCAGTGACAGCAACTCAAAGAGGGGATATCTGTCTAATGGTAAAGGTCTAATGATTAGGTATCAGGTTCTTGAGCTTCCACCTTTTGAAAACGTCCTCGATGGCAGGGAGGGCTCAGCCTCAAGTCTACAACACTGCAGGCTCCTGCAAATCTGTACACTGGAGCCTCCATACCAAGTGATGCATCAAGTCAGAATGTTCTCCAATGAATATCTGTAGAAATTTGCAAGTCTTCAGTGACATACCAAATCTCCTCAAAGTCCTGATGAAATAAGAGCCTTCCTTGTGATTACACTAACCTCAATGAACACTGGTGTCCATTCTTTCATATTCTCTTTTCTGAAACCCTCAATTAATTCCTTGATCTTGCTGACATTGAGTGCAAATTTGTTGTCCTGATACCACTCAACCAGCTGATCTATCTTACCCCTGCACACTTCATCCCTGTACCCCTGTACACACCATCTCAGATTCTGCCAACAATATCGGTGTCCTCAACAAGTTTACAGATAACATTTGAACTGCATTGAGCCACAGAGTCATGAATGTAGAGACAGCAGAGCAGTGGGCTAAGTGTGCATCTTTGACGTGTGCTTGAGTTGACTGTCAGTGAACAGATGTTTTACTGATCTGCACTGACTAGTTCCTGATAAGGAAATAATTGATGCGGTTGCAGAGGAGGTTAAAGAGGCCCATGTTTTGAAGCTTGTTGATTAGTAGTGAGGACAAGATAGCATTGAACTCTAAACTGTAATTGATAAATAGCAGTCTAATATATGTTCTTCTGTTGTCTAGGTTCTTCAAAGATGAGTTCCCCACCTCAAGACTACATCTGCTGTAAATCTGTAATAGTAGGCAAACTGCAGCTGGTCCAGTTACTTGCTCAGGCACAGGATCAAACTAAGCTGTAGAAAGTGGTGAACTCAATCAGCTCCATCATGTGCAAGAGCCTCACCAGCATCCAGGACTTTTTTAAGAAGCAATGCCTCAAAAGAAGCAGCATCAATTATTAAGGATGCTCATAATCCATGTAGCCAGCTGGTGGCGTAGTGGCATCAGCACCAGACTTCGGAGCGAAGCCTCCCGAGTTCGAATCCAGCCGGCTCTCTTGCACGCTTTCCAGCCGTGCTGGGTTGAGCTTCAAGCTAACAACTCAGCCTCGTAAAAATAAGAAAGCCTGCTAAAAAAAAATGCCATCACAACGGCATCCCAATGACTCCACAATGACTCCACTCAGAGTTAAGGGCTTTCTTCTTCATCACCCATGTCATGCCCTCTTCTCAGGGATCAGGAATACTTCAGGAATAGCTTATTTCCCTCTGCCAGCAGAATTCAGAATGCACATTGAACCCATGACTGCTACCTCACTACTTTTTCTTTTTGCACAACTTAATAGTATGTTTACTTCTCTTACTGTAATTTGTAGGTTTATTATTATGAATTGCAATGTACTGGTGCCACATAACTACAAATTTCATGACATTTGCCAGTGATATCAAACCCAATTCTGATTCTGAGAAGTTAATTCGAGCCATGAACAAACTCTCAAAGCACTTCATCATAGTAGATGTGAGCTCAACAATGATCAATCATTGGGCACAGGTACAATCAATGCCCTTCTGAAACAGGTGGGAACCTCCAACTGTAGCAGTGAGAGGTTAAAGTCCATGAATGGTGAAGAGGAGACACAGGAAGGAACCTAGTACCCAAATGCCTCACCCCGGCTGTTCCCATGTCCCTACTGCCCCAGAGTCTGCAGATGCAGAACTGGCCTCTACCGTCACCAACAATACATGAATAAGAGCAGTAAGATCCTGTGGCATTGATGATTTTGCTGACGATTCAGAATAGAATGATTTGGCAGTAAACAGCCAAATTGTAGCCATCCTGCTTTTTTATGAGCACCTAGACACTTCTATACATTGTCAAATGCCAGGCAGAAATTCAATCTACAGCTTTGCACATTTTACGATCCCATAGCCTTTACTACATCCAGTTCTCTTTGCCAATTAATATTATGTGGAATGAACTAAATTGGCTGGAGAATGATCTCAATGTCAATGATAATAGCTTTAAGGATGTTCCATGAACCCCTTGTTCCTCCAGAGTGTTCAGTATCCTCTAATTTATCATGTAATTCTTAGACTTGTTGCTCCTTCCTAATGCACTCTCATCCACTGGATTAAGTTTCATTTCAATTGGCCAATCAACAGACCATTTATATTATCTGCAGTCTCAATGTAAGCTACATGGCTACTTTTTCATCAATTATCACATCTGTGATATTTTAAGTTGAAATTATTAGTAAATGCTGCAATGATGGGCCAAGGATTGGTTCTTTTGGCCTCTGACTGGTAGCAGTTTTCCAGTCACATAAATACCCATCAACACCAATTCCATATCCCCTGCCTCTAAGCTAACATCTTCCTTCAGTCCTACAGGATCTTAACTTTTGTCCAGGTTTCCATGAGTGACACAAAAATCCATACAGAGTACATCAATGTATTATTTTCTTTCATCAGCCCCCTGTGGGGTCTCACCTAAGGTGTTAAAGTCAGAGTTTATTGTCATATGTGAAAATAAACCTAAAACTCACTTGCAGCAGCATCACAAGAACATGGTGTGTCATATAAGTAGCATTCATAACAGAAACATAAATTATACATTCTTTTTACAAAACAACAGATCAAACAAAAAGATATGCGATTGAGGAATAAAACTGCCCCTAAGAACTGATTCCAATTACTCACTCCCAACAGACTTCAGCTAATTCATCTGTAGTTACTCCCTTCCTCCCTTTGTAAGCAAAGGTACAGTATTAGTAATTCTCCAATACTTTGGGACTACTCCTAACATAATGGATAAACGAAATCAATGTTTTTCTCTTCATTGACAATAATCATCCAATCCCCCACTATTCCTAAAAGATATATTCATATAAACAATGAACTAAATCACTTTCCACAGCTGTAGATTGATCACAAATATTTTTGTGAGTAACATGGACAGGAATAAAGAGTCGTCGTTTCAGATCAAAACCCTTCAACCAGTTCTGATGAAGGGGTTTTGCCTGAAACATTCCTCTCCATGGATGCTGCCTGACCTGCTGAGCTTCTCCACATTCTGCGTGTTAGCCTAGATTTATAGTATCACTTTCAACAATATCTGCATGGAAACAACAGCAAGATAATATTTAGATAAGAAATCAGCTCATCACTATGCTTGCTGCAGAACACTGAGAGTGAACAGGTATTACTGTGCACATTACTGCTGGAGTCACAGAGTTATATGTCACAAATGCTGATACTTTAACCTACTTTGCCTGTATCAGCAACTAGCTATCTATATTAATCCTACAGCAATTAGCCCTTGTGGTATAGCATTTCAAGTGCTCGATTAAGTTTTCTTTAGTATTATGAGTATGGGTGTCCAGACAAGGTACCCCAGACTTGAACATCCCTCTTCTATAAATACGTTCTAATTCTCTTATGCCTCATCTCCAACCTCAGTTCTCTAGTTATAGACGTCTTTGTTAAGAGGAAAAATTTCTCACTATCTACCCTATCTATATCTCACATAATTTACGTAGCTCAGTCAGGCCACCTCTCAGCCTTCTTCAGATGACAAAAAGCAACACGTTCAATCTCATCCAACTTCGCTGTTGAACACTCCATCTCTACTTTAACAGGCAATATCCTGTTGAATTTCCTCTGCATCCTACCCAGTGCAATTACATCCTTCCTACAGTACAGAGTAGTCCAAGTTGTGATCTTAATAATATTCCATGTAGCTTTATTACAGCTTCCGTATTCTTACAATCATATCTCCCAACTAATAAAGGCAAGTATCCTGTATGCCTCCTGAACCACCTTTTCCATCTGTGCTGCTGTCTTCCTTGAGCATCCGTCAAAGGTCCCTCCAATCCTCAGTACTTTTTTTGGATCCCATAAATTTATTAGTCTTCAAAAATTAACCACCACACAGCTTTTCAGGATTGAATTTCATCTGCCATTTCCCTGCTCATCTTATCAACTGATCAATAATATTCTTAACTGAAAGTAACTATCCTCACTATAAATATGACCACAAACCTCCCTGCCATGTGCAGACTTACTAATCATATATCCTATACCAATATTAGTACTATAAACAACAAACCCAACTAATCCATGTAGAACACAGCTGATCACAGGCTTCTAACCATAACCACCACCCAAACCAAAGGCATAGCCGTAGGCATTCACATGGGGTCCATTTACCCCTGACTTTTCATTGGCTACATGGAACAGCCTATGTTTCAAAACTACTCTGCTAACAGTACACTGATGACTGCTTTGGTGCTGACACTTGCACCATTGCAGCTTGTCAATTTCATTAACGTCACTATCAACTTCAACTTTGCCCACAAATTCACCTCAAAGATTTCTCTTCCCTTTCTTAATCAGCCTCCATCTTGGGAAATGGATTATCCAATGACTCCCTGTCTCTGAACTCCCCCCCCAACAATACCCATTCATTTACAGTTATGACACCTCTTCCCACTTTATTACTTGCAAAGATGCAATTCCTTTCTATCAGTTCCTCCACCTCCATCACATATGCTCTCATAAGGGTTTCTACTCCACGACATCCAAAATTGCTTTTTTCCCCAGAAAAAGTGAATCCCCATCCTGCTATCAATAAAGCCCTCAACTACATCTCTGCTATTTTTCCGTGTTTGCCCTCAACTTCCCAAAAACATAATAGCTCCCCATGTCCTCAACTAGTAATCCACAAGCCCATGCATCCAACATATTATTCTCTGCAACTACTGCCATTTGCAACAAGGCTGCACCACCAGGTTGCCAGTCCTGCTGAAAGGTTTCAGCCCGAAATGTCAACTGTACTTTTTCCATAGGTGCTGCCTGGCCTGCTGAGTTTCTCCAATACTTTGCGTGTGTGGCTCGGATTTCCAGCAACTGCAGATTTCTTCTTGTTTGCACCACCAGGTACATCTTACACTCTCCTATCCACTTTCTGCAGCTATCAGTCTCTCTATGACTTCCTTGTCCACTTGACTCCACTATTCTTCCTCCTGGCTTTTATCTCTACAATTGCATTGTGTTATATCTACCGCTACATCCACTTCCTCATCACCATTCAGTGACCGCAACAGTCCTTCCTGGTGAGGCAGTTCTTTGTGTGTGAACCTATCAGTGTCACTTATAGTATCCAGTGCTCTCAGAGCAGCCTCCTCTACATCAATGTGACCCAACATAGGTTGGGTGATCACTTTGGCATGCACCTTTGTTCCATCTGCTATAACAGCTAGGATTTCCTGGAGGATGAACATTTTACTTCCACTTCCCATTCCCATACCAACATGGCTGTCCACGGATTCCTCTACGGACAACGTAAAGCCAGATGCAAATTAGAGGAAGAGCACTTCGTATTCTGCCTAACTGGATGAATATTGATTCCTCCAGTTTCTGGTAACCATGACCCTTTGTCCCCCTTTTTTTCCCCCTTATTCTGCAGGGCCTATCATCCTTTTTCTTTCCCCTTCCCATCCTCTGAAACTGCCCATAACCCACACATTGCTCCCATTAATTCCCCACCTCACTTCCTTCCCTTTATTCCACGGTCCACTGTCTTCTCCTAACAAATTCCATCTTCTTCAGCTCTTTGCCAATTCTATTAACCCCAAGCTTCTTACAACATTCCCACTATCCTCCTCCCTCACCTGCCTATCACCCACCTTCACCTAGACCTACCTATCACACGCCAGCTCTTGCTCTACCTCTTCCCCCACCTTTTTATGTTGGAAATCTCCCCTCTTTCTTTCCAGTCCTGCTGAAGTTTCTCAATCTGAAATGTTGACTGTCCATTTCCCTCTGCAGATGCTGAGTTATTCCAGCATTTTGTGTGTTGCCCTTGATCACAACACTCTGCCATCTATCATTATGCCAATTTTGAACCCAAGTTGCTTTGGATCCCATGGATCCCTTTCAGATCGATGTACCAAGGTGGACTTTGACAAAGCCCTTGCGCTATCCCTGTTGACATACTGTATCTAGCTATCTCCTCAAACAATTTAGTCAAATTGGTCAAACAGAATGTCCCTTTAACAAACCCATACTGATTATCCTTGATTAATCTGTGCACTTCTAATTGCAGATAAAACCTAAACCTTAGAAGTTTGACTATCACTGATATTAGAATCAATGACATAACCATCTGGCTTATCCCTGCTGCCGGACTTGAATAAAGGTATGCACCTATCCTAAAGATAGCTGTCTCCACTTGTGGCCACTGAAGATGTGAAAATTCTGTCAGAGACTCTGTAATCTTTTCCTTTATTTCCATAGCCACATCTCATTAAGCCTAGAGAATTTATCACCTTTAAGCCTGCCATGACATGTAATACCTCCCTCATTTTGATACTAATTCCTTCTGGAATTCCAGTGACTCCTTCCTGAATTATCCAACTATAATGACCTTCTCCACAGTGACTACACGAGATATATTGTCCCAACAGCTCCATACACAGATTTCCCCTTTTGCCCCTAATGAGCCCTTGTTACTCTCTGCCCTTATAACATTTAGCACACTTGTATTTTGTGCCCTTTCTTTAAATATCCCTCTTCCATGCTCCTCTATGGCTTCTCCTGTCTTTAGTTCTCTGGACCTGCCATTGTCTACAGAGATCTAGGAGCGAAGAAATGTCTAGTCCTTGGATTCCTAATGCCACATTAACAGCAGAGCTACCGCAGAAGAATGAAAGGTGTATGACTGGTTTGGGTGGGGGTGATTGGTGTGGGTGCAATAAAAAGCTTGGAATTGATAAAGAGCCAAACCATAAATTCCTAAAGTGCAATTTCTGAAAGAATTGAGTTACCGAGATACAAAACATGTCAAATATTATTCCTTGTTGAGGTTCAGATAAGAAGAAAATCTCTCTGAGTTGTTTTGTTTCAGGCTCTACATGCCCACAAGTGTGTGAGTGCTAATCAGTCAGTGTTTTTGAAATAAGTCATCACTGCATCCAGATGCACACTATGGTGTCCTAACTGTGAAAAGGAACAACCCTGCTATCGAAGACTTAAGTGATTAGAAGTATATTTGAAAAGTTTATCAAAATACTGAGATATTATTTCAAAAATAACCCTATAGACTAGTTAATTACTTTAATTTAACTTTAAGCTGGTCAAAAATAAATAAGAAATTGTGTATTGGATTTAATATAATTTTTTTAACCAAACATTCAGGGTAACTCCTAACCATTAGTGCATACCTTTCCCTTATCTAAAGGCAAATTTTAAAAAGAGTCTGAGTAAGTAAGTAACAGCCTTCTGTATAAACTGGATCAATTCATATGAGTCACTGAATTGTTGAGGTAATCCACCAAGGTGAGAGGTATGCAACTTTCACCTCGGCAGTCTGTAGGCTGATCATTCCACTGTTGGGTGTATGCTGCAAATGATTGTGAGAGTGGTCAACCACCAAATTATTTTCCAGCGGAAGAGGATACATTTGAAACATGATACAACTCTATCCATAGACTTTAGAACACATTTCCTCCTGCTGCCTCAGACTAAATTTTTGAAAAATAAGCATGTAAATGATACATATTGTTAAATGTTGAGCAGCCCATGCAACACAGTACTACTAGCAAGTGCCAGGGATAGGCAGAATCCAAGGGAAGTCTGGTCCTTCCACACTGCCAGACCCTGTTCAATTGTCTGACTACAGCTGATCATGGAACAGAAAATAACAAAAACACATTCTCTTTTACTAGCCAGCATTAGTAGTCAGTAATGGGCTGAAATTTTACAGCAATGAACATCTAGGTTTAAACAGCAATACACAGGGGGCCAGCATCAGTTTTGGAAAAGCCCATGGAGCAAAAATATTCGATTAAGCAGAAGGCCCAAGGTTGTGTGTATAATTCAGCATGTATAATACTTAAATGTGCACAAAAGCAATTCCCCTGGAAGCTGGAGGAGAAAATTAGCTGGGCTGGGGAATTGTGAGGAATGGTTAGTAGGAAAAGTGGAGGGGTGCAGGAAAAGAATGGGGAAGAGGATAAGGGTGAGAAGCCATTGGTCAGGATACAGCTTCAGCTGATGTTCAGTTGTGGGAGGAGAGTATGGAGGAAACCCTACTGGACAGCTGGAGAGGTAGTTTGAGTTAGCAGAAAGGAGGTGGTCAGGGTGGCATCAGTAATTGATGTACAGAAAGTAAGACTTGGGAAAGGAGTAGTTGGATAGCTCAGAGCAGTAACAAACCCCTGTCTCTTTCAACAAATGTCAATGGTGCTTGGTTGGTTTATTTCAGTGAGGAAGGTCCCAGAATTGTTTTAGGAAAGTGATGTCAATCTACAAGCTGCCCAACATTTGAGATCAACTTGCACTCAGCATGCAAGTGATGAACAGTGTTTTTTGATACCAGAGACACGAGGCGCATGTGTCAGGGAATTCACAGACTACAAGTCCACCCTGTGAGTCAGTGACCAGGATGCTTCACTCCCTGAGAGGCTGAATGATGTGCAGAAGAAAGTGCTGGCAAGGAGGGCACCTCTCCTCCCCCCCCAGGGGAGCAGACACTCAGTCTGGCTGAAGCTGAGGTGAGGAAAACCCTGGCCAGAGTCACCCCATGCACAGCTGTGGGGCCCAACAATATACCAGGTCAGGTTCTAAAAGACTGCACAGCCCAGCCCAGCTGTTGGAGAAGCTGACAGATATTTATTCAACATCTCTCTGGAACAATCCATTGTCCCTTTGGTTTTCAAGGTGGCAACCATCATTGCAATGCCAAAGAAGGTGGCAGGAACTTGCCTAAAAGACGATCAACTGTGGTACTAACATCAACCATTTTGAAATGCTTTGAGTGTCTGGTCATGGGTCACATTAAAGCCCTTCTCCCGGCTACATTTGATCCTTTCCTGTTTGCTTACCACTCAAATGGATCCACTGATGATGCAATAACTGCTGCCCTCCACTATGCCCTGTTCCACCTGGAAAATAAGGTGTCATAAGCCAGTCTGCTGTTTATAGACTTCAGTTCAGCATTCAACACCATCATACCCAGAAACTGGTGGGGAGGCTGTCCTCACTGCGTCTCAACACCCCCACTCTGCAACTGGATACTAGACTTGATAGCAGCAAGGCCACAGTCAGCCCATGTGGGCAGCAATGTCTCTCATCCCATTATGTTGAGCACTGGCGCCTCCCCCAAGGCTGTGTGCTCAGCCCTCTGCTGTTGAACTGTTGACGCATGACTGTGTCGCAAGATCCAGCTCAAACCGTGTCATCAAGTTTGCAGATGACACAACAGAGGTGCCTTACCAAAAATGATGATGAGGTGATGCATAGAGAGGAAGTGAAGCGGCTGGTGGATTTGTTGAGAACAACCACCTAAACCTGAACATGGAGAAGACAAAGGAAATCATTGTGGGTTTCAGGAAGGTGCAGACAAACCATCCCCCTCTGCGAACACATGGCTCCACTGTAGAGAGAGTGAACTGCACCAAGCTCCTAGGAGCTCTCATCATGGATGACCTCACCTGGCCCCTTAATGTCACCTCCTACTGAACAAGAAGGCACAACAGTGCCTCCACTTCCTAAGAAAATTGAGAAAAGTAAGGCTCCCCACCACCCCCCATCTTAACAATCTTTCACAGGAGCACCATTGAGAGCATCCAGGCATGCTGTATCTCCATCTGGTATGGGAGCAGTCGAGCATTGTACCTGAAGCCCCTTCAAAGGACTGTGAGAACAGCTGAGAGGATCAGAGGTGTGTCTCTACCATCCATCAGTGACATTTATCAGGAATGCTGTGTATGCAGGGCCATTAGCATTATTAATGTTCCCACCCACCCATCCGGCATCCTCTTTGACTTTCTACTATCAGACAGGAGACTACGATGGATAAAAGAAAGAATGGTCAGGATGAGAAACCAGTTTTGTCCCCCAGGCTGTTAGGCTCCGGAACTTCCTGCTGCATCGTATTTGAAGTGTCATTGGTTAATCTGTTCTGTAACTTACATTTTTTAATATTAATGCACTTCAGTTCATTATTTATTTGTGATTCATCTGTAGATTTTATCCTTGCCTTCATAAACTATCATGTGTTATAAGTACTACTGTGCTCTATACCCTGGTTCGGAGAAATGTTGTCTTGTTTCTATATACATTATATAGTTAAATGACAACTAAACTTGACTTGTACATGGAGGATTCAAAACAAAAATCCATTAAACACATAAAACACCACTGGCACATTAAGTACTTAATTGGGGTTGGCAACTGAATCTTGATAAAACTTGTCATGTTGTGCACAGAAATATTAGTCTTCAGAATAAAATATTCAGGCTCGTAACTTTTGCAGAAGCCATTTTGATACCAACAATAAAATGAAAAGCAGCTTTATCGCTTCTGCTCTAATTTCCTGCTTCAAAAAATTACCACAGTAAAGAAAAAAATTAACTTCTGAAGTAAAAGAAAACATTTATGAAAAGAGCACTTTCAATGTCTTCCTTCCTCTCTTATGTTGACTGGCCAGCTGTTTGTAACAGCACTTTCCATTCTTAAAATTAAGTCGGTAAAACCCTCTGTAAGCTCTCAGTACAATCACAATGCTGCTTCACTCCCAGCTACTCTGGAATTTAGTGAAAATTCTGATCTGTTTTTGCTCATTCTCCCAACATTAGATGCTGTTACAGAATTAAATCAGTTTTCTTCCAAATCTTTCCTGGTCCATTTCTCTTTCAAACACATTTATGCAAAGATTGTCTGTGTGACATTCTTCTGTCATACAGTTAATAGTCTTGGACACATCACAGCAAAAGACCACAAAACCAGGAATCATTTCAGTTTAGGCAGGCTGAAGGAATTTGCGTGGAGGGAAACTATCACGGGGCATGGTATCTTGAGAAACCCACACCATAGAGCTTCCTTATTTTTGAAGTCAGATGCAAAAGTATATCCCAGGATTGGCTTTTGGAATTAAACACAATCAAGGACAAGTTTCAGAACTGCCTCGATGTGCAGTTGAAGAGTCATGGCCTTCAGGGTTATGGATCCAGTGCTGAAAGATGAGCTCTGCTAGGTCAGTTGTTTTAGCTGAATGGCTTCCTTCCCTGTCATGGTATCTTGTTGTGGTTTTTATTGCACTACATTCGATCAGGAGTAACAGCAATTATATTCTCCTTTACACTTGTGTACTGGAAATGGCATTAAACAATCTTAAATTTTGCAAATATTCTGTTTTCAACCATATTCAAAGCTATAACTGCCATAATGCTTGTTGCCTATGTTACTGCCTCCTTACTGCTCCACTCATTGACCCCACCATGTCCCAGACACCACATTGCTGGTGCTCACTCTACTCCAACAATAGTCATCACTAAATGGAAAATGCTGGAAGTACTCAAGAGGTCAGACAGCATTTGTGGATAGCTGATGTTTCTGATTAAGAACTTGAAACATTGGCTCTATATCTCTCCTCAAAGTCTGTTTCACTGTAGAGGATTGTCAATGTTATCTATCCTACTTTAAATCTCCAGCATCAGCAGTTTTGATTTTTAACAACTTCCAATACATTTTAAAAGCATCTGAGTCTCTCTCTGATGGCTGAGTAGTGGTTCTGTCTCAGTCCTGCTCATCTGATGTGGAACATATAGTGGTCAAGTGTTGTCCAATTTACCTGAAGGGGGGTTTCTGCCATCATCCTGATAGCAGTGTACATTCCACCCCTGACCAACATCAGGCACTGGAGGAACTGAGCACTGTGATCAGCAGTCACAAAACAGCACACCCTGATGCCTTCCCTGTAATTGTGGGGGATTTCAACCAGGCCAGCTTGAAGTCTCTGATCAACTACCACCAACATGTCACTTGGAGAACCAGAGGAGCCAACTCACTTGACCATTGTCACACCACCATCAAGAATGCTTACAATGCCATCCCATGCAACACTTTGAAAAGTCCAGTCACCTAGCCATACTTCTACTTCTGGCATACAGGTGTACGGTGTATTGGCCTTCATCAATCGTGGAATTGAATTTAAGAGCCAAGAGGTAATGTTGCAGCTATATAGGATCCTGGTCAGAGCCCACTTGGAGTACTGTGCTCAATTCTGGTCTCCTCACTACAGGAAGGATGTGGAAGCCATAGAAAGGGTGCAGAGATTTACAAGGATGTTGCCTGGATTGGGAAGCATGCCTTATGAGAATAGGTTGAGTGAACTTGGCCTTTTCTCCTTGGAGCGACGGAGGATGAGAGGTGACCTGATAGAGGTGTATAAGATGATGAGAGGCACTGATCGTGTGGATAGTCAGAGGCTTTTTTCCCAGGGCTGAAATGGTTGCACAAAAGATCACAGGTTTAAGGTGCTGGGGTGCAGGTACAGAGGAGATGTCAGGGTAAGTTTTTTAAAAAAAAATAACGCAGAGAGTGATGAATGTGTGGAATGGGCTGCCGGCAATGGTGGTGGAGGCAGATACGATAGGGTCTTTTAAAAGATTTTTAGATAGGTACATGGAGCTTAGTAAAATAAGAGGGCTATGGGTAATCTAGTAATTTCTAAGGTAGGGACCTGTTCAGCACAACTTTGTGGGCCAAAGGGCCTGTATTGTGCTGTAGGTTTTCTATGTTCTATTAAAGACTGCAGCACAAGTCGTGAAGACTACAAAGGTAAAATCAAGGGAGATGGAGAAATGCTTACAAAACTGCTTTGAATTGGTGGACTGGCCAATATTCAGGGACCTGTGTGGATGTGTGTATGCCTTCAAGAACATACCAGACACACAGTACCAAAACCAAAAGCCATGGATAAACCAGGAGATTTGCAGTCTGCTGAAGACGAGATCTGTGGCATTCAAGACCACTGATCCAGAAAGATACAGGAAGTCTAAGTATGACCTACTTTGAGAACAAAAACCAATTCTGATTGAAGGCAGAGACAGAACTAGATGAACGACTGCTCTGGCAGGGTTTGCCGGGCATTATTTCCTACAAGGTGAAATCTAACAATATGAATAGAATGATGCTTCACTTGCAGATGAGCTCAATGCCATTTATGCATGCCTGGAAATAGAGAATAAAACTGTACCAGTGTGAATCCCTGCAGCATCTGCCGATCCTGTGATCTCTGTTTCGAAGGCTGATGTCAGGACACCTTGTAAGGTATCAGGCCTCAATGGTGTACTTAGTAGGGCACTGACTGTGGTCTCATCAGGAGACCATAGTCGGTGCCGATCAGAAATAACATCTCCTCGTTGCTGACAATCAACACCAGAGCACTTCAAGGATGCGTGCTTAACCCACTGCTCTACTTTCTCTATCCTCATGACTGTGTGGCTACGCACAGCTCAAGCACCATCTATAAATTTGCTGGTGACACTACTGTTAGCAGAATTGCAGGTGGGTACAGGAGGCCCAAAGGAGCAAGATGATCATCTAGCTGAGTGGTGTTGCAACAATCTTGCACTTATTGTCAGTAAGACCAAGGAACTGATTGCGGACTTCAGGAAGGGGAAGTCAAGGGAACACACACCAGTTGTCATTGAGGGATCAGCAGTGGAAAGGGTGAGCGGTTTCAAGTTCCTGGTTGTCAACAGTCTGAAGAGCTATCCTGAGTCATTTGGAGATTTGGTAGGTCAACAATGACTGTAACAAATTTCTACAAATATACTGTGGAGAGCATTCTAATGGGTTGCATCACCATCTGGCATGGAGGGGCCACTGCACAGGATTGCAGAAAGTTGTAAACGCAGCCAGTTCCATCATGGGTACTAGCCTTCCCAGCCTTAAGATAGGATCTCTTCAAAAGGCGATGCCTCATAAAGGCAGCATCCATCATTCAGGAACCCTATCACTCGAGACAAGCCCACTTCTCCAGGCTACCATCAAGGAGGTGGTACAGGAGCATGAGGACACACCCAGCATTTTATGAACAGCTTCTTCCCCTCCACCATTAGATTCCTGCATGAGCAAATAAACTCAATTACACCAGTTCACTACTACTTTTCCCTGTCATTTTGCACTGCTTCATTAATATTGTGTGTGTGTGTGTATATATATACATCACTCCTTATTGTAATTTAGTGTTTTTTTTTACTATGTATTGCACTGTACTGCTGCTACAAATAAACACATATTGTGACATACACTAGTGATATTAAACCTGGTTCTGAGGCTAACAACCAAGCAATTCAGCATGATTTAAAATGCACTTTTTTTTTAAAAAAGCTAGCTTTTCACACCCTCCTCATGGGGAAACAAACACTTTACTCTGCCTTGTCATGTTATTTTCCTATCCACCCTGATAAATACAACTTAACAGCATCAATTTTTGTGGGAAATTCCTCAGGATAATGCCAAAGTGCCTGTATCCAACTAGAGATGGAAGATACAGCATGAATGACAATTAAAGAAGCTTACAAAGCATTCTGTATGTACCAGTTCATTGAAAACACTCTCTAAAACTTACACAGAGACAGTAGTCAACTCAGGAAATATAGGGATGTACAATATTCCCATCAATACTTTACCCACATATGAAACTGTGACACACCTGTACCCACCAATGCTCCTGGTCAGAACAACTCTGTAACCCAGAGCTTTACAAAAGGTCCTGTGCCCACCAGGACTGCACCCCAGTGATATACAAACCATCCTATCTTAACGCAGGGAATTCAGTGTAAGAATTTCATTTCTTGACAAACAGCATTCTGTACCTCACTTACATAAAGTGCATTTTCATATAGCTGCCATATTTAATGAGATGAGCACCTTCTCTCTGAGCTTTAATACTTCCTCAGCTCCATTAACAGATTGAAACTGAAACCACTCTGACCTCACAATCTACCTCATTATGGCTTTCTGAACTGAACTGCTCTTTCTTTAACTGTAACACTTTATTCACATTTTTAAATTACTTTTCCTTGTGCTACCTTACTACACTGTTGTAATGGAATGATCTGTACAAATAAAGTTTTTCTCTGTACCTCGGTACATGTGACAATAAGCCAATTTACTCATGCTCCGACTTGATTGTGTTCTGTTTTCAGGACGAAGTCAGTTTGCCCCTGCTGTCATTTTTGCAGTTTTACTATACTCATATGAAACAAAACCACTGAAAGTAGTATATGAAAGCATTGATTAGGAAATGAGTCACTCAGCTGATTGCAGTTAATGAAGTCAAATCTGAGTCCAATGTTTATAGCAACTAACCGTAAACAGCTCTACCACTGGTGAACTTCAGTGCACCACTTTCAACATAGTGCACACGATTCAGGGTGCTCAATGTCTCAAGTCTCTTTTGAAAACAAAATACAGAGCTGATCAAAAACAATTTTGCTTCAGATTCATGCTAGAATCAATGCATTATGTCCTACAAACTAACTCTCAAAATGTATATTAAATCAAGGATTAAAATGCATGATTCATCTGTGAAGTATATACTTCACCGACATGTCATATTTATTATTCATCTCAAAAGCCTTGGAGAAAGTTGTGGCGAGCTGCAATCTTGAACCACTGCAGTCATTTTCATAAAGGTATTCCCAAATTGACTAGGAAACAAAATAAAACTGCACATGCTGGAAATTAAAATATGGCACAGGTTAAAATTAAATCTGAATGGATTTAGCCAGTCAAGGCAACGTCTGTGGAGACAGACAACACACAAGACTGCTATTGCTGGAATCTAGAGAAACAAACAGTCTACAGGTTCCTGATAAAAGAGTTCAATCCAAAACAGCAACAGTTCCTTTCCTCCCACAGATGCTGCTCAACATGTTAAATTCCTCCAGCAAATTGTCTGTGAAGAAAGAGTGCTCTAAAAATGAACTACAAACTCTAGCAACCTTCATTCTTGCTGGGCTGTAGGTTCTGTGCCAAGGCCTGCAAGTGTGGTATTATTGAGTTATGCTTGGAATGGGGAGGGAATGCTTACTCCATTCTCCGTGTGCAAATCATTAGAGAGCCGTGTTGAAGCCCAGGTGAGATGCAAGCAGCAGGAGGTATGAGGATATAAGACATAAAGTCAGCATCATTTTTGATAACTTCAAACTCACTTCTGGCCATTACCTAAGCATTAGCTGCAAGAATAATGGCCAGCATATCTTTTTGAAGATGATTGGAGCATACCTTTCCCCTTTCCGTGTATGCTACCTTGTTGTGCCATGAACAGTAATCAAAGAGTCATCAGGCTCTCTTGGTGAACTGTTGGAAATGTGAGATAGCTGCAAGATATGTGCCTGACAATTTGTAGCAATATGTTTGAAATGATGTAGTAGAGAATATTATTGATGAAGAACATTGATAGGTAAGTTATGAAGGTATGCAAAATCAATAGTCAGAAAGATCTTCAACCTGAAACATTTATTCTTGTTTCTCTTTCCACATACAGTATGCTGTCTGATCTACTGAGTTTTCAGCATTTTCTATTTTTGTTTCAGAATTCCAGCATCTCCAATGCTCTCATTAACATTTTTCTTTCATTATTGGGAATAATACAAGAATTTCTGTGCAATAGCATAATGGGAATAATTTTACCACATTCATCAAAGCACTCCACTAACAAAAGAACTGGAATGTGTTTCTGTAAATCTAACAAAGTGCTTCACAATGAATGAAATAATGAAACAATGACCTTGTTAATCCAGAAAATACAATAGGTAATTTGCACACACACAGATTTTCTCTTGCTTGTGATTGGATTTCCAGCATCTGCTGATTTTCTCTTGTTTGTGGTTGGATTTCCAGCATCTGCAGATTTTCTCTTGTTTGTGATTAGATTTCCAACATCTGTAGATTTCCTCGTTTGTAATTTGCACACAATTAGCTCCCAAAAGCTAGCTTGACAAATCATCTTGAAAAAGGTAATTACTGTCCAGGGTTATTCTTAAAAGAGTGTCATAGACGTTTATATTCACCTACTAGGCAGACAGGGCTCTGGTATAATATCCAAAACAGCACCTCTGACAGTGTTTCACTGGATTATCAGCGTCAACTGTTTGTGACACAAAGCCTTCGTTTTCTCATAGACAACTGGAGATGACTGCAAGTGTTGCTTTTGCTGTGTCCCTCTTACCAATAGTGAATTAAACAAAAAAATTATATTTGTGAGGTTTTATCTGTATAATAGTCATTTTCTTCACAAACTATAAAAACCACAGTTCCCTACTGACTCTCTTGACGCATATGGCCAGTTTCTTAAATAAATTGACATCATTCTATCACATGTAAATTTAAATAGTAAATCTAAGAACAAAAGTGATAAACCACATCAATGTTCTCTCTAACTGTTATACAGTTGTGCTGACCAACCATTGCTTGGAGCAGGAAATTTTTATACGACTTCAAATGATGCAGCACTTAATTTTTTTTGTAATATGAATTCTATGAATATTGAGAATGAAAATGGAAAATTCACATACTTTTGATGTTATTTATTAATTGAAGGGTATAATGAAATACAGTGCAATGAAGGCAATCTTTCACATTTCGTAAACATTTTCATGTTTGTCTTATTCTAGCTGCGTGGCAACAAAGGCTATGTGCACAGGAGCTTTTAAGTTATTGTGTGGCTGTGCACCCGTGCAGATCAGAGGCAACAGTGAACCACACCCTGAATCAGCCAGCATTCGGAACACAATCACGAGTCAATGCTGTGCCACTGCAAAGGCACTAAATCTGCAGTCAGCCTGAAATACATTTGGATTAACTCTATTGAACACATTCTATGCACAAAAAGATTATGAAAATTATTTTTGCATGTTATGTGCTGAATGCCAACATTACCTGTAAAATAAATGAAGGGCAGCAATTGAGTTCCACACACCTTGTTACCTTGCAATATAGACAAATGAAATTACAATCAAAATCTACACCCATCAGTGGTTTCCATGTCATTTTGCTCCTTTGACATCCTAGCCAAAGCTTTAGGTATTTTTCTCAATTAAAATTAGGTTTGCATGCCCACTGTCTCAATCCCATTCCCAGCACCAAAGAATAACCAACTTAGACACCATAAGACTATAAAAGAGCAGAATTAGACCATTTAGCCAACAAGTCTGCCACACCATAAAATCATAGCTTTTTTCTCCCTTCAACATCATTCTTCCAACTTCTTCCTGTAACCGTTAATTCCCTTATCAATCAAGAACCTATCAATTTTTGCCTTAATGGCTTGGCCCCTACGGCCCTGTGTGGCAATAAATTCCACAGATCCACTACTCTCTCACTGAAAATCTTCCTCCTCATCTTAGTCCTAAAGTGGCATCCCTTTATTCTGGGGCTGTGCCATCAAATCCTGAACTTTCCTATTAATGGAAACATTCTCTCCACATCTACTCCATCTCAGCTTTTCAGTGTTTGATAAGTTTCAATGGAATCTATCCACCGACCTGCGCCCATGGGCCCAGAGCCATTAAATGTTCCTCATGTTCAACACTTCATTGTCTGGATCACTCTGGACAGGGTCAGCATATCTTTCCTTAGAAATGGGGCCCAAAATTACTCACGATATTCCAAATGCAGTCTGACCAATGCCTTATAAACCTCAGCCGTACATCCTCTCAATATGAATGCTAACATTGTATTTGGCTTCCTTACTACCAACTCAACTTATTAATTAACCCTTAAGGGGATCCTGAACCAAGATTCACAAGTCCCTTTAAACTTCCCATTTTTGAATTCTCTCCCCATTTAGAAAACAGTCTATTATTTGGCCAATTCTTTGCCTACTCTCCCAACCAGTCCAATTCTTTCTCCAGACTCCCTAACTTTGCAACACTGCTATCCCTCCATCTATCTTGGTATCCTCTGCAAACTTGGCCACTATTTTATCAGTTCTTCTGTCCACATCATGAATATATAAAGTGAAAAGCAGTGGTCCCAACACAGATTCCTGTGGAACTCCACTAGTCACCGCAGTCAGTGTGATAAGGCCCCTGCCTTCTGCTAATATTCTATTCATACTAGTACCTTGCTCTAATAATGTGTACTCTTGTTTAGAAGCTTCATGTGTAGCAGCTTGTCAAAGGTGTTCTGAAAATACAAGTATGTAATATCACTGACTTGCCTTTGATTAACCTGCTTGTTAATCCTGCTTGTTAAACCTGCTCAAATAATTCTAACAGATCTGATGGGTGTGATCTCTCCATAGCGAAACTGTGATGACTTTGCCTCATTTCATCATATACTTCCAAGCACAACAAAATCTCATCCTTAATAATGGATTCTTACTAACCACTAAGCTCAGGCTGAACAGCCTATAATTTCCTGCATTTTGCCTCCCTCCCTTCTTAAACAGGGATATTATATTCCCAATTTTTCAGTTCCCTGAGATCCTCCTGCACTATAGCAATTCTTAAATGATCACCACTAATGCCTCCACAACCTCTTCAGCCATCTCTTTCATAATTTGGGCTGTAGTCCATCTGGTCCAGGTGATTTATTCATCTTCAGGTCTCCCAGTTTCCCCAACACTTTCTCCTTACAAATGGCCTCTACACTCACCTTTGCCCCTGACTCTTGAACTTCTGGCATTTTGGTAAAAAAATGAAATAAAATTATTGAGAGAATACACTTATAACACTTGTAATGCCCTAGTTAAGATTTTTACGGCTAATGCTGTAGGGTATTTCATTTAGTAGCTTTCTGTAGAAGCAGTATATCCTGATAGCATGTTTGAGTTTCCAGTAAAGATAAGGGGCTGTGATGTTCAATTAGGAAAGTTGATTCAGCCAATCAGGATGGTGGAATTGGGAGAAGGTTCAAGAGAAGGCTGGGCAGAGAGAGATTTGTGACAAACACTGGTGGGGTTCATGGTCTTTTTGGCAGGAATTGGAGAGAGAAGGAGATCGGGAGAGACAGCCATAGGACTCCACCTGACAGGAAACTGCAAGATGGGAAGAGCTGCTGATGACTGGTAATGAGAATTCAGCGCTGTGAGTAACGGTCATATCCAGCTTTTGGACAATACAAGCTCCAACATTGTACAGATTTAGACTGGGTTAATGGACCCTTTGATCTATTTTTCCTTTTTTCTTTTCCTCTTAATAACCATTTGATAAACTTTCTTTACAATTGTATGCGGTGTACAATCTGTTGTTTCTTGCCGATGGATAATTATGTTTGGGCAGTATTTACACAGTCTTCACTCATACTGGGGTTCCATTAATCAAAACATCTGGACTTCCGTGTTTGGTTGGACCCAAATCATACCAACCCTAGATGTATATCGATTATGAAAGGCGGCCTTCTCACCACTGAGTCCAGTGGCTCTTAGCAGAGTTAGTTAATAAGTCAATTTCCATACGAGCCCAGTGAGGGGGTACACTTAAAGAAGATTGATGAGAGGAAGGGCATCCTTCTCAGGTGGGAGATTTTGTTTATAGGATCTAAAATCTCCAAAGCTTTATAATAATGGTTTACATTTCAAAATGATACAGTTCTCGGTGTTCTGTCTATGTCTTATCACAGATCAATCATATAGACATTCATCTGAAGCACCCAACCACCAAAACCACTGAACAACTGAGAATTTTATAATAGCTGAAATCCTTAAAGGTAAGAATAAATATGGTTTGTAAGCTACAAGTTCACTCAAGCTCTTTGGTCACAAATACAGGATCCTCTCACCTTGATTTGCTCCGAAGTGAACAAATGGATGCAGTAAAGAGTGGGGGATAGAATGGATATGAGAAACCATGTAAAACACAATCAAAAGTTGGGGGTGGGAGTGGGCGATACTTTTCAATTTATGACTACAAAGAAAGAAGAAAACAACTGTGCAGAGATAAATCGTAATGATTGGGAAGGGGAAACATTGCAGAAATCATGTTTACAACTTTGTCACAGTCTCTCAAGTATAGAATACACCAATCGTTATAACTTAATTTGTAATCTCAACTGTTGGTTTCATATTCCAAGTTTTCAAATTTACTTTAAAACATAATGGAATTAAAATTACCTATCAATAAACTGATCGAGAATGACAATATCACCAGGCTGGATTTCTTCTTGCAACGAACCACAAGCTGTTGTGGCAATAATATGGGTACATCCTTCATTCTTTAATGCCCAGATGTTGGCTCGGTAGTTGACATTTGATGGCATAATGGAATGTCTCCTCCCATGTCTATTTCATAAAAGAAAGTTAATTATAGGACATAATAATAACTCTTTCTAATCAAAAGAGCAGAAAAACCTGTTGTATAAATCTTAGGACAAAACAGCTAAATTAAATGACATCGACTTCCGGTAAGATGGCGATTGTTTAGCTGCTCTGAACTTTTGCTCCGTCATTCTCCCTATCTTTGCACTATATGTCTCCATTCTTAAACCTTAGTTAGGTATTTTATTAGGTCTCTTTTACTTGCCTGCGAACACGTCTATCTTATAATGGCTACCAAAAGTACTAAAACCAGGAAAAAGGAAACTTCTACGGCTTTGCCGGCTGGCATTCTCGCTGCTTTGGAACAGCATCGACAAGATATTTTAAAGGAATTTAGAACTTCTTTCAAACAGCTGGATGTCAAATTGGATCGGATCAACGCTAGAGTGGACGAACATGCTGAACATTTATCTCGCATTGACTCAACTTCTGAAGATTTAAAACGCCGTGTTCAAAACCTTGAAACTCTCTGCTCCAGCCGAAAGGAGATTTTTTTTTTCTTTTTCAATCTTTTTATTAAATTTCATATATAAAGAAAAACATAACATAATATTAAATAGGTTATAAATGCACTAGGCTTGAAGTTAAATTAGTAATAAGATAACAATATCTTATTAAAATATCAGCAAAAAAATCGTACAATAATCAATCAAACCTATATTGATTATACATGAAAAAGAATAAGAATAGTCACCAAAAGAAAAAAAAAGAAAAAAAATATAAAAATGCAAGAAAAAAAAGTATATTAAAAAAAATAAACCTAAACTAACATGGGCAATAATAACAGTTTATATGTACATGATAATGTCAAGAACTCCGGAACTCCATACCAGAACAAGAATAAAAAGAGAAAAGGTCTGGAAGAAGCCAAATTAATTCATATGAAAGTGTTGAATGAACGGTCCCCAAGTTTCTTCAAATCTAATTGATGAATCGAAAATAGTACTTCTAATTTTTTCTAAGTTCAGACAAGAAATACTTTGAGAGAACCACTGAAACGTGGTAGGAGGATTTACTTCTTTCCAATTTTGTAATATAGACCTTCTGGCCATTAATGTTACAAAGGCGATCATTCGTCTAATTGAAGGGGAAAGTCGACTACCATCCTCATTTGGTATACCAAAAATTGAAGTGATAAAATGAGGTTGCAAATCGATATTCCAAACTGAGGAAATGGTAGCAAATATGTCCTTCCAATAGTTATGTAAAGCGGGACATGACCAAAACATGTGGGTCAATGAAGCCACATCTGAATGACATCTGTCACATTGAGGGTTAATATGAGAATAAAATCGAGCAAGCTTATCTTTAGACATATGAACTCTATGTACAATTTTAAATTGTATAAAAGCATGTTTAGCACATATAGAAGAAGAATTAACCATTTGTAAAATTTTTTCCCATTTTTCTATTGATATATTATATTGAAGTTCTTTTTCCCATTCTTGTTTAATTCTACCTGATATCTCTGGTTGTATCTTCATAATCATATTATAAATAAGAGTCACTAATCCCTTCTGACAAGGATTCAAGGTAAAAATCATGTCTGAAAAATCTATCGAAGTTGAATTGGGAAAGGATGGTAGAACTTTATATAAAAAATTTCTGATTTATAAATATCTAAAAAAATTAGATTTAGTTAACTTAAATTTGTTGGAAAGTTGGTCAAAAGATATCAAACTACCTTCAGAAAAAAGATCACAAAAACATATTATACCTTTCCTTTTCCATATGCTAAAAGCTTGATCTGTTAAAGAAGGTTTAAAAAAGAAGTTAAGTAAGATAGGGCTATCAAGAACAAAGTTTTTCAGAGTAAAAAACTTACGAAATTGAAACCAAATTCGTAATGTGTGTTTGACAATAGGGTTGGATATCTGTTTATTGAGTTTGACTATATCAGCAGGAAGAGAAGAACCAAGAACGGAGAATAAAGAATATCCTTGTGCATCATTACATTCTAAATTTACCCACTGTGGGCACAATGGTGAATCCAAATCTAGTTTCCAATATATTAAGTTTTGAATATTATTCGCCCAATAGTAAAAATCTGAGGTTAGGTAAAGCTAAACCACCATCTTTTTTAGATTTCTGTAACTGTCTTTTACTTAACCTGGGGTTTTTATTTTGCCACACAAATGAGGAAATTTTTGAATCAATGTTATCAAAAAAAGATTTAGGAATAAAAATTGGTAAGGCTTGAAATAAATATAAAAATTTCATAAAATCATCATTTTAATAGCATTAATCCGACCAACCAATGATAAGGATAAGGGAGACCATCTAGTAGTAAGTTGTTGAATTTGATGAAGCATAGGTAAAAAATTCAATCTGAATAAATCTTTGTATTTCTTGGTAATTTTTATACCTAAATAAATAAAGTTATCAGTAACAACTTTAAATGGTATCCTGTCATTCAATAAAGTTTGCGCATTTAAAGGGAATAATTCACTCTTATCCAAGTTTAGTTTATAACCAGAAAAACTACCAAATTGAACCAACAAGGATAGAATAGCGGGAATAGACCTGTCAGGATCAGAAATACATAACAACAAGTCATCAGCATAAAGTGATAACTTGAATAACTTCTCATTACGGGTAATACCAAAAATATTAGGAGATTCACGAATAGCAATGGCTAGAGGTTCTAATGCGATATTAAATAATAAAGGACTTAAGGGACAACCTTGTCTCGTACCACAAAATAATTGAAAAAAAGAGGATCTGTAATTTTTTGTAAGAACAGAAGCACCAGGTTTATAATATATTAATTTAATCCATGATATAAAATTAGAACTAAAATTAAAAATTTTCAAGGCATTAAATAAGTATGTCCATTCAACTCTATCAAAAGCTTTTTCAGCATCTAATGAAATAACACATTCTGAGGTTATGGGTGGAGAAGTATAGATTATATTAATCAATTTTCTAACATTAAAAAAGGAATACCGGTTCCTAATAAAACCAGTTTGATTTTCTGAAATAATCTGTGATAGTATCTTTTCTAACCGAATAGCTAAAATTTTTGTAAGAATCTTAAGAGTCTACATTTAATAGCGATAAGAAGCACATAAAGTAGAATCCTTATCTTTTTTAAGAATTAGAGAGATAGTAGCTTCAAATAAAGACTGGGGTAATCTCTTCTTAGTAAATGCATCATTAAAGATTTCACATAACCAAAGGGAAAGCAAAGAAGAAAAAGTTTTTAAAAATTCTATAATATAACCATCAGGACCAGGAGCTTTCCCTGAATTCATTGATGAGATAGCCTCTCCTACTTTGGCCATAGAAATAGGAGCATTGAACAAACTTCGATCTTCATCTGTCAGTTTGGGAATATTCAAATTGTTAAAAAAATTATCCATCATGGACAGATCGCCGTCAAATTCTGATTGATATAAAGATTTATAAAAATCTTAGAAAGTATTATTAATTTCTTTATGATCAGTAGTCAAATTACCGTCTTGTTTACGAATTTTAATAATTTGTCGCTTAGTCGAAATAGCTTTTAATTGGTTAGCTAACAATTTACCAGTTCGATCACTATGAATATAAAATTGAACCCTGGTCTTGATTAATTGATTCTCAATTGAAGAAGATAATAATAAGCTATGTTCCATTTCAAGCTCAACTCTCTTCTTATGAAGTTCTTTGGTAGGAGTCACGGAGTAAATCTTATCAATTTCTTTAATTTTATCCACCAACAAAGCTATATCTAAATATCTCTGTTTTCTTTTACCAACGGAATATGAGATAATTTGTCCACGGATAAAAGCCTTGAAAGAGTCCCAAAGTATTCCTCTGTCAATCTCTTCGGTATAGTTTGTTCAAAAAAAAACAAGTCAATTTGCTGTTTTATGAAGGTGATAAATTCTGGATCTTGAAGCAAAGTAGCGTTGAGTCTCCAAGATCTAGTATTAATGGAAGAGTCCGAAATCTTAATAGATAACTTCAAAGGTGCATGATCCGAGATGGCAATAGAATCGTATTTACAATCAGTAACATCTGTTAATAAACGATGATCAATAAGGAAATAATCAATTCTAGAATAACTATGATATACATGTGAAAAAAAAGAAAATTCTTTATCTTTAGGGTTCAAAAACCGCCATATTTCAGTAATTCCCAAATCAACCATAAAGGAATTAATAAGTAAGGCTGATCTATTCCGAAGAATTCGAATAGGTTTAGATCTATCCATCAAAGGATTCAAACAACAATTGAAATCTCCACCCATTATCAACATATATTCATTTAGATTAGGAAGGGAAGTAAATAAACGTTTAAAAAATTCAGGGCAGTCAAAGTTTGGAGCATAAATATTAACTAGAGCCACTTTTCGATTAAAAAGTGAACCAATAATCAACAAAAATCTGCCCTGTGGGTCAGAAATAATTTCATGATGTGTAAACGAAATTGAGTGGTCTATAAAAATAGACACACCCCTAATTTTGGCGGTACAATTCGAGTGAAATTGTTGACCCTTCCAGAACCTAAAAAAGCGTTGATTATCCTCCCTCCTAATATGGGTCTCCTGTGCAAAGATAATATTAGCATTTAGTCTATGGAATACTTTAAATATTTTTTTACGTTTAATCGTATGATTTAAACCATTAGTATTCCAAGAGATAAAATTAATAGACTTATCCATCATGCCAATATTAATTGTATATATCATAAAAGTTTAGAAAGACACATAACCCATAATTCAGGAAGAAGGAAAAATGATTCAGGAGCAACTGGAGAACATGACACCTCAACAATATTAATAATTTATAGTCGGCCCATAAACTAAAAGCAAAAAAAAAGCAAAAGCGTGAAAAAAGATCCCTACCCCTCCCCCAACCACTCGAAAAAAAAACCAAGCGGCAGGCGCACAAACTAATACTAATATTACCCCCATTTCAAGATGGCAACTCCATGAAAAGATAAAAAAAGACTATATAGCACCCAGATTTAAATACAGGGTTGCAAAAAAAAGGATATATATCAATTAAAATGAAAAAAAAGTAATATAATAAAGCAAAAGATCATTAATAAAAAAGGATAAACATTAAAGTTTGAAAAAGTGTAATATGCCTTTAAAAAAAAGATTCCATATTCAAATACAAAAAAATGACGTTTCAAAAGCAAAGACTTATGGGAAGAAGAAACGACATTTTGAAAAAACCATATTACAAAATATAAATGTAAATTCACCAATCTATTAAAAAAATTAAAAAAAGGTCATCAAAATAGGATTGAAAAAGGATTCAATAATCACTACAATATATAAAAAAAGTCCAAAAATCCAAAACATTCGTCCCATTTTCAAATACAAGCAAACAAATAAATGCTTATGGAAAGCAAAGTCTTATGGGAAGAAGAAACGACATTTTAAAAAATAAATCATTATTACAAAATATAAACGTGTAGATCCAATTCAGAGAAAAAAAATAAAGAAAAAAGACATTATAGTAAAATTAAAAGAGCATCTATAAGCCATGATAATAAAAAAAAACCAGGTCTACAGACCAAAGTAAAAAGCTATAACGCAGCTTCATAAGTTAAAGCCCAAAATGAAATGGCATCTTCTCTCCAAAAATTCTTCAACATAACACATAGTTCAACTTATTCTAGAAGATCGATATTCTTCGACGAATTTCTTCGCATCTGCCGGAGTATTAAAGAAGCGCTGACTGTCGCCACTCAATGTAATTCTGAGACTCGCTGGGTATCTTAAAGCTTGTTTAAATCCAATCGTGTGAATCTCTGTCATCACTGGTTTAAAAGCGATTCTTGCTTTCATCACTTCAAATGAATAATCTTCAACAATACGAAACTTATTGTTTCTGTGAAAAATCATGCCTTTCTGACGAGCTAATCGGATTAAAAGCTCTTTCTCCTGAGGATAATGGAGGCGAACAATCACAGCTCGTGGCTTGTCGCTCCAGATCGAGAATCTCGAAACTCTGTGGGCACGATCAATAGTAGGTTTAGCCTGCAAAGCTTCAGCGCCAAAAACTTCCCATAATAAGTTAGAGAAAAATTCAGTTAAGTCACCAGACTCAACTTTTTCGGGAAGCCCAATGTTTCGCAAATTCTGTCTGCAAGATCGGTTTTCAAGATCGGTGATTTTAAACTTACAATGCTCTACTGTATGAGCAGTCGACAGTACCTTCTTCTCCAATGTTTCAATTGTACGTATTTTTTCACAAATTAACTTTTCAAGAGCCGCGAACTTTTCTTCATGCCGTTCAATATCTGCTGCCTGTAATTGAAGCTTGGTATCAAGCGATCTAACGACTTCTTCAAGCTGAGAGAATTTCGCAGTAAGCTTATTTTCCAGACTTGTCATTTTACTTTCCAAACTTGCAAGTTTAGTATCCAGAAGATTAGAAATTGCCTCAAGAGATAGAGGCTCTTTAGATGATTTCTTAGGTGCAGACATTTTAAGTTTGAAAAGATTAAATCAAGTATTATTTTAAAGTATTATTTAAAAGAAGTAAATCGTAAGTATCAACCCATGTAATTAAGTACGAAAAGATTTGATTAAAGGGTGATTATAGTTTAAAAAATGAAGAGCGCCTAAAGGGCAGATGTCTACGTCGCCATCTTGAAACTCCGCCTCCCCAGAGGAGAAGAATTGCAAACTTTTTTCCAAAATGGTGGATCTTGAAAACCGGAGCAGACGTTGCAATCTACGAATTCTTGGTTTACCAGAGGCCACCGAACAGGGCTCCCCCGTGAAATTTTTTTCCGATTTTCTGTGTGAGGTTTTTGGGAAAGAATTTTTTCTGACTCCACCTGAGCTTGAAAGGGCACACAGGATCTACATTCCCCGTGCAATTCTGGGTTCCCGCCTACGGTCGGTAATTTTGTGCTTTCATCAATACCAGGTGAAAAACCGTTTGATTATGGAGGCACGCCGCAGAGGTACTTTTGCTTTTCAAAATACAGTCATTTATTTTGTGGAGGATTTTGCCCCCCAGGTTCTGAAGATGCGTGCTGAGTTTAAAGGTGTAATGAAAGTGCTTTTTGATTGCGGACTCAGACCCTCCCTTCGAAACCCAGCCGATCTTCGAATTATGCTTACTACTGGAGAATATAAGTGGTTTAAATCAGTGAAGGAGGCTGAGGCATTTGTTGGAAGTCTTCTGGCCATCCCGTCTTCTTCGGAACCGGTCTGACCTTCTAAAATGGTGGATAAGTACCTCTCGTAGTAAAGCTATTTTTTCCGGACTCAGACTTTACTTGAATAATCAGACATTATTTATTGAAACTCTAAGGGCTGTAGACAATCTCTCCCTGGACTTGGTGCGTTTTTTCTAAATAGATAATCTGAGTTTAATGTTTCCCTGTGGGCGTTTAGATTGTACTTGTATAATCTATTTTATTCTTGTATAACTTTATCTATAGAGATCTACAATTGACTCTAACTTGTTTTGGAGGTTTGGAGTTTTTATTGAAGGCCTTCCTGTTGGTTGATTCATAGTTTAAGTTTTGCTTTTTTTTCTGTAAATGGTTGATAAGTACTCTCTTCGAATCTATAATTTTCCCCGTTTCTCCCTCCCTTTTTTTTCTTTTAATCTATAATTTTTCACGGGTAGGTTAGTTTTGGTTTTCTTCTGATTTTCTTTGCATTATGTTTTATACTTCTGTTGAAGTTGTTCATATTTGTAATTATGTTTTCTAGTGCATAAACTAGTTACCATTTGCTGTAGTATTTAACGACACAGAACTGGAAGTCATACTTGGGTTAACTTTTTTGATAGAGCTAGCTGCTTTTTTTGGTAGCCGTCTAGTTTTGGGTTGCGAGGGTGGGGTGAATTCTCCAGTTCCAACACTACTCACTGTTTCTTTTGCTTTCCTTTGTTACTCAGGACATGTTTCTGTTTTGATTCTACAAATCTATGGTTACATTTTTGCTCCCAGACAGTTATTCTACTGCTTGACTTTTTATATGCCTGCTGCCTTCTATGCACTAACAATTGATAATGGTTAATACACTTAGATTTGTGAGCTGGAATGTAAAGGGATTGAATCACCCTGTTAAAAGAAGGAAGGTCTTCTCACATATTAAACAACTCAAAGCTGACATTGCTTTCCTTCAAGAAACTCATATTCGTTGTTTTGATAACTCCCGGCTTCTGTCAAAGTGGGCGGGTCAGCATTTTCATTCATCCTTTGCCGCCAAAGCTAGGAGGGTCTCCATCCTCATTAACTCAAATATTCCTTTTGAACTCCATAATAAGATATCTGATACAAATGGCCATTTTATTATTGTTTCTGGTAAACTATATAATACTAAAGTTGTACTAGCAAACCTGTATGCCCCCAATTTTGATGATGTTAATTTTTTTGAACGTTTTTTTCTCCTCACTACCAGACTTAAACTCATACTCTCTTATACTGGGTGGTGATTTCAATTGTTGGTTAGATCCTAATTTGGATTGATCGTCCTCTGTTACTAGACCACCTACTAAATCTGCCTTAGCTATTCAATTGTTTCTCTCTAATTATGGTATCTCTGATATATGGTGTTTCCTTCATCCTACTGAGAGAGATTATTCTTTTTTTTCACATGTTCACCATACCTTTACTAGAATTGACTACTTCTTACTCGATAATCAACTCATTCCATTTGTCTATTCTTGTGATTATCAGAGTATACTGATTTCTGACCATGCCCCGATTACTCTGTCTTTAAACTTTCCTGGTCTCCCTCAGAGGAATAAACACTGGTGGTTTGATTTGACTTTATTATCAGATGATGATTTTCTAAAATTTATTAAGGATCAGATAACCTTTTACTTTAACACCAATACATCACCTGAAGTGTCATCTCAGATTGTCTGGGATTCCATGAAAGCATATTTGAGGGGTCAAATAATCTAAGATAAGCAAATCTTAATAGAAAGTACTGTGCAGATCCATTAGACCTCATTAATCAGATTAAAGAATTGGATCAACTGTATGCTCAAACTACGAATCCTGAACTATACAAGAAGCGTGTAGAACTTCAAACTAAATTTAATCTTCTGTCTACTCAACCTGTCGAACGCCAACTTCTTGAAAGTAAGAGTCGCTTTTATATTCATGGCGACAAATCTGGTAAATTTCTAGCCAATCAGCTGAGGCGTTCCAAAGCCAAACAACATATTACAAAGATCCGGAAGGAGAATGGAGACTTTACATCGGATCATTTAGAAATCAATGATGCATTTAAAAATTTCTATTCTCGACTTTATTCCCCTGAATCTTTGAATGACAATATCTCTGTTGATCATTTTTTAAATAATCTGAATATTCCTTCGCTTTCACTTGATTCTAAAGCCAAACTTAATGCACCTATATCATCAGAAGATCTATCTTTTGCAATTTCTGCATTGTCTTCAAGGAAATCTCCTGGACCTGGTGGGTTCCCCGTAGAATTTTATAAATCATTCTCTTCACTTCTTTCTCCTCAGTTACTCTCAGTATTATCTAACTCGTTTAATTACGCAAATTGCCACCCTCTTTGAATGAGGCATTTATTATTCTTTTATTAAAAAAGGGTAAAGACCCAACAGAGTGTTCCTTGTATAGGCCGATTTCTTTGCTTAATGTTGATGTTAAAATCTTGGCCAAAGTTTTGGCTTATAGATTAGAAACTGTTATTCCCTCTATTATTTCTGATGATCAAACTGGTTTTATTAAAAACCATCTTCCGTTTTTTAACATTCAGCGTTTATTTAACATTTTATACTCACCACCAACTGGGATTCCTGAATGTGTTATTTCCCTCGATGCGGAGAAAGCATTTGATCGTATAGAGTGGAACTACCTTTTTGCAGTTTTAGAAAAATTTGACCAGTCAGTTTTATCCCTTGGATCAAATTGCTGTATTTGTGTCCTACTGCCTCTGTTTTAACTAATTTTCTGAAATCCCAGTTATTTAACCTCAAATGTGTCACCCGTCAGGGATGCCCTTTAAGTCCCTTTCTCTTTGATTTGGCTATAGAACCTTTGGCGATAGCATTTCGAAATTGTCCTGAATTGACCAGGATTTGGAGAGGGGGTATTGAGCATAAAGTTTCTCTTTATGCTGATGACTTATTACTTTTTCTTTCAAATCCATCTACATCCTTACCTCCAATGTTTTCTCTTCTTGACCAGTTTAGCCAGTTCTCTGGATATAAACTTAATTTACATAAGAGTGAACTTTTCCCAATTAATAAGGAAGCACAAGAATTAACATTTCGTGATCTCCCTTTTAAAGTAGTTCATAATCAATTTACTTACCTTGGGATTACAGTCACAAGGAAGTTTAAAGATCTCTTTCGTGAAAATTTTGCCAATCTTTCATATACTATAAAACAGAGTCTGTTACAATGGTCACCTCTATCTATGTCTTTGGTAGATCGTATTAATGTTGTTAAAATGTATGTTCTCCCTAAACATTTATACTTATTTCAATCAATCCCAATTTTTATTCCTAAATCTTTTTTTGATTCCTTAGACTCTATTATTTTGTCATATCTGTGGAAGAATAAGCACTCTAGAATTAATAAAGTTTATCTCCAAAAATCTAAAAAAGAGGGTGGCATGGCTTTACCTAACTTTCGTTTATATTATTGGGCAGCCAATATATGTTGCGCTACCTTTTGGTCTTTTTTCCATGGCCAACCTGAGTGCCCTAATTGGGTGGCAATGGAGTTGAGCTCCACTAAAGAATTATCTATCTCTGCACTTCTTGGCTCTGTACTCCCTAGTAGTTTGTCCAGATTAATAGTTAATCCTCTTGTTAGACACACTTTGCGTATATGGGCTCAGTTTAGGAAATTTTATGGTTTCCATGGTTTTTCCTTTTCTAGCCCCATCTTACATAATCACCTTTTTTTTTACTTACTACATATGACTCAGCATTCTAGGATTGGTATAGGAAGGGCATTAGACATTTGTAAGATCTTTTTATTGATAATCGTTTCACTTCTTTTCAACAGCTCTCTGCTAAGTTCAATCTGCCCAATGCTCATTTTTTTAGATATCTCCAAATTAGATACTTTATTATTCCTTTAATTCCGAACTTCCCTGAAATGCCTGAGAAAAATGTTATGGACTTATTTCTTTCTATTAATCCACTAGGTAAAGGTTTAATATCATTTATTCGTGATAAATTAGCAGCCTTACGACATGCCCCTGTGGATAAAATTAAAATGGCATGGGAGCATGATTTAAATACCTCCTTATCTGATGAGACTTGGGACTCGATTCTCAAATCAGTTAATTCAACCTCTCTTTGTGCTCGCCATTGCCTTTTACAGTTTTTGTTCATAGAGCCCATATGTCTAAATCTAAATTATCTCGATTTTACCCTAACATTAGTCCGCTTTGTGATAAATGCAAAAGGGGCGAGGCCTCTCTCATCCATATGTACTGGTTTTGTCCTAGCTTGGAGAAATTTTGGAAAGATGTCTTCATAACGTTATCGTATATTCTGAATCACCACCTAGAACCTAACCCTTTAATTGCTTTGTTCGGTTTCTGGGGTGAGGCAGATTTATGTCTGAGTTCGACTAAGTATCGAATATTATCTTTTGCCTCTCTCCTGGCTAGACGTTTAATCCTCCTTAGATGGAGAGATGTTGCCCCGCCCATGCATGCTCAATGGCTTAACAATATTATGGCCTGCTTAGACCTTGAAAAAATTCATTATTCAGTTCTTAATTCGGACTTAAAGTTCCATAAGGTCTGGGGACCTTTTTTTGAGTACTTTCATAACCTCCCTCTTAACTAAGGTTTTTTTTTCGGTCCCTTGCTTTCAGCTCCTTTTTTTTTTAGGTAGTAGGTATTAATATCTTCTGATGCTAAGTGTATTTACAGTTTTGGGGGTTTGATTGTCCTGATTTATATTCTCTATATTGTGTTGTGGTTGGTCTGGAGTTTTTTTTATTGCGGGGCTTGGGGAGGATACTAATTTTACATGTCTTCAATTTGGGTGCTTTCTCAATTATCTTTCTTTGTATCATATTATTATTGTAAATTTTTGCACTGTATCAATGTTCTTCATTTTGATCTGGGATTTTTTTTTATCTGTAGTTATGTAGGAAATGTATAAAAAAAACTAATAAAATTAAAAAAAAATAAATGGCATATTACAATAACCCACCACTGCCTCCCCCACAGCTGTAATGTATATCAGCTGCAGGATGATTATTAGTAATTTTACAAGTTTTATTTGAAACAACACCCCATATCTAAAAAGACAACAGCAGGAGTCACATCAGGGTTCTGTCAACTCCAAATTATGCACCATCTCAACCTCGAGCGATGCTACATATTTTTTGTTATCACTGGGTCAAAAGTTTCTATTCATCTATACCTGGAATAGTGATCTACTTCAGTATAAAAATAAAAATGGCTCCAGCCGGCAATCAAACAAGCGACTCTGAGACACGAGAGCCTTGTCCACAAAACAACCGAGGCAATGCAGCTCGCTCACCATCAGTCTCACCAATGAACCAGACTCACCTCTTCCTGTCGATCCCAGGAACCTCTAAAGTCCGAGTCACCCCTCCTCTGATTCGACTGCTCTTTTACCAACATTTCTTCCATGGCTTGGCTCAATACACCTGCTCTAAGAATAAACTTTCATCCTGACTCCTTACTCCTCTGTGTAGTGACAGAATACTGAATTCCACTCTATAAATTACTGAGACAACCCAGCATGATCTGACCTCAGGAACTGGTAATTATTTTTGACACACAGACTTGGGCTCCGGGTATCACACTGGGTAGTCAGGTTCTGCTGTGGAGTATCTTCGCCATCAGATGACATTGGTTTGAACAAAGTCATTCACTACTGCACCCTCAAGAGAAATTGTGGATGGGGAATAATTGCTGGCCTTCCCAGAAACACAAGAAATGTGAAAAATTACTGGTCTCTTAGCAAGGGAATATCTTACATTTCATTTCTTCTGTTTCATTTCTGGTCATAACATTTTAAGGGATTTAATTAATCTAAAATTATAGAACAACACTATACGGAAGGGATCATTTAGCCCACTGCACTTCCGTCAGCTATTCTATCCAATTAACTCCTCTCTCTTGCAAAGTTTGAAATTATCACTGCATTCCATTAGAAAGAAAGGAAAAAAGAAGAAAATAAAGCAGAATTCCAGATGATATTGTTACACAAAAAATATCCTTCGGCAAGTGATTGCCAAATGTAATTTATTCTTTACTTCCTCAGATTATTCATTACAATATTTTGATAAGATACACATATTGACAGACAGAAAGATAAATCACAATACTTTCAGCAAAAAAAAGTTAACTGTTGATTAAAGGAAACTGTAATAACCTGTTACACTTACCTTGCAAGGACAACACAATCAACCTTTTTGATCTTTCCCACCACCAGAACATCTGAAGGCTGTGTAAAAAGGAAACACAAAGCATTAGACAAGTAACCTACTAGCCATCCCTCAGCTATTAAGCGTTCATTTATACCAGTCAGGAACGTATATCTGAGATAAAATTAATGTCCAATGTTAGGAAGGTGGAGGAAAGATATGGTAAAATAAAGAATACAGAACCAATAAAGCAATGTATAATTATATCATCTTTGAATAGACCTTCTCCGTAAAGAGATTCAAATAAAAACTAATTATTTAAAATACAAGCCAAGTGGACATTCACAGAGCTTAGAAAAGTATTCTATGAGAGTAGCCACAATTTATTCCCAACCAACATTGCAAAATTATCAAGTCATGTGTCACAACTACATATTATACATGAAGTGCTTTGGGATGAGGTTGTTGGAAGTGATATATCATGCTCATATTTCCTTTCAGAGAATGAAGGGCCTAAAGCAAGAAAACAAACTGCTGGAGGAACTCAATGGACTGAGTAGCACCTGCAGACTCTTTTCTCTCTGATAGGTCTAAGACTTTATTTAGTGATTTTATAATTGAGAATAAATGTTCAATCTTAAATGTTTTCCTAGATTCTTTTTACAGAAATGAGATCAAGTTTTACTAGTACCTAAGTCTCACATATATCTTTGTTTAGGTAGCCAATGAGAGGTTGGATTATACAATAGGCCTTTGAAGTTTAGTGCTGCTATTAGGAGTGTGCAAGGTTTTGTGTGCAAGTGACTGTGTGTTGCATATTTTCATATGGGAAACTGCGTTGCCCAAGGTTTTAATGAAGTCATTAACAACTGTGCCATACTCATCCAGATTCCAAGATGAATCCCTGAATAGTCCAGTCCACCATTACAAAGCAGTCCTGTAAGTGCTCCTGTGCTTCCCTTGTCCATATCTCTTGGTCCTCACTGCTGGTGCTGCAGTCTTCAGTCTCTGCCTATACTTGGGGGCAGAAGTATAACCAGGTTGTTCAGACTTCCCAAAGCTTGGGCATGGAATAGCATGGTAGGTATTCTTGTAACAGTGGTCCAGTGAGTTGTTTCCTTTGGCACTGCAGGCGATTTGATGATGGTAATTATTTAGTGACTTTTTCAAGCTGGCCTGATTAAAATCCCCCCAAAATGATGGTGAGGGCATCAGGGTGTGTTGTTCCGTGTATGCTGATTACAGTGCTCAGATCATCTAGAGCCTGCTTGGTGGAATGCATATTGCTACCAAAATGATTGCTGTAATCTCCCAGGTAATTTGGACGGCGCTTAATTGCAAGATATTTCAGGTCTGGTGAGCAGAATTGGGACATTACTGATACAATTGTGCACCAAGAGGAGTTGATCATGAAGCATATATCTCCACCCCAGGTTTTGAGAGACTCAACAGTCCTATCCTGACAGTATACAGTGAACTGGTCAATCTGAATTGCTGTGTATAGTAAGGAAGGGGATTCAGAATTCTGTGAAACAAAGAACACAAGCAGTCCTAATGTCCCTCTGATACTAGAGACTGTAGATTTGCCAGCAGGATAATTGGGAGAGGAAGACAAAACCCCGTTTTCTTAAACACATCCGTATCAGTGGGTGACAGCTACATTTCCTTTCAGGAGTCCAATGAGAAGTATGGCCACAATCAGCATTTTTTGGGTTGGTTTTAAGTAGCTACTGTTTGCTTAATCACATTAAAACATCTTTGTTAACTGTACAAACCTTGGAAGCAGTTGTGATTCTCAGCTGTTTCCGGTTGAAATGGGAATATTTAATCGTATCCATCAAGTTGCGCTGCAACGAGATGCCTTCAAGGCACCTCGGAAGTAGATTTTAGAATCCTAGCCACTGTAATCAAACCTAGGAAGAGTACTGCCAGTCCAGTTAACCATGGACGTTTGCTTCATCATCATTTGAGAATGTGTCAAAATTATTATGTCAGTGCAACGGAATATTTATGTTGCAATCTTTCAGCCAATGCTTTGAATTTCTCCATCTCTGTATCCACATGCATCTTATCTATCTGCGGGGCATATCCCCCACAGGTCGGATACAGTGGGCAATCAAGAGGGAGTAAACCTGACAGTCGTCATTGTTGAGTTTGTACCCTGTGAGGTTAAATGGTGCTGTCATAAATGAGCAAGGACATTGACAATTCTTTACACTAGTCTATTATAAAAATGCATAAAATGATTTAAGTACACAGGTCAGGTAGCATCGATGAAAAGAGAAAAAGAGTTAAAGTTTCTTTTCTTTCTTTCTAAATCTTTTTATTAATATTAGTAATATGGACAGAATACAAATGATATATTGATAAAGAAATTACCAACATACAAATTCCATTACATCTGAAAAAAAACATACATAATAGTTACAATATAAATGTTTACCAAGACATAAGCCATAAAATATATGTATGAACATGGTAAGTCTAAATATTTCATAATATATGATATAAAGAAAACAAAAAAGAAAGAAAAAAATATATATATAATGCAAAACTAGCTAATCTAATCTAATAACTAATATAGAAGAAAAAAGAAGCAAAAAAAAGAGAAAAAGAAAAAAAAAGGGGGGCTGTTTATAATATCTCACAAAAATAAGTATTCATCAATGCCGTCACTTCTGGTCCTCTCAACATACATAAGCTAAAAGCTGGGAAATCAAATGAACTTGGCACAGGGTCATATTACATCATATGAAAATGTTGAATAAATGGTCTCCGTAACTTTTCAAATTTAATAGAAGTCTCAAAAGTACCACTTCTAATTTTTTCTAAATTTAAACATAACATAGTTTGAGAGAACCAATTAAATACAGTGGGAGGATTAATTTCCTTCCAATTCAACAATATAGATCTTCTAGCCATCAGAGTTAGAAATGCAATCATTCGACGGGCAGAAGAAGATAAATGCAGTGAGTCTAACATTGGTAAACCAAAATTTGCGGTAATAGGATGAGGTTGTAAATCGATATTCAAAACCACAGAAATAATATCAAAAATATCTTTCCAATATTTCTCCAAAAATGAACAAGACCAAAACATATGAGTTAAAGACGCAATTTCAGAATGACATCTATCACAAATAGGACTAATATGAGAGTAAAAATGAGCTAATTTATCCTTGGACATATGGGCCCTATGTACGACCTTAAATTGTATTAATGAATGTTTGGCACATAACGATGATGTATTAACTAATTGAAGAATTCTATCCCAATTCTCACCAGAAATACTAAGACTAAGCTCTCTTTCCCAATCCTTTTTAGTCTTATAAAGAGGCTCTGAACGTATCTTCGTAATTATATTATAAAGTTTTGAAATAAGCCCTTTTTGAAAAGGGTCTAATTCAAATAAACTCTCCAAAATATCTGAAGGCACAAAATTTGGAAACATAGGGAGTACAGAACTTAAAAAATGTCTAATCTGTAAATATCTAAAAAAAATGAAATCTAGGCAAGTTATATTTGTTGGATAATTGCTCAAAAGACATGAAACAATTGTCTAAAAATAAATCAGAAAATCTTAGTAATCCCTTAGTTTTCCAAGCCGAATAAGCTTGATCTATAATGGAAGGGTGGAAAAAACAATTAGATACAATAGGACTATTTAAAACGAATTGAGTCAACCCAAAAAATCTCCGAAATTGAAACCATATACGCAAAGTATGTTTAACTATCGGGTTGTCAATTCGTTTCGGCAATTTAGAAAGAGCAAAAGGGAGAGAAGTCCCTAAAATAGAACCCAGAGCATAAACTGATACCGATTTAGTTTCTAAACTCACCCAACAAGGGCCGAAAGATCCACCCCCATCTTTCAGCCAACATAACAAATATCTAATATTAACTGCCCAATAGTAAAATCTGAAATTAGGTAATGCTAACCCGCCTTCCTTTTTTGTCTTCTGTAAATATATTTTACTTAACCTGGGATTTTTATTCTGCCATATATATGAAGAAATTTTAGAGTCAACATTAGTAAAAAAAAGATTTCGGGATAAAAATTGGTATCGCTTGAAAAATATATAAAAACTTAGGTAAAATAACCATCTTAATAGCATTAATCCTACCTATTAGGGATAAAGATAAAGGTGACCACTTAGTAAACAAACCTTTAATCTGATCAATTAAGGGTAGAAAATTAAATCTAAATAAATCTTTATGGTTTTTTGTGATTTTGATCCCTAAATAAGTAAAAGAATCATTAACTAATTTAAAAGGTAAATTTCCATAAATTGGGACCCGTTTATTCAAAGGAAACAATTCACTTTTATTAAGATTTAACTTATACCCAGAAAACTCACTAAATTGAGCCAATAATGATAAAACTGCTGGGTTGGATTTCCCCGGGTTAGAAATGAATAGTAATAAATCATCTGCATACAAAGATAACTTATGAATATCTGTCCCACGATTAATACCCAAAATATCCTGTGATTGTCTGATGGCAATTGCCAAAGGTTCTAAGGCAATGTTAAATAGTAATGGACTAAGAGGACATCCTTGTCTAGTGCCCCGAAATAGGCGAAAAAAGGGAGATCTTTGATTATTGGTAAACACTGAGGCTACTGGAGTATGATAAATCAATTTAATCCATGATATAAATACCGGACTAAAATTAAACTTCTCCAACACATTAAATAAGTAAGGCCATTCAACTCTATCAAATGCTTTATCCGCATCTAATGAAATCACGCATTCTGAAGTGTCATGTGAGGGAGTATAAACAATATTCAACAATCTCCTAATGTTAAAAAAAGAATAACGATTTTTAATAAAACCGGTTTGATCATCTGAAATAATTTTGGGTAATACCTTCTCCAATCTAGATGCCAGTAACTTGGAAAAAATCTTGGAGTCTACATTCAATAAAGATATAGGTCTATAGGAAGCACAGTTAGTAGGGTCTTTATCTTTCTTCAATATTAGAGAAATGGAAGCTCTATAAAAAGATTGTGACAAATTCCCCAATCTAATGGCTTCCTCAAAAACCTTACCTAACCAAAGGGAAAGAGTAGCGGAAAAAAAATTAAAAAATTCAACTGTATAACCATCTGGACCCGGTGCTTTCCCAGAATTCATTGAGGAAATAGCCCCTTTAATTTCTACATCCATAATAGCAGTATCCAATATCAAAAGATCATCAGATGATAATCTTGGAAAATTTAATTTCCCAAGAAAATCAGACATGGTATTATGATCTTGAGGAAATTCAGATTGATACAGGGAGGTATAGAAGTCTTGAAATGCCTTATTTATCTCATCATGATTAACTGTCAGATTCCCATTCTGCTGACCAATCTTAGTGATTTGACGTTTAACCAAAGCATTCTTCAATTGACTAGCTAACGGTTTACCAGATTTATCACTACGTATATAAAAATCAGATTTAGTTTTCATTAATTGATTTTCAATCGAGGATGTAAGTAATAAACTATGTTCCATTTGAAGTTCAACCCTTTGTTTGTAAAGCTCCTTACTAGGAGCAATCGAATATTTCTTATCAATCTCTTTAATTTTATCAACCAATAAAAGAGTTTCCATCTTAGTACGTTTCCTCAAACCAACAGAATAAGAAATAATCTGTCCACGTATGTACGCTTTCGCAGGAAATATCATCTGTAGAATTAGTTGAAAAGAAGAAGTCGATCTGCTCCTCCATAAATTTTATAAAGTCAGAGTCTTGCAACAAGGTAGAGTCAAATCGCCATTGTCTGGCATTAGAAGCTGTATCCGTAAATTTCATAGAAAGCAATAATGGAGCATGATCAGAGATAGCTATAATATCTTAGTTACAACCGATTACCAATGGAATAAAACAAGAGTCTACAAAAAAATAATCAATTCTTGAATAAGAGTGATAAACATGTGAGAAAAAAGAAAACTCTTTGTCTTTAGGATGCCGGAATCTCCAAATATCAAAAACTCCATTGTCAGTCAAAAAAGAGTTAATACAAGTGGCCGACTTATTAGGTAAAGTCTGAATAGATAAAGATTTATCCATCAGAGGATTTAAGCAACAATTAAAGTCACCACCCATTATTAACTTATATTCGTTTAAATTGGGTAAAGAGGTAAATAAGGACTTAAAAAAGTCAGGACAATCCACATTTGGAGCATAAACATTAACCAAAGCAACCTTTTTATTACAAAGTAAACCCGTAATTAACAAAAATCTGCCATTCGGATCCGAAAAAATATCATGTTGAACAAATGAAATAGAGGAGTCAATAAAAATTGAAACTCCTTTTACTTTAGCATTCGAATTTGCATGATACTGTTGACCCCACCAAAATCTAAAAAAACGAAATTTGTCCTCCTTCCTCACATGAGTTTCTTGTACAAAAATGATATGAGCATTAAGTCTTTGGAATTCTTTTAAAATCTTCTTTCGTTTAATTGGATGATTTAAACCATTAGTATTCCAAGACACAAAATTAATGGTCTGAGCCATAATTCTAAAATCAACCCTTTGGTATAGAAAGGGTTAACCAACTTATAAACTCATGCACCCGGAAGAGGAACAAAAGTAATGAGAAGACCCGGAAGTGACGACAACACAGACATATTTGAAGTTCAAAAACAGCCCAAATAAAAAAACTAACACAAACTGGTACAAAAAAATAGAATTAGAAAACAGACCATCCCCCCACCCCCCAAGAGAAAGAGAAAAAGCCAAAATATGACTTAAAAAGGGAAAAAGTAAGACTAATCCTACCCCCACGTCAGCTGAAGAACACTCCATATATAAAGGATATATATAAAAGAATCACCCCAACTTTAAAAATTAAAATCACTATAATAAAAAACATATTTCTAAGTATAGTTAGTTGTAAAAAAAAATATAATCACTAAAAAAAATTATAAATCGGGCTCTAGCCCAGACAAAACAAAAAATATTTAAGCTATGATAAACAATGCATTGTAGGAAAAAGACAAAAGAAAGAAAAAAATAACGCCATCTTAAGCAAAACCAAAAATCTTTTTCAAAAAACCACCATCTTAATCAAAGAAAAATTCACCTTCAAAGAATTAAAAATATACCTTTGAAAGAACAAAGTTAATGGACAAGTATGTAGTTAAATGGTTAAAGTGTATAAGGCAAAACAATTAATATGACAAAAACACACTTTAACTGAAGTATAAAGTATAGGATGAACCTACACCAATAACCAGATTTTAATTCAGGTTTAAGAGATCGAGAACCACCTTACACGATCAGAATCGTTCATTTATTACAGACTGGTGTCTGTAGCAGTAGGGAAGTTCTCCTCCAGATATTTTCTCGCTTCTGAAGTTGAAATGAAAACCTGTCGTGGAGCATTCGACGGAGATATTCGAAGCTTCGCAGGGCATAGAAGCGCAGGTTTCAGATTTTTCTCATAACATTCAGCCATCAACTGTTTAAAAAGAAGCCTTCTTTTTAAAAGGTCAGGGCTAAAGTCTTCGATCAGGCGGAAACAAAATTCTTTGAATTTAATCCTTCCTGCCCGACGAGCTGCTCTTATAAGTTGTTCTTTGTCATGTACATAATGAAACCGGACAATTACCACCGAAGGTTTGTCTGTAACACTCGGTGATCGACGCCGAATTCTATTTGCCCGATCCAATAAAGGGGGGTTATTCGGGAAAATCGTCGGAAACGCTTCTTTTAAAAGTTGAGCAAAATATTTCGAAGGGTCATCTTTTTCTATGCCGTCTGAAAGACCAAGTATACGTAAGTTCTGTCTTCTGGACCGATTCTCAAACTCGTCACTTTTGGCTTTAAGGGCATCCATCAGCTTAATGGTCGAAATTAAATCCTGTTGCAGTTTTTCAATAGTCAAATCTCGCTTCCGAGCATCTTCTTGCAGAGACTCAATAAGAGCTTGTTGCTGTTTAATTACTAAATCCGTCTTAACCATGTACTCTTGAAAAGCCTTTATATCTTCTTTAAAAAACTGTTGTAGTTCAGCAAATTTTTTATCCAAAACCTCCATAAACAATTCAAAAGTTAATTGAGTTTGTTGTGGCGGAGCCTGCTTCTTTCCGTTACCGTTCGGATTGCGTCCGGGATCCCATCCCTTAGACCTGAAAGACATTTCTGTTTGCATAGCTTCAAAAGTGCACAACAAACTCTTGGCAGTAAATCCAAAAAAAATTAATAAAGAAACTTTCGGTATAGGTAAAAATAAGCTGAATAAGGGTGATCAAAGGTTAAAAAAAGTAAAGGTTATGGAGCGAATCTAAAACAGTACTCACTCCATGAGCGTCTCCAGCTGACTCTAATGTTTCAGGTCAAATCGTTAATTCAGTCTCTCCACAGACAGGCTAGCTTTACCTGTCAAATGTTGCCACATTTTCTGAATTTATTTCAGATGTCAACAGCATTTTGCTTTTCAATAATTGTTAACAAAAAGCATGCCTGGTTTTATGAGTGCAAGAACAGAATTCAAAAGCAAAGAATCTATGTTTACATTTACTAAATAGTTACCAGCACCTATCTGGTAAGCCTTGGCAAATTCTGGCTACCATACCCTGGAAAAAGTGCTAAGAACTTTAAGAGGATAAACAAATACCTGGAATGAGACCTCATTTATATGAAAAGTCAGTCTGATTGCTTTATAAAGAAAAATGTTAGCCAGAGCTTAACTAGAGGTGAAGAAAACTATTAACAGTTCTGGTAGAGCAGATTGAAAGAGACTACTTTTAATAGATGGATGATAAATAACTGGAAGACAAGATAATTATCAAATTAATTGATAGCAGTGTACAAAATTAATATTATCAAGCTTCTCTACTTATTCCTTCACTCTCAAAGATACAAGTGCATATACCCTTTGACCTCTCTTGCTCCTGCACCCCATTACAATTATTCTACTTAGATCATTGTCTCTCCTCATTCACGAGACTGTATAAGGAATTATACTATTCCTTTACAAGGCAGACTATTCAGCCCCTTGTGACTGCTCCTTTAGTCAGTAAGATAATCACTAATCTTTTATCTCAGTGCCCCTTTCCTGTATTAACTTCACTTTGGAACTACAAAAACAGTAATTTAATTGAAGCATACAAAATTTATATGGGTCTTGCCCTCTGGTTCTAGACACGTCAGCCAGGGCAAATGTCAACCCTGTCAAACCCAATAAGAATTTTGTATGCTTCAATGAGATCACTACAATTTTTATCAAAATGTATCATTTCATAACTGTCTTTGTTGAAAGTTAAAGCTGTTAATAGGAAAATGAGCACATAATTGGAAAAAGAATTCCAGTATAATGAGACATTATATTTTGACATTATATAATTATTATTTGAAAACAAGGAGCTAAAGAGGAAAGAGGATCTAACAGAGCTGGGTACACAAATACACAAGTCAGGAAATGGGAGTGAAAGTGTGTCTCTTTCCGAAAGGAGAGATTCTAGAGATTATCAGATTGACATTTTTCCAAATGATTAACTATTTGACTAAAGTCTACATTGATTGCTTCAATACAGGAAAAAGCCAAAACTGAAACATGTCAGTATGAACACAAGATGCTGGAGGAACTCAGCAGGCCAGATAGTACCTATGGAAAAGAGTAAACAGCCGACATTTTGGCCAAGACTCTTCATCAGGACTGGGAAAAAAAGATGAGAAATCAGAGTAAGAAGGTTGGGACGGGGGTGGAGGGGAAGAGGAAGTAAAAGGTGGTAGGTAATAATAGGTGAATAGGTGAAACCGGGAGGGGGAGCAGTGAAGTAAAGAGCTGCGAAACTGGTGAAAGAGAAATAGCTGGAGGAAAGGGAATCTGATAGGAGAGGATAGAATACCATGGAAAGGGAAGGAAGAAGAACACCAGATAGGGAGGTAAGGAGATATGGTGAGAGAGGGAAACAGGAATGGGGAATAGTGAAGGGACAATTACTGAAAATTCGAGAAATCGACGTTCATGCCATCAGGTTGGAGGTTACCTAGACGGAATACAAGGTGTTACTCCTCTAACCTGACTGTGACCTTATCGCAGCAGTACAGGAGGCCATGGACTGACATGTCAGAATGGGAAGTAGAGCTGAAATGAGTGTCTACTGGGAGATCCCACATTATCTGGTGGACACAGTATAGGTGCGCAGAAAAGCAGTCTCCTAATCTATGTCGGGTCTCACTGATATAATGTCAATATGAAAAGCAAACACGAGGAAATCTGCAGATGCTGGAAATTCAAGCAACACACACAAAATGCTGGTGGAATGCAGCAGGCCAGGTAGCATCTATAGGGAGAAGCACTGTCAACGTTTCGGGCCGAGTCCTGACAAAGGGTCAACATGCTTCTCCCTATAGATGCTGCCTGGCCTGCTGCGTTCCACCAGCATTTTGTGTAATGTCGATATGAGACAGTCAGCAAGAAATCTTGCAAAGAATCAGAAAAAATATTCAGTCTGCTGGAGGAACTCATGAGTCAAGCAGCATCTGTGGGAGGAAAAGAGCTGTTGATGTTTCTGGGTGAAACCCTGCATCAGGACCAAGAGTGGAGGCTCAAAATGGCCAGTATAACGTATATGCCAGTTTAACACTGGTCAGCTCACTTCTCCAATCTAAGCCCTGACACAGGGTTTCATCTCAAAACATTGATAATTCCTTTCCTACCAGATACTGCTTGACCTGCCAAGTTCTTCCAGCAGATTGTTAGTTGCTCCAGATTCCAGTATCTGCAGTCTCTTGTGTCTCCAGATAATTCAGAAGAACCATAAGTGACTGGGTGTGGAACTTCATACTGCAAAGTGTGCTTAAAACAAACTGCACAATTACAACTAAAAATAAGGGGAGGGAAATACAGGGCTATACTGATAGCATTAATTTAAGAAATAAGTTCAAATGGACATTGATGCCACATAGACTGACTGGGAAGAATGGCCTTTCTTGTGCCACAAGGTATGTATTCCTCTGAGTTGTTATGATCTGAAATGCACTACCAAAAAGCATGGCAAAAAGTTTCAATAATAATGTTCAAAAGGCAAAAACATCAAGGCTGTGAAAAAAAATTCAATGGACAGCCTGCCCACAAAGAGGTACAAAATTGCCACTTCTTGTGTTGTATCATTATAAAGTGTCTCTACAATGTCAAAAAAATGACTATTTTTTCATAATACCACAACAAGAACTGTAAACTCTGGATAGCAATTTGCATTTGGATATTACCTATAGTAATATTGCATATTGAACACAGAAACCTGGCAGAAGCATTAATATCAACTTAAATGGATTCTAAAATATTGCATTTACATTAGTAAATGTCAGTACATGCATAGGAAGGGAAATAAACTCTGCTAACAATCTGCTGGATGGGACAGTAAGCATGGACTAGATGGGCTGAAAGGACTGCTTTTGTGCTGTATTTCTCTATGAGAAGGAACAGAAGAAGAAATAGAAATGGGAAGAAAAAACAAAAGCATGGTATGCCACTCAGATTTCAAAATATTATGAACTTTTAGCATAAGAAAATATCAGAAACTAAAAACTGAGAGACAAAGATAAATTTAATACAGAAGATATTTGAATCATGAAATAATTTAAGAAAATACTTACACTTGAAAAACACATCATTATTAAGAAATTATGCCTTGGGACTAGTAGATAACTTTACAACAAATATAAGAATTAAAATTACTGAAGAGAAAACCTGAAGTGTAATTGGAGCAGAAAATGCATCCATAATCAACTAATGCTACAATAATATTCACACACACAAAGTGCCGGAGGAACAGCTGGCCAGGCAGCATCTATGGAAAGGCGTATTCAGTCGACATTTTGGGCCGAGTACTTCTTCATGACAACCCATCCTGAAGAAGAGTCTTGGCCTGAAATGTCAACTGTTTACTGTTTTCCACAGATGCTGCCTGACCTGCTGAGTTGCTCCAGCATTTTGTGTGTGTTGCTCTGGATTTCCAACTTCTGCTGACTTTCTATGTTTGTGATAATACTCACATCCTTCTTTCCATAAATTATCAAGCTGATTCAGAAGAACAAAATCAGACAATTATTCTGGTGACCATATTCTGGATATGTGATGATTATTTCTAATTAGTATTATTATTATTAGAACAAGCAGCCCAGCATAAGCCCCAAGAGCTGATTATGGATCCATCTTGAAAAACAAGGCACCTTGAATAGGAAATTTAATAGACATCACAGCCAGGTTCTGAGTTCAACAGCTTAAGCTTTAGCATTAGAAACAGGAGTAGGCTACTTGGCCTTTGGTGCCTAACCAGACATTAAGTTAAATTATGGCTGACCTTTTATCTCAGCATAATACTCCTACACTAAGCCCATTTGCTCAACTCCCTTAATATCTACAAGTATATCACTCATTTATCTTGAATGTATTCAGCAACTGGGATTCCACTGGCATTTTGGGAAGTGAATTCTAAGAATTCACCACATACTGGCTGAAGAGATTTTGTTTTTCTCACCTTAGTCTTGCATGGTTGACCTTTGATTCTGAATAAGCTAGACAGGCAAAAACCCAGCTTTAACCTGCCAAGTCCTGTAAAAACTATGCATGTTTCAACAAAATTATCCCTCATTCTGCTAAACTCCAGAGAACATAGAGGCATTCTACCTAATCTTTTCTCTTGGTATATTCCTCCTGCCGCAAAGATCAGTCCAGTCAGCTTTTGCTGCACTCCCTGTATCGTAAATATATCTATTTTTCACAGAGATTTGAGAGACCAGACATGTGCCCAACATTCCATATACAATCATGACAGGGCAATCAAAAAGATTGTTTTTGTACTCCATTCCTCCTGCAATACTGTCCATCATACAGTTGTTTCCTGAGACAAGTTACATCACAGGAAACCATGACATCATACTGGTTTTCCAAGACAGCCTCTATCTAATTTCAGCCATCAGTCCTCTCTCCATGACCTTGCAAATTTTTCTTCAGTGCACTTTTATCCAATTCCTACTTGATCACCACAAAGGAATCAGTCTCCACCACATCGAAGGACAGTGCATTCCACATTCCAATTACACACTGCACTAAAAAAAATCTTCTGTTCATGTCAATCTTAATTCCTCGCCCTTTATTTGATACTTGTAACCTTCAGTCAGCAACCCCACACCATACGGAATAAGTTCTGTCTGCATCACTCATTGTTTTGCATAGCTCTATCAAATCACTCCTCAGTTTTCCTCAAAGAAAACAGTTCTAGTCTCTCTAACCTGTCCTTTTAACTTTAGTTCCTCTTCCAGGAATCACTCTTGCAAACTTTTACTGGAAATTTCACATCCTTTCAATGATGTGCCAACCAGAATTGTACACAATATTCCAGCTGCGACCAGACCAGTATTATATAAATGTTCAGCATGACTTCCCCTCTTATATTCTGTGTCTCTATTGTCAATACCCAAAGTTATCTATGTCTTATCAACCACTTTCTCCACTTGCCTTGCCTTTTGTTCAATGACTTCTGCAGATATATCCTGAGGTACCTCTGCTCCTGCACCCTTTTTTGAACAACATCCTATATAGTCTCTCCTCAATTCATCCCACCTTTCATTTCTCTACATCTACCTATTCCACCAATCTGCAATCTATCAGTCCTCACAGTACACTATGCCAAGTTTTGTGTCATTTGCAAATTTAGAAATTGTGGCTTGCACCTTTTAGTTGGCCATTAGTAAAGAAGCAAAAATATTAATGGCCTATTCCCAACCCTACTTCAAAGCAAAACTATTCATCATGACTCTCTTTTTGTCTGTTACTTATCCAACTTCATATCTATGCCATCAAAGTCCCTTTTGTGCCACATGCCCAGCAAATCAAAAGCCACTTGGAAGTGGAGGGGGTAATCTTAATCAACTATTAATTACCTCATCAAAACATTCTATCAAATTGTTCAAATCTGTTCTTCACTCAACAAATCTATGTAGTTTACTTCAATGAATCTATTTTCCTCCAAGTTTATTCGACTGACCCTGTAGTTGCCAAGCTTATCCTTATTCTTTTTTTCAGTACAAAGAAATAATATTTGCCATTCTTAAATCTCTGGCATCATCTCTGCATTCATACAGCACTGAGAGATTATCATCCGTGTTCCTGTATTTCCCTCAGAATTTTAAGATACATTCCATCCACTCCAGAGAACTGACGAACTTTAAATTCTACCATCTTTTCTTCCAAATCACAGAAACACACAACAGCAAGGAAAAAAGCCCTTCAGAGGAATCGAAAACTAACCTTCCTCCATCTTTCTCATCAACCAGAAAGCTCTGAATTTATGCTCTCTTTGAATCTCAAGGATATATGCCTCAACTGCACTTGACCATCCCTTCCCTAAAGACAATCCAATTGTCTACTACAATTTGCCTGTCAACTTCCTCACATAAGCACCCAATTTCTTTTCATCAGCAAACTAACTAACATTGCACCATGGTCACCTCATCCCAATGATTTAAACAGATTGTTAACAGCTGGAGCACCAGCACACAGCACTAATCACAGAACCCCAAATTATTTAACCAATCCTCAACCTTAGAATATTATCCCAATTCAATGTGGTCTAATTGTGTTTGATAAGATTCCACATGAAGATATTAAAGACCTGACTACAATAGTATGAATGGCAGTGATGCTTCACTACCACATGAACTCTATGCCTTCTGTGCATGCTTTGAAAAGGAGAACACAATTACAGCTGTGAAGATCCCTGCTACAACTGATGACCCCATGAAAATTGTCTCAAAGGCTGATGTTAGACTGTCTTTAAAGAGAGTGAACCCTCGCAAGGCAGAAGGTCCTGATGGAGTAACTGGTATGGCTCTGAAAACCTGTGCCAACCAACTGCCGGGAGTATTCAAGGACATTTTTAACCTCTCACTGCTACGGGCAGAAGTTCCCAATTGCTTCAAAAAGGTAACAATTATACCAATGCAAAAGAAGAATAACGCGGGCAACCTTAATGACTATTGCCCGGTAGCACTCACATCAACAGTGATGAAATGCTTTGAGGTTGGTTATGACTAGACTGAACTCCTGCCTCAGCAAGGACCTGGACCCATTGCAATTTGCCTATTGACACAATAGGTCAATGGGAGATACAATCTCCATGGCTCTTCACACAGCTTTAGATCATCTAGACAACATAAACACCTACGTCAGGATGCTGTTCACTGACTATAGCCCAGCATTTAATACCAACATTCTCACAATCCTGATGCAGAACCTGGGCTTCTATACTTCCTTCTGTAATTGGATCCTTGACTTTCTAACCGGAAGACCAGTCTGTGCGGATTGGTGGTAACATAGCCTCTTTGCTGACGATCCAACACTGCCGCACCTCAGGGGTGTGTGCTTAGCCCACTGATCTACTCTCTGTATATACGTGACTGTGTGGCTACGCATAGCTCAAATACCATCTAAAAATTTGCTGACAATACAACCATTGTTGGTAGAATCTCAGGTGGTGACGAGAGGGCATACAAAAGTGAGATATGCCAACTAATGGAATGGTGCCGCAGCAACAACGTGGCACTCAACATCAGGAAGACAAAAGAGCTGACTGTGGACTTCAGGAAGGGTAAGACAAATGAACACACACCAATCCTCATAGAGAGATCAGAAATGGAGAGAGTGAGCAGATTCAAGTTCCTGGGTGTAAAGATCTCTGAGGATCTAATCTGGTCCCAACATATTGATGTAGTCATAAAGAAGGCAAGACAGCGGCTATACTTTATTAGGAGTTTGAAAAGATTTGGCATGTCAACAAATACACTCAAAACCTTCTATAGTTGTACCATGGACAGCATTCTGACAGGCTGCATCACTGTGGGGTATGGAGGGGCTACTGCACAAAACCAAAAGAAGCTGCAGAAGGTTGTAAATCTAGTCAGGTCCATCTTGGGCACTAGCCTACAAAGTACACAGGACATCTTTAGGGAGCAGTGTCTCAGAAAGGCAGCATCCATTAGTAATTACCTCCAGCACCCAGGGCATGCCCTTTTCTCACTGTTACCATCAGGTAGGAGATACAGAAGCTTGAAGACACACACTCAGTGATTCAGGAACAGCTTCTTCCTCTCTGCCATCCGATTCCTAAAAAGACTTTGAAGCTTTGGACACTACCTCACTTTTTTTAAAATATACAGCACTTCAGTTTTTGCACATTTTTTAATAAATCTATTCAATATACGTAATTTATTTATTATTGTTTTATTTAATTTATTATTATTATTTTTTGTCCTCTCTCTGCTACATCATGTATTGCATTGAACTGCTGCTGCTAACTTAATAAATTTCACACCATATGCCAGTGATAATAAACCTGATTCCGATTCTGATTCTAATATATCCATTGGATCCATTCCAATTATTCTACAAGATAAAAGCTCCAAAAGACAACAATAGGTAATTTGAAATACCACCCCTGCCACATCCTGTCTCTCTGATCTCACTTTTGTTGGAGATGGACACGTGGGCATGAATCTCAGGGATTCCCCAGAAAAGCAATGCAGTGAAGGTCAGTGCTTATTGAGGGTGGAAAGAAAGGCATTGTGCCAGCTTCCTGACTTTGGTGACTGGGATATGTCTGAACCTGGACAGGAAGGTATGAATGATTGGATTAAAAAAAATACATTTGTTTTTATGTTTCATTGCAGTAGCTTGCCGAAATCCTCTTTTAGTTCACCCAAACACTGGTGAACGTTCATTAGATAATGGAAAAATAAATAAAATGGAAGCAAATTCAGAAATCAGACGTACAAATGGACTCGGGAGTCCTCATGTATGACTACCTAAAGGTTAACTTACAGGTTGAGTATGAAGGAAGGAAGCCCAATATAATGTCAGCATTCATTTCAAAAGGACCAGAACATAAAAGCAAAGATTTAATGCTGAAGCTTTATTACGCTTTGGTCAGAAGGCTTTGGAGTACTATGAGCAGTTCTGGTCCCCTTATCTAAGAAGGATGTGCTAGCATTGGAGGCAGTCCAGAAGAGGTTCACAATAATATTCCCAGAATGAAAGCATTAACTTATGAGGAGTGTTTGATAGCATTGTGTATTCAATATTTCAATAACATTTGAGTAATCCTGTGTGTGTGTGTGTGTGTGTGTGTGTAAGTATGTGATATATTGATTATTCTTTTTGTTTAAATAATTAAAAAAATATATTAATTACATACATCATCATACTACCACATGATACATGCACGGCTCGTATAGATGAAGTAGACTCATATCCCCAGACTCCTGGTCTCCCTTTGAATTAATTTAATGTTTTGAAATTACAAAACTTAACATCAGCAATGAGGTACTTTTAAAATGCATCCGACATGGCTACTGATCTGTTAAATTGCAGCAAGGGAAACGGTCAAATTAAAAACAACACAGGGAACATTGAGTTAAAACAAAAGCTAGCACAAGGAGAAGGTTGAGTTTTAAAATAGTATCCTTCTTCAGAAGAGAAGACACATCAAGTTTTTTTTAAAAAGGAAACCCAGAAGACATAGCTGGTGATAACAATCAGAAATGATTGGTTAAACAGTATTTTGAAGCAAATAAAATAGCCAATGAGAAGTGGATGCTAATTTTGCTGAATGCATTGGGTTCAAAGGCATTCAGTTTGTTTTGTAGTTTAACTGCTCCAACTAAACCATCAGAACTCAGCTTTCCTGATACTGTCAAAGTAATGCAGGAACCTTTAGAACCACAACCAGTGTTGATTGCAGAACACTTTAGGTTTCATAAGCAGAATGAAAAGGAAGGGGAATCCATTTCAGCATATGTGGCTGACTTGAAGACATTATCTGAGCATTGTCAGCTCAGAAATGATACACTCAGTTATCGTTTAGTTTGTGGAATCGTAAAAGAAAGCATTCAAAAATGGCTCCTAACTGAAGCAGTTTACATTCAAAGAAACTAAGTAAATCGCTGTTTCAATGGAGACCACAGTCAGAGACGCAATTGAGTTGCAGTCAGGAATGAAAGTGAGTGTGAATAAAATTGCATCGCTTGAACAGAAACAGGCCTGGTTGAACAAATTGTACTAAACAAATGTATATTTAAATGCGAAACTTGCAGAAAGTATAACAAAGTAGGACATAAACATACAAAGAGCACGTTGAGCAAATAGAAATAAATGGACTGCGTAGAGAAGAGAAAATACAGTTCAAGTTGCAGTTTCAAAAAGAGCACTAATCTGTGCACTGTTGATGAAAAATCTGGTAATGATGAGTGACACAGAACTGTATAGCCTTGAGATTTACAATTTGAAAACTAATCGGAGACTAGCAATATGGCTTACACCCAAAGTGAACAGCAGATTAATTAAAATGGAATTAGACACACAGGTTTGGCTGTTTCAGTCATTCCACAAAATGTGCTTGAATGGCATTTCAAAGATACTAAACTGAAGTCTGCAAATAGCCAACTATTTATACTGGAGAAAAGATAACTCCTGTGGGAAGAACATTCATGACAGTGAAATACAACAACCAACACATCACATTGAGCTTGTATGTGGTAAAAATGTAAGGACCAGCATTGTGGGGGCAGAACTGGCTGAGACAACTTCAACTTGATTGGTGATCCATCCACCATTTGCATGTCGCATCCTCTACAATAAAGTCAACCAAAAGCAAAGCCAGCAAGGTACTGGACGATGCCACAACTGTCTCATGGACTGTTGCACAACAAAGGACAAATAAGTGTTGATACCAACCTGTGTGCCTCTGGTTGGAAAGCTGATCTGACCAAGGAAGGACCATGCTGCTCAGAGGAAGCATGAAAGTGACAAAAGCAGTTGTCTGATTACAACAGTTTTTGTAGGCAATATATCTGAGAATGCTTCTGATATGCTAATCAGGCAATTGCAAATAACTTGATTTTAAGCAGGTTGAGAGCTTAAGGAGCTTGAGGAAAGTTGCAAGCTTTCAGCTTTTGTGAGTATGAAGACTAAGAGTCTACTCTGTGCCAATTAAGGTTATTGGATGAACTTCAAGTGGGAGATAAAAACTTGCTTGAAAAAGTAAATGAAAAGACCAAAGCCCAGATGGATGAAGGGAAGGCCAAAAAGAAAGGAGTCAATGAGATAAAAAAAAGAGGATTCATCAGATGATGTTGTGAATGAGGAATCCAAGAGCAGGATCAGATCGTAAAGGGAGCAATAGATGGATTAGTAAGAGAATACTCCAGTGAACTAAATGGACCACCCTAAGATCAAGATGCACAAATTAGAAGAAGAAAAAGGAGGGAAGAGATGGAGAGACAGAACATGAACGAGAAAGAGAAAGGCAAAGACTGAAGGAACACGAGAAAGGAAAAAGTGATCGAAGCAAATCCAGAGAGAAAAGGAGAAGAAAGGCGTCCAGAGCTGTCAAAACCACTTCATACTGTCTCAGATGCAACTTCTATAGTCACTATGGAGAATGCCCCAGAATCCGAGATTGTTCTCACAGCCACAAAGCTCATCAGCCAAGCAGAGTAATCCTTTGTCAGGAAAGATGTTATCCTTAAACAGTAAGAAATACTCCACAGAGATTAAATCTTCAGACCTGAATGGGATCATTTAAAATTTACTATTCTGTGGATGTCTGTACATAGTACTTGCATTATTTACATTTGTAGTATACTGTATGTATGGTATATGTATACAAGCTGAGATGGTTTCTATATTGCTGGAGTTTAGAGCTAAGCAGGAAGGAGTGCTGTGTAATTAATATTTCAATAGCATTTAAGTAATCTTATACATACAGTATATGTTGGTTGATTAAGTATTCCTGGTCATTTAAATAATTAATTACAGGTTATAAGTAAAAACACATTTATTGCATACGTGTGTGCCTCGCTTTAAGAAAAGACAAAGTTACACCCGTATTCTTAGACTCCCTGTTTTTCTTTGAATTAATTTATTGTTTTGAAATTACAAAACATATGACTCTGGGCTGTTACATACCCATGGGTATCTTGTGCTTGTCACATGACCATGATGTAGTTGAGGCTATGCTGGACATGAGGTAATGGTCTTGTCATGGTGGAGTGACGTCATTTTCCCGCCAGCGAGAGGTCATGTGATAGTTTTTTCCCCAACAGGGTATAAAAGGAGAACCCCTCCCTGTGTTGGTGGGGCAGTTCATAGCTGAATTTGCCAGTGACTCCATGTTGCCGTGTATTCGATGTTATGACGCAGTTTTATTTTAAGGTGGAGTTTTACTTTCTGCCTTAGTTTCAAAGGTTATTGCCGGTAGTTTTGCTACAATACTGCCAGTTAAAATCCAGTCGGAGAGTGAAGATTCATCGAAGTTCGGGAAGCTGAAAGATCAAGGACAGTTAATGTCAACGGTGAAACAGATTTGACCTTTATTTAATCTTCGTACAAGGAATTAGTAACTTGTGTCCACGATAACTCCTGCTTTGCCAAAAAAGAGCAGAAAGAGTTGGATGCAGAGTTTCACCAAGGAAAGGTCAGTGCCTTTAAGCCGTTTTATTTCCTTCAATCGTAAATCCCTTAGCAAAGCATACTTCATCTGGGATCAGCAGTAACATCGTGAAAGAGGATTTAATTCAAGGAAAGTCTCCTTAGTATTGCAAAAAGAAGTCCAAAATGATTTAAAAGAACTGAGTTCACATTTCTCGCTTCAAGAACTGTTCAAGCTGCTGTATCACAGCTGACTTCCGGTTAAGTTAGTCGTTTGTTTACTTTTGGGTTTTTTTTAAGCAGTGTTTAATAAATGTTTTATTTGTTATAAAAAACCTGTCTCAATCATATATTCATTGTTGCTGGATTGTAACAGGGCCTGTACTCACTGGAGTTTAGAATGATGAGTGGGGATCTCATTGAAATCTATTGAATACTGACAAGTCTAGATAGGGTTGATGTGGAGAAGAAGTTTCCTATAGTGGGAGAGTCTAGGATCAGAGAGCACAGCCTCAGAATCTAAGGATCTTCCTTTAGAACAGAGATGAGGAGAATATTCTAAGCCAGAGGGTGACAAAGTTGTGGAGTGTCTTTAGTCATGTCTTGTTGTTCCATGGAGCAAATCAAATTGGGTGGAAACTGACTCTGTGATGGCAAGATTACAGGAAGAGGCTAAAAGGGATCACTTCTCACTGAGTCTGTTTATTTATGCTTCAGCTTTACTTGGAATTCACGTACTGGGTACTGCTTTCACTGAGGATGGGGATACTCTTCCTTGAATTAGCTTAATTGCTTAGCACTATTCATGTGGCTTCGGCTGAACTGCTTTGATCTGAGTTGTGCACCTCACAGCTCTATATACTGTATAAAAACACAAAATGCTGGCAGAACTCAGCAGGCCAGACAGCATCTATGGGGGGAGGTAATGATGACGTTTCGGGCCAAAACCCTCTATATACTGTATGATGTTTTTGGGTTCAGCAGGTACATGCTCCCCCTCCCCCCACTCATGCAGCAAGATGGCCCTATTTTTGAAGTAGGCTTGATGATAGCCATGAACAAAGAGACATAACTACAACAAAAGCAGCCAGTAATTTAAAACAGAGGTGCAGAGAAATATCGTTTCTCAGTACGTAATGAATCGCTGGAATTCTCTAACCCTGAAGGTGGTGGAGGCTAGATTATTTAAAGTAGGGTAGATAAATATTTGAAAGATTGAGAAATTGAGGGTTATGAGGAACTGGTACAGAAGAAGAGCTGGGGCCAGAAAGGTAAGCCATGATTGTACTGAATGGAAGAGAAGGCTTCAAGTGGCTTCTCCTTACTCCCTGTTGTAATCTTGAATTCTTACTGCTAGAATGCTCTTTCACAGTCCACAAAAAAAAACTAGGGTTAACACTCTGACTTGCAGGTATTGAAATTATTTCAAGCCTAGAGGTCACAGGTCAAAGCAACATAATTCTACTGCTTAGATCGATTGTCCGCTCCTACATTTGCTCTGTATTGAGCTTTCAGATCCTGGCCTGACAGTGGAACAAGAGGCACCATGGATCATTGAAGGAGAAATCTGGCACAATGGTTAAAATATTCAGTTCTGTGAGTTGAGCTATGCCAGAGTGATGTTTGACCAGGCTGCAAGGTAACTTCCCATTCGACAGATACCTTATTGAGGTTTAGAAAGGTTGGGAGTAACATCAGAGTGTTTAGAATAATCAAAGTACAGACAGCAGCATAGAAACTCACTGCAGTAAAAATCCCTTTATCCAAATTGTTCTCTTTGAGTGAAACAATATCTCAAATTTCTTCACTAAGTGACCTTTAATTTGGCCTCACCTTCTCCCTGCGTAGCAGCTTTGAGTGTCCTATGGACCCCAAGATCCCTCTGATTCTCCACACTACCAAGAGTCTTATCATAAATGCTATACTCTGCCATCATATTTGACCTACCAAAATGAACTACCCCACACTTATCTGGGTTGAACTCCATCTGCCACTTATTAGCCCAGTTTTGCATCTTATCAATGTCTCGCTGTAACCTCTGACAGCCCTCCACACTATACACAACACCCCCAACCTTTGTGTCATCAGCAAATTTACTAACCCATCCCTTCATTTCCTCATAAAAATCACAAAGAATAGGGGTCTCAGAACAGATCCCTGAGGCACACTACTGGTTACTAACCTCCATGCAGAATATGACCCATCTACAATCACTCTTTGCCTTCTGTGGGCAAGCCAGTTCTGGATCCACAATGTCCCCTTGGATCCCATGCCTCCTTACTTTCTCAATAAGCCTTGCATGGGGTACCTTATCAAATGCCTTGCTGAAATCCATATACACTATATCTATGGCTCTACCTTCATCAATGTGTTTAGTCACAACCTCAAAAAATTCAGCTAGGCTTGTAAGACACGACCTGCCTTTGACAAAGCCATGCTGACTATTCCTAATCATATTATGCTTCTCCAAATGTTCATAAATCCTGTCTCTCAGGATCTTCTTCATCAACTTACCAACCACTGAAGTAAGACTCACTGGTCTATAATTTCCTGAGCTATCTTTACTCCCTTTCTTGAATAGGGGAACAACATCCGCAAACCTCCAATCCTCCGGAACCTCTCCCGTCCTCATTGATGATGCAAAGATCATTGCCAGAGGCTCAGCAATCTCCTCCCTCACTTCCCACAGTAGCCTGGGATACATCCCATCCGGTCCCAGTGACTTATCAAACTTGATGCTTTCTAAAAGCTCCAGCACACCCTCTTTCTTAATATCAATGTCAAGCTTTTCAGTCCACTGCAAGTCATCCCCACAATGGCCAAAATCCTTTTCCATAGTGAATACTGAAGCAGGACACTCAAAGCTGCTGTGCAGATTGACTGTGGTTAAGAAGGCATATGGAGCATTGGCCTTCATCAATTGTGGGATTGAGTTTAAGAGCCGAGGGTTAATGTTGCAGCTACTGTATATAGGACCTTGGTCAGACCCGACTTGGAGTACTGTGCTCAGTTTTGGTCGCCTCACTACAGGAAAGATATGGAAGCCCTAGAAAGGGTGCAGAGGAGATTTACAAGGATGTTGCCTGGATTGGGGAGCATGCCTTATGAGAATAGGTTGAGTGAACTCGGCCTTTTCTCCTTGGGTGACGGAGGATGATAAGTGACCTGATAGAGGTGTACAAGATGATGAGAAGCATTGATCATGTGGATAGTCAGAGGCTTTTTCCCCAGGGCTGAAATGGCTAGCACAAGAGGGCATAGTTTTAAGTTGCTTGGAAGTAGATACTGAGGAGATATCAGGGGTAAATTTTTGTTTTACGCAGGGAATGTGAGTGCGTGGAATGGGCTGCTGGTGGCAGTGGTGGAGGCAGAAATGATAGGGTCTTTTAAGAGACTCCTGGATGGATACATGGAGCTTAGAAAAATAGGTGGGGGGATGGGTAAGCCTAGGTAGTTCTAAGGTAAGGACATGTTCAACACAACTTTGTGGGCCAAAGGTCCTGAATTGTGCTGTAGGTTTTCTATGTTCTATGTTTCTATGTTCTATTAAGTACCTCTGCTATCCCCTCTGGTTCCATACACACTTTTCCACTGTCACACTTGATTGGTCCTATTCTCTCATGTCTTATCCTCTTGCTCTTCACATATCTGTAGAATGCCTTAGGGTTTTCCTTAATCCTGTCCACCAAGGCTTTCTCATGACTCCTTCTGACTTTGACACTCTTAATTTAATTCTTAAGCTCCTTCCTGATCTCTAACATTACCTAGTTAATGAGTTGCTCTGAAATCTAATGGGAAGAAGCTGTCCTTAAAGCATTGAGATTTTGTCTTCAGGTTCCTGTAACTTCTCCCTGATGGTAGTAACGAGAAGACAGTATATCCTGGATGGTGAAGGTCCATAATGATATAAGCTGCCTTTGTGAGGAATTGCCTTTGAAGATGTCCTCGATAGTGAAGAGGGGTGTGCCTTTGGTGGAGTTAGATGGGTCTTGCGATCCTGTGCATTGGAGGCTCCTTACCAGATTATGATGCAACCAGTTGAAATGCTCTTCAATGTATATCTGTAGAAATTGACTAGAATCTTTGGTGGCATAAAAATCTCTTCAAACTCCTAATGAAGTAGAGCCGCTGCATGCTTTCATGATTGCCTCCAGGATAGTTCCCCTGAGATGCTAACATCCAAGAACATGAAATTGCGCGCCATCTCCACTAATCTATCAATGAGGATTGGCGTATGTTCTCCCAACTTGCCCTTCCATAAGTCTACAATCAATTCATTGGTCTTGCTGATGTTGCTGTCTAAAGGTGAATCCTTGAATATGGTCCAGTTAACCAATTTAAAGCAGTCCTCTAAGCATTACTCCACCTTCCTTGACCATATTTTCATCGTCCTCAGTCTCTGCCAAAATGACAGTACAGCCAGGTGATCTAACTTGCCAAAGTGCAGGTGTGAGACAGCAAAGGAAGCATTCTTGATGGTGGTGTAACAGTGACTGAGTGTGTTGGCTCCCCTAGTTCTTTAGGTGACATGTTGGTGGGAGTTTGTTAGAGACTTCTTCAAGCTAGCCTGGTTGAAGTCCCCCATGTCCATTGGGAAGGTATCAGTGTGCACTATCTCATGACTGCTGATCACAGTACTCAGCTCATCCAATGCCAGCTTGATGTCTGCCACAGATGGAAAATATACTGCTACCAGGCTGATGACAGAAAACACCCTTGGCAGATAGAACCGACAACACTTGACCACCATATCTGCCAGGTCAAGGGAACAGGACTGAGACAGAAGCAGTGCATCTGCAAACCACAAAGTGTTAATCATGATGCAAAACTATCTGGTCCATACAGTGCACGATGAGTGCTGGGGTGAGCCATGGCTCAGTAAAGCAGTGTACAGAGTGGGGCAGTGGAGTAGATTTGGGATGGATGACTGGGCAGACAGTTGAAGCTGAGGAACAAGTGAATTGAGGGTGGATAGTGGTGGAGACTATCAGTGAGACCAGAGGATATCAATAGCAAACAGCAACAGGAAATCAGGAAGCATGGTTACCTAGAAAGAAAACTTAAAGAGGAAACCACATTGAAAAAAGTGGATGCCTTAGGAGCAGCTACAGTCAGAACAATCCCAGGGAAGGAATAAGCCCTCCAGTTTTGGCTGGCTTTATTGTACAAGGTGTGCTCTTCACAGGCTCTGTCTAACTAGAACCAACAGTAAAAGTCAAGAGTGAAGGAGAAAGAGAGAAAAGACCTCTCTCATTTAAAAGTAGTAGACTATTAATAAAACAATCTTTACCGAGTTGGGGATTATATAATTTTGGGGAGTAGAGAACAAGGTGGAATAGAAAGTACTGTACCTTAGAGACACATTAATGTTCACACGTAGATAAATGATTTAGTCCACAAAACAAAACTAGGTGCAAATAACAAACCTTTCCAAATGGTGTATCCACATTTTTCTCACATTTTTCCTCCAAAATATCCAGGTCACACAGTCCTGAGCCACCAATAATTCCAATCTGTAGTTCAAGAAAAAATAAAAATCGAAATTAATTATATAGACACTAACCATCACTAAGATCTATTATCAATAATACATCCCTCTCCACCATCAGAAATATCTACAAGACATTGCCTCAGGAAGATAACACCTATCATTAAAGATTCCCACCATCCAAGCCATGCCATTTTCTCTCAGCTGCCACTGGGCATGAGGTATAGAGCTCTGAATTCCCACACCACCACAGTCAAGAACAGCTACATCCTTCAACCATTCGGTCCTTGATGTCTCTATGGGGGTTCAGACTAAGTAATGAGGAGAGATTTGCCACAAGCAGTTGGCGGGAGAGTAACCAGATATTTTAATAGTTGAACTACCAGGAATTCAGCAAAATGAAGAGCTTAGTCAGGGTGGTGTTCCGGAGTGGGCTATGGGTTACCCTAGGTAATTTCTAAGGTAAGGACATGTTTGACACAGCTTCGTGGGCTAAAGGGCCTGTATTGTGCTGTAGGTTTTCTATGTTTCATTATGTTCAGGTACATTCAGCCAAATCTATACAAGTACTTGTGGGAGTAAACAAGCTGGCAAGTAGTTAATTCTTGCAGAAATTAGCAGTTCCTTTACACAGAGTAACAAAAAAAAGTCATTAACAGATCGTGCTTTCTCAGGAAGAAATATATTTAAACATTTCGTCATCTACCTCTTAAATCTCCATTAAAAGACATCTTATAGTTAAGAATATGTAAAAGTTGTACTGGTTTTGGCTTTACTTAACTGATTCCTCAACTGTTAAAAGGAATTGACAGATCATTCATTACACTATATGTAAGTTGAGTACTGCAGATGTCCATTTACAAATAAAACACTTTGGGGTATCATTAAACTATAAAAGGCATTATATACATCCAGGATTATCTTATGATAGTTTGTTCCTTATAACACCATATTTGCACTGCTGATAAATTCTAAATTTTCAATGCAAAAGCTCAAAGTTAGTGCCATTTCATTAGAGTTCCTAACAGGGACACTTCTTTTACTCTTATTAGGGAGAGAGAGCCTGTGGTGTGCTGAATTACAGGGTGAACGAGTAGTCTTTGGGGGACTACAAGTCTGTGTCTTTATTGATGCTTTGCAGCACTCTTGATTGCTCGGTGGGGGGATGCCAATTCTTTTATGGCTGGCGGCGGTGGGAGGGGGAACTGGGGGGAGAGCTTTGGGATTCTAACATTTAACTGTCATTCATTATTTGGGGTACTCTGTTTTTCTTGGATGTTTGTGAAGAGAAAGAATTTCAGGATGTATATTGTATACATTTCTTTGACATTAAATGCACTTATTGAAACCTACTGAACATAGCTGATTTGCATTATTCCAGCATTCCTGAGGATTAAGTACTTTGATAGAATAGCAATATATAACAACACAGCAATGTCAGGTGGTTCTGAAGTAAGCATTTTTATTCAAATTCTCCTGATCAGGGAATAGTAAGAGGATGACATCGAACAGATGATCCAGAGATGGAATGATAGAAGGGTAGGTGACCCTGTAAGAGTCAACTGAGATTGGCAGGAGTATGGGGTAGGGGGAGAGAAGATCCTATTAGGAGGCAGCTGAAGGAGAGATAATCAGCTCCAATGTACTGTGTCAGAGTAAAGCAGGCATCAATCAACAGACCTCATACGTGCAGCATAATTTTACAAATGACTGCCAAGGAAGTCTTATTTAAATCCTACCCAACAGGTCATAAAGTGGAAATGAAAAAATACAAATTAAAATATCCAATTTGCTGTAAAAATGTGGTACCAAAAGTAAAAGAGAGAAAAGTGACAAAGAAAAGTGTTAGTAAGACAAAGTAATGCACACAAAAAGCTGTAGGAACTCAGCAGAACAGTCAGCATCTGTGGAAAGGATTAAAGAGTCGATAGTTAAAAGAATATTTTATTTAAATCTCCATTTTTTTAAATTTTGGAAGAATTGCATGTGCATAGTTTTCTTTCAGAGCCTGTCAATTCCATTAGACCAGCCTTTCTCAACCTATTTGCTCTGGAGAAACGCGTGAAATAATTTTCATGTCTCAGGGAACCCCTGCGTAAAAATTATTATATCTACAGCTCACAGAACGTTAGTATGATCAGTAACTTGTAGATGTAATAATCCAAAAATAATTACCAATGCTCTTGAGTAGAACTTTTAGATGTAATAATCCAAAAATAATTACCAATTCTCTTGAGAATTAATTTTTTGCCAATCTTACTAAAAAAAGGTTGTTAAGCTTAGCTTAACTTTCTTGAAATTAATCTCTTAGATATTTCCCTTTCATAAATTTTTAAAACTCATAAGGCAAACATAATAAATTTCTGTTAAATAACTGACCTAAGCCAAAATGAGATTTAATTTTTCTAAAGGTAGGCTCAGTAGATTTACTTTAAATAAAGGTTACAAATTGATTTTAATTAATGATATATATAACATGAAAATTTATTGACGATGTTGAATAGTAAATTTACTAAAAAAAATAAGCCAAAGCAATATAAATAAAAAAAAACTTAAGACACAATTTTACACAAGACTTTGGAAAAAAAATTCTTACTAAGTGATATGATCAGACTCAAATATAGGCCTAGCATGTGAGATCTGTGCTTGTTTATTCCTACACAATCAATTCCAGGTCAAGCTTGAGATAAGCACATATGGATTTCAGCGTCAACTGAAGTGAGACAATTTCTATCCTTGCTCTTGATGCTTGTTAAAGAAAAAGCTTGCTCACAAATGTAAGAAGTTGAAAGCTGCAGCAAAATATTCATTGCTTTCCTATGAACGGCAGGATACTCTTCTTTCACAGAAATCCAGAACTCGCCCAGGGGCAGGTCAGTAAATCTCAACTTGAGTGCATGATCAGAGTGCAGCTCACAAAGTTATTCCTCTTGTCTCACAATCAAGTTCTCAGGCTGAGCAGAAGATTCAGAGAAAGGATCCCTTCCCCAGTCATACACTGGTGTTGAAAGAGAGGAAAAATACTGTTCAATTTTGTTTTGGACTTCTTCCAAGTGGTTTTCAATAAGACTCAACTTTCTGATATCCTTCCTCACTCTCCAGCCCAAACAACAGTGGAAACATTTAAAGATTTCCTTTTGCAACATGATTTTTCCAAAGATTCAGTTTCCTTTTAAATCCAAGAATCTTATCACTTGAAGTCAAAACATTTTATCCAGGGCCTTGCAGAGACTTGTTCAACTGGTTCATATCATGAAAAACATCTGCTAAGTAGGCTAGATTCTGTAGCCATTCTTCATCTTCAAAGCTCTCAGCAAAATCTCGCCTGCTATTTTCTTGAAAGTACTCCTGCAATTCACCTTTCAGCTCAAACACCCTATTGAGAAAACGATGGAAAACGATCACGATTGAAAATACATTGGAAATAATAAAACGATTAGAAAGAGGTGAAACGCCATCAGTCACCGGAAAAGCTTTAGGTTACAGTCGGTCAATGATCAGAACAACTTTAAAGGATACAGGTAAAGGATAAAGTGAGAATAATGGAGCATGTGAAAGGCCCTGCCCTGATGAAAGCTACAATTATTGCTAAGCAATGCAGTGGTTTAATTATTGAAATACAGGTTTCCCCTGCAATCCAAAGGTAGAGCGTTCCTATGAAACCGTTTGTAAACCTAAATGTTGTAAATCGAAGAAGCAATTACCATTAATTTATATGGGAAAAATTTTTAAGCATTCCCAGACCCAAAAAAATAACCTACCAAATAACACATAAAACTTAAAATAACACGAGGGGAGGAAAAGCAGGAATGATATGATAAATATACACCCTATATAAAGTAGAAATACTGTATATATGGTGTAGTTTCACTTAACAAACTCGGGAAGACAGCTAGCCAAAATCGATTTGGAGGGAAAAAAAATCGGCACATACATGCAAGCACAAACAACTGCCCGCACAAAGCTTCACGGTCATTGTAGCCTTTCTCGGGGTAAACACGTGTATAAAGCGGGTGTCTTATTTTCGTAAAAGTGAAAATCCTCTTTGGTTAGCGAAAACAACAGCGAGTTGTCGTAAAGCAACTGTTTGAAAAACAGGGGACACCTGTACATACATTTCTTAAGTGTTTTATATGCATAAAAAGATAAAATATATACTATATACTAAGACAAACGTTTGACTAACTGACGCTAAGTAATACCGGATGTACCTGTTCCGACTTACGTACAAATGCAACTTAAAAACGGACTCAGGAACGGAACTCATTTGTAACCCTTCCCACAAACTGTGAAACTTATCCTTTTCTGAGTACTAAGTTCTGCTACAAAGTAACTTGCTTCCCAAGTCTTTTTTACTTGGGTAACCATTCAATATGTAACACCCTGGGAAAGGTTTCACTGCTAATATAATGGCTTTTCTGTAGCAACAGTTTGGCTTGTGGTTAAAGATAACAGGTGCTTTGGAATATGAGCTTTCCATTGAGGGGAGTGTTTTTCACTTGCTGTGTGCCTGAGATCGAGGTGATCTGGGTCTTTTGTTTGGTAGAAAATGGAGAGAGAAGATGCCAAAGGAGAAATCGTAGACACCAGAGTGGACACTGAGTGGGGCTGGGAGGTGACAAAGCCTGGGGAAATTGGTGGAGGACCAGCAGAAGGGAAACCATGAGCTCCAACTTGCACATATTAGACTATTACATTAAAATGGGCCCTTTTGTTTTTGCTTTTCTTTACTAACCCTTTAGTCAAATTAAGAATTATAAAGCTAAATTTTTTAATTGCATATGGTGTACTGTCTGTTATTCCATGGTACTGATTTGTAACAGGGTAACAAATCATGCAGCATCCACACAAACGAGAGGTTTGCACCTCAATTTCACATGTTTGGTGAGGCCAGAGACCATCTTCCCTAGAAGCTGACAGAACCCGAGGGTTACACTTGTAAAGCCCATTGATAAGTAGCTTTCAAAAGAAGAACATTTTGTATCCGTTGTTGCACTAGTGGAGTGAAATGACTCAGAATTCTGTAATTCTTCATTAACCTTATCAGAATTGTCCATAGGCTTAGAATCCTCCTCTTCAAAAATCGCCACACTGGACTGTCTTTAGAACGAAAATTTCCCTCCAATTTTCTACTACACCGGTAGAGTCTGTTCACTCCCACAAGTCAGTCAGCAGGGCGCAAGGGGAATTTGGGGCAGTTTATTCAGGCGGGAGAGGCTGGTATCACAGCCCAAGTTGGGCGAGTCCATTCAATGCTCGGACAACGCACTTCACGCTCCTCATCAGTCTACTGTCCTCCCCTCCGTGCAATACAGCACTGATCAATTATCAACGGCCTTCCGTATCTTGTGTTAAAAACTGAGAATGGACTCCACCACAGTCCTGCTGCGCATTGCCATACTGGGCTGATGGACCTCTAACGAAATTGCTAACAGGGCTGCTGGGTTACTGCCCACCACTGCAAGCACCAACATCGTGTGTTGCACGATGTTCAAGAAACGATTTTTTTTAACAACACAATCTGTTGCAGAACCCCTATGACCTCTCATGGAACTGTAGGGTTTTGCGAAGCATTGGTTGAGAAACCCTGCATTAGACCATAAAAAAAAGGAACAGAACAAGGCCATTTGGCCCACTGAGTCTGCTCTGCCATTTCATCATGGCTGATCCAATTTTCCTCTCAGCCCCAGTCTCCTGTCTTTTCCTTGTATCCATTCATGCCCAGACCAATCAAGAATCTATCAACCTCTGCCTTAAATATGCATGAAGACTTGGCTTCTACAGCTGCCTGTGGAAAAGAATTCCACAGATTCACCACTTTCTAGCTAAAGGAATTCCTACTCATTTCAGTTCTAAAAGGACACCCCTCTATCCAAGTTATCAGACTCAATACCCGAAGCCTGGACTGACACCTTGCCCTACTGTCCTGTTTATTATTTATTGTAATAAAGTGCACTGTTTTTGTGCACTTTATGCAGTCCAGTGTAGGTCTGTAGTCTAGTATAGCTTTCTCTGTGTTTTTTTTTATATTACGTAGTTCAGTCTAGTTTTTTGTACTGTGTCATGTAAACCATGGTCCTGAAAAACGTTGTCTCATTTTTACTATGCACTGTACCAGCAGTTATGGTCGAAATGACAATAAAAGTTGACTTGACTTGACTCTATTTTGAGACTGTGTACTCTGGCCTTAGACTCTCCCACCAAAGGAAACATCCTCTCCACATCCACTCTATCAAGGCCTTTCACCATTCAATAGGTATCAATGAGGCTACCCCTCATTCTTCTAAATTACAGCGAATACAGGCCCAGCCATCTAACGCTCTTCATATGGCAAGCCATTCAATCCTGGAATCATTTTCGTGAACCTCTTTTGAAAACTCTCCAGTTTCAGCACATCCCTTCTAAGGGGCCCAAACCTGTTCACAATACATCAGATGAGGCCTTACCAGTGCTTTATAAAGTTTCAACATTACATCTGTGCTTTTAGATTCTAGTCCTCTTAAAATGAATGCTAACATTTCATTTGCCTTCCTCACCATAGACTCAACCTGCAAATTAACCTTTAGGAATCTTGCACAAGGACTCACAAGTCCCTTTGCGCCTCAGTTTTTTTGTATTTTCTCTCCATTTGGAAAATAATCAATCCTTTCATTTCTTCTACCAAAGTGCTTGACTAAGCACTTCCCAAGACTGTATTCCATCTGTCATTTCTTTGCCCATTCACCTAATCTGCATAAGCTCTTTTGTAGCCTCTTTACTTCCTCAACACATCCTGTCCCTCCACCTACATTCAAATCATCCGCAAACTCAGCAACAAAGCCATCAATTCCATCATTGGCAGCTAACTTAAAAAGAATTGGTCCCAACACAAACACCATGGAACAGCACTAGTCACCAGCAGCCAGTCAGAAAAGGCTCCTTTTGTTCTCACTCTTTGCCTCCTGCCAATCAGCCATTGCTTTATCCCATGCTGGAATCTTTTCTGTAATACCATGAGCTCATAGCTTGTTAAGCAGCCTTACGAGTGGCACCTTGTCAAAAGCCTTCGGAAAATCCAAGTGCACAACATCAACAGAAACTCCTTTGTATATCTTGCTTGTTATTTCTTCAAAGAAAACCAACAGATTTGTCAGGCAAGATTTTCCATTGAGGAAACCATGCAGACTACAGCCTGTTTCATCATGTGCCTCCTAGTACCCTGAGACCTCATCCTTAATAATCCACTCCCAACATCTTCCCAACCACTGAGGTCAAACTAACTGGCTATAGTTTCCTTTCTTCTGCCTCTCTCCTTTCTTCAAGGATGCAGTGACAGTTGTAATTTTCCAATCTTCCAGGACCATTCCAGAATCTAGTGATTCTTGAAAGATCATTACTAATGCCTCCACTATCTCTTTAGCCACTTCTTAGAGAACTCTGGGGTGTACACCATCTGGTCCTGGTGACTTATCTACCTTCAGACCTTTCAGTTTCCCAAGGACCTCCTCTCTAGTAATGGTAACTTCACGTACTTCATGACCCCTGACACCTGGAGTTTCCATCATACTGTTAGTGTCTTCCACAGAGAAGACCGATGCAAAATACTTATTCAGTTCATATGCCATTTCATTGTCCTCCATCACCACCTCTCCAGCATCATTTTCCAGCAGTCTGATATCCACTCTCACCTTTTTTTTTTAACAACTTATGTACCTGAAGAAAGGTGATTAGAAATTCATCTACTTCCCTATATGTAAATTTTAAATTTTCTGTTGTCTTCAGGACGGGCATTTGGAAAAAAATGCCTTTGCATTTAAGTTAAATATCATGTACGCTCAGTTGTGATCAAATTATGTACTCAAAGAAATGTAACAGTAACTCAGAACTGAACTTGAAACTCTCACTTTCTCCCTCCCTAGCTCCATCTTATACACGTATACAACTCACTTTCAAGAACTCTACAATCTCATTCTCAATATTTTTTTTGTTATTTGCACAGTTTGCCTACTTTTTCAAGTTGCTTGTTTATCTGACTTTGTGGTTGTTTTTTATTGATTCTATCATGCTTCTTTGTATCTACTGTGAATGCCTGCAAGAAAATGAACCTTGGGGTGACACGTACACATTTTGATAGTAAATTTACTTTGAAGAGTAACTACAGTGATCATCTCCATTCTGTACATGTTATGACACACACAAAGCACAATCAATTTTATTATCCTTTTGTTTCTGATACCCAAGTCTGAAAATGACACTTTGCAGATCACTTCACAAATACTTCACATTTGCATCAAATACCTTTAATTTGGCAAAGGAAATTTATGTTCTGTGTCAAACTAGCACAAAATGACACTAAGAAATTCACCAACGTCTGTCTTCTTCAAATTTCCAAGCTTTACCATGTATCATTTAATTCTGTGAAGGTATAATTCTACTCTGGACCAACATAATAGAAAGCAGAGTTAACCAGATTGCCTGTTCAAATGATAAATGTTGAAATGTCAATGTAGATCATTGAGTGTTGTCTACTTCACACTCTCTCTGATCCACCTGAACCAGGTTTTGAAACCCAATGGTCAACTCATACTGCAAAAAATGAGGACTCAACATGCACACCCCCCTTCACACCTTATTAATAATGAGGGCCAATTGCAAACCCAGTAATATACATACAACCACACTAGTTAAATGGCAACACTAATATAACTGCTTCTAAAGAACTGAAAACATGCTTCATGAATTATTTCATCAACACATCACATGCCGGAGGAGCTCACTTATAGAAATGGACCGTAAACATTTCACACCCTCCAGTATTTTGTGTATTGCTCCAAATTCCAGCATCTGTAGTCTTTCGTGTTTCCTTCATCACTGTTGTTTTTTCTTCTGAACAGATGAAGAATTCTACTCAGTGTTGTCTTTAAATGATGTTGCACTCTTAAAGGCATGCCCTTTTTGATAGGCAACATTTCTGAAAATATGCAGAAATGATTGTAATAAAGCTGGCAGATTTTATGGTGCCATTATATCACAAATAGCCAATGCTATCCCTGATGAGAACATATAGGACTGAATGTGGAAGGGTGCCAAGGAAAGGAAGGCAAATTAGCCTGCACACAGTATGTCAGAAAAATAGCACAAGTAGGCTAGTCAACATTTCACCAAGTTTGTGAACCCTTTGGAATTACCTTGCTTTCTGCATTAATTACTCATAAGATGTACTCTGATCTTCATCTAAGTCACAGTAACAGAAAACACAATCTGTCTAAACTAATAACTCACAAATAATTGTATTTTGCATCAATACTGAGTATGCCATTTAAACACCACAGTCCTAGGTTCAAAAGTGTTGGTGAATCTCTGGGGTAATACCTTCTACAAAAGCTATTTGGAGTCAAGTGTTCCAATCAATGAGATGAGATTGGAGGTGTGAGCTGTAGAGGTGCCCTGCCCTATAAAAGACACACGATGTCAGATTAGTGACAGAGCCTGCTCTTCTCAAGAAAGATCTGTTTATGTGCACCATGTCTCGATCAAAGCAACTTTCAGATGACTTTAAAAGAAGAATTGTCGTGGAAAAGGCTAAAAAGCATTTCTACAGATCCAAGTGTTCAGCAGTCCACAGTAAGAGAAATTGTCTACAAATGGAGGAAATTCAGTACTGTTGCTTCTCTCCCTAGGAGTGGGAATCCTACAAAGATCACAGCAAGAGTACATCATGCAATGCTGAAGATGAAAGAGAACCCAAGGGTAACAGCAAAAGACCTGCAGTAATCTCCAGGACTTTCTAAAGTCTCAGTTCAGGTGTTCACTCTCAGAAAAACACTGAACAAGATTGGTGCTCATGGAAGGACACCATAGAGGAAACCACTGATCGCCAAAAAAACATTGCTGTACGTCTCAAGTTTCCACAAGGCCACCTAGAAGTTTCACAATGCTTCTGGGACAATGTTCTGTGGACAAATGAAACAAAAGTTGAACATTTTAGCAGAAATGCGCACCACATTTGGAGTTTGGAGGGAAAAGGGCGCTGCACAACAACACCAAAACCTCTTCCCAGTTGTGAAGCACAGTGGAAGGAGCATCATGGTTTGCTGCCTCAGGGCCTGGACAGCTTGAATTCATTGTTAAGGGAACATCAGAACAGAAAGCTGTTCAATCTAAAGCAAGGGTTCCCAATCCATGGTCCACAGACTCCTCGACTAAAGGTATTGGTCCTTAGCATAAAAAAGGCTGGGAACCTCTGACCTGAAAGAACTGTACTCTAGAATCAAGGTCATCCAAACCTCAGTAGCTGAACTGTTATTGCAAGTGATCCTTGGTTTCTGAGCATACATGATCACAAGTTCCAAACCATCACTGACTCTTTCACTGAAGCATACAAGAGGATGGGATATCCATTCAATATTCACAGAACAATGTGCCCCTCACCAACCTACCCTACTGAATCACACCGCCCTCCAAAAATGAAGGTTCGTGACAAGGGCATTGGTGTTTCCGTACCAGGCTCCGATGCAGCCAGTCAATAAAGTCTCCGCCACACATCTATAGAAGATTGTCACAGTTTTAGATGTCATGCTGAATCTTCACAAACTCCTAAGGAAGTAGAGGTGCTGCCAAGCTTTCTTCATAATTGCACTTATGTGCTGGGCCTAAGACAGGTCCTACGAAATAATAACCCTGAGGAATTTAAAGTTGCTGACCCTCTCCACCTCTGATGAGGACTGGCTCATGCACCTCTGGTTTCCTCCTCTTGAAGCCAATAATCAGCTCCTTGGTCTGGCTGTGAGAGGTTGTTGTTGTAGCACCACGCAGCCAGATTTTCAATTTCCCTCCTATATATTGATTCTTCACCACCTTAGATTTGACCTACGAAAGTGATGTCGTCAGCAAACTTGAACGTGGCATTGGAGCTGTGCTTACTCACACGGTCACAAGAGTAAAATGAGTAGAGCAGGGAACTAAGCACATAGCCCTATGATACACCTGTGCTGGTGGACAATATGGAGGAGATGTTGTTGCCAATCTGAACTGACTGGGGTCTGCAAATGAGGAAATCGAGGATCTAATTGCACAAGGAGGTACTGAGGCCAAGGCCAGGGCCTTAAAGTTTATTGATTAGTTTTGAGAGGAACAGATCCAAGTCATTCCTCAGGCAGGGGTTCAAAGGTTAATTTATTATCAAAGTATACAACTCTGAAATTCTTCAATTCTCCCAGTAGCCATGAAACCAAAAGAAAAGCAGCACAGTCATCACCCCCAAATCCCTCCTCCCACACAAATAAAACCAACAGAACAGATTAGGCACATCAACCCCCAAAACCCCCTCTCCACACAAAAACAGCACAAGATGATCAGGTAAAAAAAAACACAGAATATAAAAACTACAAGACTGAAAAAAAAAGTCTTTAGTCCAAATCCAAAATGCAGAAAAAACCTGGACAACACTCTCAAGGCGCAGTGGCAGGCTCTCCCCTCCCTCTCCATTACAGACAGACGGACAGACAGACATACTTTATTGATCCTGAGGGAAATTGGGATCAATCAAAAGGCAAACAGCCGGCACCCACCCTCTGCACTCTTTCCGCTTTAATCAGCGAAATGGAGGTAAACATTGGTTTGTGGCAAACAATGGAAGCTATGATCAGTGAAATGGGGTCAAACACTGGCTGATGCACCATCCTGCAGACTTCTCGCCACGAAGTTCGCTCACACTGCCTCTGCCTGCCAGAATCCTCTCGGAGACTGAAGCACCCAAACAATCTCCAAACAGCAAAACACAAGTTCCACTAATTCAAGAATCACATTCAAGACCAGAAACAAACGTAAAAGATATAAAAGAAGATGTTGACTAAAGGAGTGTTGTATTCAGGGGCCATCTTGAGTGGAAGAGCTGATGTGTTGCATTACCAACCTCTAAACAAATACTTCATCACTGTGAATGTAAGTGCTACTGGACGACAGTCACTGAGGCAGGTTACTGCATTCTTCTTAAAGCATATTCCAGCCACTCTATCAGCACAGATCTTTAGCACTTAGCCAGCTACCCCTTCTGGGACGGATGCTTCCCGTGGGTACCCTGAAGGCTGCTTGCACATCAGCCTCAGAGACTAAAATGACAGAACCAGCTGGGGCTAACTAAGTTTGTGTTGGCTCCTCCATGCTTTGATGGTCAAAGCAAGCATAGAAGGCATTGTGCTTACCTGAAAGCAAAGCCCAGATGTCGCTTATGTCACTTGATTTTACTTTATAAGAGATGATAGCATTCAAGCCCTGCCACAACTGTCAAGCATCCTTCACTGGTTTAAATTTAGTCCAGAAATGCCACTTTACCTGTCCTGAAATCATATGTGGACCTTTTATAACTTTCTTGGTCATGGACTTGAATGTCTCTCACCTAGCCCTTAGCAGAATATGGACATCATGGCCAAGTGATCAGATTTACCAAAGTGTGGTCTGGGCATGGAACGGTAGGCATTCTTTATCTTCGTATAACAGTGGTTTAGTGTGTTGGGACCGGTGGTGCTACAGGTCATATGCTGTAATTGGGCAGGGTTTTCTTCAAACAAGCCTGGTTGAAGTCTCCAACTATGATCCCAGATATCAGCATCCACTGATCCCTGGCCACCCAGGTCACCTGCATGCTCAACACTAAATTCCTGGAAATGAACACTAAGATTCCATGCTCTGCAGTGGACAAGATTACCAGGCAGAGCAAAAGATCCATAAAACTGCTCAAAGTCATCCTAAATGAGTGCATCTTCCCCAGATTCTTTGGAATCTCTGGCTTACGACCTGTCAAGTGTGAAGGAGCATTGGGTATGCTATTAAGAATGTTGAGTCCATTCATCGGGAACACAGGCGTGCTCTCTACAAATGATAAATTGAAAGCACAAAGCAACTAACCACCACTGACCCCTATCTGTGGAAGGGTCAGTTGTCACACGGCCTCACAAGCCACTGCAAAACCTACAAAAGTAACCATCCTCAATCCTAAAAGGAATTCAAGAACAGTATAATTGTATAAAATATCATTGCTTCGGTCATGAGAAACACTTCGAAATCTAATACAATATTTCAAGATTCAAGATTATTTTTCATTCTTCAGTACACAAGTGTATAGGAAAATGAAATCATTGTTATACCAGATCCAATGCAGCATAAAATGCATAAAAAAACAATAAACAAAAAATAAACAATAAATATAATTTAAAAAGCAAACCTATGAAACACAATGTTCAAATAACTCAGTGTGACCATACATACACAAGATTAGATCGTATATATTGATTGTATGTAAAGTGACGTTACGTGCAGGAGTATCTGAATATAAGGTGACAGACAGGAAATGGTAAAGTGACAAGTGACTCTTGGCAAGAGGAATTCTTCTGGGTATCAGCAAGGCATATAAGAACACAACAGGACAGTGACTGTGTCAGCGTAGGTACAAGGTTTTGATTTCTTGACTGCATGCTATACTATGTTTGCTTTCACTAACTCATGTTCAATGACAAATTCTTTCATTCGTGAACATTTCCTCATCTATCATCATTTAAATAATATTCTGCTTTTCTGGAATTCTGGCAGTTAAATGCACATTTATTCATGAAATTCCGCTTCAGCCGTGTACTTACTCAGCTTGTCTAAATTATCTTGAAGCCTCTGGTTTCTTCTCACAATACTATGTTTTGTGCCATCAGCAAGCTTTAAAATACTCTGGCTGATTCATTCATACAAATCAATGTTAAATACTGTGAATATCTGTGGCCCAACCACTTTTCCCTGAGGTACTGCCCAAGTCACCACATGCCAACCTGAGAAAGACCCCTATTCCTATTTGTTTTCTTTTCTGTCAACCTTGTTTTAATCCATGCATATATAATTACCTTGACCACCATGTGGTTTAATTTTTGGGATTTTATTTAAGGCTGCCTGAAAATCCAAATAACTCACTGGCTCTCCCTCATCTACCTTACCAGCTACATCATCTATATACTACACTAGCATTGTCAACCATGATTTCATTTCAGAAATCCATGTTGACGTTGTTTTATTTTCTAAGCATTCTATTATTACATCCCACACCACAGATGAGCAATTTATTTACTACAGATAGTATGCAAACAGGTCTTTTTTTTATATACAGTATTGTTACATTTCCCTACCTCTCTCCTGCAGGAACCAATCCAGTCTATAGAAATTTGGAAAATAACTGAATAACTTGAGTATTTACGGCTAACAGACAGTGTTGCTTTTGGTTAACTGAGAAACAAATAATATTCTTAAGTAAAAAACACAAGAGATTCTGCAGAACACACATTCAGCTAAACAAGTTTATTTCCCTCCATAGATGCTGCCTGAATTGCTGAGTTTCAACAGCATTTTGTGTATTGTGTTCTTAAGTAATTGAATATCTATCGCCCCCAGGTGGTCAGAAAGAAGTTTGTACTCCAGCCTTACAGCATATCGATAAAATGGCTGCCACTGAAACAGACAGAAAATGGAGCCAGTTTTGACAAAATCTGATTGCTGTACGAGTGATAGGCTCCACTGAATATCCTAACTGAACTACAGCCATTCATTGACTTCATGGGAATGCAGACTTTGTGCGACTGCAGAACAAGATGGATTACAAATGAACTCATCATCTTTCATTTTATTATAAGCAATAATCTGAGTAAAGAATGTATTGAAGATTTGAATGCAAACTGGGGCCACTGTTTATCAAGGCAGTAAGATGCTGCCTTCCCAGGACACAATTTCAGAAATGCGACCTTGAGGAAGATGTAAATTACAAGCCAGAGGATCCCCAGATTAGTGAGACAACATATTTTAGGCATTTTTGTTCTCCCCTTAGTGGACTGTTCAAGAATAGCAAAACATTTACTAAGGAGCTGATAGGCTGCATTTTGAATCCAAGTTGCAGAAGCAATCATTTGCTCAGATGAAAGAAGTCTATAGGTAATCAAATAATATCCAACTTAATTAACAGTAGTACCAAGAGCAGAGGGGCTGCATATTTGAGGCAAGTTTTGAAAAACATATCTTCGTTCTTATTCTTTTTCCCCACTCTTCCCCCTGCAACACACACATTATGAAACACGGATGGAATTACATTAACTAAATCAATGTATGTTTAATACAATTGAAATGCATAAGAAATCTAAGGGACACAGTTCCTGAGCCTGTGCTAATACCAAACAACATTGGGATGATCAAAACCTGAACTCAATTGTTCTACTTGATTTCCAGAACCCTTGCTTCCACCAGATCAGCAATCTGACTTTGAATGAGCTAACCTCCAAAGCTATCTGGGGTAGAAAACTGTGATGCTCTGAAAGAGGACACTGAACTTCATATCCAACTTAAACTGAAAAACCCTTATTCAGAATTCTCCTAATTTTAAATTTCCTCTAAAAGAGGAATGACTTCTCAGCATATATCTTGTCAACCCCCCTCAGTAGCTTTACAGTTTCATTAATATTGCTTTTCAATTTTCTAAATTTAGACCAGGAGACCATAAGACAGGAGCAGAAATAGGCCATTCAACCCATCAGATCTGCTCCGCCATTCTATCATGGCTGATTTATTATCCCTCTGAGCCCCATTCTCCTGCCTTCTTCCTGTAACTTTTGATGCCATTATTAATCAACAGCCAATCAACCTCTGCTTTAAATATACCCATGACTTGGCCTCCACAGCTGTCTCTGGCATGAATTTCACAGATTTACCACCCTCTGGCTAAAGAAATTCCTCTTCATTTCTGTTCTAAAGGGATGTCCTTCTATTCTAAGTCTGTGCCCTCTAATCATGGATTTCCCTGCTGTAAGAAACATACTCTTCATGTACACTCTATCTAAGCTTTTCAATATTCAATCGAATTCAATGCGATCCCTACCATTCTTCTCAACTCCAGTGAGTACAGGCCCAGAAACATCAAACGCTCCTCATACATCAGCCCTTTCATTCCTGGGATCATTCTCATGAACCTCCTCTGGACCCTCTGCAACGCTAGAACATCCTTTCTTGGATAAGGGGCCTAAAACTGCTCACAATACTCCGTGCAGATGGGCAATGCCTTATAAAACCTCAGTATTATATCCTTGCTTTAATATTCTAGTCCTCCTAAAATAAATGCTAACATGCACTTGCCTTCCTTACCACTGATTCAACGTGCAAGTTATCGTTTAAGGAATCCTGCGTGAGAACTCTCAAGTCCCTTTGTCCCTCTAATTTCTGAATGTGCTCCCCATTTAGAAAATAGTCTATGCCTTTATTCCTTCTACTAAACTGCATGACCATAATACACTTTCCTACACGATACTGCATCTATCAATTCTTTGCCCAGTTTCCTAATCTGTCGAAGTCCTTCTGTATATTCCCTGCTTCCTCTACACTACATGCCCCTCCACCTATCTTTGTTTTGTCTGCAAAATTGGCCATAAAGCCATTAATTCCGTCATCCAAGTCATTAAAAGTTTTGGTCCACAGCTACAGATGCCAATTTGAAAATGATCCAACCTCGTGTAGCAATCTTTTATGTAATACCTAATTGGATACTTTCCACAAGTCTAAATTTCAACCGGTATAGCACTGAACTGTATGACCTTTCCTCTTAATAATCTCTTTATCCTAGGGAACATTTTCTTAACTACTGCCAATGCAAGCACATCTGTCAAAAAACACTGAAGCACAGTACTTCACATACATTCCACAAACATTTTCTACAGTTAATGTAAATATATTGTGATGAAGTATAACATGTAATATGTTGCATTTCACTCCTTTTGCAATCAGGCCAAGGCGCACTTGGCTTCCGATTGAATTACTTTTGCGGCATATATATGGAAAAAAAGACTGCCCTCTACCATAGTGTTGCTGGTCTCCTTCCAGTGAAAACATGCTGCGTTTCTGCTCACCCTTTTGTGTAGAAAACCTATTTCCTCACATCACACTCCATCTGCCATTTATTTGCCCAATTATTAGCCAATCTCGCACCCTTTGCTGATATTTGGTGTCCATCAATATTTGAATCATAAGCCAAGTTTGGCTAAAACTTTTAAGTCATTATTAGAGACTGTGAACTGTTGAGAGCCCACAGCTACAGATGTCACTTGAAATTGATCCAAACTTGTGCAGTAATCTTTTATGTAGTACCCAATTGGAAACCTTCCACGAATCCAAATACTCCACATCCACTGATTCCCTTCAGACCATCGAGCTCATTATCTCAATGAACACTAAAAGAATAAGGATGGCAAAGCAGCTGATTGGTTCCTCTGTATGAAGCAGGAGTAGACCTAGTGGCCTCAATGAACTTATTCAGGTCTGTAACAATTCTGTGATTCAATAATTTTATTAAATAAGTCCCAGAAAGTTTCAAATTCCAGACTACTTCCTCATGGCACCTACAAAACTGGATGGTAGCATCACTAAAGTCTATACAGCTCTTTGGAGGGTCCAGCACCTGTGTGCTCTCATCCCTAATCATTCATTCACTTCTCAAAATAAAGACAAAAATATAACAAAATGAAAATGAATGGCATTGCCTTCTTTCAAAATTTTATTAAGGATTTGATAAATAATTGATGCTGACAGACAATCCAAAGGTTTACAAAACATGTGAAAAATGGGACACCACTTTCTTTAGATTCACGGAATCTGTTAATCTAAGAAAACATGTAAATCAAAGAAAGACACATGTTCAAATCTTTGATTTAGTGCTGCTTGAGTCATATTCACCAGCACTTCCCTCACAGAAAAATCCACCCCAGACTTACTCTGCAAAATAGAAGCTGAGTGCACAGAATGAGCCCACTGATCTCTCATTTTCCTGCTGACTCTTTCAAAGGGCTGTTTATGTTCATTACTCATTCCCAATATACTTACATCATTTAAGTGTTCATCCAGATCTCAGCTAAATTAAAACTACTATGGAATTTCAAACACTGAATTCTAGATCATAACAATTCATTAACCTCCCATCGCATGTTATCTTATTACTATGTCCACTGTTCTTGGTGGAAACTCTTTCTTGAGTAGCATCTGTTCTTTTTCAGATTTTATTTTGCAGGACTTTCTAAAAAAAACGTGGCAATGCTCCATCACACACAGAATAAGGAGAGCCATTGATGTTGGCTGATTTGATCAGTTTCCCTTAAATTTTCTTTATAAACTCTACTAAGAAATAACTTGGAACATCGAACAGTACAGCACAAGGAAGAAGCCTTTATGCCCACCATGTCTGTAGAATAAACTAAAGCTCTTCTGTCTGTATATGTATCATATTCCTCCATTGCCTGCATATTCATGCGCTTTTCTGAAGACTCTTAAATGGCACTGTGATCTCTGCTTCCACCACTATTGCTGGTAGTGCATTACAGATACCCACCAGTCTGTGTAAACAAAACCTTGCTAGTACATCTCCCTTAAACTTCCCTCCCCACGCCCCTTCATCTTAAATACACGTTCTCTTGAATCTAGCATTCCTACCTCTGGAAAAAGATTCCAGCCATCTAACCTACCTATGCCTTTCATAATTTTGGACACTTCTATCAGGTGTTCGCTCAGCCTTTGATGCTCCAGAGAAACACCATATTTGTCCAACCCCTCGTCTTAGTTCATGCCTTCTAACTGAGGTAACATCCTGGCAAACTTCTGCACCCCTTCCAAAGTTTCCACAGCCTTCCTGTAAAAGATAATCAGAACTGCACACAAGTCTTAAGATCTGCTGCCCTCTTTTCTCTTAATCCTTCTCCAAGTATCCTTCAGAAACTAACAAAGAGAAACACAAGTTTCAATGTCCTAGTTACAGGGATACTTTTATTTCTTGAAAGAGACAGCCATCTTCCACTATTAAGGTCATGTTTAGATTTCTTGGCAAATGACTCGTGCGCAAAGCTTTACAAATGTTTCTTTCATCTTCTGAAATTGAGTAATACCATAAGTAGCCTTTTCAGGGTGTCTTATGAAACTATTCCTGCAATATTGATAGTTTCAGTAGACAGCACAATATTACAAATAAGACATACAGGGCATTGCTGATCTGACAGGAACAGAATAAAACCATACTCCAAGTATGTAACATTGTATTGATGGATTTTCTGTAGTTTGTTTCTTAGGATTAGAATTCAAGGCTTCACTGCCTTCAGACTCAAAGAGATCGTGCCATATGTTTGGTCTCGAGGCTCAAATTAGGGTGCTGCATATTGACCCCCCCCCACCCCCAAAGAATCTTCTATGCCCTTGATAGCTTCTATTAATCTAATGCCCCCCTTAGAGCACGTAACTGCCCTGGTTGGGAATCACTGCTCTAACTCAAGTTCTGCAGCTGTTTATCTCCTAAAGTGAAGCTGGGAGATGTGAGTGAAACTAGTGTCAAACCGTGTGCAGGGAGAAGAGGAAAATAAGAGAATGAAAGAACTTCCTTAAAATTTGGCATGTTAAATATATTCAGCAGTACACAACCTGAAAAGAGTCTTCCTTTTTAAATGTTTGCTTTCAGGGCAAGGGAAATTAATTGGAATTGTTTAATAATTATCATATTGTTAGATTATCAGAAACATTTGTCATATATTTACATATGTATGCAACAAGTGGTAGAGGAATGCCAGAGGTAGAAGATGGTGGGTGTAGACACACCCAAGCCTGAGACATCAGGCAAGGTCATTTGATTCCAAGTTATTGGTTTATAGATGATTACAGAATGTCTCTCTGGTGCTACCCATTCCTTCTCCTCGCCCATCCTCTTTTCTCAACCATGATTCCCCTTTCCACTCTCAGTCCACAATAGAGACCCATTTTAGGATCAGGTTTATCATCACATGTCATGATTTTTTTTGCAGCAACAGTATAGTGCAATACATAAAATTACTACAGTACTGTGCAACAGTCTTGGGCACATATACAGAGCCTATAAAAAGTATTCACCCTCCTTTGAAGTTAGCCCTAATGCATTGGTCTTAAAAAGATGTTTAGGAAACACTGGGTTAGAACCTCTTTTAGCTTGCTGAATATGCAGCATATCGCACAAATGCTTCTTTGGAGTTGTACAAAATCTCATGAAATTGGGCAAAAGTCTTTGCACTGTACTGCTGGCACAAAACAACAAATTTTACATCATCTAGGAGAGTGATAATAAACCTGAGTCTAATTCAGAAAAGTCCATTAAAAGCACTGTGATATTTCACAAACAGAATTGTGCACTGAGTATGCCAGACAACTTGTATTAGGAACACACACAAAATGCTGGAGTACGTCAATGTTTCAGGCCGAGACCCTTCAGCAGGATACCTGTACTCTTTTCTTCCCCCCCCCCCCCCATAAATGCTGCCTGGCCTGCTGAGTTCCTCTAGAATTTTGTGTGTGCTGCTTGGATTTCCAGCATCTACAATTTTTTTTGTTTGAACTTTGGGAACTGACTGCAGAGCTTGCAGCTGCTTCATTAACTTACCACTGGGGATAGCTGGATCAGGGCTTTCCCTGTGACTGAACTGTTCCAGGGCACCTTCACTTGAGTCTGAGAAATGCAATGACGCTGGTACCCTAATCCTCTACAAGATACAGGCTGAAGAAGTGTTTACTGAATGCAGTTTTGAAATGGTCACAATCAGAGAAGTGAATCATTTTCTTGAACACTGACCAGTTAGCATTGAGGCTGAGACTTGCTGTATTGCAGGCTGTAAGTATAAAGGCTGTGTCATGTGACAGTTCGCACACAACATTCTTACTTACAATCCCGATGCAAAGTGCTCTTCATTTTACTGTGTGAATGACAAAGTCATCCGTCATTTCCAAAGGCTTCATTTTTCTCCTAGCAGGTGAGGAGAGGTGGACTGCATGATTTGTGTAACAACCAGGCAAATGTCATCAGAACTAAGGTAAATTGTAGGCCAGTTTTCCCAAGAAAGCAATTTCACCCAGGGAACGAATGGCTACAGTTTTTTTGGCTACTATTTTCCAACTGTTTATCATGATTCCTATTGACTTTACTTCCAAGAGGCTTCTTTACATGTATGTTTCCTGAATTCAAGATTCAAGATTGTTTACCGTTATTTCCTGTACACAAGCGTAGAGGAGGTAACTGTTACTCCAGATCTGGTGCAGCGCCAAAAAGAAAATGAATAATTTAAAAATCACAATAAATACAAATACATAAAATATTTTGCTCATCACAGTTCCTGAGGAGACATTGGCTTGCATAGAAGAGAGTTTAAAAGAAGTGAATAGGTGCATTTGGTACATTTTAAATGCGAGAATTCCCGAGAGACATTGGATTATGTATAATTATGCACTTGGCAAGATCTAATAAAAATAAGTTAATTTTAAGCAAAGTGGATATTATGAGTGGGCCGGTATCAAGAGTGGGGATTTGAGGCAATGACTCATTGAAGCATTGCTGACGAGAGGCATAGGCCATTGGTCGTTTTTTAAGTTAATTCTTTATTCTTTCTTATTACACATTTAGACATTTGAATTCCAGCAAGTACAGACTCAGAGCCATCAGATGTTCCTCATATGATAACCCTTTCATTTCCAGAATCATCCTTGTGAACCTCTTTTGAACCCTCTCCCCTGCCAGCACATCTATTCTTAGATGAGCCCAAACCTGTTCACAATACTCAAGGTGAGGCCTCATCAGTGCCTTATAGAGCCTCAGCATCACATCCCTGATCTTGTTTCTAGACCTCTTGAAATTAATGCTAACATTGCATTTGCCTTCCTCACCATCGACTCAACCTGTAGGTTAACCTTTAGGGTGTTCTTCACAAAAACTCCCAAATCCCTTTGCATCTCAGATTTTTGGATTTTCTCCCTGTTTAGAAAATAGTCTGCACATTTATTTTTACTACCAAAGTGCATGACCATGCATTTTCCAATATTGTATTTAATTTGCCACTTTCTTGCCCATTCCTCAAGTCTAAATCCTTCTGCAGCCTACCTGTTTCCTCAACACTGTCTGCCCCTCTACCAATTTTTGTATCATTTGCAAGCTTGGCAACAAAGCCAAGACATCTATTCCATCATCTAAATCAATTTTACACAGCATAAAAAGAAGCAGTCCCAACACTGACCCCTGTGGAACACCACTAGTCACCGGCAGCCAACCAGAAAAGGATCATTTTATCCCCATTCACAGCCTCCTACCGATCAGCCAATGCTCTGATTATGCCAGTAACTTTCAATAATACCATGGGCTCTTAACTTAGTAAGCAGCCTCTTGTGTAGCATCTTGTCAAAGGCCTTCTGAAAGTCAAAATATACAACATCTACTGCATCCCCTTTATCTATCCTACTGGTAATCTCCTCAAAGAATTCTAACAGGATGGTCAGGCAAAATTTCCCCTAAAGGAAACCATGCTGATTTTGTCCAATCTTGTCCTGTGTCACCAATACTCCATAGCCTCATCCTTAACAATTGACTCCAACATCTTCCCATCCCAAGGTCAGGCTAACTGGTCTATAAATTCCTTTCTACTGCCTCCCTCCTTTCTTAAAGAGGAATGACATTTGCGATTTTCCAGTCCTCTGGCACCATGCCTGAGTGCAATGACTTTTGAAAGATCTTTATTTGTACTTCCACAATCTCTACCGCTACCTCTTTCAGAACCCTAGGGTGCAGTTCATTTCATCCATGTACCCTTTGGTCTTTCAGCTTTTTGAACACCTTCTCCCTTGTAATAGTAACTGCACTCACTTCTCTTTCCTCACACTCTTCCCTCACTGCTAGAGTCTTCCACAATGAAAACTGATGCAAAATACTCATTTAATTAATCTGCTGTCTCCTTGTCCCTTGTTATTATTTCTCTGGTCTCATTTTCCAGTGGTCCTTTATTCACTCTCATCTCTCTTTTATTTTTTTCATATACTTGAGAAAGCTTTTTCTATCCACTTTGATATTTTGCTAGATTGCTTTCATATTTCATCTTTACCATCCTAATAATTCTTTTAGTTGCTCTCTACAAGTTTTTAAAAGCTTTCCAATCCTCTACCTTCCTGCTAATTTTTACTTTTCTTGTATGCCCTCCCTTTTGCTTTTACGTTAGTTTTGATTGCTTTTATCAGCAATGGGTGTACAGGTGTCTCCTGCTTTATGAAAGTTCGCTTTACACCACTTCACTTTTACGAAAGACTTACTTTAGTACCTGTTTTCGCCAACTGAAAGAAATCCAAAGAGGATTTTTGCTTTTATGAAAAATGGTGCCTACTTTAAACTTGTGTTTACCCTGAGAAAGACTTCCATGACTGTGAAGCCTTGCGTGGGCAGGTGCGTGCGTATGCACGTACATGCACATGTGTATACATGCCGATTTTTTTTTCTACAAATCGGTTTTGGCTAAGTCTTCCCAATTCTGATAATTGAAACTGCACTGTACTTACATTATTTCTACTTTATATAGGCTGTGTATTTATCATATCATTCCTGCTTTTACTATATGTCAGTGTTATTTTAGGTTTTATGTGCTATTTGGTATGATTTGGTAAGTTATTTTTTGGGTCTGGGAATGCTCAAAAATTTTTCCCATATAAATTAATGGTAATTGCTTCTTCACCTTACGCCATTTCGGCTTACAAAAGGTTTCATAGGAATGCTCTACTTTCTGATGGCGGGGAAAACCAGTACTATTTTGTCATTTGAGTATTTCTTCATTTTTGAAATGCATCTATTCTGCACCTTCCTCATTTTCCCCAGAAGCTCATGCTACTGCTGCTCTGCTGTCACTCCTGCCAGCATTGCCTTCTAATTTACGTTGGTCAACTCCTCTCTGATACCACTGTAATTTCCTTTACTTCATTGAAATACTGTTAACTTCTGACTTTACTTTCTCCCTATCACATTTCAAGTTGACCTCAATCATATTGTGATCTCTCCTCCTAAGGCTTCTTTTATCTTAAGCTCTCTAATCACTTTCAGTTCATTACATAACACCCAATCCAGTATAGCTGATCTCCTACTAAGCCCAACGAAAAACTACTCTAAAAAGCCATCTTGTAGGCATTCAACAATCTCACTCTCTTGAGATTCATTTCCAACCTGATTTCCCAATCTACCTGCATGTTAAAATCTCCCATGACTATCATAATATTACCCTTTTGATGTGCCTTTTCTTTTTCCTGGTGCGGGCAGTGGAGCGGGAGTAAGGAGTGCTCGTGATCAACATACGACTGGAGATCGGAGGATCAGCCGTTGTAGGTAGGCTGAGACCCTCGGACCTACCTGGAGAATACCTGAGGAGGAAGGTAAAGCTGCGCAAGCGCGAGTGATGTCAGCGGCGAGCGCAAGCTTTAAAAAGCGACCCACTTTCAGGAGCGGGCAGTGGAGTGCGCAGAAGCAGAATGCTGGGCTTTGGCTCAGCGGGCTTCGGTGCAAGAGGACTTCGACAAGAAGCCTGTTTTTCATTTATTCTGACTAATCTAGGATCAGGTAATGGGGAAGACAGTTAGAGCAGTGGTGTGCTCCATATGCAGAATGTGGGAGGTCAGGGTCAACACAGTTGTTCCTGATGACCACACCTGCAATAGGTGCATCCAGCTGCAGCTCCTTTCAGACCGAGTTAGGGAATTGGAGCAGGAGCTGGATGAACTACGGATCATTCGGGAGGCAGAGGCAGAGATAGATAAGAGTTATCGGGAGGCAATCACACCGAAAAGAAAGGAGGTAGGCAAATGGGTGACAGTCAAGAGAGGCAGGGGGAGCAGACAGAGACAGAAGAGCACCCCTGTGGCCGTTCCCGTCAAAAATAAGCATACCGTTTTGGATACTGTTGGTGGGGATGACTTACCAGGAACAAGCTGCAGTGGTCCTGTCTCTGGCACTGAGGTTGGACCCTTGACTAGGAAGGGGAGGAGGGAAGAGAAGAGAGCGGTATTGATAGGGGATTCTATAGTCAAGGGGGTGGATAGGAGATTTTGTGGGGAAGATCGGGAGTCTCGGATAGTATGTTGCTTCCCTGGTGCCGGGGTCCGAGACATCTCAGATCGGGTGCAGGTTATTCTCGAGAGGGAAGGCAAGAATCCAGATGTTGTGGTCCATGTAGGGACCAATGACGTGGGTAGGATGAGTGAGGGGGTCCTGCATAGGGAGTTCAGGGAATTAGGTGCGAAGCTGAAGAGCAGGACCTCCAGGGTAACTATCTCAGGATTGCTACCTCTGCCACGTGCGAGTGGGCCAAGAAACAGAAGGATTATAAAGATTAATACGTGGCTGAGGGGATGGTGTAGGAGGGAGGCTTCAGGTTTGTAGATAATTGGGCTTTGTTCCAGGGAAGGTGGGATCTGTTCCAAAGGGACGGTTTACAACTGAACTGGAGCGGTACTAACATTCTTGCAGAGAAGTTTGCTAGTGCTTCTTGGGGGGGTTTAAACTAAATTTGCAGGGGGCAGGGATCCAGAATGTGAGAGAGGATAGCGAGAGGAAGAATAAAGGACAGGTGGGGACTACACAGTTCTGGAATATTAAGTGTGTAGTAGAGGAAGGTGGGGCGGAACAAGTGATAAGGAGGACTCATGTACAGAGGGATGGTCTGACAGAACATGGAGTTAAATGTGTTGAAAGAATAAGTAAATTTAGGAAGGACAACAAAATTCTAGGGGCGTATAGCCCGATGGGAGTTCGAGGAGCTGGGTTAAGCACAATAGGCAGTGATTCAAACAGAGAGAGGAGAAATGGGCTAAAAATTCTATATCTGAATGCACGAAGTGTCAGAAATAAGGCAGATGAGCTTGAAGCCCAGGTGTGAATGGGTAACTATGATGTTGTTGGGATAACGGAGACATGGCTGCAGGGAGATCAGACCTGGGAAATGAATGTACAAGAGTATACATGCTATCGTAGGGACAGAAATGTGGGTAGTGTGGGTGGGGTGGCCCTGTTGGTGAGGAATGAGATTCAGTCCTTTGCAAGGGGTGGGGGGGACATAGGGTCAGGAGAAGTAGAGTCTGTGTGGATAGAACTGAGGAACAGTAAGGGCAAAAGGACCCAAATGGGTGTTGTCTACAGGCCACCAAACAGTAGCATGGATATTGGGTGCAAGTTGAATAGGGAGTTAACATTGGCATGTGGCAAAGGTAATGTCGCAGTAGTTATGGGGGACTTCAACACGCAGGTGAACTGGGAGAATCAGGTTGGTGCTGGACCACAGGATAGGGAGTTTGTAGAGTGCCTACGGGATGCATTCTTGGAACAGCTTGTACGAGAGCCGACCAGGGACAAGACTTTTCTGGATTTAGTGTTATGTAATGAACAGGATTTGATAAGTGATCTTGCAGTAAAGGAGCCATTAGGAGGTAGTGATCACAATATGATAAGCTTTTATCTGCAATTTGAGAAGGATAAGGGCAGCTCGGAGGTGTCAGTGTTGCAGATGAACAGGGGAAACTATGAAGCCATGAGGGAGGAGCTGGCCAAAGTTGACTGGAAGGATAGCCTAGCAGAAAAGACAGTGGAACAGCAATGGCAGGTATTCTTGGGAATAATGCACAAGGTGCAAAATCAGTTCATCCCCCCCAGAGAAGGATGGATTCAAAGGGGGGAAAGGGGCCACAGTGGTTGACAAAGGAAGTCAGAGATTGCATAGCGTTAAAAAAAAGGAAATATGACAGAGCTAAGGTGAGTGGGAGGACAGATGATTGGGAAGTTTTTAAGGAACAACAGAACTTAACTAAAAAGACAATACGGGGAGAAAAAATGAGGTACGAACGCAAGCTAGCCAGAAATATAAAGGAAGATAGCAAAAGCTTTTTTAGGTATGTGAAGAGAAAGAAGATAGTTAAGAACAATGTTGGGCCCTTGAAGAATGAATTGGGTGAAATTGTTATGGGAAACAGAGAAATGGCAGAAGAATTTAATGAGTACTTTAGATCTGTTTTCACTAAGGAAGACACAAGCAATCTCCCAGATGTATTGATGGGCCAAAGACATAGGGTAACAGAGGAAATGAAACAAATTGACATTCGGAAGGAAACGGTGATGAGAAGACTGATGGGACTGAAGGCTGTCAAATCCCCAGGTCCAGATGGTCTGCATCCTAGGGTACTAAAGGAGGTGGCCCTGGAACTTGCGGATGCATTGGTAATCATTTTCCAATGTTCCTTAGATTCAGGATCAGTTCCTGAGGATTGGAGAATGGCTAATGTTATCCCACTTTTTAAGAAAGGAGGGAGGGAGAAAACAGAGAACTATCGACCTGTCAGCCTGACATCAGTGGTGGGAAAGATGCTAGAGTCCATTATTAAGGATGAAATAGTGGCATATCTAGATAGCAGTGATAGGATTGGGCCGAGCCAGCATGGACTTACCAAGGGTAAATCATGCTTGACTAATCTGTTGGGAGTTTTTCGAGGATGTAACCAGGAAGTTAGACAGGGGAGACCCAGTGGATGTAGTGTACCTCGATTTTCAGATGGCATTTGATAAGGTCCCACATAGAAGACTGGTCGGTAAAATCAAAGCTCAGGGCATCGGGGCGAAGGATTTGACATGGATATTAAACTGGTTGGCAGATAGAAAGCAAAGGGTAGCGGTGAATGGGTGTTTCTCGGAATGGCATGTGGTGACTAGTGGGGTGCCACAGGGCTCGTTATTGGGACCACAGCTGTTTACCATTTATGTTAACGATTTGGATGAAGGCATAGAAAATAACATCAGCAAATTTGCTGATGATACTAAGCTGGGTGGCAGTGTGACATGTGATGAGGATGTTAGGAGAATTCAGGGTGACTTGGATAGGCTGGGTGAGTGGGCAGATACTTGGCAGATGGCATTTAATGTGAATAAGTGTGAGGTTATCCACTTTGGGAGTAAGAACAGGAAGGCAGATTATTATCTGAACGGTGTAGAGTTGGGTAAGGGAGAAATACAAAGAGATCTCAGAGTCCTTGTTCATCAGTCACTGAAGGTGAATGAGCAAGTGCAGCAGGCAGTGAAGAAGGCTAACGGAATGTTGGCCTTTATTACAAAGAGAATTGAGTACAAGAGGAAGGAAATCCTCTTGCATTTGTACAGAGCCCTGGTGAGACCACACCTGGAGTATTGTATACAGTTTTGGTCTCCAGGGTTAAGGAAGGACATCCTGGCTGTAGAGGAAGTGCAGTGTAGATTCACAAGGTTAATTCCTGGGATGTCTGGACTGTCTTACGCAGAGAGGTTAGAGAGACTGGGCTTGTACGCGCTGGAATTAAGGAGATTGAGAGGGGATCTGATTGAATCATATAAGATTATTAAGGGATTGGACAAGATAGAGGCACGAAATATGTTCCAGATGCTGGGAGAGTCCAGTACCAAAGGGCATGGTTTGAGAATAAGGGGTAGGTCATTTAGGACAGAGTTAAGGAAAAACTTCTTCTCCCAGAGAGTTGTGGGGGTCTGGAAGGTAGTGCAGGCCAGTTCTCTGGATGCTTTCAAGAAGGAGCTAGATAGGTATCTTATGGATAGGGGAATCAAGGGATATGGGGACAAGGCAGGAACCGGGTATTGATAGTAATTGATCAGCCATGATCTCAAAATGGCGGTGCAGTCTCAAAGGGCCGAATGGTCTACTTCTGCACCTATTGTCTATTGTCTATTGCAATCTGCAGTCCACATTCCAGCTACTGTTTGGAATATACTGTTTGTATATACCTGCCACCAAGGCCCTTTTACCCTTGTAGTTTCTTAACTCAACCCACAATGGTTCCACATCTTCCAATCCCATGTCACATCTTTCTGCTGATTTGATGCCATTGTTTACCAGCAGAGCCATGCCACCCCCTCTGCCTACCTTAAAATCGCTCTAATACAAGGTGTAACCTTGGACATCCAGCTCCCAACTACAACCATTCTTCAGCCATGATTCAATGATGGCCACAACATCAAATCTGACAACATACACAAAATGCTGGAGAAACTCCGCAGGCCAGGCAACATCTATAGAAAAGAGTACAGATGATATTTCGGGGCAAGACCCTTCAGCAGAACTGGAGAAAAAAGATGAGTAGATTTAAAAGGTTGGGTGAGGGTAGGGAGAAACATAAGGTAGTAGGTGAAACCTGGAGGGCGAGGTGTGAAGTAAAGAGCTGGGAAGTTGATTAGTGAAAGAATCAGGGCTGGAGAAGGGGGAAGCTAATAGGAGAAGACTGAAGGCCATGGAAGAAGGAGAAGAGGGGAGAGCACAAGAGGGTGGTGATGGGCAGGCAAGGAGATAAGATGAGAGAGGGAAAAGGGGATGGGGAATAGTGAAGAGGGTGGGGGGACCATTACTGGAAGTTCGAGAAATAGATGCCATCAGGTTGGAGACCACCCAGATGGAATACACGGTGTTGTTCCTCCAACCTGATTGTTGCCTTATTGCGACAGTAGAGGAGGCCATGGATTGACATATCAGAATGGGAATGGGAAGTGGCATTAAAATGGCTGACCAATCTGAGGTCCCGATTCTTCTAGTGGACAGAGCACAGATGCTCAGCGAAATGATTTCCCAATCTATGTCAGGTCTCACCGATATACAGGAGGCCACACCGGGAGCACTGGACATAGTATATGACCCCAACAGACTCATGGGCAAAGTGTCACCTTACCTGGAAGGACTTTTTGGGGCCTTGAATGGTTGTGAAGGAAAAGGTATAGGGGCAGATGTAGCACTTATTACGTTTGCAAGGATAAGTTCTCGGAAGGAGATCAGTGGGGAGGGTGTCACGTAGGAAGTAATCCCTGAGGAAAGTAGAAAGTTTGGGATGGGGGGGTGGAAGATGTTCTTGGTGGTGGGATCCTGTTGCAGATGCAGATTTTCTTGTTTGTGATTGGATCTTACCTAACAAACTGTAATAGCGCAACAAGATCTACCTTATTTCTTATACTCTGTACATTTAGATAAAACACTTTGAATATTGAATTTGCTACCCTTTTTGACCCTGCATCCCTAATGCACTGATAGTCACCCTGTTGGTTGCAATTACATCCTATCATCTGCCTGCTCTTTCTGACTGTCTGACTGCACACTATCTTTGCTTTTTTACCATCTGTCCTATCCTAAGTCCCTTCCCTCTGGTTCCCACCCCCCTGCCAAACAAACCCTTCCCACTGCTCTAATAAACCTGCCCACAAGAATATTGGTTCCCCTCAGGTTCGGGTGCAACCCATCACTTTTGTACAGGTCATATCTCCTAAGAAGAGATCCCAATGATCCAAGAACCTAAAGCCCTGTTCCCTGCACCAGCTTCTGAGCCACGCATATATCTGCCAAATCATCCAACTTCTACCCCTACTGGTGTGTGGCACAGGCAGTGATCCAGAAATTACTCTCCTGGAGGTCCTGCTACTCAGCTTCCTACCTAGCTCTCTAAAATCTCTTTTCAGGACCTCTTTCCCTTCACTCCTATGTCATTGGTACCAAGACATCTGGCTGCTCTCCCTTCTTCTCCAAAATGCTATGGACGCGATCTGAGACATCCCTGACCCTGGTACCTGAGAAGCAACATACCATCCGGATGTCCTGTTCATGTCCACAGAATCTCCTGTCTGTTCCCCTGACTATTGAGACCCCTATCACTACAACTCCCCTCTTCTCCCTCTTTCCCTTCTACATCACAGACTCAATGCCAGTAACCTGGCACTCCACTGGGAGGTCAATCCCCACATCAGTATCCAGAATGTTATACTTATCACTGAGGGGAATGGCCATAGGGGTGCTTTACCTAACTGCCTGTTCACATTTCCATTTCTCCTGACAGTCACCCAGTTACTAGCCTCCTGCAACTTCAGTTACTTCCCTGTAACTCTGATTGATTATCTCCTCAGTCTCCCATACAAGCTGAAGTTCATCCAGCTGCTGCTCCAGATCTGTAACCCGGTCTTCAAAGAGCTGCATCCGGATGTACTTCACATAGATGTAGTTCCCTGGGAGACTCTGGGTCTCCCAGGACTCTAACATCCAGAATGAAGAACACACAACAGCCGTTTACTACACTAGGTACAGGAAGAGGAAAAAAGGGAACCTTTTTTAACAGAAACTTAGCCAGCACCGAAGCCTCCTTTGAGCTGAAGCATGACACTTCTACTCTCACCACTGGCTTACTCCCTTTTGTACTTTTATTTAATTTGTTGTGGTCTACTCCTGCTGTTGATCGGACCTCCGGAATTAGCCCAAACGCCCACAAAGCTCTCCTTTTAAACAAGGTCGCTGACCTGTGAGAAACATCGTCGCTGTGCTCTGCTCCTGCTGCTGATTGGGCTGCCGGAATTCTAGGAACTCCTAGGTAATTTCTAAAGTAAGTACATGCTCAGCACAGCATTGGAAGCCGAAGGACCTATATTGCGCTGTAGGTTTTCTATATTTCTATCTACTTCGAGTCATCCACACCTAATACACCCTTTTTAATCTTCTCTTTCACAGGCAAAAACATGCAAACACACTTAAGACTATTATTTGATTAGACTCCTGTCACTGATTTAAAAGCCACAAGGTTATACACTTTAGCCAGTACTTACTGCCTTGCTTTTTGTTGTATAGCTACATCCAACCCTACTTTTTTTAATAGGTTATGATTTCCTAAAATCCCAGAATAGAAATAAGAGAAATATCCTTATTTTAAAATATAAAGAAGCAAAGAAAACACACAACCGTGAAGGAATTTGAAAAATAAATGTGCACCAAAACAAGGCAATTACACAGAATTATATTGGCCTGCAAGCTTTTCTTGGCACATATAGATGTGCTTTAAGCTGTTACCACAGAGGATTAATGACTCTTTTGGTCATTAGCCAGCTTCAGTTGAAAATGGATAGTGCCTGCAAGCCATGCTGCCATGCCCTACTGAGATGGTCTTATAAGAAGTAAAACATCTCTTTCACATCTCACATCAGTTGAAGGACATCACTTGGCACAAAATGTTGGCGTCCAGTTTCTTCAGCAGGGCATTTCACTTACTGGCACTTGCAATCCATATCTAACACAATTAGTATATTATTTCTTCATGCACTACACTTTCCCTAAATGCATCTATAAAAATAGACATTTCACACCCACTTACAATACATTAAAGCAATAATGCTGCCACCTAGTGAACAAATTTAAAAATAATTAGTATGAATAATTATCCCTTTTCCTCAGTAACAACTGCTTCGATTAGAAGGGTGACCTTCGACTCCCAGTCATCATCTCCAGACAATTATATTAACATGCCTGAATTCTCAGTTGCTGTTGTAGACATAGGATCAATTTTCCAGAGAGTGAACCTACAGATAGGTTTGGATGCTGACCTGCCCACGTCCTTAGATCCTGTACAGATCTCTCCGATTCAATCTGAGGTCCCTACCTGCTTTAAGAAGACCACTATCATTCCAGTATCTAAGAAAAATAAGGTAACATTCCTTAGTGACCATCACCCCATGGCTCTGACATCCACCATCACAAAGTGCTTCAAGAGGCTACCAGTGGCACACCTTATCTCCTGCCTCCTGCAATGATCCACTGCAATTTGCTTATCACTGAAATAGGTCTATAGCAGGCACCATCTCTTTAGCCCTACACTCATCTTTGGAAAGTAAAGACACTAATGATGGACCACTGTTTATTGATTACAGCTCCACCTTCAATTCTATAATTCCAAGCAAGCTCATCTCCAAAACTCCTAAAGCTGAGACTCAATACCTCCCTTTGCAACTGGATCCTGACTTCCTGATCACAACCAGTGAGGATAGGCAGCAACACCACCAAGATTAGTCTCAACATTTGGGCCCCACAAGACTGCATCCACAGTCCTCTACTCCCAATATACTCATAACTGTGTAGCCAAATTCCGATCTAACTCCATCTACAAGTTTGCTGGTGATACCAACATAGTGGGTTGTATCTCAAATAGTGATGAGTCGAAGTACAGGAAGGAAATAGAGAACCTAGTGACATAGTGACTTTGACTTCAGGGAGGGGTGGTGCACATGCTCCTCTTAATATCAAGGGTGTTGTGGTTGAGCAGACTCAGAACTTCAAGTTCCTAGGGGTGAACATCACCAATAACCTGGCCACGTTGACGCTACAGCAAAGAAAACTCACCAGAGCCTCGACTTCTTCAGGGACTAAGAAATTTAGCATGCCCCCTTTGGCCCTCACCAACTTTTGTGGATACACCATAGAAAACATCCTATCCATATGCAACACTATTTATTATGGCAACTGCTCACTCACACTGAACTTGTTCCACCTCCCATTGGGCAGAAGATACAAAAGCTAGAAAGCATGCAGCACCAGGCTCAAGGAAGACTTCTATCCCACTGACACAAGAGTACAGAGTGATTCCGTCAAACTATATAATGGACTCACGTCCATACAATCCACCTCATTGTGACCTTGCACCTTACTGTTTACCTGCATTGAACTTCCTCTGTTACACTTTATTTTCCAATTACTGTTTTATCTTGTACTACCTCCGTTCAAAGTAAACATATTAACAAAATATGTACATGTTACCATATGAAACCCTGAGATTCATTTTCTTGAGTGCATACTCAATAAATCTATACAGTAATAACCACAACAGAAACAATGAAACACCGCTCCAACTTGGGTGTTCAAACATTGTGCAGAAAACAACAAACCACAAATACAAAAATAAAGAAATAAAAATAATAAATAAATAAGAGTCCTTGACAGCCATAGTTTGTGGGAACATTTCAATGACGGGGCAAGTGAAGTGAAGTTATCCCCTTAGGTTAAAAAGCCTGATGGTTGATAGGCAATAACTGTTCCTGAACCTGTTGGTGTGAGTCCTGAAACTCCTGTACCTTCTTCCTGATGGCAGCAGTCAGAAGAGAGCATGGCCTGGGTGGTGGGGGTCTCTGATGATTGAATACACAACTGTAATGAATTGATCGTATGAACAATTTGCAAGGTTTTTCACTGTACATCAACACCTGTTAGAATAATAAACTAATTTACCAATTCAGGGATATTCCAGAACTGTACACCAGTCGAGCAATACTATGCAGCAGAAATTAAAAACAATGTAAAGACTGCAGACTCAAGGTGAATGTTGCCACAACAATAAGATGATTTTTCAACAACAGGAAAAGCATAAACAAAAGTATTGTCTGAATTAACCTGATTTTTGCTGGAGCCAATATCATTAATTTTAAATTAAAAATAACTTGGGAGTTGAGAAAGACTGGAGGAAACCAAATAGCAGGCACATGACATATTGTAACCATTGCAGAATAATGCCAGAGGAAAGCAGAAAGGGTGGACGGATGGCAATTTGAAGCAAGTGTCACAGTCTTTTAAATGGAGTAAGAATATAACTGGTAAATACACAGAGCACATATCATTGATATGTGATAATCAACTAAATAATTGCATATGCAGACAAGCGCAATGTTTATCCTGCAGTACTGTCAAAAAGGAACCAGGATCAGAATCAGGTTTATTATCAGCAGCATGTGACTTGAAATCTGTTAACTTAGTAGCAGCAGTTCAATGCAATATGTAATCTAGCAGAGAGAAAAAAATAAAACATAATAATAACAAATAAATAAGTAAATCAATTACGTATATTGAATAAATGTTTTTAAAAACATGCAAAAACAGAAATATTGTATACAGGTGGCCTCCGTTTTTTGAACGTTCACTTTACAACAACTCGCTGTTACGAAAGACCTACATTAGTACCCGTTTTTGCTAACCAAAGAGGATTTTCACTTTTACGAAAAAAAGACGCCCACTTTATACATGTGTTTACCCCGAGAAAAAGACTACCATGACCGTGAAGCCTTGTGCGGGCAGTTGTGTGCGTACGCAGGTATGTGCACATGCCTGTATGTGCCGATTTTTTTCCTCCAAATCGATTTTGGCTTGCTGTCTTCCCGATTTTGATAAGCGAAACTACACTGTACATACAATATTTGTACTTTATATAGGCTGTATATTTATCGTATCATTCCGGCTTTTCCTATACGTTCCTGTTATTTTAGGTTTTATGTGTTATTTGGTTTAATTTGGTAGGTTATTTTTTTTGGGTCTGGGAACACTCAAAAATTTTGCCATATAAATTAATGGTAATTGTTTCTTTGCCTTATGCCATTTCGGCTTACAAACGGTTTCATAGGAATGCTCTACCTTTGGATAGCGGGGGGAACCTGTATTTTTAAAAAAAGTGAGGTAGTGTCCAAAGCTTCAACATCCACTTAGGAATGGGATGGCAGAGGGGAAGAAGCTGTTCCTAAATCGCTAAGTGTGTGCCTTCAGGCTTCTGTACCTCCTACCTGATATGTTGGGACCAGGTTAGATCCTCAGAGATCTTGACACCCAGGAACTTGAAGCTGCTCACTGATGCTATATAGCACTGAAATTGAGCAAGTCTACATTATTTAGATCAGAGATGCAAATCTGTACAACATTAAACAGTGTAGCATGAGATTACAAGTGTCCAAAAAAATCAAGGACATAAATAATAACTAAGCAACCTCAAGCTCTGCAGCCCTCTCACATCTAGTCATAAGTGAATTATTAAGGCATGGGGGAATTATTAACCAATCAACAGGAGAAGGAGGCTTCAAGAAAATTCCCATTCTTG